>NW_026061829.1:0-636163 GCF_023897955.1 Schistocerca gregaria
ACACTAGATCGCGTGTTGAAAACGGACGGATTTCTCAGGTTTTTACTACATATAAACACTTTTCACATTCTCCTGTGTAACTCGGCTGCTAGTCCTCCTTTCATGCAGAATCTTAAGGTCCTAGCTCATGTCCAAGGCACCAAAGCCAGCTAAAATGTCAATAATCAGTAACTAAAACTTGAATTGTACTACTTCTTACTGGCTATTACATCAACTTGGAAGTGTCATCTGTGTTCTACTATGGTGATTTTAGTGTCTCCACATACCGCAGCACGCGACATAGCTCTGCAGACGATAAGTACAACTGTTTAAGAGATAAGAGCGGCCAATGTGTCCATCTGGCTTTAAGTCGATTCGATAACAAATGACGAAAACGGACGGATTTCTCAGGTTTTTACTACATATGAACACTTTACACATTCTCCCGTGCAACTCGGCTGCTAGTCCTCCTGCATGTACAATCTTAAGTTCCTAGCTCATGTCCAAGGCACCAAACAAGGGTAAAAAGTCAATAACCGATTCCTAAAACTTGAATTGTACTATTTCTTACTGGCTATTACATCATCTTAGAAGCTACATCTGTGTTCTACAATGGTGCTTTTAGTGTCTCCGAATACCGCCGTTCGCGACATAGCTTTGCAGACGATAAGTACAACCGTTTCCGAGAGCACAGCGGCCAAAGTGACGATTTGGCTTTAAGTAGATTCGATAAAAATGACGAAAACGGACGGATTTCTCAGGTTTTTACTCTATTTGAACACTTTTCACATTCTCCCGTGCAACTCGGCTGCTAGTCCTCCTTTAATGCAGATTCTTAAGGTCCTAGCTCATGTCCAAGGCACCAAAGCCAGCTAAAAAGTCAATAATCGATACCTAAAACTTGAATTGTACTACTTCTTACTGGCTATTACATCAACTTAGAAGCTTCATCTGTGTTCTACTATGGTGCTTTTAGAGTCTCCGCATACCGCAGCACGCGACATAGCTTTGCAGACGATAAGTACAACCGTTTAAGAGAGAAGAGCGGCCATGGTGACGATCTGGCTTTAAGTCGATTCGATAACAAATGACGAAAACGGACGGATTTCTCAGGTTTTTACTACATATGAACACTTTTCACATTCTCCCGAGCAACTCGGCTGCTAGTCCTCCTTCTATGCAGAATCTTAAGGTCCTAGCTCATGTCCAAGGCATCAAAGCCAGCTAAAAAGTCAATAATCAATACCTAAAACTTTAATTGTACTACTTCTTACTGGCTATTACATCAAATTAGAAGCTTCATCTGTGTTCTACTGTGGTGGTTTTAGTGTCTCCGCATACCGCATCACGCGACATAGCTTTGAAGACGATAAGTACAACCGTTTCAGAGAGAAGAGCGGCCAATGTGACGATCTGGCTTGAAGTCGATTCGATAACAAATGACGAAAACGGACGGATTTCTCAGGTTTTTACTACATATGAACACTTTTCACATTCTCCTGGGCAACTCGTCTGCTAGTCCTCCTTTCATGCAGAATCTTAAGGTCCTAGCACATGTCCAAGGCACCAAAGCCAGCTAAAAAGTCAATAATCGATACCTAAAACTTGAATTGTACTACTTCTTACTGGCTATTACATCATCTTAGAAGCTTCATCTGTGTTCTACTATGGTGCTTTTAGTGTCTCCGCATACCGCAGCACGCGACAAAGCTTTCCAGACGACAAGTACAACCGTTTCAGAGAGAAGAGCAGCCAATGTGACGATCTGGCTTTAAGTCGATTTGATAACAAATGACGAAAACGGACGGATTTCTCAGGTTTTTACTACATATGAACACATTTCACATTCTCCCGTACAATGCGGCTGCTAGTCCTCCTTTCATGCAGAATCTTAAGGTCCTAGCTCATGTCCAATGCACCAAAGCCAGCTAAAAAGTCAATAATCGATACTTAAAACTTGAATTGTACTACTTCTTACTGGCTATTACATCAACTTAGAAGCTTCATCTCTGTTCTACTATAGTGGTTTTAGTGTCTCCGCATACCGCAGCACGCGACATAGCTTTGAAAACGATAAGTACAACCGTTTCAGAGAGAAGAGCGGCCAATGTGACGATCTGGCCTTAAGTCGATTCGATAACAAATGACGATAACGGACGGATTTCTCAGGTTTTTACTACATATGAACACTTTTCACATTCTCCCCTGCAACTCGGCTGCTAGTCCTCCTTTCATGCAGAAAAGGTCCTAGCTCATGTCCAAGTCACCAAAGCCAGCTAAAAAGTCAATAATCGATACCTAAAACTTGAATTGTACTACTTCTTACTGGCTATTACATCATCTTAGAAGCTTCATCTGTGTTCTTCTATGTTGCTTTTAGTGTCTCCGCATACCGGCGTTCGCGACATAGCTTTGAAGACGATAAGTACAACCGTTTCAGAGAGAAGAGGAGCCAATGTGACGATCTGGCTTTAAGTGGATTTGATAACAAATGACGCAAACGGACGGATTTCTCAGGTTTTTACTACATATAAACACTTTTCACATTCTCCTGTGTACCTCGGCTGCTAGCCCTCCTCTCATGCAGAATCTTAAGGTCCTAGCTCATGTCCAAGGCACCAAAGCCAGCTAAAATGTCAATAATCAGTAACTAAAACTTGAATTGTACTACTTCTTACTGGCTATTACATCAACTTGGAAGTGTCATCTGTGTTCTACTATGGTGCTTTTAGTGCCTCTTCATACCGCAGCACGCGACATAGCTCTGCACACGATAAGTACAACCATTTCAGAGAGAAGACTGGCCAATGTGACGATCTGGCTTTAAGTCGATTCGATAACAAATGACGAAAACGGACGGATTTCTCAGGTTTTTACTACATATGAACACTTTACACATTCTCCCGTGCAACTCGCCTGCTAGTCCTCCTGCATGTACAATCTTAAGTTCCTAGCTCATGTCCAAGGAACCAAACAAGGGTAAAAAGTCAATAACCGATTCCTAAAACTTGAATTGTACTATTTATTACTGGCTATTACATCATCTTAGAAGCTACATCTGTGTTCTACTACGGTGCTTTTAGTTTCTCCGAATACCGCGGCACGCGACAAAGCTTTCCAGACGACAAGTACAACCGTTTCAGAGAGAAGAGCAGCCAATGTGACGATCTGGCTTTAAGTCTATTTGATAACAAATGACGAAAACGGACGGATTTCTTAGGTTTTTGCTACATATGAACACATTTCACATTCTCCCGTGCAACTCGGCTGCTAGTCCTCCTTTAATGCAGATTCTTAAGGTCCTAGCTCATGTCCAAGGCACCAAAGCCAGCTAAAAAGTCAATAATCGATACCTAAAACTTGAATTGTACTACTTCTTACTGGCTATTACATCAACTTAGAAGCTTCATCTGTGTTCTACTATGGTGCTTTTAGAGTCTCCGCATACCGCAGCACGCGACATAGCTTTGCAGACGATAAGTACAACCGTTTAAGAGAGAAGAGCGGCCAATGTGACGATCAGGCTTTAAGTCGATTCGATAACAAATGACGAAAACGGACGGATTTCTCAGGTTTTTACTACATATGAACACTTTTCACATTCTCCCGTGCAACTCGGCTGCTAGACCTCCTTCTATGTAGAATCGTAAGGTCCTAGCTCTGTCCAAGGCATCAAAGCCAGCTAAAAAGTCAATAATCAATACCTAAAACTAAAATTGTACTACTTCTTACTAGCTATTACATCAAATTAGATGCTTCATCTGTGTTCTACTGTGGTGCTTTTAGTGTCTCCGCATACCGCAGCACGCGACATAGCTTTGAAGACGATAAGTACAACCGTTTCAGAGAGAAGAGCGGCCAATGTGACGATCTGGCTTTAAGTCGATTCGATAACAAATGACGAAAACGGACGGATTTCCCAGGTTTTTACTACATATTAACACTTTTCACACTCTCCCCTGCAACTCGGCTGCTAGTCCTCCTTTCATGCAGAATCTTAAGGTCCTAGCTCATGTCCAAGGCACCAAAGCCAGCTAAAATGTCAATAATCGATACCTAAAACTTGAATTGTACTACTTCTTACTGGCTATTACATCAACTTAGAAGCTTCATCTGTGTTCCACTATGGTGCTTTTAGTGTCTCCGCATACCGCAACACGCGACATAGCTATGAAGACGATAAGTACAACCGTTTCAGAGAGAAGAGCGGCCAATGTGACGATCTGGCTTTAAGTCGATTCGATAACAAATGACGAAAACGGACGGATTTCTCAGGTTTTTACTACATATGAACACTTTTCACATTCTCCCGTGCAACTCGGCTGCTAGTCCTCCTTTCATGCAGAATCTTAAGGTCCTAGCTCATGTCCAAGGCTCCAAGGCCAGCTAAAAAGTCAATAATCAGTAGCTAAAACTTGAATTGTACTACATCTTACTGGCTATTACATCAACTTAGAAGCTCCATCTGTGTTCTACTATGGTGCTTTTAGTGTCTCCGCATACCGCAGCATGCGACATAGCTTTGCAGACGATAAGTACAACCGTTTCGGAGGGAAGAGCAGCCAATGTGACGATCTGGCTTTAAGTCGGTTCGATAACAAATGACAAAAACGGACGGATTTCTCAGGTTTTTACTACATATAAACACTTTACACATTCTCCCGTGCAACTCGGCTGGTAGTCCTCCTGCATGTAAAATCTTAAGTTCCTAGCTCATGTCCAAGGCACCAAACAAGGGTAAAAAGTCAATAACCGATTCCTAAAACTTGAATTGTACTATTTCTTACTGGCTATTACATCATCTTAGAAGCTACATCTGTGTTCTACAATGGTGCTTTTAGTGTCTCCGAATACCGCCGTTCGCGACATAGCTTTGCAGACGATAAGTACAACCGTTTCCGAGAGCAGAGCGGCCAATGTGACGATCTGGCTTTAAGTCGATTCGATAACAAATGACGAAAACGGACGGATTTCTCAGGTTTTTACTACATATGAACACTTTTCACATTCTCCCGTGCAACTCGGCTGCTAGTCCTCCTTCTATGCAGAATCGTAAGGTCCTAGCTCATGTCCAAGGCATCAAAGCCAGCTAAAAAGTCAATAATCAATACCTAAAACTAAAATTGTACTACTTCTTACTAGCTATTACATCAAATTAGAAGCTTCATCTGTGTTCTACTGTGGTGGTTTTAGTGTCTCCGCATACCGCAGCACGCGACATAGCTTTGAAGACGATAAGTACAACCGTTTCAGAGAGAAGAGCGGCCAATGTGACGATCTGGCTTTAAGTCGATTCGATAACAAATGACGAAAACGGACGGATTTCTCAGGTTTTTACTACATATGAACACTTTTCACATTCTCCCCTGCAACTCGGCTGCTAGTCCTCCTTTCATGCAGAATCTTAAGGTCCTAGCTCATGTCCAAGGCACCAAAGCCAGCTAAAAAGTCAATAATCGATACCTAAAACTTGAATTGTACTACTTCTTACTGGCTATTACATCAACTTAGAAGCTTCATCTGTGTTCCACTATGGTGCTTTTAGTGTCTCCGCATACCGCAGCACGCGACATAGCTTTGAAGACGATAAGTACAACCGTTTCAGAGAGAAGAGCGGCCAATGTGACGATCTGGCTTTAAGTCGATTCGATAACAAATGACGAAAACGGACGGATTTCTCAGGTTTTTACTACATATGAACACTTTTCACATTCTCCCGTGCAACTCGGCTGCTAGTCCTCCTTTCATGCAGAATCTTAAGGTCCTAGCTCATGTCCAAGGCTCCAAGGCCAGCTAAAAAGTCAATAATCAGTAGCTAAAACTTGAATTGTACTACATCTTACTGGCTATTACATCAACTTAGAAGCTCCATCTGTGTTCTACTATGGTGCTTTTAGTGTCTCCGCATACCGCAGCATGCGACATAGCTTTGCAGACGATAAGTACAACCGTTTCGGAGGGAAGAGCAGCCAATGTGACGATCTGGCTTTAAGTCGGTTCGATAACAAATGACGAAAACGGACGGATTTCTCAGGTTTTTACTACATATAAACACTTTTCACATTCTCCTGTGTAACTCGGCTGCTAGTCCTCCTTTCATGCAGAATCTTAAGGTCCTAGCTCATGTCCAAGGCACCAAAGCCAGCTAAAAAGTCAATAATCAGTAACTAAAACTTGAATTGTACTACTTCTTACTAGCTATTACATCAACTTGGAAGTGTCATCTGTGTTCTACTATGGAGCTTTTAGTGTCTCTGCATACCGCAGCACGGGACATAGCTCTGCACACGATAAGTACAACCGTTTCAGAGAGAAGAGTGGCCAATGTGACGATCTGGCTTTAAGTCGATTCGATAACAAATGACGAAAACGGACGGATTTCTCAGGTTTTTACTACATATGAACACTTTTCACATTCTCCCGTGCTACTCGGCTGCTAGTCCTCCTTTCATGCAGAATCTTAAGGTAACAGCTCATGTCCAAGGCATCAAAGCCAGCTAAAAAGTCAATAATCGATACCTAAAACTTGAATTGTACTACTTCTTACTGGCTATTACATCATCATAGAAGCTTCATCTGTGTTCTACTATGGTGCTTTTAGTGTCTCCGCATACCGCAGCTCGCGACATAGCTTTGCAGACGATAAGTACAACCGTTTCAGAGAGAAGAGCGGCCAATGTGACGATCTGGCGAGTCGATAACAAATGACGAAAACGGACGGATTTCTCAGGTTTTTACTACATATGAACACTTTTCACATTCTCCCGTGCAACTCGGCTGCTAGTCCTCCTTTCATGCAGAATCTTAAGGTCCTAGCTCATGTCCAAGGCACCAAATCCATCTAAGAAGTCAATAATCGATACCTTAAACTTGAATTGTACTACTTCTTACTGGCTATTACATCAACTTAGAAGCTTCATCTGTGTTCTACTATGGTGCTTTTAGTGTCTCCGCATACCGCAGCACGCGACATAGCTTTGAAGACGATAAGTACAACCGTTTCCGAGAGAAGAGCGGCCAATGTGACGATCTGGCTTTAAGTCGATTCGATAACAAATGACGAAAACGGACGGATTTCTCAAGTTTGTACTACGTATGAACACTTTTCACATTCTCCCGTGCAACTCGGCGGCTACTCCTCCTTTCATGCAGAATCTTGTGGTCCAAGCTCATCTCCAAGGCACCAAAGCCAGCTAAAAAGTCAATAATCGATACCTAAAACTTGAATTGTACTACTTCTTACTGGCTATTACATCAACTTAGAAGCTTCATCTGTGTTCCACTATGGTGCTTTTAGTGTCTCCGCATACCGCAGCACGCGACATAGCTTTGCAGACGATAAGTACAACCGTTTCAGAGAGGAGAGCGGCCAATGTGACGATCTGGCTTTAAGTCGATTCGATAACAAATGACGAAAACGGACGGATTTCTCAGGTTTTTACTACATATAAACACTTTTCACATTCTCCTGTGTAACTCGGCTGCTAGTCCTCCTTTCATGCAGAATCTTAAGGTCCTAGCTCATGTCCAAGGCTCCAAATCCAGCTAAAAAGTCAATAATCAGTAGCTAAAACTTGAATTGTACTACATCTTACTGGCTATTACATCAACTTAGAAGTTTCATCTGTGTTCTAGTATGGTGATTTTAGTGTCCCCGCATACCGCAGCACGCGACATAGCTTTGCAGACGATAAGTACAACCGTTTCAGAGAGAAGAGCGGCCAATGTGACGATTTGGCTTTAAGTCGATTCGATAACAAATGACCAAAACGGACGGATTTCTCAGGTTTTTACTACATATGAACACTTTTCACATTCTCCTGTGCAACTCGGCTGCTAGTCCTCCTTTCATGCAGATTCTTAAGGTCCTAGCCCATATCCAAGGCTCCAAAGCCAGCTAAAAAGTCAATAATCAGTAGCTATAACTTGAATTGTACTACATCTTACTGGCTATTACCTCAACTTAGAAGCTTCATCTGTGTTCTACTATGGTGCTTTTAGTGTCTCCGCATACCGCAGCATGCGACATAGTTTTGCAGACGATAAGTACAACCGTTTCGGAGGGAAGAGCGGCCAATGTGACGATCTGGCTTTAAGTCGGTTCGATAACAAATGAAGAAAACGGACGGATTTCTCAGGTTTTTACTACATATGAACACTTTTCACATTCTCCTGGGCAACTCGGCTGCTAGTCCTCCTTTCATGCAGAATCTTAAGGTCCTAGCTCATGTCCAAGGCGCCAAATCCATCCAAGAAGTCAATAATCGATACATAAAACTTGAATTGTACTAGTTCTTACTGGCTATTACATCTACTTAGAAGCTTCATCTGTGTTCCAATATGGTGCTTTTAGTGTCTCCGCATACCGCAGCACGCGACATAGCTTTGCAGACGATAAGTACAACCGTTTCAGAGAGGAGAGCGGCCAATGTGACGATCTGGCTTTAAGTCGATTCGATAACAAATGACGAAAACGGACGGATTTCTCAGGTTTTTCTACATATGAACACTTTTCACATTCTCCCGTGCAACTCGGCTGCTAGTCCTCCTTTCATGCAGAATCTTAAGGTAATAGCTCATGTCCAAGGCACCAAAGCCAGCTAAAAAGTCAATAATCAGAAGCTAAAACTTGAATTGTACTACATCTTACTGGCTATTACATCAACTTAGAAGCTTCATCGGTGTTCTACTATGGTGCTTTTAGTGTCTCCGCATAGCACAGCATGCGACATAGCTTTGCAGACGATAAGTACAACCGTTTCAGAGAGAAGAGTGGCCAGTGTGACGATCTGGCTTTAAGTCGATACGATAACAAATGACAAAAACGGACTGATTTCTCAGGTTTTTACTACATATGAACACTTTTCAAATTCTCCCGTGCAACTTGGCTGCTAGTCCTCCTTTCATGCAGAATATTAAGGTCCTAGCTCATGTCCAAGGCATCAAAGCCAGCTAAAAAGTCAATAATCGATAACTAAAACTTGAATTGTACTACTTCTTACTGGCTATTACATCAACTTAGAAGCTTTATCTGTGTTCAGCTATGGTGATTTTAGTGTCCCCGCATGCCTCAGCACACGAAATAGCTTTGCAGACGATAAGTACAACCGTTTCAGAGAGAAGAGCGCCCAATGTGACGATCTGGCTTTAAGTCGATTCGATAACAAATGACGAAAACCAACGGATTTCTCAGGTTTTTACTACATATGAACACTTTACACATTCTCCCGTGCAACTCGTCTGCTAGTCCTCCTGCATGTAAAATCTTAAGTTCCTAGCTCATGTCCGAGGCACCAAACAAGGGTAAAAATTCAATAACCGATTCCTAAAACTTGAATGGTACTAATTCTTACTGGCTATTACATCATCTTAGAAGCTACATCTGTGTTCTACTATGGTGCTTTTAGTGTCTCCGAAAACCGCAGTACGCGACATAGCTTTGCAGACGATAAGTACAACCGTTTCAGAGAGCAGTGCGGCCAATGTGACGATTTGGTTTTAAGTCGATTCGATAATAATGACGAAAACGGACGGATTTCTCAGGTTTTTACTACATATGAAAACTTTTCAAATTCTCCCTTGCAACTCGGCTGCTAGTCCTCCTTTCATGGAGAATCTTAAGGTCCTAGCTCATGTCCAAGGCACCAAAGCCAGCTAAAAAGTCAATAATCGATACCTAAAACTTGAATTGTACTACTTCTTACTGGCTATTACATCAACTTAGAAGCTTCATCTGTGTTCTACTATGGTGCTTTTAGTGTCTCCGCATAGCGCAGCACGCGACATAGCATTGCAGACGATAAGTACAACCGTTTCAGAGAGAACAGCAGCCAATGTGACGATCTGGCTTTAAGTCGATTCGATAACAAAGACGAAAACGAACGGATTTCTCAGGTTTTTACTACATATGAACACTTTACACATTCTCCCGTGCAACTCGGCTGCTAGTCCTCCTGCATGTAAAATCTTAAGTTCCTAGCTCATGTCCAAGGCACCAAACACGGGTAAAAAGTCAATAACCGATTAATAAAACTAGAATTGTACTATTTCTTACTGGCTATTACATCATCTTAGAAGCTACATCTGTGTTCTACTATGGGGCTTTTAGTGTCTCCGAATACTGCCGTACGCGACATTGCTTTGCAGACGATAAGTACAACCGTTTCAGAGAGCAGAGCGGCCAATGTGACGATTTGGCTTTAAGTCGATTCGATAAAAATGACTAAAACTGACGGATTTCTCAGGTTTTTACTCTATTTGAGAACTTTTCACATTCTCCCGTGCAACTCGGCTGCTAGTCCTCCTTTAATGCAGATTCTTAAGGTCCTAGCTCATGTCCAAGGCACCAAAGCCAGCTAAAAAGTCAATAATCGATACCTAAAACTTGAATTGTACTACTACTTACTGGCTATTACATCAACTTAGAAGCTTTATCTGTGTTCTACTATGGTGCTTTTAGAGTCTCCGCATACCGCAGCACGCGACATAGCTTTGCAGACGATAAGTACAACCGTTTCAGAGAGAAGAGCGCACAATGTGACGATCTGGCTTTAAGTCGATTCGATAACAAATGACGAAGACGGACGGATTTCTCAGGTTTTTACTACATATGAACACTTTTCACATTCTCCCGTGCAACTCGGCTGCACGTCCTCCTTCTATGCAGAATCTTAAGGTTATAGCTCATGTACAAGGCATCAAAGCCAGCTAAAAAGTCAATAATCAATACCTAAAACTTGAATTGTACTACTTCTTACTGGCTATTACACCAAATTAGAAGCTTCATCTGTGTTCTACTGTGGTGGTTTTAGTGTCTCCGCCTACCGCAGCATACGACATAGCTTTGCAGACGATAAGTACAACCGTTTCAGAGAGAAGAGCGGCCAATGTGACGATCTGGCTTTAAGTCGATTCGATAACAAATGACGAAAACGGACGGATTTCTCAGGTTTTTACTACATATGAACACTTTTCACATTCTCCCGTGCAACTCGGCTGCTAGTCCTCCTTTCATGCAGAATCTTAAGGTAATAGCTCATGTCCAAGGCACCAAAGCCAGCTAAATGTCAATAATCAGAAGCTAAAACTTGAATTGTACTACATCTTACTGGCTATTACATCAACTTAGAAGCTTCATCGGTGTTCTACTATGGTGCTTTTAGTATCTCCGCATACCGCAGCATGCGACATAGTTTTGCAGACGATAAGTACAACCGTTTCGGAGGGAACAGCGGCCAATGTGACGATCTGGCTTTAAGTCGATTCGATAACAAATGACGAAAACGGACGGATTTCTCAGGTTTTTACTACATATGAACACTTTTCACATTCTCCCGTGCAACTCGCCTGCTAGTCCTCCTTTCATGCCGAATCTTAAGGTAATAGCTCATGTCCAAGGCACCAAAGCCAACTAAGAATTAAAAAATCGATACCTAAAACTTGAATTGTACTACTTCTTACTGGCTATTACATCAACTTAGAAGCTTCATCTGTGTTCTAGTATGGTGATTTTAGTGTCCCCGCATACCGCAGCACGCGACATAGCTTTACAACCGATAAGTACAACCGTTTCAGAGAGAAGAGCGGCCAATGTGACGATTTGGCTTTAAGTCGATTCGATAACAAATGACCAAAACGGACGGATTTCTCAGGTTTTTACTACATATGAATACTTTTCACATTCTCCTGTGCAACTCGGCTGCTAGTCCTCCTTTCATGCAGAATCTTAAGGTCCGAGCCCATGTCCAAGGCTCCAAAGACAGTTAAAAAGTCAATAATCAGTAGCTAAAACTTGAATTGTACAACATCTTACTGGCTATTACATCAACTTAGAAGCTTCATCGGTGTTTTACTATGGTGCTTTTACTGTCTCCGCATACCGCAGCATGCGACATAGCTTTGCAGACGATAAGTACAACCGTTTCAGAGAGAAGAGTGGCCAGTGTGACGATCTGGCTTTAAGTCGATACGATAACAAATGACAAAAACGGACGGATTTCTCACGTTTTTACTACATATGAACACTTTTCACATTCCCCCGTGCAACTCGGCTGTTAGTCCTCCTTTCATGCAGAATCTTAAGGTCCTAGCTCATGTCCAAGGCACCAAAGCCAGCTAAAAAGTCAATAATCGATACCTAAAACGTGAATTGTACTACTTCTTACTGGCTATTACATCAACTTAGAAGCTTCATCTGTGTTCTACTATGGTGCTTTTAGTTTCTCCGCATACCGCAGCACGCGACACAGCTTTGCAGACGACAAGTACAACCGTTTCAGAGAGAAGAGCGGCCAATGTGACAATCAGGCTTTAAGACGATTCGATAACAAATGACGTAAACGGACGGATTTCTCGGGTTTTTACTACATATGAACACTTTTCAAATTCTCCCGTGCAACTCGGATGCTAGACCTCCTTTCATGCAGAATCTTAAGGTCCTAGCTGATGTCCAAGGCGTCAAAGCCAGCTAAAAAGTCAATAATCGATACCTAAAACTTGAATTGTACTACTTCTTACTATCTATTACATCAACTTAGAAGCTTCATCTGTGTTCCACTATGGTGCTTTTAGTATCTCCGCATAGCGCAGCACGCGACATTGCATTGCAGACGATAAGTACAACCGTTTCTGAGAGAAGAGCGGCCAATGTGACAATCTGGCTTTAAGTCGATTCGATAACAAATGACGAAAACGGACGGATTTCTCAGGTTTTTACTACATATGAACACTTTACACATTCTCCCGTGCAACGCGTCTGCTAGTCCTCCTGCATGTAAAATCTTAAGTTCCTAGCTCATGTCCAAGGCACCAAACAAGGGTAAAACGCCAATAACCGATTCCTAAAACTTGAATGGTACTATTTCTTACTGGCTATTACATCATCTTAGAAGCTACATCTGTGTTCTACTATGGTGCTTTTAGTGTCTCCGAATACCGCAGTACGCGACATAGCTTTGCAGACGATAAGTACAACCGTTTCAGAGAGCAGAGCGGCCCATGTGACGATTTGGCTTTAAGTCGATTCGATAACAAATGACGAAAACGGACGGATTTCTCAGGTTTTTACTCTATTTGAACACTTTTCACATTCTCCCGTGCAACTCTGCTGCTAGTCCTCCTTTCATGGAGAATCTTAAGGTCCTAGCTCATGTCCAAGGCATCAAAGCCAGCTAAAAAGTCAATAATCGATACCTAAAACTTGAATTATACTACTTCTTACTGGCTATTACATCAACTTAGAAGCTTCATCTGTGTTCCACTATGGTGATTTTAGTGTCCCCGCATGAAGCAGCACGCGACATAGCTTTGCAGACGATAAGTACAACCGTTTCAGAGAGAAGAGCGGCCAATGTGACGATCTGGCTTTAAGTCGATTCGATAACAAATGACGAAAACGGACGGATTTCTCAGGTTTTTACTACATATAAACACTTTTCACATTCTCCTGTGTAACTCGGCTGCTAGTCCTCCTTTCATGCAGAATCTTAAGGTCCTAGCTCATGTCCAAGACTCCAAAGCCAGCTAAAAAGCAAATAATCAGTAGCTAAAACTTGAATTGTACTACACCTTACTGGCTATTACATCAACTTAGAAGCTTCAGCTGTGTTCTACTATGGTGCTTTTAGTGTCTCCGCATACCGCAGCATGCGACATAGCTTTGCAGACGATAAGTACAACCGTTTCGGAGGGAAGAGCGGTCAATGTGACGATCTGGCTTTAAGTCGATTCGATAACACATGACGAAAACGGACGGATTTCTCAGGTTTTTACTACATATGAACACTTTTCACATTCTCCTGGGCAACTCGTCTGCTAGTCCTCCTTTCATGCAGAATCTTAAGGTCCTAGCTCATGTCCAAGGCACCAAAGCCAGCTAAAAAGTCAATAATCAGTAACTAAAACTTGAATTGTACTACTTCTTACTGGCTACTACATCAACTTGGAAGTGTCATCTGTGGTCTACTATGGTGCTTCTAGTGTCTCTGCATGCCGCAGCACGCGACATAGTTCTGCAGACGATAAGTACAACCGTTTCAGAGAGAAGAGCGGCCAATGTGACGATCTGGCTTTAAGTCGATTCGATAACAAATGACGAAAACGAACGGATTTCTCAGGTTTTTACTACATATGAACACTTTACACATTCTCCCGTGCAACTCGGGTGCTAGTCCTCCTGCATGTAAAATCTTAATTTCCTAGCTCATGTCCAAGGCACCAAACAAGGGTAAAAAGTCAATAACCGATTAATAAAACTAGAATTGTACTATTTCTTACTGGCTATTACATCATCTTAGAAGCTACATCTGTGTTCTACTATGGGGCTTTTAGTGTCTCCGAATACCGCCGTACGCGACATAGCAGTGCAGACGATAAGTACAACCGTTTCAGAGAGCAGAGCGGCCAATGTGACGATTTGGCTTTAAGTCGATTCGATAAAAATGACTAAAACGGACGGATTTCTCAGGTTTTTACTCTATTTGAACACTTTTCACATTCTCCCGTGCAACTCGGCTGCTAGTCCTCCTTTAATGCAGATTCTTAAGGTCATAGCTCATGTCCAAGGCACCAAAGCTAGCTAAAAAGTCAATAATCGATACCTAAAACTTGAATTGTACTACTACTTACTGGCTATTACATCAACTTAGAAGCTTCATCGGTGTTCTACTATGGTGCTTTTAGTATCTCAACATACCGCAGCATGCGACATAGCTTTGCAGACGATAAGTACAACCGTTTCGGAGGGAACAGCGGCCAATGTGACGATCTGGCTTTAAGTCGATTCGATAACAAATGACGAAAACGGAGGGATTTCTCAGGTTTTTACTACATATGAACACTTTTCACATTCTCCCGTGCAACTCGCCTGCTAGTCCTCCTTTCATGCAGAATCTTAAGGTAATAGCTCATGTCCAAGGCACCAAAGCCAACTAAGAATTAAAAAATCGATACCTAAAACTTGAATTGTACTACTTCTTACTGGCTATTACATCAACTTAGAAGCTTCATCTGTGTTCTAGTATGGTGATTTTAGTGTCCCCGCATACCGCAGCACGCGACATAGCTTTACAACCGATAAGTACAACCGTTTCAGAGAGAAGAGCGGCCAATGTGACGATTTGGCTTTAAGTCGATTCGATAACAAATGACCAAAACGGACGGATTTCTCAGGTTTTTACTACATATGAACACTTTTCACATTCTCCTGTGCAACTCGGCTGCTAGTCCTCCTTTCATGCAGAATCTTAAGGTCCGAGCCCATGTCCAAGGCTCCAAAGACAGTTAAAAAGTCAATAATCAGTAGCTAAAACTTGAATTGTACAACATCTTACTGGCTATTACATCAACTTAGAAGCTTCATCGGTGTTTTACTATGGTGCTTTTACTGTCTCCGCATACCGCAGCATGCGACATAGCTTTGCAGACGATAAGTACAACCGTTTCAGAGAGAAGAGTGGCCAGTGTGACGATCTGGCTTTAAGTCGATACGATAACAAATGACAAAAACGGACGGATTTCTCACGTTTTTACTACATATGAACACTTTTCACATTCCCCCGTGCAACTCGGCTGTTAGTCCTCCTTTCATGCAGAATCTTAAGGTCCTAGCTCATGTCCAAGGCACCAAAGCCAGCTAAAAAGTCAATAATCGATACCTAAAACGTGAATTGTACTACTTCTTACTGGCTATTACATCAACTTAGAAGCTTCATCTGTGTTCTACTATGGTGCTTTTAGTTTCTCCGCATACCGCAGCACGCGACACAGCTTTGCAGACGACAAGTACAACCGTTTCAGAGAGAAGAGCGGCCAATGTGACAATCAGGCTTTAAGACGATTCGATAACAAATGACGTAAACGGACGGATTTCTCGGGTTTTTACTACATATGAACACTTTTCAAATTCTCCCGTGCAACTCGGATGCTAGACCTCCTTTCATGCAGAATCTTAAGGTCCTAGCTGATGTCCAAGGCGTCAAAGCCAGCTAAAAAGTCAATAATCGATACCTAAAACTTGAATTGTACTACTTCTTACTATCTATTACATCAACTTAGAAGCTTCATCTGTGTTCCACTATGGTGCTTTTAGTATCTCCGCATAGCGCAGCACGCGACATTGCATTGCAGACGATAAGTACAACCGTTTCTGAGAGAAGAGCGGCCAATGTGACAATCTGGCTTTAAGTCGATTCGATAACAAATGACGAAAACGGACGGATTTCTCAGGTTTTTACTACATATGAACACTTTACACATTCTCCCGTGCAACGCGTCTGCTAGTCCTCCTGCATGTAAAATCTTAAGTTCCTAGCTCATGTCCAAGGCACCAAACAAGGGTAAAACGCCAATAACCGATTCCTAAAACTTGAATGGTACTATTTCTTACTGGCTATTACATCATCTTAGAAGCTACATCTGTGTTCTACTATGGTGCTTTTAGTGTCTCCGAATACCGCAGTACGCGACATAGCTTTGCAGACGATAAGTACAACCGTTTCAGAGAGCAGAGCGGCCCATGTGACGATTTGGCTTTAAGTCGATTCGATAACAAATGACGAAAACGGACGGATTTCTCAGGTTTTTACTCTATTTGAACACTTTTCACATTCTCCCGTGCAACTCTGCTGCTAGTCCTCCTTTCATGGAGAATCTTAAGGTCCTAGCTCATGTCCAAGGCGTCAAAGCCAGCTAAAAAGTCAATAATCGATACCTAAAACTTGAATTATACTACTTCTTACTGGCTATTACATCAACTTAGAAGCTTCATCTGTGTTCCACTATGGTGATTTTAGTGTCCCCGCATGCCGCAGCACGCGACATAGCTTTGCAGACGATAAGTACAACCGTTTCGGAGGGAACAGCGGCCAATGTGACGATCTGGCTTTAAGTCGATTCGATAACAAATGACGAAAACGGACGGATTTCTCAGGTTTTTACTACATATGAACACTTTTCACATTCTCCCGTGCAACTCGCCTGCTAGTCCTCCTTTCATGCAGAATCTTAAGGTAATAGCTCATGTCCAAGGCACCAAAGCCAACTAAGAATTAAAAAATCGATACCTAAAACTTGAATTGTACTACTTCTTACTGGCTATTACATCAACTTAGAAGCTTCATCTGTGTTCTAGTATGGTGATTTTAGTGTCCCCGCATACCGCAGCACGCGACATAGCTTTACAACCGATAAGTACAACCGTTTCAGAGAGAAGAGCGGCCAATGTGACGATTTGGCTTTAAGTCGATTCGATAACAAATGACGAAAACGGACGGATTTCTCAGGTTTTTACTACATATAAACACTTTTCACATTCTCCTGTGTAACTCGGCTGCTAGTCCTTCTTTCATGCAGAATCTTAAGGTCCTAGCTCATGTCCAAGACTCCAAAGCCAGCTAAAAAGCAAATAATCAGTAGCTAAAACTTGAATTGTACTACGCCTTACTGGCTATTACATCAACTTAGAAGCTTCAGCTGTGTTCTACTATGGTGCTTTTAGTGTCTCCGCATACCGCAGCATGCGACATAGCTTTGCAGACGATAAGTACAACCGTTTCGGAGGGAAGAGCGGTCAATGTGACGATCTGGCTTTAAGTCGATTCGATAACACATGACGAAAACGGACGGATTTCTCAGGTTTTTACTACATATGAACACTTTTCACATTCTCCTGGGCAACTCGTCTGCTAGTCCTCCTTTCATGCAGAATCTTAAGGTCCTAGCTCATGTCCAAGGCACCAAAGCCAGCTAAAAAGTCAATAATCAGTAACTAAAACTTGAATTGTACTACTTCTTACTGGCTATTACATCAACTTGGAAGTGTCATCTGTGGTCTACTATGGTGCTTCTAGTGTCTCTGCATGCCGCAGCACGCGACATAGTTCTGCAGACGATAAGTACAACCGTTTCAGAGAGAAGAGCGGCCAATGTGACGATCTGGCTTTAAGTCGATTCGATAACAAATGACGAAAAGGAACGGATTTCTCAGGTTTTTACTACATATGAACACTTTACACATTCTCCCGTGCAACTCGGCTGCTAGTCCTCCTGCATGTAAAATCTTAATTTCCTAGCTCATGTCCAAGGCACCAAACAAGGGTAAAAAGTCAATAACCGATTAATAAAACTAGAATTGTACTATTTCTTACTGGCTATTACATCATCTTAGAAGCTACATCTGTGTTCTACTATGGGGCTTTTAGTGTCTCCGAATACCGCCGTACGCGACATAGCAGTGCAGACGATAAGTACAACCGTTTCAGAGAGCAGAGCGGCCAATGTGACGATTTGGCTTTAAGTCGATTCGATAAAAATGACTAAAACGGACGGATTTCTCAGGTTTTTACTCTATTTGAACACTTTTCACATTCTCCCGTGCAACTCGGCTGCTAGTCCTCCTTTCATGCAGAATCTTAAGGTAATAGCTCATGTCCAAGGCACCAAAGCCAACTAAGAAGTCAAAAATCGATAACTAAAACTTGAATTGTACTACTTCTTACTGGCTATTACATCAACTTAGAAGCTTCATCTGTGTTCTAGTATGGTGATTTTAGTGTCCCCGCATACCGCAGCACGCGACATAGCTTTACAGACGATAAGTACAACCGTTTCAGAGAGAAGAGCGGCCAATGTGACGATTTGGCTTTAAGTCGATTCGATAACAAATGACCAAAACGGACGGATTTCTCAGGTTTTAACTACATATGGACACTTTTCACATTCTCCTGTGCAACTCGGCTGCTAGTCCTCCTTTCATGCAGAATCCTAAGGTCCTAGCCCATGTTCAAGGCTCCAAAGCCAGCTAAAAAGTCAATAATCAGTAGCTAAAACTTGAATTGTACTACATCTTACTGGCTATTACATGAACTTAGAAGCTTCATCGGTGTTTTACTGTGGTGCTTTTACAGTCTCCGCATACCGCAGCATGCGACATAGCTTTGCAGACGATAAGTACAACCGTTTCAGAGAGAAGAGTGGCCAGTGTGACGATCTGGCTTTAAGTCGATACGATAACAAATGACAAAAACGGACTGATTTCTCAGGTTTTTACTACATATGAACACTTTTCAAATTCTCCCGTGCAACTTGGCTGCTAGTCCTCCTTTCATGCAGAATATTAAGGTCCTAGCTCATGTCCAAGGCATCAAAGCCAGCTAAAAAGTCAATAATCGATAACTAAAACTTGAATTGTACTACTTCTTACTGGCTATTACATCAACTTAGAAGCTTCATCTGTGTTCAGCTATGGTGATTTTAGTGTCCCCGCATGCCTCAGCACACGACATAGCTTTGCAGACGATAAGTACAACCGTTTCAGAGAGAAGAGCGCCCAATGTGACGATCTGGCTTTAAGTCGATTCGATAACAAATGACGAAAACCAACGGATTTCTCAGGTTCTTACTACATATGAACACTTTACACATTCTCCCGTGCAACTCGTCTGCTAGTCCTCCTGCATGTAAAATCTTAAGTTCCTAGCTCATGTCCGAGGCACCAAACAAGGGTAAAAAGTCAATAACCGTTTCCTAAAACTTGAATGTTACTATTTCTTACTGGCTATTACATCATCTTAGAAGCTACATCTGTGTTCTACTATGGTGCTTTTAGTGTCTCCGAAAACCGCAGTACGCGACATAGCTTTGCAGACGATAAGTACAACCGTTTCAGAGAGCAGAGCGGCCAATGTGACGATTTGGCTTTAAGTCGATTCGATAAAAATGACGAAAACGGACGGATTTCTCAGGTTTTTACTCTATTTGAACACTTTTCACATTCTCCCGTGCAACTCGGCTGCTAGTCCTCCTTTCATGCAGAATCTTAAGGTCCTAGCTCATGTCCAAGGCACCAAAGCCAGCTAAAAAGTCAATAATCGATACCTAAAACTTGAATTGTACTACTTCTTACTGGCTATTACATCAACTTAGAAGCGTCATCTGTGTTCTACTATGGTGCTTTTAGTGTCTCCGCATAGCGCAGCACGCGACATAGCATTGCAGACGATAAGTACAACCGTTTCAGAGAGAAGAGCGGCCAATGTGACAATCTGGCTTTAAGTCGATATCGATAACAAATGACGAAAACGGACGGATTTCTCAGGTTTTTACTACATATAAACACTTTTCACATTCTCCTGTGTAACTCGGCTGCTAGTCCTCCTTTCATGCAGAATCTTAAGGTCCTAGCCCATGTCCAAGACTCCAAAGCCAGCTAAAAAGCAAATAATCAGTAGCTAAATCTTGAATTGTACTACACCTTACTGGCTATTACATCAACTTAGAAGCTTCAGCTGTGTTCTACTATGGTGCTTTTAGTGTCTCCGCATACCGCAGCATGTGACATAGCTTTGCAGACGATAAGTACAACCGTTTCGGAGGGAAGAGCGGCCAATGTGACGATCTGGCTTTAAGTCGATTCGATAACACATGACGAAAACGGACGGATTTCTCAGGTTTTTACTACATGTGAACACTTTTCACATTCTCCTGGGCAACTCGTCTGCTAGTCCTCCTTTCATGCAGAATCTTAAGGTCCTAGCTCATGTCCAAGGCTCCAAAGACAGTTAAAAAGTCAATAATCAGTAGCTAAAACTTGAATTGTACAACATCTTACTGGCTATTACATCAACTTAGAAGCTTCATCGGTGTTTTACTATGGTGCTTTTACTGTCTCCGCATACCGCAGCATGCGACATAGCTTTGCAGACGATAAGTACAACCGTTTCAGAGAGAAGAGTGGCCAGTGTGACGATCTGGCTTTAAGTCGATACGATAACAAATGACAAAAACGGACGGATTTCTCACGTTTTTACTACATATGAACACTTTTCACATTCCCCCGTGCAACTCGGCTGTTAGTCCTCCTTTCATGCAGAATCTTAAGGTCCTAGCTCATGTCCAAGGCACCAAAGCCAGCTAAAAAGTCAATAATCGATACCTAAAACGTGAATTGTACTACTTCTTACTATCTATTACATCAACTTAGAAGCTTCATCTGTGTTCCACTATGGTGCTTTTAGTATCTCCGCATAGCGCAGCACGCGACATTGCATTGCAGACGATAAGTACAACCGTTTCTGAGAGAAGAGCGGCCAATGTGACAATCTGGCTTTAAGTCGATTCGATAACAAATGACGAAAACGGACGGATTTCTCAGGTTTTTACTACATATGAACACTTTACACATTCTCCCGTGCAACGCGTCTGCTAGTCCTCCTGCATGTAAAATCTTAAGTTCCTAGCTCATGTCCAAGGCACCAAACAAGGGTAAAACGCCAATAACCGATTCCTAAAACTTGAATGGTACTATTTCTTACTGGCTATTACATCATCTTAGAAGCTACATCTGTGTTCTACTATGGTGCTTTTAGTGTCTCCGAATACCGCAGTACGCGACATAGCTTTGCAGACGATAAGTACAACCGTTTCAGAGAGCAGAGCGGCCCATGTGACGATTTGGCTTTAAGTCGATTCGATAACAAATGACGAAAACGGACGGATTTCTCAGGTTTTTACTCTATTTGAACACTTTTCACATTCTCCCGTGCAACTCTGCTGCTAGTCCTCCTTTCATGGAGAATCTTAAGGTCCTAGCTCATGTCCAAGGCGTCAAAGCCAGCTAAAAAGTCAATAATCGATACCTAAAACTTGAATTATACTACTTCTTACTGGCTATTACATCAACTTAGAAGCTTCATCTGTGTTCCACTATGGTGATTTTAGTGTCCCCGCATGCCGCAGCACGCGACATAGCTTTGCAGACGATAAGTACAACCGTTTCGGAGGGAACAGCGGCCAATGTGACGATCTGGCTTTAAGTCGATTCGATAACAAATGACGAAAACGGACGGATTTCTCAGGTTTTTACTACATATGAACACTTTTCACATTCTCCCGTGCAACTCGCCTGCTAGTCCTCCTTTCATGCAGAATCTTAAGGTAATAGCTCATGTCCAAGGCACCAAAGCCAACTAAGAATTAAAAAATCGATACCTAAAACTTGAATTGTACTACTTCTTACTGGCTATTACATCAACTTAGAAGCTTCATCTGTGTTCTAGTATGGTGATTTTAGTGTCCCCGCATACCGCAGCACGCGACATAGCTTTACAACCGATAAGTACAACCGTTTCAGAGAGAAGAGCGGCCAATGTGACGATTTGGCTTTAAGTCGATTC
This sequence comes from Schistocerca gregaria, assembly GCF_023897955.1. Lineage (NCBI taxonomy): Eukaryota > Metazoa > Arthropoda > Insecta > Orthoptera > Acrididae > Schistocerca > Schistocerca gregaria. The sequence goes on from NW_026061829.1 coordinate 22,149, forward strand.
GATAACAAATGACGAAAACGGACGGATTTCTCAGGTTTTTACTACATATAAACACTTTTCACATTCTCCTGTGTAACTCGGCTGCTAGTCCTCCTTTCATGCAGAATCTTAAGGTCCTAGCTCATGTCCAAGACTCCAAAGCCAGCTAAAAAGCAAATAATCAGTAGCTAAAACTTGAATTGTACTACGCCTTACTGGCTATTACATCAACTTAGAAGCTTCAGCTGTGTTCTACTATGGTGCTTTTAGTGTCTCCGCATACCGCAGCATGCGACATAGCTTTGCAGACGATAAGTACAACCGTTTCGGAGGGAAGAGCGGTCAATGTGACGATCTGGCTTTAAGTCGATTCGATAACACATGACGAAAACGGACGGATTTCTCAGGTTTTTACTACATATGAACACTTTTCACATTCTCCTGGGCAACTCGTCTGCTAGTCCTCCTTTCATGCAGAATCTTAAGGTCCTAGCTCATGTCCAAGGCACCAAAGCCAGCTAAAAAGTCAATAATCAGTAACTAAAACTTGAATTGTACTACTTCTTACTGGCTATTACATCAACTTGGAAGTGTCATCTGTGGTCTACTATGGTGCTTCTAGTGTCTCTGCATGCCGCAGCACGCGACATAGTTCTGCAGACGATAAGTACAACCGTTTCAGAGAGAAGAGCGGCCAATGTGACGATCTGGCTTTAAGTCGATTCGATAACAAATGACGAAAAGGAACGGATTTCTCAGGTTTTTACTACATATGAACACTTTACACATTCTCCCGTGCAACTCGGCTGCTAGTCCTCCTGCATGTAAAATCTTAATTTCCTAGCTCATGTCCAAGGCACCAAACAAGGGTAAAAAGTCAATAACCGATTAATAAAACTAGAATTGTACTATTTCTTACTGGCTATTACATCATCTTAGAAGCTACATCTGTGTTCTACTATGGGGCTTTTAGTGTCTCCGAATACCGCCGTACGCGACATAGCAGTGCAGACGATAAGTACAACCGTTTCAGAGAGCAGAGCGGCCAATGTGACGATTTGGCTTTAAGTCGATTCGATAAAAATGACTAAAACGGACGGATTTCTCAGGTTTTTACTCTATTTGAACACTTTTCACATTCTCCCGTGCAACTCGGCTGCTAGTCCTCCTTTCATGCAGAATCTTAAGGTAATAGCTCATGTCCAAGGCACCAAAGCCAACTAAGAAGTCAAAAATCGATAACTAAAACTTGAATTGTACTACTTCTTACTGGCTATTACATCAACTTAGAAGCTTCATCTGTGTTCTAGTATGGTGATTTTAGTGTCCCCGCATACCGCAGCACGCGACATAGCTTTACAGACGATAAGTACAACCGTTTCAGAGAGAAGAGCGGCCAATGTGACGATTTGGCTTTAAGTCGATTCGATAACAAATGACCAAAACGGACGGATTTCTCAGGTTTTTACTACATATGAACACTTTTCACATTCTCCTGTGCAACTCGGCTGCTAGTCCTCCTTTCATGCAGAATCCTAAGGTCCTAGCCCATGTTCAAGGCTCCAAAGCCAGCTAAAAAGTCAATAATCAGTAGCTAAAACTTGAATTGTACTACATCTTACTGGCTATTACATGAACTTAGAAGCTTCATCGGTGTTTTACTGTGGTGCTTTTACAGTCTCCGCATACCGCAGCATGCGACATAGCTTTGCAGACGATAAGTACAACCGTTTCAGAGAGAAGAGTGGCCAGTGTGACGATCTGGCTTTAAGTCGATACGATAACAAATGACAAAAACGGACTGATTTCTCAGGTTTTTACTACATATGAACACTTTTCAAATTCTCCCGTGCAACTTGGCTGCTAGTCCTCCTTTCATGCAGAATATTAAGGTCCTAGCTCATGTCCAAGGCATCAAAGCCAGCTAAAAAGTCAATAATCGATAACTAAAACTTGAATTGTACTACTTCTTACTGGCTATTACATCAACTTAGAAGCTTCATCTGTGTTCAGCTATGGTGATTTTAGTGTCCCCGCATGCCTCAGCACACGACATAGCTTTGCAGACGATAAGTACAACCGTTTCAGAGAGAAGAGCGCCCAATGTGACGATCTGGCTTTAAGTCGATTCGATAACAAATGACGAAAACCAACGGATTTCTCAGGTTCTTACTACATATGAACACTTTACACATTCTCCCGTGCAACTCGTCTGCTAGTCCTCCTGCATGTAAAATCTTAAGTTCCTAGCTCATGTCCGAGGCACCAAACAAGGGTAAAAAGTCAATAACCGTTTCCTAAAACTTGAATGGTACTATTTCTTACTGGCTATTACATCATCTTAGAAGCTACATCTGTGTTCTACTATGGTGCTTTTAGTGTCTCCGAAAACCGCAGTACGCGACATAGCTTTGCAGACGATAAGTACAACCGTTTCAGAGAGCAGAGCGGCCAATGTGACGATTTGGCTTTAAGTCGATTCGATAAAAATGACGAAAACGGACGGATTTCTCAGGTTTTTACTCTATTTGAACACTTTTCACATTCTCCCGTGCAACTCGGCTGCTAGTCCTCCTTTCATGCAGAATCTTAAGGTCCTAGCTCATGTCCAAGGCACCAAAGCCAGCTAAAAAGTCAATAATCGATACCTAAAACTTGAATTGTACTACTTCTTACTGGCTATTACATCAACTTAGAAGCGTCATCTGTGTTCTACTATGGTGCTTTTAGTGTCTCCGCATAGCGCAGCACGCGACATAGCATTGCAGACGATAAGTACAACCGTTTCAGAGAGAAGAGCGGCCAATGTGACAATCTGGCTTTAAGTCGATATCGATAACAAATGACGAAAACGGACGGATTTCTCAGGTTTTTACTACATATAAACACTTTTCACATTCTCCTGTGTAACTCGGCTGCTAGTCCTCCTTTCATGCAGAATCTTAAGGTCCTAGCTCATGTCCAAGACTCCAAAGCCAGCTAAAAAGCAAATAATCAGTAGCTAAATCTTGAATTGTACTACACCTTACTGGCTATTACATCAACTTAGAAGCTTCAGCTGTGTTCTACTATGGTGCTTTTAGTGTCTCCGCATACCGCAGCATGTGACATAGCTTTGCAGACGATAAGTACAACCGTTTCGGAGGGAAGAGCGGCCAATGTGACGATCTGGCTTTAAGTCGATTCGATAACACAAGACGAAAACGGACGGATTTCTCAGGTTTTTACTACATATGAACACTTTTCACATTCTCCTGGGCAACTCGTCTGCTAGTCCTCCTTTCATGCAGAATCTTAAGGTCCTAGCTCATGTCCAAGGCACCAAAGCCAGCTAAAAAGTCAATAATCAGTAACTAAAACTTGAATTGTACTACTTCTTACTGGCTATTACATCAACTTGGAAGTGTCATCTGTGGTCTACTATGGTGCTTCTAGTGTCTCTGCATGCCGCAGCACGCGACATAGCTCTGCAGACGATAAGTACAACCGTTTCAGAGAGAAGAACGGCCAATGTGACGATCTGGCTTTAAGTCGATTCGATAACAAATGACGAAAACGAACGGATTTCTCAGGTTTTTACTACATATGAACACTTTACACATTCTCCCGTGCAACTCGGCTGCTAGTCCTCCTGCATGTAAAATCTTAATTTCCTAGCTCATGTCCAAGGCACCAAACAAGGGTAAATAGTCAATAACCGATTAATAAAACTAGAATTGTACTATTTCTTACTGGCTATTACATCATCTTAGAAGCTACATCTGTGTTCTACTATGGGGCTTTTAGTGTCTCCGAATACCGCCGTACGCGACATAGCAGTGCAGACGATAAGTACAACCGTTTCAGAGAGCAGAGCGGCCAATGTGACGATTTGGCTTTAAGTCGATTCGATAAAAATGACTAAAACGGACGGATTTCTCAGGTTTTTACTCTATTTGAACACTTTTCACATTCTCCCGTGCAACTCGGCTGCTAGTCCTCCTTTAATGCAGATTCTTAAGGTCATAGCTCATGTCCAAGGCACCAAAGCCAGCTAAAAAGTCAATAATCGATACCTAAAACTTGAATTGTACTACTACTTACTGGCTATTACATCAACCTAGAAGCTTTATCTGTGTTCTACTATGGTGCTTTTAGAGTCTCCGCATACCGCAGCACGCGACATAGCTTTGCAGACGATAAGTACAACCGTTTCAGAGAGAAGAGCGGCCAATGTGACGATCTGACTTTAAGTCGATTCGATAACAAATGACGAAGACGGACGGATTTCTCAGGTTTTTACTACATATGAACACTTTTCACATCCTCCCGTGCAACTCGGCTGCAAGTCCTCCTTTCATGCAGAATCTTAAGGTCCTAGCTCATGTCCAAGGCATCAAAGCCAGCTAAAAAGTCAATAATCAATACCTAAAACTTGAATTGTACTACTTCTTACTGGCTATTACATCATCTTAGAAGCTACATCTGTGTTCTACTATGGGGCTTTTAGTGTCTCCGAATACCGCCGTACGCGACATAGCAGTGCAGACGATAAGTACAACCGTTTCAGAGAGCAGAGCGGCCAATGTGACGATTTGGCTTTAAGTCGATTCGATAAAAATGACTAAAACGGACGGATTTCTCAGGTTTTTACTCTATTTGAACACTTTTCACATTCTCCCGTGCAACTCGGCTGCTAGTCCTCCTTTCATGCAGAATCTTAAGGTAATAGCTCATGTCCAAGGCACCAAAGCCAACTAAGAATTAAAAAATCGATACCTAAAACTTGAATTGTACTACTTCTTACTGGCTATTACATCAACTTAGAAGCTTCATCTGTGTTCTAGTATGGTGATTTTAGTGTCCCCGCATACCGCAGCACGCGACATAGCTTTACAACCGATAAGTACAACCGTTTCAGAGAGAAGAGCGGCCAATGTGACGATTTGGCTTTAAGTCGATTCGATAACAAATGACCAAAACGGACGGATTTCTCAGGTTTTTACTACATATGAACACTTTTCACATTCTCCTGTGCAACTCGGCTGCTAGTCCTCCTTTCATGCAGAATCTTAAGGTCCGAGCCCATGTCCAAGGCTCCAAAGACAGTTAAAAAGTCAATAATCAGTAGCTAAAACTTGAATTGTACAACATCTTACTGGCTATTACATCAACTTAGAAGCTTCATCGGTGTTTTACTATGGTGCTTTTACTGTCTCCGCATACCGCAGCATGCGACATAGCTTTGCAGACGATAAGTACAACCGTTTCAGAGAGAAGAGTGGCCAGTGTGACGATCTGGCTTTAAGTCGATACGATAACAAATGACAAAAACGGACGGATTTCTCACGTTTTTACTACATATGAACACTTTTCACATTCCCCCGTGCAACTCGGCTGTTAGTCCTCCTTTCATGCAGAATCTTAAGGTCCTAGCTCATGTCCAAGGCACCAAAGCCAGCTAAAAAGTCAATAATCGATACCTAAAACGTGAATTGTACTACTTCTTACTGGCTATTACATCAACTTAGAAGCTTCATCTGTGTTCTACTATGGTGCTTTTAGTTTCTCCGCATACCGCAGCACGCGACACAGCTTTGCAGACGACAAGTACAACCGTTTCAGTGAGAAGAGCGGCCAATGTGACAATCAGGCTTTAAGACGATTCGATAACAAATGACGTAAACGGACGGATTTCTCGGGTTTTTACTACATATGAACACTTTACACATTCTCCCGTGCAACGCGTCTGCTAGTCCTCCTGCATGTAAAATCTTAAGTTCCTAGCTCATGTCCAAGGCACCAAACAAGGGTAAAACGCCAATAACCGATTCCTAAAACTTGAATGGTACTATTTCTTACTGGCTATTACATCATCTTAGAAGCTACATCTGTGTTCTACTATGGTGCTTTTAGTGTCTCCGAATACCGCAGTACGCGACATAGCTTTGCAGACGATAAGTACAACCGTTTCAGAGAGCAGAGCGGCCCATGTGACGATTTGGCTTTAAGTCGATTCGATAACAAATGACGAAAACGGACGGATTTCTCAGGTTTTTACTCTATTTGAACACTTTTCACATTCTCCCGTGCAACTCTGCTGCTAGTCCTCCTTTCATGGAGAATCTTAAGGTCCTAGCTCATGTCCAAGGCATCAAAGCCAGCTAAAAAGTCAATAATCGATACCTAAAACTTGAATTATACTACTTCTTACTGGCTATTACATCAACTTAGAAGCTTCATCTGTGTTCCACTATGGTGATTTTAGTGTCCCCGCATGCCGCAGCACGCGACATAGCTTTGCAGACGATAAGTACAACCGTTTCGGAGGGAACAGCGGCCAATGTGACGATCTGGCTTTAAGTCGATTCGATAACAAATGACGAAAACGGACGGATTTCTCAGGTTTTTACTACATATGAACACTTTTCACATTCTCCCGTGCAACTCGCCTGCTAGTCCTCCTTTCATGCAGAATCTTAAGGTAATAGCTCATGTCCAAGGCACCAAAGCCAACTAAGAATTAAAAAATCGATACCTAAAACTTGAATTGTACTACTTCTTACTGGCTATTACATCAACTTAGAAGCTTCATCTGTGTTCTAGTATGGTGATTTTAGTGTCCCCGCATACCGCAGCACGCGACATAGCTTTACAACCGATAAGTACAACCGTTTCAGAGAGAAGAGCGGCCAATGTGACGATTTGGCTTTAAGTCGATTCGATAACAAATGACGAAAACGGACGGATTTCTCAGGTTTTTACTACATATAAACACTTTTCACATTCTCCTGTGTAACTCGGCTGCTAGTCCTCCTTTCATGCAGAATCTTAAGGTCCTAGCTCATGTCCAAGGCATGAAAGCCAGCTAAAAAGTCAATAATCGATACCTAAAACTTGAATTATACTACTTCTTACTGGCTATTACATCAACTTAGAAGCTTCATCTGTGTTCTAGTATGGTGATTTTAGTGTCCCCGCATACCGCAGCACGCGACATAGCTTTACAACCGATAAGTACAACCGTTTCAGAGAGAAGAGCGGCCAATGTGACGATTTGGCTTTAAGTCGATTCGATAACAAATGACGAAAACGGACGGATTTCTCAGGTTTTTACTACATATAAACACTTTTCACATTCTCCTGTGTAACTCGGCTGCTAGTCCTCCTTTCATGCAGAATCTTAAGGTCCTAGCTCATGTCCAAGACTCCAAAGCCAGCTAAAAAGCAAATAATCAGTAGCTAAAACTTGAATTGTACTACACCTTACTGGCTATTACATCAACTTAGAAGCTTCAGCTGTGTTCTACTATGGTGCTTTTAGTGTCTCCGCATACCGCAGCATGCGACATAGCTTTGCAGACGATAAGTACAACCGTTTCGGAGGGAAGAGCGGTCAATGTGACGATCTGGCTTTAAGTCGATTCGATAACACATGACGAAAACGGACGGATTTCTCAGGTTTTTACTACATATGAACACTTTTCACATTCTCCTGGGCAACTCGTCTGCTAGTCCTCCTTTCATGCAGAATCTTAAGGTCCTAGCTCATGTCCAAGGCACCAAAGCCAGCTAAAAAGTCAATAATCAGTAACTAAAACTTGAATTGTACTACTTCTTACTGGCTATTACATCAACTTGGAAGTGTCATCTGTGGTCTACTATGGTGCTTCTAGTGTCTCTGCATGCCGCAGCACGCGACATAGTTCTGCAGACGATAAGTACAACCGTTTCAGAGAGAAGAGCGGCCAATGTGACGATCTGGCTTTAAGTCGATTCGATAACAAATGACGAAAAGGAACGGATTTCTCAGGTTTTTACTACATATGAACACTTTACACATTCTCCCGTGCAACTCGGCTGCTAGTCCTCCTGCATGTAAAATCTTAATTTCCTAGCTCATGTCCAAGGCACCAAACAAGGGTAAAAAGTCAATAACCGATTAATAAAACTAGAATTGTACTATTTCTTACTGGCTATTACATCATCTTAGAAGCTACATCTGTGTTCTACTATGGGGCTTTTAGTGTCTCCGAATACCGCCGTACGCGACATAGCAGTGCAGACGATAAGTACAACCGTTTCAGAGAGCAGAGCGGCCAATGTGACGATTTGGCTTTAAGTCGATTCGATAAAAATGACTAAAACTGACGGATTTCTCAGGTTTTTACTCTATTTGAACACTTTTCACATTCTCCCGTGCAACTCGGCTGCTAGTCCTCCTTTAATGCAGATTCTTAAGGTCATAGCTCATGTCCAAGGCACCAAAGCCAGCTAAAAAGTCAATAATCGATACCTAAAACTTGAATTGTACTACTACTTACTGGCTATTACATCAACCTAGAAGCTTTATCTGTGTTCTACTATGGTGCTTTTAGAGTCTCCGCATACCGCAGCACGCGACATAGCTTTGCAGACGATAAGTACAACCGTTTCAGAGAGAAGAGCGGCCAATGTGACGATCTGGCTTTAAGTCGATTCGATAACAAATGACGAAAACGGACGGATTTCTCAGGTTTTTACTACATATGAACACTTTTCACATTCTCCCGTGCAACTCGGCTGCTAGTCCTATTTTCATGCAGAATCTTAAGGTAATAGCTCATGTCCAAGGCACCAAAGCCAACTAAGAAGTCAAAAATCGATAACTAAAACTTGAATTGTACTACTTCTTACTGGCTATTACATCAACTTAGAAGCTTCATCTGTGTTCTAGTATGGTGATTTTAGTGTCCCCGCATACCGCAGCACGCGACATAGCTTTACAGACGATAAGTACAACCGTTTCAGAGAGAAGAGCGGCCAATGTGACGATTTGGCTTTAAGTCGATTCGATAACAAATGACCAAAACGGACGGATTTCTCAGGTTTTTACTACATATGAACACTTTTCACATTCTCCTGTGCAACTCGGCTGCTAGTCCTCCTTTCATGCAGAATCCTAAGGTCCTAGCCCATGTTCAAGGCTCCAAAGCCAGCTAAAAAGTCAATAATCAGTAGCTAAAACTTGAATTGTACTACATCTTACTGGCTATTACATGAACTTAGAAGCTTCATCGGTGTTTTACTGTGGTGCTTTTACAGTCTCCGCATACCGCAGCATGCGACATAGCTTTGCAGACGATAAGTACAACCGTTTCAGAGAGAAGAGTGGCCAGTGTGACGATCTGGCTTTAAGTCGATACGATAACAAATGACAAAAACGGACTGATTTCTCAGGTTTTTACTACATATGAACACTTTTCAAATTCTCCCGTGCAACTTGGCTGCTAGTCCTCCTTTCATGCAGAATATTAAGGTCCTAGCTCATGTCCAAGGCATCAAAGCCAGCTAAAAAGTCAATAATCGATAACTAAAACTTGAATTGTACTACTTCTTACTGGCTATTACATCAACTTAGAAGCTTCATCTGTGTTCAGCTATGGTGATTTTAGTGTCCCCGCATGCCTCAGCACACGACATAGCTTTGCAGACGATAAGTACAACCGTTTCTGAGAGAAGAGCGCCCAATGTGACGATCTGGCTTTAAGTCGATTTGATAACAAATGACGAAAACGGACGGATTTCTCAGGTTTTTACTCTATTTGAACACTTTTCAAATTCTCCCGTGCAACTCTGCTGCTAGTCCTCCTTTCATGGAGAATCTTAAGGTCCTAGCTCATGTCCAAGGCATCAAAGCCAGCTAAAAAGTCAATAATCGATACCTAAAACTTGAATTATACTACTTCTTACTGGCTATTACATCAACTTAGAAGCTTCATCTGTGTTCCACTATGGTGATTTTAGTGTCCCCGCATGCCGCAGCACGCGACATAGCTTTGCAGACGATAAGTACAACCGTTTCAGAGAGAAGAGCGGCCAATGTGACGATCTGGCTTTAAGTCGATTCGATAACAAATGACGAAAACGGACGGATTTCTCAGGTTTTTACTACATATAAACACTTTTCACATTCTCCTGTGTAACTCGGCTGCTAGTCCTCCTTTCATGCAGAATCTTAAGGTCCTAGCTCATGTCCAAGACTCCAAAGCCAGCTAAAAAGCAAATAATCAGTAGCTAAATCTTGAATTGTACTACACCTTACTGGCTATTACATCAACTTAGAAGCTTCAGCTGTGTTCTACTATGGTGCTTTTAGTGTCTCCGCATACCGCAGCATGTGACATAGCTTTGCAGACGATAAGTACAACCGTTTCGGAGGGAAGAGCGGCCAATGTGACGATCTGGCTTTAAGTCGATTCGATAACACATGACGAAAACGGACGGATTTCTCAGGTTTTTACTACATATGAACACTTTTCACATTCTCCTGGGCAACTCGTCTGCTAGTCCTCCTTTCATGCAGAATCTTAAGGTCCTAGCTCATGTCCAAGGCACCAAAGCCAGCTAAAAAGTCAATAATCAGTAACTAAAACTTGAATTGTACTACTTCTTACTGGCTATTACATCAACTTGGAAGTGTCATCTGTGGTCTACTATGGTGCTTCTAGTGTCTCTGCATGCCGCAGCACGCGACATAGCTCTGCAGACGATAAGTACAACCGTTTCAGAGAGAAGAGCGGCCAATGTGACGATCTGGCTTTAAGTCGATTCGATAACAAATGACGAAAACGAACGGATTTCTCAGGTTTTTACTACATATGAACACTTTACACATTCTCCCGTGCAACTCGGCTGCTAGTCCTCCTGCATGTAAAATCTTAATTTCCTAGCTCATGTCCAAGGCACCAAACAAGGGTAAAAAGTCAATAACCGATTAATAAAACTAGAATTGTACTATTTCTTACTGGCTATTACATCATCTTAGAAGCTACATCTGTGTTCTACTATGGGGCTTTTAGTGTCTCCGAATACCGCCGTACGCGACATAGCAGTGCAGACGATAAGTACAACCGTTTCAGAGAGCAGAGCGGCCAATGTGACGATTTGGCTTTAAGTCGATTCGATAAAAATGACTAAAACGGACGGATTTCTCAGGTTTTTACTCTATTTGAACACTTTTCACATTCTCCCGTGCAACTCGGCTGCTAGTCCTCCTTTAATGCAGATTCTTAAGGTCATAGCTCATGTCCAAGGCACCAAAGCCAGCTAAAAAGTCAATAATCGATACCTAAAACTTGAATTGTACTACTACTTACTGGCTATTACATCAACCTAGAAGCTTTATCTGTGTTCTACTATGGTGCTTTTAGAGTCTCCGCATACCGCAGCACGCGACATAGCTTTGCAGACGATAAGTACAACCGTTTCAGAGAGAAGAGCGGCCAATGTGACGATCTGACTTTAAGTCGATTCGATAACAAATGACGAAGACGGACGGATTTCTCAGGTTTTTACTACATATGAACACTTTTCACATTCTCCCGTGCAACTCGGCTGCAAGTCCTCCTTCTATGCAGAATCTTAAGGTCCTAGCTCATGTCCAAGGCATCAAAGCCAGCTAAAAAGTCAATAATCAATACCTAAAACTTGAATTGTACTACTTCTTACTGGCTATTACATCAAATTAGAAGCTTCATCTGTGTTCTACTGTGGTGGTTTTAGTGTCTCCGCCTACCGCAGCATACGACATAGCTTTGCCGATGATAAGTACAACCGTTTCAGAGAGAAGAGCGGCCAATGTGACGATCTGGCTTTAAGTCGATTCGATAACAAATGACGAAAACGGACGGATTTCTCAGGTTTTTACTACATATGAACACTTTTCACATTCTCCCGTGCAACTCGGCTGCTAGTCCTCCTTTCATGCAGAATCTTAAGGTAATAGCTCATGTCCAAGGCACCAAAGCCAGCTAAATGTCAATAATCAGAAGCTAAAACTTGAATTGTACTACATCTTACTGGCTATTACATCAACTTAGAAGCTTCATCGGTGTTCTACTATGGTGCTTTTAGTATCTCCGCATACCGCAGCATGCGACATAGCTTTGCAGACGATAAGTACAACCGTTTCGGAGGGAACAGCGGCCAATGTGACGATCTGGCTTTAAGTCGATTCGATAACAAATGACGAAAACGGACGGATTTCTCAGGTTTTTACTACATATGAAAACTTTTCACATACTCCCGTGCAACTCGCCTGCTAGTCCTCCTTTCATGCAGAATCTTAAGGTAATAGCTCATGTCCAAGGCACCAAAGCCAACTAAGAAGTCAAAAATCGATACCTAAAACTTGAATTGTACTACTTCTTACTGGCTATTACATCAACTTAGAAGCTTCATCTGTGTTCTAGTATAGTGATATTAGTGTCCCTGCATACCGCAGCACGCGACATAAGTTTACAACCGATAAGTACAACCGTTTCAGAGAGAAGAGCGGCCAATGTGACGATTTGGCTTTAAGTCGATTCGATAACAAATGACCAAAACGGACGGATTTCTCAGGTTTTTACTACATATGAACACTTTTCACATTCTCCTGTGCAACTCGGCTGCTAGTCCTCCTTTCATGCAGAATCTTAAGGTCCTAGCCCATGTCCAAGGCTCCAAAGACAGTTAAAAAGTCAATAATCAGTAGCTAAAACTTGAATTGTACAACATCTTACTGGCTATTACATCAACTTAGAAGCTTCATCGGTGTTTTACTATGGTGCTTTTACTGTCTCCGCATACCGCAGCATGCGACATAGCTTTGCAAACGATAAGTACAACCGTTTCAGAGAGAGGAGTGGCCAGTGTGACGATCTGGCTTTAAGTCGATACGATAACAAATGACAAAAACGGGCGGATTTCTCACCTTTTTACTACATATGAACACTTTTCACATTCTCCCGTGCAACTCGGCTGTTAGTCCTCAATTCATGCAGAATCTTAAGGTCCTAGCTCATGTCCAAGGCACCAAAGCCAGCTAAAAAGTCAATAATCGATACCTAAAACGTGAATTGTACTACTTCTTACTGGCTATTACATCAACTTAGAAGCTTCATCTGTGTTCTACTATGGTGCTTTTAGTTTCTCCGCATACCGCAGCACGCGACACAGCTTTGCAGACGATAAGTACAACCGTTTCAGAGAGAAGAGCGGCCAATGTGACAATCAGGCTTTAAGACGATTCGATAACAAATGACGAAAACGAACGGATTTCTCAGGTTTTTACTACATATGAACACTTTACACATTCTCCCGTGCAGCTCGGCTGCTAGTCCTCCTGCATGTAAAATCTTAATTTCCTAGCCCATGTCCAAGGCACCAAACAAGGGTAAAAAGTCAATAACCGATTAATAAAACTAGAATTGTACTATTTCTTACTGGCTATTACATCAACTTAGAAGCTTCATCTGTGTTCTACTATGGTGCTTTTAGTTTCTCCGCATACCGCAGCACGCGACACAGCTTTGCAGACGATAAGTACAACCGTTTCAGAGAGAAGAGCGGCCAATGTGACGATCTGGCTTTAAGTCGATTCGATAACAAATGACTAAAACGGACGGATTTCTCAGGTTTTCACTCTATTTGAACACTTTTCACATTCTCCCGTGCAACTCAGGTGCTAGTCCTCCTTTAATGCAGATTCTTAAGGTCATAGCTCATGTCCAAGGCACCAAAGCCAGCTAAGAAGTCAATAATCGATACCTAAAACTTGAATTGTACTGCTACTTACTGGCTATTACATCAAAATAGAAGCTTTATCTGTGTTCTACTATGGTGCTTTTAGAGTCTCCGCATACCGCAGCACGCGACATAGCTTTGCAGACGATAAGTACAACCGTTTCAGAGAGAAGAGCAGCCAATGTGACGATCTGGCTTTACGTCGATTCGATAACAAATGACGAAGACGGACGGATTTCTCAGGTTTTTACTACATATGAACACTTTTCACATTCTCCCGTGCAACTCGGCTGCTAGTACTCCTTCTATGCAGAATCTTAAGGTATTAGCTCATGTCCAACGCATCAAAGCCAGCTAAAAAGTCAATAATCAATACCTAAAACTTGAATTGTACTACTTCTTACTGGCTATTACATCAAATTAGAAGCTTCATCTGTGTTCTACTGTGGTGGTTTTAGTGTCTCCGCCTACCGCAGCATACGACATAGCTTTGCAGACGATAAGTGCAACCGTTTCAGAGAGAAGAGCGGCCAATGTGACGATCTGGCTTTAAGTCGATTCGATAACAAATGACGAAAACGGACGGATTTCTCAGGTCTTTACTACATATGAACACTTTTCACATTCTCCCGTGCAACTCGGCTGCTAGTCCTCCTTTAATGCAGAATCTTAAGGTCCTAGCTCATGTCCAAGTCACCAAAGCTAGCTAAAAAGTCAATAATCGATATCTAAAACTTGAATTGTACTACTACTTACTGGCTATTACATCAACTTAGAAGCTTCATCTGTGTTCTACTATGGTGCTTTTAGAGTCTCCGCATACCGCAGCACGCGACATACCTTTGCAGACGATAAGTACAACCGTTTCAGAGAGAAGAGCGGCCAATGTGACGATCTGGCTTTAAGTCGATTCGATAACAAATGACGAAAACGGACGGATTTATCAGGTTTTTACTAAATATGAACACTTTTCACATTCTCCTGGGCTACTCGGCTGCTACTCCTCCTTTCATGCAGAATCTTAAGGTCCTACCTCATGTCCAAGGCACCAAAGCCAGCTAAAAAGTCAATAATCAGTAACTAAAACTTGAATTGTACTACTTCTTACTGGCTATTACATCAACTTGGAAGTGTCATCTGTGTTCTACTATGGTGCGTTTAGTGTCTCTGCATACCGCAGCACGCGACGTAGCTCTTCAGACGATAAGTACAACCGTTTCAGAGAGAAGAGCGGCCAATGTGACGATTTGGCTTTAAGTCGATTCGATAAAGATGACGAAAACAGACGGATTTCTCAGGTTTTTACTCTATTTGAACACTTTTCACATTCTCCCGTGCAACTCGGCTGCTAGTCCTCCTTTCATGCAGAAACTTAAGGTCCTAGCTCATGTCCAAGGTACCAAAGCCACATAAAAATTCAATAATCGATACCTAAAACTTGAATTGTACTACTTCTTACTGGCTATTACATCAACTTAGAAGCTTCATCTGTGTTCTACTATGGAGATTTTAGTGTCTCCGCATACCGCAGCACGCGACATAGCATTGCAGACGATAAGTACAACCGTTTCAGAGAGAAGAGCGGCCAATGTGACGATCGGGCTTTAAGTCGATTCGATAACAAATGACGAATACGGACGGATTTCTCAGGTTTTTACTACATATGAACACTTTTCACATTCTCCCATGCAACTCGGCTGCTAGTCCTCCTTTCATGCAGAATCTCAAGGTAATAGCTCATGTCCAAGGCACCAAAGCCAACTAAGAAGTCAATAATCGATACCTAAAACTTGAATTGTACTACTTCTTACTGGCTATTACATCAACTTAGAAGCTTCATCTGTGTTCTACTATGGTGATTTTAGTGTCCCCGCATACCGCAGCACGCGACATAGCTTAACAGACGATAAGTACAACCGTTTCAGAGAGAAGAGCGGCCAATGTGACGATTTGGCTTTAAGTCGATTCGATAACAAATGATGAAAACGGACAGATTTCTCAGGTTTTTACTACATATGAACACATTTCACATTCTCCTGTGCAACTCGGCTGCTAGTCCTCCTTTCATGCAGAATCTTAAGGTCCTAGCTCATGTCCAAGGCTCCAAAGCCAGCTAAAAAGTCAATAATCAGTAGCTAAAACTTGAATTGTACTACATCTTACTGGCTATTACATCAACTTAGGAGCTTCATCGGTGTTTTACTATGGTGGTTTTAGTGTCTCCGCATACCGCAGCATGCGACATAGCTTTGCAGACGATAAGTACAACCGGCCTCCCCCCATGAACCATGGACCTTGCCGTTGGTGGGGAGGCTTGCGTGCCTCAGCGATACAGATGGCCGTACCATAGGTACAACCACAACGGAGGGGTATCTGTTGAGAGGGCAGACAAACGTGTGGCTCCTGAAGAGGGGCAGCAGCCTTTTCAGTAGTTGCAGGGGCAACAGTCTGGATGATTGACTGATCTGGCCTTGCAATATTAACCAAAACGGCCTTGCTGTGCTGGTACTGCGAACGGCTGAAAGCAAGGGGAAACTACAGCCGTAATTTTTCCCGAGGACATGCAGCTTTACTGTATGATTAAATGATGATGGCATCCTCTTGGGTAAAATATTCCGGAGGTAAAATAGTCCCCCATTCGGATCTCCGGGCGGGGACTACTCAGGAGGATGTCGTTATCAGGAGAAAGAAAACTGGCGTTCTACGGATCGTAGCGTGGAATGTCAGATCCCTTAATCGGGCAGGTAGGTTAGAAAATTTAAAAAGGGAAATGGATAGGTTAAAGTTAGATATAGTGGGAATTAGTGAAGTTCGGTGGCAGGAGGAACAAGACTTCTGGTCAGGTGACTACAGGGTTATAAACACAAAATCAAATAGGGGTAATGCAGGAGTAGGTTTAATAATGAATAGGAAAATAGGAATGCGGGTAAGCTACTACAAACAGCATAGTGAACGCATTATTGTGGCCAAGATAGATACGAAGCCCACACCTACTACAGTAGTACAAGTTTATATGCCAACTAGCTCTGCAGATGACGAAGAAATTGAAGAAATGTACGATGAAATAAAAGAAATTATTCAGATAGTGAAGGGAGACGAAAATTTAATAGTAATGGGTGACTGGAATTCGAGTGTAGGAAAAGGGAGAGAAGGAAACATAATAGGTGAATATGGATTGGGGCTAAGAAATGAAAGAGGAAGCCGCCTAATAGAATTTTGCACAGAGCACAACTTAATCATAGCTAACACTTGGTTTAAGAATCATGAAAGAAGGTTGTATACGTGGAAGAACCCTGGAGATACTAAAAGGTATCAGATAGATTATATAATGGTAAGACAGAGATTTAGGAACCAGGTTTTAAGTTGTAAGACATTTCCAGGGGCAGATGTGGACTCTGACCACAATCTATTGGTTATGACCTGTAGATTAAAACTGAAGAAACTGCAAAAATGTGGAAAATTAAGGAGATGGGACCTGGATAAACTGAAAGAACCAGAGGTTGTACAGAGTTTCAGAGAGAGCATAAGGGAACAATTGACAGGAATAGGGGAAAGAAATACAGTAGAAGAAGAATGGGTAGCTCTGAGGGATGTAGTAGTGAAGGCAGCAGAGGATAAAGTAGGTACAAAGACGAGGGCTGCTAGAAATCCTTGGCTAACAGAAGAAATATTGAATTTAATTGATGAAAGGAGAAAATATAAAAATGCAGTAAATGAAGCAGGCAAAAAGGAATACAAACGTCTCAAAAATGAGATCTACAGGAAGTGCAAAATGGCTAAACAGGGATGGCTAGAGGACAAATGTAAGGATGTAGAAGCTTATCTCACTAGGGGTAAGATAGATACTGCCTACAGGAAAATTAAAGAGACCTTTGGAGAGAAGAGAACCACGTGTATGAATATCAAGAGCTCAGATGGCAGCCCAGTTCTAAGCAAAGAAGGGAAGGCAGAAAGGTGGAAGGAGTATATAGAAGGTTTATACAAGGGCGATGTACTTGAGGACAATATTATGGAAATAGAAGAGGATGTAGATGAAGACGAAATGGGAGATACGATACTGCGTGAAGAGTTTGACAGAGCACTGAAAGACCTGAGTCGAAACAAGGCCCCCGGAGTAGACAACATTCCATTAGAACTACTGACGGCCTTGGGAGAGCCAGTCATGACAAAACTCTACCAGCTGGTGAGCAAGATGTATGAGACAGGCGAAATACCCTCAGACTTCAAGAAGAATATAATAATTCCAATCCCAAAGAAAGCAGGTGTTGACAGATGTGAAAATTACCGAACTATCAGTTTAATAAGCCACGGCTGCAAAATACTAACGCGAATTCTTTACAGACGAATGGAAAAACTGGTAGATGCAGACCTCGGGGAGGATCAGTTGGATTCCGTCGAAATGTTGGAACACGTGAGGCAATACTGACCTTACGACTTATCTTAGAAGAAAGATTAAGAAAAGGCAAACCTACGTTTCTAGCATTTGTAGACTTAGAGAAAGCTTTTGACAATGTTGACTGGAATACTCTTTTTCAAATTCTAAAGGTGGCAGGGGTAAAATACAGGGAGCGAAAGGCTATTTATAATTTGTACAGAAACCAGATGGCAGTAATAAGAGTCGAGGGGCATGAAAGGGAAGCAGTGGTTGGGAAAGGAGTGAGACAGGGTTGTAGCCTCTCCCCGATGTTATTCAATCTGTATATTGAGCAAGCAGTAAAGGAAACAAAAGAAAAATTTGGAGTAGGTATTAAAATTCATGGAGACGAAGTAAAAACCTTGAGGTTCGCCGATGACATTGTAATTCTGTCAGAGACGGCAAAGGACTTGGAAGAGCAGTTGAATGGAATGGACAGTGTCTTGAAAGGAGGATATAAGATGAACATTAACAAAAGCAAAACGAGGATAATGGAATGTAGTCAAATTAAATCGGGTGATGCTGAGGGATTTAGATTAGGAAATGAGACACTTAAAGTAGTAAAGGAGTTTTGCTATTTAGGAAGTAAAATAACTGATGATGGTCGAAGTAGAGAGGATATAAAATGTAGACTGGCAATGGCAAGGAAAGCGTTTCTGAAGAAGAGAAATTTGTTAACATCGAATATAGATTTATGTATCAGGAAGTCGTTTCTGAAAGTATTTGTTTGGAGTGTAGCCATGTATGGAAGTGAAACATGGACGATAACTAGTTTGGACAAGAAGAGAATAGAAGCTTTCGAAATGTGGTGCTACAGAAGAATACTGAACATAAGGTGGATAGATCACGTAGCTAATGAGGAGGTATTGAATAGGATTGGGGAGAAGAGAAGTTTGTGGCACAACTTGACTAGAAGAAGGGATCGGTTGGTAGGACATGTTTTGAGGCATCAAGGGATCACAAATTTAGCATTGGAGGGCAGCGTGGAGGGTAAAAATCGTAGAGGGAGACCGAGAGATGAGTACACTAAGCAGATTCAGAAGGATGTTGGTTGCAGTAGGTACTGGGAGATGATGCAGCTTGCACAGGATAGAGTAGCATGGAGAGCTGCATCAAACCAGTCTCAGGACTGAAGACAACAACAACAAGTACAACCGTTTCAGAGAGAAGAGTGGCCAGTGTGACGATCTGCCTTTAAGTCGATTCGATAACAAATGACAAAAACGGACGGATTTCTCACGTTTTTACTACATATGAACACTTTTCACATTCTCCCGTGCAACTCGGCTGCTAGTCCTCCTTTCATGCAGAATCTTAAGGTCCTAGCTCATGTCCAAGGTACCAAAGCTAACAAAAAAGTCAATAATCGATACCAAAAACTTGAATTCTACTACTTCTTACTGGCTATTACATCAACTTAGAAGCTTCATCGGTGTTCTACTATGGTGCTTTTAGTGTCTCCGCATACCGCAGCATGCGACATAGCTTTGCAGACGATAAGTACAACCGTTTCGGAGAGAAGAGCGGCCAATGTGACGATCTGGCTTTAAGTCGATTCGATAACAAATGACGAAAACGGACGGATTTCTCAGGTTTTTACTACATATGAACACTTTTCACATTCTCCTGGACAACTCGGCTACTAGTCCTCCTTTCATGCAGAATCTTAAGGTCCTAGCTCATGTCCAAGGCACCAAAGCCAGCTAAAAAGTAAATAATCAGTACCTATAACTTGAATTGTACTACTTCTTACTGGCTATTACATCAACTTAGAAGCTTCATCGGTGTTTTACTATGGTGCTTTTAGTGTATCCGCATACCGCAGCATGCGACATAGCTTTGCAGACGATAAGTACAACCGTTTCGGAGAGAAGAGCGGCCAATGTGACGATCTGGCTTTAAGTCGATTCGATAACAAATGACGAAAACGGACGGATTTCTCAGGTTTTTACTACATATGAACACTTTTCACATTCTCCTGGGCAACTCGGCTGCTAGTCCTCCTTTCATGCAGAATCTTAAGGTCTTAGCTCATGTCCAAGGCACCAAAGCCAGCTAAAAAGTCAATAATCAGTAATAAAAACTTGAATTGTACTACTTCTTACTGGCTATTACATCAACTTGGAAGTGTCATCTGTGTTCTACTATGGTGCTTTTAGTGTCTCTGCATACCGCAGCACGCGACATAGCTCTGCAGACGATAAGTACAACCGCTTCAGAGAGAAGAGCGGCCAATGTGACGATCTGGCTTTAAGTCGATTCGATAACAAATGACGAAAACGAACGGATTTCTCAGGTTTTTACTACATATGAACACTTTACACATTCTCCCGTGCAACTCGGCTGCTAGTCCTCCTGCATGTAAAATCTTAAGTTCATAGCTCATGTCCAAGGCACCAAACAAGGGTAAAAAGTCAATAACCGGTTCCTAAAACTTGAATTGTACTACTTCTTACTGGCTATTACATCAACTTGGAGGTGTCATCTGTGTTCTACTATGGTGTTTTTAGTGTCTCTGCATACCGCAGCACGCGACGTAGCTCTGCAGATGATAAGTACAACCGTTTCAGAGAGAAGAGCGGCCAATGTGACGATTTGGCTTTAAGTCGATTCGATAAAAATGACGAAAACGGACGGATTTCTCAGGTTTTTACTCTATTTGAACACTTTTCACATTCTCCCGTGCAACTCGGCTGCTAGTCCTCCTTTCATGCAGAATCTTAAGGTCCTAGCTCATGTCCAAGGCACCAAAGCCAGCTAAAAATTCAATAACCAATAACTAAAACTTGAATTGTACTACTTCTTACTGGCTATTACATCAACTTAGAAGCTTCATCTGTGTTCTACTATGGAGATGTTAGTGTCTCCGCATACCGCAGCACGCGACATAGCATTGCAGACGATAAGTACAACCGTTTCACAGAGAAGAGCGGCCAATGTGACGATCGGGCTTTAAGTCGATTCGATAACAAATGACGAAAAGTAACGGATTTCTCAGGTTTTTACTACATATGAACACTTTTCACATTCTCCCGTGCAACTCGGCTGCTAGTCCCCTATCATACAGAATCTTAAGGTAATAGCTCATGTCCAAGGCACCAAAGCCAACTAAGAAGTCAATAATCGATACCTATAACTTGAATTCTACTACTTTTTAGTGGCTATTACATCAACTTAGAAGCTTCATCTGTGTTCTAGTATGGTGATTGTAGTGTCCCCGCATACCGCAGCACGCGACATAGCTTTGCAGACGATAAGTACAACCGTTTCAGAGAGAAGAGTGCCCAGTGTGACGATCTGCATTTAAGTCGATTCGATAACAAATGACAAAAACGGACGGATTTCTCACGTTTTTACTACATATGAACACTTTTCACATTGTCCCGTGCAACTCGGCTGCTAGTCCTCCTTTCATGCAGAATCTTAAGGTCCTAGCTCATGTCCAAGGCACCAAAGCCAGCTAAAAATTCAATAATCAATACCTAAAACTTGAATTGTACTACTTCTTACTGGCTATTACATCAACTTAGAAGCTTCATCTGTGTTCTACTATGGAGATGTTAGTGTCTCCGCATACCGCAGCACGCGACATAGTTTTGCAGACGATAAGAACAACCGTTTCAGAGAGAAGAGCGGCCAATGTGACGTTCGGGCTTTAAGTCGATTCGATAACAAATGACGAAAACGAATGGATTTCTCAGGTTTTTACTACATATGAACACTTTTCACATTCTCCCGTGCAACTCGGCTGCTAGTCCTCCTTTCATACAGAATCTTAAGGTAATAGCTCATGTCCAAGGCACCAAAGCCAGCTAAAAAGTCAATAATCAGTACATAAAAATTGAATTGTACTACTTCTTACTGGCTATTACATCAACTTGGAAGTATCATATGTGTTCTACAATGGTGCGTTTAGTGTCTCTGCATACCGCAGCATGCGACATAGCTCTGCAGACGGTAAGTACAACCGTTTCAGAGAGAAGAGTGGCCAATGTGACCATCTGGCTTTAAGTCGATTCGATAACAAATGACGAAAAGTAACGGATTTCTCAGGTTTTTACTACATATGAACACTTTACACATTCTCCCGTGCAACTCGGCTGCTAGTCCTCCTTTCATGCAGAATCTTAAGGTGCTAGCTCATGTCCAAGTCACCAAAAAAGGGTAAAAAGTCAATAACCGATTCCTAAAACTTGAATTGTACTATATCTTACTGCCTATTACATCATCTTAGAAGCTTCATCTGTGTTCTACTATGGTGCTTTTAGTGTCTCCGAATACCGCAGTACGCGACATAGCTTTGCAGACGATAAGTACAACCGTTTCAGAGAGAAGAGCGGCCAATGTGACGATTTGGCTTTAGGTCGATTCGATAACAAATGACGAAAACGAACGGATTACTCAGGTTTTTACTCTATATGAACACTTTTCACATTCTCCCGTGCAATTAGGCTGCTAGTCCTCCTTTCATGCAGAATCTTAAGGTCCTAGCTCATGTCTAAGGCACCAAAGCCAGCTAAAAAGTCAAGCATCAGTACCTAAAACTTGAATTTTACTACTTCTTACTGGCTATTACACCAACTTGGAAGTATCATCTGTGTTCTACTATGGTGCTTTTAGTGTCTCTGCATACCGCAGCACGTGACATAGCTCTGCAGACGGTTAGTACAACCGTTTCAGAGAGAAGAGCGGCCAATGTGACCATCTGGCTTTAAGTCGATTCGATAACAAATGACGAAAACGAACGGATTTCTCAGGTTTTTACTACATATGAACACTTTACACATTCTCCCGTGCAACTCGCCTGCTAGTCCTCCTTTCATGCAGAATCTTAAGGTGCTAGCTCATGTCCAAGTCACCAAACAAGGGTAAAAAGACAATAACCGATTCCTAAAACTTGAATTGTACTATTTCTTACTGCCTATTACATCATCTTAGAAGCTTCATCTGTGTTCTACTATGGTGCTTTTAGTGTCTCCGAATACCACAGTACGCGACATAGCTTTGCAGACGATAAGTACAACCGTTTCAGAGAGAAGAGCGGCCAATGTGACGATTTGGCTTTAAGTCGATTCGATAACAAATGACTAAAACGAACGGATTTCTCAGGTTTTTACTCTATATGAACACTTTTCACATTCTCCCGTGCAGTTAGGCTGCTAGTCGTCCTTTTATGCAGAATCTTAAGGTCCTAGCTCATGTCCAAGGCACCAAAGCCAGCTAAAAAGTCAATAATCAGTACCTAAAAGTTGAATTTTACTATTTCTTACTGGCTATTACATTAACGAGGAAGTATCATCTGTGTTCTACTATGGTGCTTTTAGTGTCTCTGCATACCGCAGCACGCGACATAGCTCTGCAGACGGTAAGTACAACCGTTTCAGAGAGAAGAGCGGCCAATGTGACCATCTGGCTTTAAGTCGATTCGATAACAAATGACGAAAACGAACGGATTTCTCAGGTTTTTACTACATATGAACACTTTTCACATTCTCCCGTGCAACTCGGCTGCTAGTCCTCCTTTCATGTAGAATCTTAAGGTCCTAGCTCATGTCTAAGGCACCAAAGCCAGCTGAAAATTCAATAATCGATACCTAAATCTTGAATTGTACTACTTCTTACTGGCTACTACATCAACTTAGAAGCTTCATCTGTGTTCTACTATGGAGATTTTAGTGTCTCCGCATACCGCAGCACGCGACATAGCTTTGCAGACGATAAGTACAACCGTTTCAGAGAGAAGAGCGGCCAATGTGACGATCGGGCTTTAAGTCGATTCGATAACAAATGACGAAAACGGACGGATTTCTCAGGTTTTTACTACATATGAACACTTTTCACATTCTCCCGTGCAACTCGGCTGCTAGTCCTCCTTTCATGCAGAATCTTAAGGTAATAGCTCATGTCCAAGGCACCAAAGCCAACTAAGAAGTCAATAATCGATACCTAAAACTTGAATTGAACTATTTCTTACTGGCTATTACATCAACTTAGAAGCTTCATCTGTGTTCTAGTATCGTGATTTTAGTGTCCCCGCATACCGCAGCACGCGACATAGCTTTGCAGACGATAAGTACAACCGTTTCAGAGAGAAGAGCGGCCAATGTGACGATTTGGCTTTAAGTCGATTCGATAACAATTGACGAAAACGGACGGATTTCTCAGGTTTTTACTACATATGAACACTTTTCACATTCTCCTGTGCAACGCGGCTGCTAGTCCTCCTTTCATGCAGAATCTTAAGGTTCTAGCTCGTGTCCAAGGCTCCAAAGCCAGCTAAAAAGTCAATAATCAGTAGCTAAAACTTGAATTGTACTACATCTTACTGGCTATTACATCAACTTAGAAGCTTCATCTGTGTTCTACTATGGAGATTTTAGTGTCTCCGCATACCGCAGCACGCGACATAGCATTGCAGACGATAAGTACAACCGTTTCAGAGAGAAGAGCGGCCAATGTGACGATCGGGCTTTAAGTTGATTCGATAACAAATGACGAAAACGGACGGATTTCTCAGGTTTTTACTACATATGAACACTTTTCACATTCTCCCGTGCAACTCGGCTGCTAGTCCTCCTTTCATGCAGAATCTTAAGGTAATAGCTCATGTCCAAGGCACCAAAGCCAACTAAGAAGTCAATAATCGATACCTAAAACTTGAATTGTACTACTTCTTACTGGCTATTACATCAACTTAGAAGCTTCATCTGTGTTCTACTATGATGATTTTCGTGTCTCCGCATACCGCAGCACGCGACATAGTTTTGCAGACGATAAGTACAACCGTATCAGAGAGAAGAGCGGCCAATGTGACGATCTGGCTTTAAGTCGATTCGATAACAAATGACGAAAACTGACGGATTTCTCAGGTTTTTACTACATATGAACACTTTTCACATTCTCCCGTGCAACTCGGCTGCTAGTCCTCCTTTCATGCAGAATCTTAAGGTCATAGCTCATGTCCAAGGCACCAAAGCCAGCTAAAAAGTCAATAATCGATACCTAAAACTTGAATTGTACTATTTCTTACTGGCTATTACATCAACTTAGAAGCTTCATCTGTGTTCTACTATGGTGCTTTTAGTGTCTCCGCATACCGCAGCACGCGACATAGCTTTGCAGACGATAAGTACAACGGTTTCAGAGAGAAGAGCGGCCAATGTGACGATCTGGCTTTAAGTCGATTCGATAACAAATGACGAAAAAGGACGGATGTCTCATGTTTTTACTACATATGAACACTTTTCATATTCTCCCGTGCAACTGGGCTGCTAGTCCTCCTTTTATGCAGAATCTTAAGGTCCTAGCTCATGTCCAAGGCACCAAAGCCAGCTAAGAAGTCAATAATCGATACCTAAAACGCGAATTGTACTACTTCTTACTGCATATTACATCAACTTAGAAGCTTCATCTGTGTTCTACTATGGTGCTTTTAGTGTCTCCGCATACCGCAGCACGCGACATAGCTTTGCAGACGATAAGTACAACCGTTTCAGAGAGAAGAGCGGCCAATGTGACGATCTGGCTTTAAGTCGATTCGATAACAAATCACGAAAACGGACGGATTTCTCAGGTTTTTACTACAGATGAACACTTTTCACATTCTCCCGTGCAACTCGGCTGCTACTCCTCCTTTCATGAAGAATCTTAAGGTCCTAGCTCATGTCCAAGGCACCAAAGCCAGCTAAAAAGTCAATAATCGATACCTAAAACTTGAATTGGACTACTTCTTACTGGCTATTACATCAACTTAGAAGCTTCATCTGTGTTCTACTATGGTGCTTTTAGTGCCTCCGCACACCGCAGCACGCGACATAGCTTTGCAGACGATAAGTACAACCGTTTCAGAGAGAAGAGCGGCCAATGTGACGATCTGGCTTTAAGTCGATTCGATAACAAATGACGAAAACGGACGGATTTCTCAGGTTTTTACTACATATGAACACTTTTCACATTGTCCCGTGCAACTCGGCTGCTAGTCCTCCTTTCAGGAAGAATCTCAAGGTCCTAGCTCATGTCCAAGGCACCAAAGCCAGCTAAAAAGTCAATAATCGATACCTAAAACTTGAATTGTACTACTTCTTACTGGCTATTACATCAACTTAGAAGCTTCATCTGTGTTCTACTATGGTGATTTTATTGTCTCCACATACCGCAGCATGCGACATAGCTTTGCAGATGATAAGTACAACCGTTTCAGAGAGAAGAGCGGTCAATGTGACCATCTGGCTTTAAGTCAATTCGATAACAAATGACGAAAACTGACGGATGTCTCAGGTTTTTATTACATATGAACACTTTTCACATTCTCCCGTGCAACTCGGCTGCTAGTCCTCCTTTTATGCAGAATCTTAAGGTCCTAGCTCATGTCCAAGGCACCAAAGCCACCTAAAAAGTCAATAATCGATACCTAAAACTTGAATTGGACTACTTCTTACTGGCTATTACATCAACTTAGAAGCTTCATCTGTGTTCTACTATGGTGCTTTTAGTGTCTCCGCATACCACAGCACGCGACATAGCTTTGCAGACGATAGGTACAACAGTTTCAGAGAGAAGAACGGCAAATGTGACGATCTGGCTTTAAGTCGATTCGATAACAAATGACGAAAAGTAACGGATTTCTCAGGTTTTTACTACATATGAACACTTTTCACATTCTCCCGTGCCACTGGGCAGCTAGTCCTCCTTTTATGCAGAATCTTAAGGTCCTAGCTCATGTCCAAGGCACCAAAGCCAGCTAAAAAGTCAATAATCGGTACCTAAAACTTGAATTGGATTACTTCTTACTGGCTATTACATCAACTTAGAAGCTTCATCTGTGTTCTACTATGGTGCTTTTAGTGTCTCCGCATACCGCAGCACGCGACCTAGCTTTGCAGACGATAAGTACAACCGTTCCAGAGAGAGAAGTGCGGCCAATGTGACGATCTGGCTTTAAGTCGATTCGATAACAAATGACGAAAACGGACGGATTTCTCAGGTTTTTACTACATATGAACGCTTTTCACATTCTCCCGTGCAACTCGGCTGGTACTCCTCCTTTCATGATGAATCTTAAGGTCCTAGCTCATGTCCAAGGCACCAAAGCCAGCTAAAAAGTCAATAATCAATACCTAAAACTTGAATTGTACAACTTCTTACTGGCTATTACATCATCTTAGAAGCTTCATATGTGTTCTACTATGGTGCTTTTAGTGCCTCCGCATACCGCAGCACGCGACATAGCTTTGCAGACGATAAGTACAACCGTTTCAGCGAGAAGAGCGGCCAATGTGACGATCTGGCTTTAAGTCGATTCGATAACAAATGACGAAAACGGACGGATTTCTCAGATTTTTACTACATATGAACACTTTTCACATTGTCCCGTGCAACCCCTCTGCTAGTCCTCCTTTCAGGAAGAATCTCAAGGTCCTAGCTCATGTCCAAGGCACCAAAGCCAGCTAAAAAGTCAATAATCGATACCTAAAACTTGAATTGTACTACTTCTTACTGGCTATTACATCAACTTAGAAGCTTCATCTGTGTTCTACTATGGTGATTTTATTGTCTCCACATACCGCAGCATGCGACATAGGTTTGCAGACGATAGGTACAACCGTTTCAGAGAGAAGAGCGGTCAATGTGACCATCTGGCTTTAAGTCAATTCGATAACAAATGACGAAAACTGACGGATGTCTCAGGTTTTTGTTACATATGAACACTTTTCACATTCTCCCGTGCAACTCGGCTGCTAGTCCTCCTTTTATGCAGAATCTTAAGGTCCTAGCTCATGTCCAAGGCACCAAAGCCAGCTAAAAAGTCAATAATCGATACCTAAAACTTGAATTGGACTACTTCTTACTGGCTATTACATCAACTTAGAAGCTTCATCTGTGTTCTACTATGGTGCTTTTAGTGTCTCCGCATACCGCAGCACGCGACATAGCTTTGCAGACGATAAGTACAACGGTTTCAGAGAGAAGAACGGCAAATGTGACGATCTGGATTTAAGTCGATTCGATAACAAATGACGAAAAGTACCGGATTTCTCAGGTTGGTTTTTACTACATATGAACAGTTTTCACATTCTCCCGTGCAACTGGGCTGCTAGTCCTCCTTTCATGAAGAATCTTAAGGTCCTAGCTCATGTTCAAGGCACCAAAGCCAGCTAAAAATTCAATAACCGTTACCTAAAACTTGAATTTACTACTTCTTACTGGCCATTACATCAACTTAGAAGCTTCATCTGTGTTCTACTATGGTGTTTTTAGTGTCTCCGAATACCGCAGTACGCGACATAGCTTTGCAGACGATAAGTACAACCGTTTCAGAGATAAGAGCGGCCAATGTGATGATCTGGCTTTAAGTCGATTCGATAACAAATGACGAAAACGGACGGATTTCTCAGGCTTTTACTACAGATGAACACTTTTCACATTCTCCCGTGCAACTCGGCTGCTACTCCTCCTTTCATGAAGAATCTTAAGGTCCTAGCTCATGTCCAAGGCACCAAAGCAAGCTAAAAAGTCAATAATCAATACCTAAAACTTGAATTGTACTATTTCTTACTGCCTATTACATCATCTTAGAAGCTTCATCTGTGTTCTACTATGGTGCTTTTAGTGCCTCCGCACACCGCAGCACGCGACATAGCTTTGCAGACGATAAGTACAACCGTTTCAGAGAGAAGAGCGGCCAATGTGACGATCTGGCTTTAAGTCGATTCGATAACAAATGACGAAAACGGACGGATTTCTCAGGTTTTTACTACATATGAACACTTTTCACATTGTCCCGTGCAACTCGGCTGCTAGTCCTCCTTTCAGGAAGAATCTCAAGGTCCTAGCTCATTTCCAAGGCACCAAAGCCAGCTAAAAAGTCAATAATCGATACCTAAAACTTGAATTGTACTACTTCTTACTGGCTATTACATCAACTTAGAAGCTTCATCTGTGTTCTACTATGGTGATTTTATTGTCTCCACATACCGCAGCATGCGACATAGCTTTGCAGATGATAAGTACAACCGTTTCAGAGAGAAGAGCGGTCAATGTGGCCATCTGGCTTTAAGTCAATTCGATAACAAATGACGAAAACTGACGGATGTCTCAGGTTTTTATTACATATGAACACTTTTCAGATTCTCCCGTGCAACTCGGCTGCTAGTCCTCCTTTTATGCAGAATCTTAAGGTCCTAGCTCATGTCCAAGGCACCAAAGCCACCTAAAAAGTCAATAATCGATACCTAAAACTTGAATTGGACTACTTCTTACTGGCTATTACATCAACTTAGAAGCTTCATCTGTGTTCTACTATGGTGCTTTTAGTGTCTCCGCATACCGCAGCACGCGACATAGCTTTGCAGACGATAAGTACAACGGTTTCAGAGAGAAGAACGGCAAATGTGACGATCTGGCTTTAAGTCGATTCGATAACAAATCACGAAAACGGACGGATTTCTCAGGTTTTTACTACAGATGAACACTTTTCACATTCTCCCGTGCAACTGGGCTGCTAGTCCTCCTTTCATACAGAATCTTAAGGTCCTAGCTCATGTTCAAGGCACCAAAGCCAGCTATAAATTCAATAACCGTTACCTAAAACTTGAATTTACTACTTCTTACTGGCTATTACATCAACTTAGAAGCTTCATCTGTGTTCTACTATGGTGTTTTTAGTGTCTCCGAATACCGCAGTACGCGACATAGCTTTGCAGACGATAAGTACAACCGTTTCAGAGATAAGAGCGGCCAATGTGATGATCTGGCTTTAAGTCGATTCGATAACAAATGACGAAAGCGGACGGATTTCTCAGGCTTTTACTACATATGAACTCTTTTCACATTGTCCCGTGCAACTCGGCTGCTAGTCCTCCTTTCATGCAGAATCTCAAAGTCCTTGCTCATGTCCAAGGCACCAAAGCCAGCTAAAAAGTCAATAATCGATACCTAGAACTTGAATTGTACTACTTCTTACTGGCTATTACATCAACTTAGAAGCTTCATCTGTGTTCTACTATGGTGATTTTAGTGTCTCCACATACCGCAGCACGCGACATAGCTTTGCAGACGATAAGTACAACCGTTTCAGAGAGAAGAGCGGCCAATGTGACGATCTGGCTTTAAGTCGATTCGATAACAAATGACGAAAACGGACGGATTTCTCAGGCTTTTACTACATATGAACACTTTTCACATTGTCCCGTGCAACTACTCTGCTAGTCCTCCTTTCAGGAAGAATCTCAAGGTCCTAGCTCATGTCCAAGGCACCAAAGCCAGCTAAAAAGTCAATTATCGATACCTAAATCTTGAATTGTACTACTTCTTACTGGCTATTACATCAACTTAGAAGCTTCATCTGTGTTCTACTAAGGTGATTTTATTGTCTCCACATACCGCAGCATGCGACATAGCTTTGCAGACGATAAGTACAACCGTTTCAGAGAGAAGAGCGGTCAATGTGACCATCTGGCTTTAAGTCAATTCGATAACAAATGACGAAAACTGACGGATGTCTCAGGTTTTTGTTACATATGAACACTTTTCACATTCTCCCGTGCAACTCGGCTGCTAGTCCTCCTTTTATGCAGAATCTTAAGGTCCTAGCTCATGTCCAAGGCACCAAAGCCAGCTAAAAAGTCAATAATCGATACCTAAAACTTGAATTGGACTACTTCTTACTGGCTATTACATCAACTTAGAAGCTTCATCTGTGTTCTACTATGGTGCTTTTAGTGTCTCCGCATACCGCAGCACGCGACATAGCTTTGCAGACGATAAGTACAACGGTTTCAGAGAGAAGAACGGCAAATGTGACGATCTGGCTCTAAGTCGATTCGATAACAAATGACGAAAAGTAACGGATTTCTCAGGTTTTTACTACATATGAACACTTTTCACATTCTCCCGTGCCACTGGGCAGCTAGTCCTCCTTTTATGCAGAATCTTAAGGTCCTAGCTCATGTCCAAGGCACCAAAGCCAGCTAAAAAGTCTATAATCGGTACCTAAAATTTGAATTGGATTACTTCTTACTGGCTATTACATCAACTTAGAAGCTTCATCTGTGTTCTACTATGGTGCTTTTAGTGTCTCAGCATACCGCAGCACGCGACCTAGCTTTGCAGACGATAAGTACAACCGTTCCAGAGAGAGAAGAGCGGCCAATGTGACGATCTGGCTTTAAGTCGATTCGATAACAAATGACGAAAACGGACGGATTTCTCAGTTTGGTTTTGACTACATATGAACAGTTTTCACATTGTCCCGTGCAACTGGGCTGCTAGTCCTCCTTTCATACAGAATCTTAAGGTCCTAGCTCATGTTCAAGGCACCAAAGCCAGCTAAAAATTCAATAACCGATACCTAAAACTTGAATTTACTACTTCTTACTGGCTATTACATCAACTTAGAAGCTTCATCTGTGTTCTACTATGGTGTTTTTAGTGTCTCCGAATACCGCAGTACGCGTCATAGCTTTGCAGACGATAAGTACAACCGTTTCAGAGATAAGAGCGGCCAATGTGATGATCTGGCTTTAAGTCGATTCGATAACAAATGACGAAAACGGACGGATTTCTCAGGCTTTTACTACATATGAACTCTTTTCACATTGTCCCGTGCAACTCGGCTGCTAGTCCTCCTTTCATGCAGAATCTCAAGGTCCTTGCTCATGTCCAAGGCACCAAAGCCAGCTAAAAAGTCAATAATCGATACCTAGATCTTGAATTGTACTACTTCTTACTGGCTATTACATCAACTTAGAAGCTTCATCTGTGTTCTACTATGGTGATTTTAGTGTCTCCACATACCGCAGCACGCGACATAGCTTTGCAGACGATAAGTACAACCGTTTCAGAGAGAAGTGCGGCCAATGTGACCATCTGGCTTTAAGTCGATTCGATAACAAATGACGAAAACGGACGGATATCTCAGGTTTTTACTACATATGAACACTTTTCACATTCTCCCGTGCAACTCGGCTGCTAGTCCTCCTTTCATGCAGAATCTTAAGGTCCTAGCTCATGTCCAAGGCTCCAAAGCCACCTAAAAAGTCAATAATCGATACCTAAAACTTGAATCCTACTACTTCTTACTGGCTATTACATCAACTTAGAAGCTTCATCTGTGTTCTACTATGGTGCTTTTAGTGTCTCCGCATACCGCAGACGGCGACATAGCTTTGCAGACGATAAGTACAAACGTTTCAGAGAGAAGAGCGGCCAATGTGACGATCTGGTTTTAAGTCGATTCGATAACAAATCACGAAAACGGACGTATTTCTCAGGTTTTTACTACAGATGAACACTTTTCACATTCTCCCGTGCAACTCAGCTGCTACTCCTCCTTTCATGAAGAATCTTAAGGTCCTAGCTCATGTCCAAGGCACCAAAGCCAGCTAAAAAGTCAATAATCAATACCTAAAACTTGAATTGTACAACTTATTACTTTCTATTACATCATCTTAGAAGCTTCATCTGTGTTCTACTATGGTGCTTTTAGTGCCTCCGCACACCGCAGCACGCGACATAGCTTTGCAGACGATAAGTACAACCGTTTCAGAGAGAAGAGCGGCCAATGTGACGATCTGGCTTTAAGTCGATGCGATAACAAATGACGAAAACGGACGGATTTCTCAGGTTTTTACTACATATGAACACTTTTCACATTCTCCCGTGCAATTAGGGTGCTAGTCCTCCTTTCATGCAGAATCTTAATGTCCTAGCTCATGTCTAAGGCACCAAAGCCAGCTAAAATGTCAATAATCAGTACCTAAAACTTGAATTTTACTACTTCTTACTGGCTATTACACCAACCTGGAAGTATCATCTGTGTTCTACTATGGTGCTTTTAGTGTCTCTGCATACCGCAGCACGCGACATAGCTCTGCAGACGGTAAGTACAACCGTTTCAGAGAGAAGAGCGGCCAATGTGACCATCTGGCTTTAAGTCGATTCGATAACAAATGACGAAAACGAACGGATTTCTCAGGTTTTTACTACATATGAACACTTTACACATTCTCCCGTGCAACTCGCCTGCTAGTCCTCCTTTCATGCAGAATCTTAAGGTGCTAGCTCATGTCCAAGTCACCAAACAAGGGTAAAAAGACAATAACCGATTCCTAAAACTTGAATTGTACTATTTCTTACTGCCTATTACATCATCTTAGAAGCTTCATCTGTGTTCTACTATGGTGCTTTTAGTGTCTCCGAATACCGCAGTACGCGACATAGCTTTGCAGACGATAAGTACAACCGTTTCAGAGAGAAGAGCGGCCAATGTGACGATTTGGCTTTAAGTCGATTCGATAACAAATGACGAAAACGAACGGATTTCTCAGGTTTTTACTCTAAATGAACACTTTTCACATTCTCCCGTGCAATTAGGCTGCTAGTCGTCCTTTCATGCAGAATCTTAAGGTCCTAGCTCATGTCCAAGGCACCAAAGCCAGCTAAAAAGTCAATAATCAGTACCTAAAAGTTGAATTTTACTATTTCTTACTGGCTATTACATTAACGTAGAAGTATCATCTGTGTTCTACTATGGTGATTTTAGTGTCTCTGCATACCGCAGCACGCGACATAGCTCTGCAGACGGTAAGTACAACCGTTTCAGAGGGAAGTGCGGCCAATGAGACCATCTGGCTTTAAGTCGATTCGATAACAAATGACGAAAACGAACGGATTTCTCGGGTTTTTACTACATATGAACACTTTTCACATTCTCCCGTGCAACTCGGCTGCTAGTCCTCCTTTCATGTAGAATCTTAAGGTCCTAGCTCATGTCCAAGGCACCAAACCCAGCTAAAAAGTCAATAATCGATACCTAAAACTTGAATTGGACTACTTCTTACTGGCTATTACATCAACTTAGAAGCTTCATCTGTGTTCTACTATGGTGCTTTTAGTGTCTCCGCATACCGCAGCACGCGACATAGCTTTGCAGACGATAAGTACAACGGTTTCAGAGAGATGAACGGCAAATGTGACGATCTGGCTTTAAGTCGATTCGATAACAAATGACGAAAAGTAACGGATTTCTCAGGTTTTTACTACATATGAACACTTTTCACATTCTCCCGTGCCACTGGGCAGCTAGTCCTCCTTTCATGCAGAATCTTAAGGTCCTAGCTCATGTCCAAGGCACCAAAGCCAGCTAAAAAGTCTATAATCGGTACCTAAAACTTGAATTGGATTACTTCTTACTGGCTATTACATCAACTTAGAAGCTTCATCTGTGTTCTACTATGGTGCTTTTAGTGTCTCCGCATACCACAGCACGCGACCTAGCTTTGCAGACGATAAGTACAACCGTTTCAGAGAGAAGAGCGGCCAATGTGACGATATGGCTTTAAGTCGATTCGATAACAAATGACGAAAACGGACGGATTTCTCAGGTTTTTACTACATATGAACACTTTTCACATTGTCCCGTGCAACTCCTCTGCTAGTCCTCCTTTCAGGAAGAATCTCAAGGTCCTAGCTCATGTCCAAGGCACCAAAACCAGCTAAAAAGTCAATTATCGATACCTAAAACTTGAATTGTACTACTTCTTACTGGCTATTACATCAACTTAGAAGCTTCATCTGTGTTCTACTAAGGTGATTTTATTGTCTCCACATACCGCAGCATGCGACATAGCTTTGCAGACGATAAGTACAACCGTTTCAGAGAGAAGAGCGGTCAATCTGACCATCTGGCTTTTAGTCAATTCGATAACAAATGACGAAAACTGACGGATGTCTCAGGTTTTTACTACATATGAACACTTTTCACATTCTCCCGTGCAACTCGGCTGCTAGTCCTCCTTTTATGCAGAATCTTAAGGTCCTAGCTCATGTCCAAGGCACCAAAGCCAGCTAAAAAGTCAATAATCGATACCTAAAACTTGAATTGGACTACTTCTTACTGGCTATTACATCAACTTAGAAGCTTCATCTGTGTTCTACAATGGTGCTTTTAGTGTCTCCGCATACCGCAGCACGCGACATAGCTTTGCAGACGATAAGTACAACGGTTTCAGAGAGAAGAACAGCAAATGTGACGATCTGGCTCTAAGTCGATTCGATAACAAATGACGAAAAGTAACGGATTTCTCAGGTTTTTACTACATATGAACACTTTTCACATTCTCCCGTGCCACTGGGCAGCTAGTCCTCCTTTTATGCAGATTCTTAAGGTCCTAGCTCATGTCCAAGGCACCAAAGCCAGCTAAAAAGTCTATAATCGGTACCTAAAACTTGAATTGGATTACTTCTTACTGGCTATTACATCAAATTAGAAGCTTCATCTGTGTTCTACTATGGTGCTTTTAGTGTCTCCGCATACCGCAGCACGCGACCTAGCTTTGCAGACGATAAGTACAACCGTTCCAGAGAGAGAAGAGCGGCCAATGTGACGATCTGGCTTTAAGTCGATTCGATAACAAATGACGAAAACGGACGGATTTCTCAAGTTGGTTTTGACTACATATGAACAGTTTTCACATTCTCCCGTGCAACTGGGCTGCTAGTCCTCCTTTCATACAGAATCTTAAGGTCCTAGCTCATGTTCAAGGCACCAAAGCCAGCTAAAAATTCAATAACCGATACCTAAAACTTGAATTTACTACTTCTTACTGGCTATTACATCAACTTAGAAGCTTCATCTGTGTTCTACTATGGTGTTTTTAGTGTCTCCGAATACCGCAGTACGCGTCATAGCTTTGCAGACGATAAGTACAACCGTTTCAGAGATAAGAGCGGCTAATGTGATGATCTGGCTTTAAGTCGATTCGATAACAAATGACGAAAACGGACGGATTTCTCAGGCTTTTACTACATATGAACTCTTTTCACATTGTCCCGTGCAACTCGGCTGCTAGTCCTCCTTTCATGCAGAATCTCAAGGTCCTTGCTCATGTCCAAGGCACCAAAGCCAGCTAAAAAGTCAATAATCGATACCTAGAACTTGAATTGTACTACTTCTTACTGGCTATTACATCAACTTAGAA
Source organism: Schistocerca gregaria (assembly GCF_023897955.1). Classification (NCBI taxonomy): domain Eukaryota; kingdom Metazoa; phylum Arthropoda; class Insecta; order Orthoptera; family Acrididae; genus Schistocerca; species Schistocerca gregaria. Next base: position 58,047 of record NW_026061829.1, read on the forward strand.
GCTTCATCTGTGTTCTACTATGGTGCTTTTAGTGTCTCCGCATACCGCAGACGGCGACATAGCTTTGCAGACGATAAGTACAAACGTTTCAGAGAGAAGAGCGGCCAATGTGACGATCTGGCTTTAAGTCGATTCGATAACAAATCACGAAAACGGTCGTATTTCTCAGGTTTTTACTACAGATGAACACTTTTCACATTCTCCCGTGCAACTCGGCTGCTACTCCTCCTTTCATGAAGAATCTTAAGGTCCTAGCTCATGTCCAAGGCACCAAAGCCAGCTAAAAAGTCAATAATCAATACCTAAAACTTGAATTGTACAACTTATTACTTTCTATTACATCATCTTAGAAGCTTCATCTGTGTTCTACTATGGTGCTTTTAGTGCCTCCGCACACCGCAGTACGCGGCATAGCTTTGCAGACGATAAGTACAACCGTTTCAGAGAGAAGAGCGGCCAATGTGACGATCTGGCTTTAAGTCGATTCGATAACAAATGACGAAAACGGACGGATTTCTCAGGTTTTTACTACATATGAACACTTTTCACATTCTCCCGTGCAATTAGGCTGCTAGTCCTCCTTTCATGCAGAATCTTAAGGTCCTAGCTCATGTCTAAGGCACCAAAGCCAGCTAAAAAGTCAATAATCAGTACCTAAAACTTGAATTTTACTACTTCTTACTATCTATTACACCAACTTGGAAGTATCATCTGTGTTCTACTATGGTGCTTTTAGTGTCTCTGCATACCGCAGCACGCGACATAGCTCTGCAGACGGTAAGGACAACCGTTTCAGAGAGAAGAGCGGCCAATGTGACCATCTGGCTTTAAGTCGATTCGATAACAAATGAGGAAAACGAACGGATTTCTCAGGTTATTGCTACATATGAACACTTTACACATTCTCCCGTGCAACTCGCCTGCTAGTCCTCCTTTCATGCAGAATCTTAAGGTGCTAGCTCATGTCCAAGTCAACACACAAGGGTAAAAAGACAATAACCGATTCCTAAAACTTGAATTGTACTATTTCTTACTGCCTATTACATCATCTTAGAAGCTTCATCTGTGTTCTACTATGGTGCTTTTAGTGTCTCCGAATACCGCAGTACGCGACATAGCTTTGCAGACGATAAGTACAACCGTTTCAGAGAGAAGAGCGGCCAATGTGACGATTTGGCTTTAAGTCGATTCGATAACAAATGACGAAAACGAACGGATTTCTCAGGTTTTTACTCTATATGAACACTTTTCACATTCTCCCGTGCAATTAGGCTGCTAGTCGTCCTTTCATGCAGAATCTTAAGGTCCTAGCTCATGTCCAAGGCACCAAAGCGAGCTAAAAAGTCAATAATCAGTACCTAAAAGTTGAATTTTACTATTTCTTACTGGCTATTACATTAACGTAGAAGTATCATCTGTGTTCTACTATGGTGCTTTTAGTGTCTCTGCATACCGCAGCACGCGACATAGCTCTGCAGACGGTAAGTACAACCGTTTCAGAGAGAAGAGCGTCCAATGTGACCATCTGGCTTTAAGTCGATTCGATAACAAATGACGAAAACGAACGGATTTCTCATTTTTTTACTACATATGAACACTTTTCACATTCTCCCGTGCAACTCGGCTGCTAGTCCTCCTTTCATGTAGAATCTTAAGGTCCTAGCTCGTGTCCAAGGCACCAAAGCCAGCTAAAAATTCAATAATCGATACCTAAAACTTGAATTGTACTACTTCTTACTGGCTATTACATCAACTTAGAAGATTCATCTGTGTTCTACTATGGAGATTTTAGTGTCTCCGCATACCGCAGCACGCGACATAGCATTGCAGACGATAAGTACAACCGTTTCAGAGAGAAGAGCGGCCAATGTGACGATCGGGCTTTAAGTCGATTCGATAACAAATGACGAAAACGGGCGGATTTCTCAGGTTTTTACTACATATGAACACTTTTCACATTCTCCCGTGCAACTCGGCTGCTAGTCCTCCTTTCATGCAGAATCTTAAGGTAATAGCTCATGTCCAAGGCACCAAGGCCAACTAAGAAGTCAATAATCGATACCTAAAACTTGAATTGAACTATTTCTTACTGGCTATTACATCAACTTAGAAGCTTCATCTGTGTTCTAGTATGGTGATTTTAGTGTCCCCGCATACCGCAGCACGCGACATAGCTTTGCAGACGATAAGTACAACCGTTTCAGAGAGAAGAGCGGCCAATGTGACGATTTGGCTTTAAGTCGATTCGATGACAAATGACGAAAACGGACGGATTTGTCAGGTTTTTACTACATATGAACACTTTTCACATTCTCCTGTGCAACTCGGCTGCTAGTCCTCCTTTTATGCAGAATCTTAAGGTCCTAGCTCGTGTCCAAGGCTCCAAAGCCAGCTAAAAAGTCAATAATCAGTAGCTAAAACTTGAATTGTACTACATCTTACTGGCTATTACATCAACTTAGAAGCTTCATCTGTGTTCTACTATGGAGATTTTAGTGTCTCCGCATACCGCAGCACGCGACATAGCATTGCAGACGATAAGTACAACCGTTTCAGAGAGAAGAGCGGCCAATGTGACGATCGGGCTTTAAGTTGATTCGATAACAAATGACGAAAACGGACGGATTTCTCAGGTTTTTACTACATATGAACACTTTTCACATTCTCCCGTGCAACTCGGCTGCTAGTCCTCCTTTCATGCAGAATCTTAATGTCATAGCTCATGTCCAAGGCACCAAAGCCAACTAAGAAGTCAATAATCGATACCTAAAACTTGAATTGTACTATTTCTTACTGGCTATTACATCAACTTAGAAGCTTCAACTGTGTTCTACTATGGTGCTTTTAGTGTCTCCGCATACCGCAGCACGCGACATAGCTTTGCAGACGATAAGTACAACGGTTTCAGAGAGAAAAGCGGCCAATGTGACGATCTGGCTTTAAGTCGATTCGATAACAAATGACGAAAAAGGACGGATTTCTCATGTTTTTACTACATATGAACACTTTTCATATTCTCCCGTGCAACTGGGCTGCTAGTCCTCCTTTTATGCAGAATCTTAAGGTCCTAGCTCATGTCCAAGGCACCAAAGCCAGTTAAAAAGTCAATAATCGATACCTAAAACTTGAATTGGACTACTTCTTACTGGCTATTACATCAACTTAGAAGCTTCATCTGTGTTCTACTATGGTGCTTTTAGTGTCTCCGCATACCGCAGCACGCGACATAGCTTTGCAGACGATAAGTACAACCGTTTCAGAGAGAAGAGCGGCCAATGTGACCATCTGGCTTTAAGTCGATTCGATAACAAATGACGAAAACGGACGGATTTCTCAGGTTCTTACTACAGATGAACACTTTTCACATTCTCCCGTGCAACTCGGCTGCTACTCCTCCTTTAATGAAGAATCTTAAGGTCCTAGCCCATGTCCAAGGCAACAAAGCCAGCCTAAAAGTCAATAATCAATACCTAAAACTTGAATTGTACAACTTCTTACTGGCTATTACATCATCTTAGAAGCTTCATCTGCGTTCTACTATGGTGCTTTTAGTGCCTCCGCACACCGCAGCACGCGACATAGCTTTGCAGACGATAAGTACAACCGTTTCAGAGAGAAGAGCGGCCAATGTGGCGATCTGGCTTTAAGTCGATTCGATAACAAATGACGAAAACGGACGGATTTCTCAGGTTTTTACTACATATGAACACTTTTCACATTCTCCCGTGCAACTCGGCTGATAGTCCTCCTTTCATGCAGAATCTTAAGGTCCTTGCTCATGTCCAAGGCACGAAAGCCAGCTAAAAAGTCAATATTCGATACCTAAAACTTGAATTCAATTACTTCTTACTGGCTATTACATCAACTTAGAAGCTTCATCTGCGTTCTACTATGGTGATTTTAGTGTCTCCGCATACCGCAGCACGCGACCTAGCTTTGCAGACGATAAGTACAACCGTTCCGGAGAGAAAAGAGCGGCCAATGTGACGATCTGGCTTTAAGTCGATTCGATAACAAATGACGAAAACGGACGGATTTCTCAGGTTGGTTTTTACTACATATGAACAGATTTCACATTCTCCCGTGCAACTGGGCTGCTAGTCCTCCTTTAATACAGAATCTTAAGGTCCTAGCTCATGTTCAAGGCACCAAAGCCAGCTAAAAATTCAATAACCGATACCTAAAACTTGAATTTACTACTTCTTACTGGATATTACATCAACTTAGAAGCTTCATCTGTGTTCTACTGTGGTAATTTTAGTGTCTCCGCATACCGCAGCACGTGACATAGCTTTGCAGACGATAAGGACAACCGTTTCAGAGATAAGAGCGGCCAATATGATGATCTGGCTTTAAGTCGATTCGATAACAAATGACGAAAACGGACGGATTTCTCAGGCTTTTACTACATATGAACTCTTTTCACATTGTCCGTGCAACTCGGCTGCTAGTCCTCCTTTCATGCAGAATCTCAAGATCCTTGCTCATGTCCAAGGCACCAAAGCCAGCTAAAAAGTCAATAATCGATAGCTACAACTTGAATTGTACTACTTCTTACTGGCTATTACATCGACTTAGAAGCTTCATCTGTGTTCTACTATGGTGATTTTAGTGTCTCCACATACCGCAGCACGCGACATAGCTTTGCAGACGATAAGTACAACCGTTTCAGAGAGAAGAGCGGCCAATGTGACCATCTGGCTTTAAGTCGATTCGATAACAAATGACGAAAACGGACGGGTATCTCAGGTTTTTACTACATATGAACACTTTTCACATTCTCCCGTGCAACTCGGCTGCTAGTCCTCCTTTCATGCAGAATCTTAAGGTCCTAGCTCATGTCCAAGGCTCCAAAGCCACCTAAAAAGTCAATAATCGATACCTAAAACTTGAATTCTACTACTTCTTACTGGCTATTACATCAATTAGAAGCTTCATCTGTGTTCTACTATGGTGCTTTTAGTGTCTCCGCATACCGCAGCACGCGACATAGCTTTGCAGACGATAAGTACAACCGTTTCAGAGAGAAGAGCAGCCAATGTGACGATCTGGCTTTAAGTCGATTCGATAACAAATCACGAAAACGGACGTATTTCTCAGGTTTTTACTACAGATGAACATTTTTCACATTCCCCCGTGCAACTCGGCTGCTACTCCTCCTTTCATGAAGAATCTTAAGGTCCTAGCTCATGTCCAAGGCACCAAAGCCAGCTAAAAAGTCAATAATCAATACCTAAAACTTGAATTGTACAACTTCTTACTGGCTATTACATCATCTTAGAAGCTTCATATGTGCTCTACTATGGTGCTTTTAGTGCCTCCGCATACCGCAGCACGCGACATAGCTTTGCAGACGATAAGTACAACCGTTTCAGACAGAAGAGCGGCCAATGTGACGATCTGGCTTTAAGTCGATTCGATAACAAATGACGAAAACGGACGGATTTCTCAGGTTTTTACTACATATGAACACTTTTCACATTGTCCCGTGCAACTCCTCTGCTAGTCCTCCTTTCAGGAAGAATCTCAAGGTCCTAGCTCATGTCCAAGGCACCAAAGCCAGTTAAAAAGTCAATAATCGATACCTAAAACTTGAATTGTACTACTTCTTACTGGCTATTACATCAACTTAGAAGCTTCATCTGTGTTCTACTATGGTGATTTTATTGTCTCCACATACCGCAGCATGCGACATAGCTTTGCAGACGATAAGTACAACCGTTTCAGAGAGAAGAGCGGCCAATGTGACCATCTGGCTTTAAGTCGATTCGATAACAAATGACGAAAACGGACGGGTATCTCAGGTTTTTACTACATATGAACACTTTTCACATTCTCCCGTGCAACTCGGCTGCTAGTCCTCCTTTCATGCAGAATCTTAAGGTCCTAGCTCATGTCCAAGGCTCCAAAGCCACCTAAAAAGTCAATAATAGATACCTAAAACTTGAATTCTACTACTTCTTACTGGCTATTACATCAATTAGAAGCTTCATCTGTGTTCTACTATGGTGCTTTTAGTGTCTCCGCATACCGCAGCACGCGACATAGCTTTGCAGACGATAAGTACAACCGTTTCAGAGAGAAGAGCAGCCAATGTGTCGATCTGGCTTTAAGTCGATTCGATAACAAATCACGAAAACGGACGTATTTCTCAGGTTTTTACTACAGATGAACATTTTTCACATTCCCCCGTGCAACTCGGCTGCTACTCCTCCTTTCATGAAGAATCTTAAGGTCCTAGCTCATGTCCAAGGCACCAAAGCCAGCTAAAAAGTCAATAATCAATACCTAAAACTTGAATTGTACAACTTCTTACTGGCTATTACATCATCTTAGAAGCTTCATATGTGCTCTACTATGGTGCTTTTAGTGCCTCCGCATACCGCAGCACGCGACATAGCTTTGCAGACGATAAGTACAACCGTTTCAGACAGAAGAGCGGCCAATGTGACGATCTGGCTTTAAGTCGATTCGATAACAAATGACGAAAACGGACGGATTTCTCAGGTTTTTACTACATATGAACACTTTTCACATTGTCCCGTGCAACTCCTCTGCTAGTCCTCCTTTCAGGAAGAATCTCAAGGTCCTAGCTCATGTCCAAGGCACCAAAGCCAGTTAAAAAGTCAATAATCGATACCTAAAACTTGAATTGTACTACTTCTTACTGGCTATTACATCAACTTAGAAGCTTCATCTGTGTTCTACTATGGCGCTTTTAGTGTCTCCGCATACCGCAGCACGCGACCTAGCTTTGCAGACGATAAGTACAACCGTTCCAGAGAGAGAAGAGCGGCCAATGTGACGATCTGGCTTTAAGTCGATTCCATAACAAATGACGAAAACGGACGGATTTCTCAGGTTTTTACTACATATGAACACTTTTCACATTCTCCCGTGCAACTCGGCTGCTACTCCTCCTTTCATGAAGAATCTTAAGGTCCTAGCTCATGTCCAAGGCACAAAAGCCAGCTAAAAAGGCAATAAGTATACCTAAAACTTGAATTCTACTATTTCTTACTGGCTATTATATCATCTTAGAAGCTTCATCTATGTTCTACAATGGTGCGTTTAGTGTCTCCGAATACAACAGTACGCGACATAGCTTTGCAGACGATAAGTACAACGGTTTCAGAGAGAAGAGCGGCCAATGTGACGATCATGCTTTAAGTCGATTCGATAACAAATGACGAAAACTGACGGATTTCTCAGGTTTTTACTACATATGAACACTTTTCACATTCTCCCGTGCAACTCGGCTGCTAGTCCTCCTTTCATGCCGAATCTCAAGGTCCTAGCTCATGTCCAAGGCACCAAAGCCAGCTAAAAAGTCAATAATCGATACCTAAAACTTGAATTGTACTATTTCTTAGTGGCTATTACATCAACTTAGAAGCTTCATCTGTGTTCTACTATGGTGATTTTAGTGTCTCCACATACCGCAGCACGCGACATAGCTCTGCAGACGATAAGTACAACCGTTTAAGAGAGAAGAGCGGCCAATGTGTCCATCTGGCTTTAAGTCGATTCGATAACAAATGACGAAAACGGACGGATTTCTCAGGTTTTTACTACATATGAACACTTTTCACATTCTCCCGTGCAACTCGGCTGCTAGTCCTCCTTTCATGCAGAATCTTAAGGTCCTAGCTCATGTCCAAGGCACCGAAGCCAGCTAAAAAGTCAATAATCGATACCTAAAACTTGAATTCTACTACTTCTTACTGGCTATTACATCAACTTAAAAGCTTCATCTGTGTTCTACTATGGTGCTTTTAGTGTCTCCGCATACCGCAGCACGCGACATAGCTTTGCAGACGATAAGTACAACGGTTTCAGAGAGAAGAGCGGCCAATGTGACGATCTGGCTATAAGTCTATTCGATAACAAATGACGAAAACGGACGGATGTCTCAGGTTTTTACTACATATGAACACTTTTCACATTCTCCCGTGCAACTGGGCAGGTAGTCCTCCTTTTATGCAGAATCTTAAGGTCCTAGCTCATGTCCAAGGCACCAAAGCCAGCTAAAAAGTCAATAATCGATACCTAAAACTTGAATTGGATTACTACTTACTGGCTATTACATCAACTTAGAAGCTTCATCTGTGTTCTACTATGGTGCTTTTAGTGTCTCCGCATACCGCAGCACGCGACCTAGCTTTGCAGACGATAAGTACAACCGTTCCAGAGAGAGAAGAGCGGCCAATGTGACGATCTGGCTTTAAGTCGATTCGATAACAAATGACGAAAACGGACGGATTTCTCAGGTTTTTACTACATATGAACACTTTTCACATTCTCCCGTGCAACTCGGCTGCTAGTCCTCCTTTCATGCAGAATCTTAAGGTCCTAGCTCATGTCCAAGGCACCGAAGCCAGCTAAAAAGTCAATAATCGATACCTAAAACTTGAATTCTACTACTTCTTACTGGCTATTACATCAACTTAAAAGCTTAATCTGTGTTCTACTATGGTGCTTTTAGTGTCTCCGCATACCGCAGCACGCGACATAGCTTTGCAGACGATAAGTACAACGGTTTCAGAGAGAAGAGCGGCCAATGTGACGATCTGGCTATAAGTCTATTCGATAACAAACGACGAAAACGGACGGATTTCTCAGGTTTTTACTACATATGAACACTTTTCACATTGTCCCGTGCAACTCCTCTGCTAGTCCTCCTTTCAGGAAGAATCTCAAGGTCCTAGCTCATGTCCAATGCACCAAAGCCAGCTAAAATGTCAATAATCGATACCTAAAACTTGAATTGTACTACTTCTTACTGGCTATTACATCAACTTAGAAGCTTCATCTGTGTTCTACTATGGTGATTTTATTGTCTCCACATACCGCAGCATGCGACATAACTTTGCAGACGATAAGTACAACCGTTTCAGAGAGAAGAGCGGTCAATGTGACCATCTGGTTTTAAGTCAATTCGATAACAAATGACGAAAACTGACGGATGTCTCAGGTTTTTGTTACATATGAACACTTTTCACATTCTCCCGTGCAACTCGGCTACTAGTCCTCCTTTTATGCAGAATCGTAGGGTCCTAGCTCATGTCCAAGGCACCAAAGCCAGCTAAAAAGTCAATAATCGATACCTAAAACTTGAATTGGACTACTTCTTACTGGCTATTACATCATCTTAAAAGCTTCATATGTGTTCTACTATGGTGCTTTTAGTGCCTCCGCATACCGCAGCACGCGACATAGCTTTGCAGACGATAAGTACAACCGTTCCAGAGAGAGAAGAGCGGCCAATGTGACGATCTGGCTTTAAGTCGATTCCATAACAAATGACGAAAACGGACGGATTTCTCAGGTTTTTACTACATATGAACGCTTTTCACATTCTCCCGTGCAACTCGGCTGCTACTCCTCCTTTCATGAAGAATCTTAAGGTCCTAGCTCTTGTCCAAGGCACAAAAGCCAGCTAAAAAGTCAATAATCAATACCTAAAACTTGAATTGTACAACTTCTTACTGGCTATTACATCATCTTAGAAGCTTCATATGTGTTCTACTATGGTGCTTTTAGTGCCCCCGCATACCGCAGCACGCGACATAGCTTTGCAGACGATAAGTACAACCGTTTCAGAGAGAAGAGCGGCCAATGTGACGATCTGGCTTTAAGTCGATTCGATAACAAATGACGAAAACGGACGGATTTCTCAGGTTGGTTTTTACTACATATGAACAGTTTTCACATTCTCCCGTGCAACTGGGCTGCTAGTCCTCCTTTCATACAGAATCTTAAGGTCCTAGCTCATGTCCAAGGCACCAAAGCCAGCTAAAAATTCAATAAGTATACCTAAAACTTGAATTCTACTATTTCTTACTGGCTGTTATATCATCTTAGAAGCTTCATCTATGTTCTACTATGGTGCGTTTAGTGTCTCCGAATACAACAGTACGCGACATAGCTTTGCAGACGATAAGTACAACCGTTTCAGAGAGAAGAGCGGCCAATGTGACGATCATGCTTTAAGTCGATTCGATAACAAATGACGAAAACTGACGGATTTCTCAGGTTTTTACTACATATGAACACTTTTCACATTCTCCCGTGCAACTCGGCTGCTAGTCCTCCTTTCATGCCGAATCTCAAGGTCCTAGCTCATGTCCAAGGCACCAAAGCCAGCTAAAAAGTCAATAATCGATACCTAAAACTTGAATTGTACTATTTCTTAGTGGCTATTACATCAACTTAGAAGCTTCATCTGTGTTCTACTATGGTGATTTTAGTGTCTCCACATACCGCAGCACGCGACATAGCTCTGCAGACGATAAGTACAACCGTTTAAGAGAGAAGAGCGGCCAATGTGTCCATCTGGCTTTAAGTCGATTCGATAACAAATGACGAAAACGGACGGATTTCTCAGGTTTTTACTACATATGAACACTTTTCACATTCTCCCGTGCAACTCGGCTGCTAGTCCTCCTTTCATGCAGAATCTTAAGGTCCTAGCTCATGTCCAAGGCACCGAAGCCAGCTAAAAAGTCAATAATCGATACCTAAAACTTGAATTCTACTACTTCTTACTGGCTATTACATCAACTTAAAAGCTTCATCTGTGTTCTACTATGGTGCTTTTAGTGTCTCCGCATACCGCAGCACGCGACATAGCTTTGCAGACGATAAGTACAACGGTTTCAGAGAGAAGAGCGGCCAATGTGACGATCTGGCTATAAGTCTATTCGATAACAAATGACGAAAACGGACGGATGTCTCAGGTTTTTACTACATATGAACACTTTTCACATTCTCCCGTGCAACTGGGCAGGTAGTCCTCCTTTTATGCAGAATCTTAAGGTCCTAGCTCATGTCCAAGGCACCAAAGCCAGCTAAAAAGTCAATAATCGATACCTAAAACTTGAATTGGATTACTACTTACTGGCTATTACATCAACTTAGAAGCTTCATCTGTGTTCTACTATGGTGCTTTTAGTGTCTCCGCATACCGCAGCACGCGACCTAGCTTTGCAGACGATAAGTACAACCGTTCCAGAGAGAGAAGAGCGGCCAATGTGACGATCTGGCTTTAAGTCGATTCGATAACAAATGACGAAAACGGACGGATTTCTCAGGTTTTTACTACATATGAACACTTTTCACATTCTCCCGTGCAACTCGGCTGCTAGTCCTCCTTTCATGCAGAATCTTAAGGTCCTAGCTCATGTCCAAGGCACCGAAGCCAGCTAAAAAGTCAATAATCGATACCTAAAACTTGAATTCTACTACTTCTTACTGGCTATTACATCAACTTAAAAGCTTAATCTGTGTTCTACTATGGTGCTTTTAGTGTCTCCGCATACCGCAGCACGCGACATAGCTTTGCAGACGATAAGTACAACGGTTTCAGAGAGAAGAGCGGCCAATGTGACGATCTGGCTATAAGTCTATTCGATAACAAACGACGAAAACGGACGGATTTCTCAGGTTTTTACTACATATGAACACTTTTCACATTGTCCCGTGCAACTCCTCTGCTAGTCCTCCTTTCAGGAAGAATCTCAAGGTCCTAGCTCATGTCCAATGCACCAAAGCCAGCTAAAATGTCAATAATCGATACCTAAAACTTGAATTGTACTACTTCTTACTGGCTATTACATCAACTTAGAAGCTTCATCTGTGTTCTACTATGGTGATTTTATTGTCTCCACATACCGCAGCATGCGACATAACTTTGCAGACGATAAGTACAACCGTTTCAGAGAGAAGAGCGGTCAATGTGACCATCTGGTTTTAAGTCAATTCGATAACAAATGACGAAAACTGACGGATGTCTCAGGTTTTTGTTACATATGAACACTTTTCACATTCTCCCGTGCAACTCGGCTACTAGTCCTCCTTTTATGCAGAATCGTAGGGTCCTAGCTCATGTCCAAGGCACCAAAGCCAGCTAAAAAGTCAATAATCGATACCTAAAACTTGAATTGGACTACTTCTTACTGGCTATTACATCATCTTAAAAGCTTCATATGTGTTCTACTATGGTGCTTTTAGTGCCTCCGCATACCGCAGCACGCGACATAGCTTTGCAGACGATAAGTACAACCGTTCCAGAGAGAGAAGAGCGGCCAATGTGACGATCTGGCTTTAAGTCGATTCCATAACAAATGACGAAAACGGACGGATTTCTCAGGTTTTTACTACATATGAACGCTTTTCACATTCTCCCGTGCAACTCGGCTGCTACTCCTCCTTTCATGAAGAATCTTAAGGTCCTAGCTCTTGTCCAAGGCACAAAAGCCAGCTAAAAAGTCAATAATCAATACCTAAAACTTGAATTGTACAACTTCTTACTGGCTATTACATCATCTTAGAAGCTTCATATGTGTTCTACTATGGTGCTTTTAGTGCCCCCGCATACCGCAGCACGCGACATAGCTTTGCAGACGATAAGTACAACCGTTTCAGAGAGAAGAGCGGCCAATGTGACGATCTGGCTTTAAGTCGATTCGATAACAAATGACGAAAACGGACGGATTTCTCAGGTTGGTTTTTACTACATATGAACAGTTTTCACATTCTCCCGTGCAACTGGGCTGCTAGTCCTCCTTTCATACAGAATCTTAAGGTCCTAGCTCATGTCCAAGGCACCAAAGCCAGCTAAAAATTCAATAAGTATACCTAAAACTTGAATTCTACTATTTCTTACTGGCTGTTATATCATCTTAGAAGCTTCATCTATGTTCTACTATGGTGCGTTTAGTGTCTCCGAATACAACAGTACGCGACATAGCTTTGCAGACGATAAGTACAACCGTTTCAGAGAGAAGAGCGGCCAATGTGACGATCATGCTTTAAGTCGATTCGATAACAAATGACGAAAACTGACGGATTTCTCAGGTTTTTACTACATATGAACACTTTTCACATTCTCCCGTGCAACTCGGCTGCTAGTCCTCCTTTCATGCAGAATCTTAAGGTCCTAGCTCATGTCCAAGGCACCGAAGCCAGCTAAAAAGTCAATAATCGATACCTAAAACTTGAATTCTACTACTTCTTACTGGCTATTACATCAACTTAAAAGCTTCATCTGTGTTCTACTATGGTGCTTTTAGTGTCTCCGCATACCGCAGCACGCGACATAGCTTTGCAGACGATAAGTACAACGGTTTCAGAGAGAAGAGCGGCCAATGTGACGATCTGGCTTTAAGTCGATTCGATAACAAATGACGAAAACGGACAGATTTCTCAGGTTGGTTTTTACTACATATGAACAGTTTTCACATTCTCCCGTGCAACTGGGCTGCTAGTCCTCCTTTCATACAGAATTTTAAGGTCCTAGCTCATGTTCAAGGCACCAAAGCCAGCTAAAAATTCAATAAACGATACGTATAACTTGAATTGTACTACTTCTTACTGGCTATTATATCATCTTAGAAGCTTCATCTGTGTTCTACTATGGTGTTTTTAGTGTCTCCGAATACCGCAGTACGCGACATAGCTTTGCAGACGATAAGTACAACCGTTTCAGAGATAAGAGCGGCCAATGTGATGATCTGGCTTTAAGTCGATTCGATAACAAATGACGAAAACGGACGGATTTCTCAGGCTTTTACTACATATGAACTCTTTTCACATTGTCCCGTGCAACTCGGCTGCTAGTCCTCCTTTCATGCAGAATCTCAAGGTCCTTGCTCATGTCCATGGCACCAAAGCCAGCTAAAAAGTCAATAATCGATACCTACAACTTGAATTGTACTACTTCTTACTGGCTATTACATCAACTTAGAAGCTTCATCTGTGTTCTACTATGGTGATTTTAGTGTCTCCACATACCGCAGCACGCGACATAGCTTTGCAGACGATAAGTACAACCGTTTCAGAGAGAAGAGCGGCCAATGTGACCATCTGGCTTTAAGTCGATTCGATAACAAATGACGAAAACGGACGGATTTCTCAGGTTTTTACTACATATGAACACTTTTCACATTCTCCCGTGCTACTCGAGTGCTAGTCCTCCTTTCATGCAGAATCTTAAGGTCATAGCTCATGTCCAAGGCACCAAAGCCAGCTAAAAAGTCAATAACTATACCTAAAACTTGAATTGTACTATTTCTTACTGGCTATTATATCATCTTAGAAGCTTCATCTGTGTTCTACTATGGTGCGTTTAGTGTCTCCGAATACCGCAGTACGCGACATAGCTTTGCAGACGATAAGTACAAACGTTTCAGAGAGCAGAGCGGCCAATGTGCCGATTTGGCTTTAAGTCGATTCGATAATAAATGACGAAAACGGACGGATTTCTCAGGTTTTTACTACATTTGAACACTTTTCACATTCTCCCGTGCAACTCGGCTGCTAGTCCTACATTCATGCTGAATCTTAAGGTCCTAGCTCATGTCCAAGGCACCAAAGCCCGCTATAAAGTCAATAATCGATACCTAAAACTTGAATTGTACAACTTCTTACTGGCTATTACATCATCTTAGAAGCTTCATATGTGTTCTACTATGGTGCTTTTAGTGCCTCCGCATACCGCAGCACGCGACATAGCTTTGCAGACGATAAGTACAACCGTTTCAGACAGAAGAGCGGCCAATGTGACGATCTGGCTTTAAGACGATTCGATAACAAATGACGAAAACGGACGGATCTCTCAGGTTTTTACTACATATGAACACTTTTCACATTGTCCCGTGCAACTCCTCTGCTAGTCCCCCTTTCAGGAAGAATCTCAAGGTCCTAGCTCATGTCCAAGGCACCAAAGCCAGCTAAAAAGTCAATAATCGATACCTAAAACTTGAATTGTACTACTTCTTACTGGCTATTACATCAACTTAGAAGCTTCATCTGTGTTCTACTATGGTGATTTTATTGTCTCCACATACCGCAGCATGCGACATAGCTTTGCAGACGATAAGTACAACCGTTTCAGAGAGAAGAGCGGTCAATGTGACCATCTGGCTTTAAGTCAATTCGATAACAAATGACGAAAACTGACGGATGTCTTAGGTTTTTGTTACATATGAACACTTTTCACATTCTCCCGTGCAACTCGGCTGCTAGTCCTCCTTTTATGCAGAATCTTAGGGTCCTAGCTCATGTCCAAGGCACCAAAGCCAGCTAAAAAGTCAATAATCGATACCTAAAACTTGAATTGGACTACTTCTTACTGGCTATTACATCAACTTAGAAGCTTCATCTGTGTTCTACTATGGTGCTTTTAGTGTCTCCGCATACCGCAGCACGCGACATAGCTTTGCAGACGATAAGTACAACGGTTTCAGAGAGAAGAACGGCAAATGTGACGATCTGGCTTTAAGTCGATTCGATAACAAATGACGAAAAGTAACGGATTTCTCAGGTTTTTACAACACATGAACACTTTTCACATTCTCCCGTGCCACTGGGCAGCTAGTCCTCCTTTTATGCAGAATCTTAAGGTCCTAGCTCATGTCCAAGGCACCAAAGCCAGCTAAAAAGTCTATAATCGGTAACTAAAACTTGAATTGGATTACTTCTTACTGGCTATTACATCAACTTAGAAGCTTCATCTGTGTTCCACTATGGTGATTTTAGTGTCTCCGCATACCGCAACACGCGACCTAGCTTTGCAGACGATAAGTACAACCGTTCCAGAGAGACAAGAGCGGCCGATGTGACGATCTGGCTTTAAGTCGATTCGATAACAAATGACGAAAACGGACGGATTTCTCAGGTTTTTACTACATATGAACGCTTTTCACATTCTCCCGTGCAACTCGGCTGCTACTCCTAGTTTCATGAAGAATCTTAAGGTCCTAGCTCATGTCCAAGGCACAAAAGCCAGCTAAAAAGTCAATAATCAATACCTAAAACTTGAATTGTACAACTTCTTACTGGCTATTACTTCATCTTAGAAGCTTCATATGTCTTCTACTATGGTGCTTTTAGTGCCTCCGCATACCGCAGCACGCGACATAGCTTTGCAGACGATAAGTACAACCGTTTCAGAGAGAAGAGCGGCCAATGTGACGATCTGGCTTTAAGTCGATTCGATAACAAATGACGAAAACGGACGGATTTCTCAGGTTGGTTTTTACTACATATGAACAGTTTTCACATTCTCCCGTGCAACTGGGCTGCTAGTCCTCCTTTCATACAGAATCTTAAGGTCCTAGCTCATGTCCAAGGCACCAAAGCCAGCTAAAAATTCAATAACCGATAAATAAAACTTGAATAGTACAACTTATTACTTTCTATGACATCAACTTAGAAGCTTCATCTGTGTTCTACTATGGTGATTTTATTGTCTCCACATACCGCAGCATGCGACATAGCTTTGCAGACGATAAGTACAACCGTTTCAGAGAGAAGAGCGGTCAATGTGACCATCTGGCTTTAAGTCAATTCGATAACAAATGACGAAAACTGACGGATGTCTCAGGGTTTTATTACATATGAACACTTTTCACATTCTCCCGTGCAACTCGGCTGCTAGTCCTCCTTTTATGCAGAATCTTAAGGTCCTAGCTCATGTCCAAGGCACCAAAGCCAGCTAAAAAGTCAATAATCGATACCTAAAACTTGAATTGGACTACTTCTTACTGGCTATTACATCAACTTAGAAGCTTCATCTGTGTTCTACTATGGTGCTTTTAGTGTCTCCGCATACCGCAGCACGCGACATAGCTTTGCAGACGATAAGTACAACGGTTTCAGAGAGAAGAACGGCAAATGTGACGATCTGGCTTTAAGTCGATTAGATAACAAATGACGAAAACGGACGGATTTCTAAGGTTTTTACTACATATGAACACTTTTCACATTCGCCCGTGCAACGCGGGTGCTAGTCCTCCTTTCATGCAGAATCTTAAGGTCATAGCTCATGTCCAAGGCACCAAAGCCAGCTAAAAAGTCAATAAGTATACCTAAAACTTGAATTCTACTATTTCTTACTGGCTATTATATCATCTTAGAAGCTTCATCTATGTTCTACTATGGTGCGTTTAGTGTCTCCGAATACAACAGTACGCGACATAGCTTTGCAGACGATAAGTACAACCGTTTCAGAGAGAAGAGCGGCCAATGTGACGATCATGCTTTAAGTCGATTCGATAACAAATGACGAAAACTGACGGATTTCTCAGGTTTTTACTACATATGAACACTTTTCACATTCTCCCGTGCAACTCGGCTGCTAGTCCTCCTTTCATGCCGAATCTCAAGGTCCTAGCTCATGTCCAAGGCACCAAAGCCAGCTAAAAAGTCAATAATCGATACCTAAAACTTGAATTGTACTATTTCTTAGTGGCTATTACATCAACTTAGAAGCTTCATCTGTGTTCTACTATGGTGATTTTAGTGTCTCCACATACCGCAGCACGCGACATAACTTTGCAGACGATAAGTACAACCGTTTAAGAGAGAAGAGCGGCCAATGTGTCCATCTGGCTTTAAGTCGATTCGATAACAAATGACGAAAACGGACGGATTTCTCAGGTTTTTACTACATATGATCACTTTTCACATTCTCCCGTGCAACTCGGCTGCTAGTCCTCCTTTCATGCAGAATCTTAAGGTCCTAGCTCATGTCCAAGGCACCGAAGCCAGCTAAAAAGTCAATAATCGATACCTAAAACTTGAATTCTACTACTTCTTACTGGCTATTACATCAACTTAAAAGCTTCATCTGTGTTCTACTATGGTGCTTTTAGTGTCTCCGCATACCGCAGCACGCGACATAGCTTTGCAGACGATAAGTACAACGGTTTCAGAGAGAAGAGCGGCTAATGTGACGATCTGGCTATAAGTCTATTCGATAACAAATGACGAAAACGGACGGATTTCTCAGGTTTTTACTACATATGAACACTTTTCACATTCTCCCGTGCAACTGGGCAGGTAGTCCTCCTTTTATGCAGAATCTTAAGGTCCTAGCTCATGTCCAAGGCACCAAAGCCAGCTAAAAAGTCAATAATCGATACCTAAAACTTGAATTGGATTACTACTTACTGGCTATTACATCAACTTAGAAGCTTCATCTGTGTTCTACTATGGTGCTTTTAGTGTCTCCGCATACCGCAGCACGCGACCTAGCTTTGAACACGATAAGCACAACCGTTCCAGAGAGAGAAGAGCGGCCAATGTGACGATCTGGCTTTAAGTCGATTCGATAACAAATGACGAAAACGGACGGATTTCTCAGGTTTTTACTACATATGAACACTTTTCACATTCTCCCGTGCAACTCGGCTGCTACTCCTCCTTTCATGAAGAATCTTAAGGTCCTAGCTCATGTCCAAGGCACCAAAGCCAATTAAAAAGTCAATAATCAATACCTAAAACTTGAATTGTACAACTTCTTACTGGCTATTACATCATCTTAGAAGCTTCATATGTGTTCTACTATGGTGCTTTTAGTGCCTCCGCATACCGCAGCACGCGACATAACTTTGCAGACGATAACTACAACCGTTTCAGAGAGAAGAGCGGCCAATGTGACGATCTGGCTTTAAGTCGATTCGATAACAAATGACGAAAACGGACGGATTTCTCATGTTGGTTTTTACTACATATGAACAGTTTTCACATTCTCCCGTGCAACTGGGCTGCTAGTCCTCCTTTCATACAGAATCTTAAGGTCCTAGCTCATGTTCAAGGCACCAAAGCCAGCTAAAAATTCAATAAACGATACGTATAACTTGAATTGTACTACTTCTTACTGGCTATTATATCATCTTAGAAGCTTCATCTGTGTTCTACTATGGTGTTTTTAGTGTCTCCGAATACCGCAGTACGCGACATAGCTTTGCAGACGATAAGTACAACCGTTTCAGAGATAAGAGCGGCCAATGTGATGATCTGGCTTTAAGTCGATTCGATAACAAATTACGAAAACGGACGGATTTCTCAGGTTTTTACTACATATGAACACTTTTCACATTCTCCCGTGCTACTCGAGTGCTAGTCCTCCTTTCATGCAGAATCTTAAGGTCATAGCTCATGTCCAAGGCACCAAAGCCAGCTAAAAAGTCAATAACTATACCTAAAACTTGAATTGTACTATTTCTTACTGGCTATTATATCATCTTAGAAGCTTCATCTGTGTTCTACTATGGTGCGTTTAGTGTCTCCGAATACCGCAGTACGCGACATAGCTTTGCAGACGATAAGTACAAACGTTTCAGAGAGAAGAGCGGCCAATGTGCCGATTTGGCTTTAAGTCGATTCGATAACAAATGACGAAAACGGACGGATTTCTCAGGTTTTTACTACATTTGAACACTTTTCACACTCTCCCGTGCAACTCGGCTGCTAGTCCTCCTCTCATGCTGAACCTTAAGGTCCTAGCTCATGTCCAAGGCACCAAAGCCCGCTATAAAGTCAATAATCGATACCTAAAACTTGAATTGTACTACTGCTTACTGGCTATTACATCAACTTAGAAGCTTTATCTGTGTTCGTGTCTCCGCATACCGCAGCACGCGACATAACTTTGCAGACAATAAGTACAACCGTTTCTGAGAGAAGAGTGGCCAATGTGACGATCTGGCTTTAAGTCGATTCGATAACAAATGACGAAAACGGACGGATTTCTCAGGTTTTTACTACATATGAACACTTTTCACATTCTCCCGTGCAACTCGGCTGCTAGTCCTCCTTTCATGCAGAATCTTAAGGTCCTGGCTCATGTTCAAGGCACCAAAGACAGCTAAAAAGGCAATAACCGATACCTAAAAATTGAATTGTACTACTTCTTACTGGCTATTACATCATCTTAAAAGCTTCATCTGTGTTCTACTATGGTGTTTTTAGTGTCTCCGAATATCGCAGTACGCGTCATAGCTTTGCAGACGACAAGTACAACCGTTTCAGAGAGAAGAGCGGCCAATGTGACGATCTGGCTTTAAGTCGATTCGATAACAAATTACGAAAACGGACGGATTTCTCAGGTTTTTACTACATATGAACACTTTTCACATTCTCCCGTGCAACTCGGCTGCTAGTCCTCCTTTCATGCCGAATCTCAAGGTCCTAGCTCATGTCCAAGGCACCAAAGCCAGCTAAAAAGTCAATAATCGATACCTAAAACTTGAATTGTACTATTTATTACTGGCTATTACATCAACTTAGAAGCTTCATCTGTGTTCTACTATGGTGATTTTAGTGTCTCCACATACCGCAGCACGCGACATAGCTCTGCAGACGATAAGTACAACCGTTTAAGAGAGAAGAGCGGCCAATGTGTCCATCTGGCTTTAAGTCGATTCGATAACAAATGACGAAAACGGACGGATTTCTCAGGTTTTTACTACATATGAACACTTTTCACATTCTCCCGTGCAACTCGGCTGCTAGTCCTCCTCTCATGCAGAATCTTAAGGTCCTAGCTCATGTCCAAGGCACCGAAGCCAGCTAAAAAGTCAATAATCGATACCTGAAACATGAATTGTACTACTTCTTACTGGCTATTGCATCAACTTAGAAGCTTCATCTGTGTTCTTCTATGGTGATTTTAGCGTCCCTGCATACCGCAGCACGCGACATAGCTTTGCAGACGATAAGTACAACCGTTTCAGAGAGAAGAGCGGCCAATGTGACGATCTGGCTATAAGTCGATTCGATAACAAATGACGAAAACGGACCGATTTCTCAGGTTTTTACCACATATGAACACCTTTCACATTCTCCCGTGCAACTCGGCTGCTAGTCCTAATTTCATGCAGAATCTTAAGGTCCTAGCTCAGGGCCAAGGCACCGAAGCCAGCTAAAAATCAATAATCGATACCTAAAACTTGAATTCTACTACTTCTTACTGGCTATTACATCAACTTAGAAGCTTCATCTGTGTTCTACTATGATGATTTTAGTGTCTCCGCATACCGCAGCACGCGACATAGCTTTGCAGACGATAAGTACAACCGTTTTAGAGAGAAGAGCGGCCAATGTTACG
The DNA here is from genome assembly GCF_023897955.1 of Schistocerca gregaria. Classification (NCBI taxonomy): domain Eukaryota; kingdom Metazoa; phylum Arthropoda; class Insecta; order Orthoptera; family Acrididae; genus Schistocerca; species Schistocerca gregaria. The sequence goes on from NW_026061829.1 coordinate 78,943, forward strand.
ATCTGGCTTTAAGTCGATTCGATAACAAATGACGAAAACGGACGGATGTCTCAGGTTTTTACTACATATGAACACTTTTCACATTCTCCCGTGCAACTCGGCTGCTAGTCCTTCTTTCATGCAGAATCTTAAGGTCCTAGATCATGTCCAAGGCCCCAAAGCCAGCTAAAGAGTCAATAATCAATATCTAAAACTTGAATTGTACTACTTCTTACTGGATATTACATCAACTTAGAAGCTTCATCTGTGTTCTACTATGGTGCTTTTAGTGTCTCCGCATATCGCAGCACGCGACATAGCTCTGCAGACGATAAGTACAACCGTTTAAGAGAGAAGAGCGGCCAATGTGTCCATCTGGCTTTAAGTCGATTCGATAACAAATGACGAAAACGGACGGATTTCTCAGATTTTTACTAGATATGAACACTTTTCACATTCTCCCGTGCTACTCGAGTGCTAGTCCTCCTTTCATGCAGAATCTTAAGGTCATAGCTCATGTCCAAGGCACCAAAGCCAGCTAAAAAGTCAATAACTATACCTAAAACTTGAATTGTACTATTTCTTACTGGCTATTATATCATCTTAGAAGCTTCATCTGTGTTCTACTATGGTGCTTTTAGTGTCTCCGAATACCGCAGTACGCGACATAGCTTTGCAGACGATAAGTACAAACGTTTCAGAGAGCAGAGCGGCCAATGTGCCGATTTGGCTTTAAGTCGATTCGATAACAAATGACGAAAACGGACGGATTTCTCAGGTTTTTACTACATTTGAACACTTTTCACATTCTCCCGTGCAACTCGGCTGCTAGTCCTACTTTCATGCTGAATCTTAAGGTCCTAGCTCATGTCCAAGACACCAAAGCCCGCTATAAAGTCAATAATCGACACCTAAAACTTGAATTGTACTACTTCTTACTGGCTATTACATCAACTTAGAAGCTTTATCTGTGTTCTACTCTGATGATTTTCGTGTCTCCGCAAACCGCAGCACGCGACATAACTTTGCAGACAATAAGTACAACCGTTTCTGAGAGAAGAGTGGCCAATGTGACGATCTGGCTTTAAGTCGATTCGATAACAAATGAAGCAAACGGACGGATTTCTCAGATTTTTACTAGATATGAACACTTTTCACATTCTCCCGTGCAACTCGGCTGCTAGTCCTCCTTTCATGCATAATCTTAAGGTCATAGCTCATGTCCAAGGCACCAAAGCCAGCTAAAAAGTCAATAACGATATCTAACACTTGAATTGTACTATTTCTTACTGGCTATTACATCATCTTAGAAGCTTCATCTGTGTTATACTATGGTGCGTTTAGTGTCTCCGAATACCGCAGTACGCGACATAGCTTTGCAGACGATAAGAACAACCGTTTCAGAGAGCAGAGCTGCCAATGTGATGATTTGGCTTTAAGTCGATTCGATAACAAATGACGAAAACGGACGGTTTTCTCAGGTAGGTTTTTACTACATATGAACACTTTTCACATTCACCCGTGCAACTCGGCTGCTAGTCCTCCTTTCATGCAGAATCTTAAGGTCCTAGCTCATGTCCAAGGCTCCAAAGCCACCTAAAAAGTCAATAATCGATACCTAAAACTTGAATTCTACTACTTCTTACTGGCTATTACATCAACTTAGAAGCTTCATCTGTGTTCTACTATGGTGCTTTTAGTGTCTCCGAATACCGCAGTACGCGACATAGCTTTGCAGACGATAAGAACAACCGTTTCAGAGAGCAGAGCTGCCAATGTGATGATTTGGCTTTAAGTCGATTCGATAACAAATGACGAAAACGGACGGATTTCTCAGGTTGGTTTTTACTACATATGAACACTTTTCACATTCACCCGTGCAACTCGGCTGCTAGTCCTTCTTTCATGCAGAATCTTAAGGTCCTAGATCATGTCCAAGGCACCAAAGCCAGCTAAAAAGTCAATAATCAATATCTAAAACTTGAATTGTACTACTTCTTACTGCTATTACATCAACTTAGAAGTTTCATCTGTGTTCTACTATGGTGCGTTTAGGGTCTCCGAATACCGCAGTACGCGACATAGCTTTGCAGACGATAAGTACAAACGTTTCAGAGAGCAGAGCGGCCAATGTGCCGATTTGGCTTTAAGTCGATTCGATAACAAATGAGGAAAACGGACGGATTTCTCAGGTTTTTACTACATATGAACACTTTTCACATTCCCCCGTGCAACTCGGCTGCTAGTCCTCCTTTCATGCAGAATCTTAAGGTCCTGGCTCATGTCCAAGGCACCAAAGCCAGCTAAAAAGTCAATAACCGATACCTAAAAATTGAATTGTCCTACTTCTTACTGGCTATTACATCATCTTAAAAGCTTCATCTGTGTTTTACTATGGTGTTTTTAGTGTCTCCGAATATCGCAGTACGCGTCATAGCTTTTCAGACGATAAGTACAACCGTTTCAGAGAGAAGAGCGGCCAATGTGACGATCTTGCTTTAAGTCGATTCGATAACAAATTACGAAAACGGACGGATTTTTCAGGTTTTTACTACATATGAACACTTCTCACATTCTCCCGTGCAACTCGGCTGCTAGTCCTACTTTCATGCTGAATCTTAAGGTCCTAGCTCATGTCCAAGACACCAAAGCCCGCTATAAAGTCAATAATCGATACCTAAAACTTGAATTGTACTACTTCTTACTGGCTATTACATCAACTTAGAAGCTTTATCTGTGTTCTACTCTGATGATTTTCGTGTCTCCGCATACCGCAGCACGCGACATAACTTTGCAGACAATAAGTACAACCGTTTCTGAGAGAAGAGTGGCCAATGCGACGATCTGGCTTTAAGTCGATTCGATAACAAATGACGAAAACGGACGGATTTTTCAGGTTTTTACTACATATGAACACTTTTCACATTCTCCAGTGCAACTCGGCTGCTAATCCTCCTTTCATGCAGAATCTTAAGGTCCTGGCTCATGTCCAAGGCACCAAAGCCAGCTAAAAAGGCAAAACCGATACCTAAAAATTGAATTGTACTACTTCTTACTGGCTATTACATCATCTTAAAAGCTTCATCTGTGTTCTACTATGGTGTTTTTAGTGTCTCCGAATATCGCAGTACGCGTCATAGCTTTGCAGACGATAAGTACAACCGTTTCAGAGAGAAGAGCGGCCAATGTGACGATCTGGCTTTAAGTCGATTCGATAACAAATTACGAAAACGGACGGATTTCTCAGGTTTTTACTACATATGAACACTTTTCACATTCTCCCGTGCAACTCGGCTGCTAGTCCTCCTTTCATGCCGAATGTCAAGGTCCTAGCTCATGTCCAAGGCACCAAAGCCAGTTAAAAAGTCAATAATCGATACCTAAAACTTGAATTGTACTATTTCTTACTGGCTATTACATCAACTTAGAAGCTTCATCTGTGTTCTACTATGGTGATTTTAGTGTCTCCACATACCGCAGCACGCGACATAGCTCTGCAGACGATAAGTACAACCGTTTAAGAGAGAAGAGCGGCCAATGTGTCCATCTGGCTTTAAGTCGATTCGATAACAAATGACGAAAACGGACGGATTTCTCAGGTTTTTACTACATATGAACACTTTTCACATTCTCCCGTGCAACTCGGCTGCTAGTCCTCCTCTCATGCAGAATCTTAAGGTCCTAGCTCATGTCCAAGGCACCGAAGCCAGCTAAAAAGTCAATAATCGATACCTAAAACATGAATTGTACTACTTCTTACTGGCTATTGCATCAACTTAGAAGCTTCATCTGTGTTCTACTATGGTGATTTTAGCGTCCCTGCATACCGCAGCCCGCGACATAGCTTTGCAGACGATAAGTACAACCGTTTCAGAGAGAAGAGCGGCCAATGTGACGATCTGGCTATAAGTCGATTCAATAACAAATGACGAAAACGGACCGATTTCTCAGGTTTTTTCCACATATGAACACCTTTCACATTCTCCCGTGCAACTCGGCTGCTAGTCCTAATTTCATGCAGAATCTTAAGGTCCTAGCTCAGGGCCAAGGCACCGAAGCCAGCTAAAAATCAATAATCGATTCCAAAAACTTGAATTCTACTACTTTTTACTGGCTATTACATCAACTTAAAAGCTTCATCTGTGTTCTACTATGATGATTTTAGTGTCTCCGCATACCGCAGCACGCGACATAGCTTTGCAGACGATAAGTACAACCGTTTTAGAGAGAAGAGCGGCCAATGTTACGATCTGGCTTTAAGTCGATTCGATAACAAATGACGAAAACGTACGGATGTCTCAGGTTTTTACTACATATGAACACTTTTCACATTCTCCCGTGCAACTCGGCTGCTAGTCCTCCTTTTATGCAGAATCTTAAGGTCCTAGCTCATGTCCAAGGCACCAAAGCCAGCTACAAAGTCAATAATCGATTCCTAAAACTTGAATTGGACTACTTCTTACTGGCTATTACATCAACTTAGAACCTTCATCTGTGTTCTACTACGGTGCTTTTAGTTTCTCCGCATACCGCAGCACGCGACATAGTTTTGCAGACGATAAGTACAACCGTTTCAGAGAGAAGAGCGGCCAATGTGACGATCTGGCTTTAAGTCGATTGGATAACAAATGACGAAAACGGACGGATTTCTCAGGTTTTTACTACATATGAACACTTTTTACATTCTCCCGTGCAACTCGGCTGCTAGTCCTTCTTTCATGCAGAATCTTAAGGTCGTAGATCATGTCCAAGGCCCCAAAGCCAGCTAAAGAGTCAATAATCAATATCTAAAACTTGAATTGTACTACTTCTTACTGGCTATTACATCAACTTAGAAGCTTCATCTGTGTTCTACTATGGTGCCTTTAGTGTCTCCGCATATCGCAGCACGCGACATAGCTTTGCAGACGATAAGTACAACGGTTTCAGAGAGAAGAGCGGCAAATGTGACGATCTGGTTTTAAGTCGATTCGATAACAAATGACGCAAACGGACGGATTTCTCAGGTTTTTACTAGATATGAACACTTTTCACATTCTCCCGTGCAACTCGGCTGCTAGTCCTCCTTTCATGCATAATCTTAAGGTCCTAGCTCATGTCCAAGGCACCGAAGCCAGCTAAAAAGTCAATAATCGATACCTAAAACATGAATTGTACTACTTCTTACTGGCTATTGCATCAACTTAGAAGCTTCATCTGTGTTCTACTATGGTGATTTTAGCGTCCCTGCATACCGCAGCCCGCGACATAGCTTTGCAGACGATAAGTACAACCGTTTCAGAGAGAAGAGCGGCCAATGTGACGATCTGGCTATAAGTCGATTCAATAACAAATGACGAAAACGGACGGATTTCTGAGGTTTTTACTACATATGAACACTTTTCACATTCTCCCGTGCAACTCGAGTGCTAGTCCTCCTTTCATGCAGAATCTTAAGGTCATAGCTCATGTCCAAGGCACCAAAGCCAGCCAAAAAGTCAATAACTATACCTAAAACTTGAATTGTACTATTTCTTACTGGCTATTATATCATCTTAGAAGCTTCATCTGTGTTCTACTATGGTGCGTTTAGGGTCTCCGAATACCGCAGTACGCGACATAGCTTTGCAGACGATAAGTACAAACGTTTCAGAGAGCAGAGCGGCCAATGTGCCGATTTGGCTTTAAGTCGATTCGATAACAAATCAGGAAAACGGACGGATTTCTCAGGTTTTTACTACATATGAACACTTTTCACATTCTCCCGTGCAACTCGGCTGCTAGTCCTCCTTTCATGCAGAATCTTAAGGTCCTGGCTCATGTCCAAGGCACCAAAGCCAGCTAAAAAGTCAATAACCGATACCTAAAAATTGAATTGTCCTACTTCTTACTGGCTATTACATCATCTTAAAAGCTTCATCTGTGTTCTACTATGGTGTTTTTAGTGTCTCCGAATATCGCAGTACGCGTCATAGCTTTTCAGACGATAAGTACAACCGTTTCAGAGAGAAGAGCGGCCAATGTGACGATCTGGCTTTAAGTCGATTCGATAACAAATTACGAAAACGGACGGATTTCTCAGGTTTTTACTACATATGAACACTTCTCACATTCTCCCGTGCAACTCGGCTGCTAGTCCTCCTTTCATGCCGAATCTCAAGGTCCTAGCTCATGTCCAAGGCACCAAAGCCAGCTAAAAAGTCAATAATCGATACCTAAAACTTGAATTGTACTATTTCTTACTGGCTATTACATAAACTTAGAAGCTTCATCTGTGTTCTACTATGGTGATTTTAGTGTCTCCACATACCGCAGCACGCGACATAGCTCTGCAGACGATAAGTACAACTGTTTAGGAGAAAAGAGCGGCCAATGTGTCCATCTGGCTTTAAGTCGATTCGATAACAAATGACGAAAACGGACGGATTTCTCAGGTTTTTACTACATATGAACACTTTTCACATTCTCCCGTGCAACTCGGCTGCTAGTCCTCCTCTCATGCAGAATCTTAAGGTCGTAGGTCGTGTCCAAGGCACCGAAGCCAGCTAAAAAGTCAATAATCGATACCTAAAACATGAATTGTACTACTTCTTACTGGCTATTGCATCAACTTAGAAGCTTCATCTGTGTTCTACTATGGTGATTTTAGCGTCCCTGCATACCGCAGCACGCGACATAGCTTTGCAGACGATAAGTACAACCGTTTCAGAGAGAAGAGCGGCCAATGTGACGATCTGGCTATAAGTCGATTCGATAACAAATGACGAAAACGGACCGATTTCTCAGGTTTTTACTACATATGAACACCTTTCACATTCTCCCGTGCAACTCGGCTGCTAGTCCTAATTTCATGCAGAATCTTAAGGTCCTAGCTCATGCCCAAGGCACCGAAGCCAGCTAAAAATCAATAATCGATACCTAAAACTTGAATTCTACTACTTCTTACTGGCTATTACATCAACTTAAAAGCTTCATCTGTGTTCTACTATGGTGCTTTTAGTGTCTCCGCATACCGCAGCACGCGACATAGCTTTGCGGACGATAAGTACAACGGATTCAGAGAGAAGAACGGCAAATGTGACGATCTGGCTTTAAGTCGATTCGATAACAAATGACGAAAACGGACGGATTTCTCAGGTTTTTACTACATATGAACACTTTTCACATTCTCCCGTGCAACTCGAGTGCTAGTCCTCCTTTCATGCAGAATCTTAAGGTCATAGCTCATGTCCAAGGCACCAAAGCCAGCCAAAAAGTCAATAACTATACCTAAAACTTGAATTGTACTATTTCTTACTGGCTATTATATCATCTTAGAAGCTTCATCTGTGTTCTACTATGGTGCGTTTAGGGTCTCCGAATACCGCAGTACGCGACATAGCTTTGCAGACGATAAGTACAAACGTTTCAGAGAGCAGAGCGGCCAATGTGCCGATTTGGCTTTAAGTCGATTCGATAACAAATGACGAAAACGGACGGATTTCTCAGGTTTTTACTACATATGAACACTTTTCACATTCTCCCGTGCAACTCGGCTGCTAGTCCTCCTTTCATGCAGAATCTTAAGGTCCTGGCTCATGTCCAAGGCACCAAAGCCAGCTAAAAAGTCAATAATCGATACCTAAAACTTGAATTGTACTATTTCTTACTGGCTATTACATCAACTTAGAAGCTTCATCTGTGTTCTACTATGGTGATTTTAGTGTCTCCACATACCGCAGCACGCGACATAGCTCTGCAGACGATAAGTACAACTGTTTAAGAGATAAGAGCGGCCAATGTGTCCATCTGGCTTTAAGTCGATTCGATAACAAATGACGAAAACGGACGGATTTCTCAGGTTTTTACTACATATGAACACTTTTCACATTCTCCCGTGCAACTCGGCTGCTAGTCCTCCTCTCATGCAGAATCTTAAGGTCGTAGGTCGTGTCCAAGGCACCGAAGCCAGCTAAAAAGTCAATAATCGATACCTAAAACATGAATTGTACTACTTCTTACTGGCTATTACATCATCTTAAAAGCTTCATCTGTGTTCTACTATGGTGTTTTTAGTGTCTCCGAATATCGCAGTACGCGTCATAGCTTTTCAGACGATAAGTACAACCGTTTCAGAGAGAAGAGCGGCCAATGTGACGATCTGGCTTTAAGTCGATTCGATAACAAATGACGAAAACGGACGGATGTCTCAGGTTTTTACTACATATGAACACTTTTCACATTCTCCCGTGCAACTCGGCTGCTAGTCCTCCTTTTATGCAGAATCTTAAGGTCCTAGCTCATGTCCAAGGCACCAAAGCCAGCTACAAAGTCAATAATCGATTCCTAAAACTTGAATTGGACTACTTCTTACTGGCTATTACATCAACTTAGAACCTTCATCTATGTTCTACTCCGCATACCGCAGCACGCGACATAGTTTTGCAGACGATAAGTACAACCGTTTCAGAGAGAAGAGCGGCCAATGTGACGATCTGGCTTTAAGTCGATTAAATAACAAATGACGAAAAAGGACGGATTTCTGAGGTTTTTACTACATATGAACACTTTTCACATTCTCCCGTGCAACTCGGCTGCTAGTCCTTCTTTCATGCAGAATCTTAAGGTCCTAGATCATGTCAAAGGCCCCAAAGCCAGCTAAAGAGTCAATAATCAATATCTAAAACTTCAATTGTACTACTTCTTACTGGCTATTACATCAACTTAGAAGCTTCATCTGTGTTCTACTATGGTGCTTTTAGTGTCTCCGCATATCGCAGCAAGCGACATAGCTTTGCAGACGATAAGTACAACCGTTTCAGAGAGAAGAGCGGCCAATGTGACGATCTGGCTATAAGTCGATTCGATAACAAATGACGAAAACGGACCGATTTCTCAGGTTTTTACTACATATGAACACCTTTCACATTCTCCCGTGCAACTCGGCTGCTATTCCTAATTTCATGCAGAATCTTAAGGTCCTAGCTCATGTCCAAGGCACTGAAGCCCGCTAAAAAGTCAATAATCGATACCTAAAACTTGAATTGTACTACTTCTTACTGGCTATTACATCAACTTATAAGCTTTATCTGTGTTCTACTCTGATGATTTTCGTGTCTCCACATACCGCAGCACGCGACATAACTTTGCAGACAATAAGTACAACCGTTTCTGAGAGAAGAGTAGCCAATGTGACGATCATGCTTTAAGTCGATTCGATAACAAATGACGAAAACGGACGGATTTCTCAGGATTTTACTACATATGAACACTTTTCACATTCTCCCGTGCAACTCGGCTGCTAGTCCGTCTTTCATGCCGAATCTTAGGGTCCTAGATCATGTCCAAGGCCCCAAAGCCAGCTAAAGAGTCAATAACCGATACCTAAAAATGGAATTGTACTACTTCTTACTGGCTATTACATCATCTTAAAAGCTTCATCTGCGTTCTACTATGGTGTTTTTAGTGTCTCCGAATATCGCAGTACGCGTCATAGCTTTGCAGACGATAAGTACAACCGTTTCAGAGAGAAGAGCGGCCAATGTGACGATCTGCCTTTAAGTCGATTCGATAACAAATGACGAAAACGGACGGATATCTCAGGTTTTTACTACATATGAACACTTTTCACATTCTCCCGTGCAACTCGGCTGCTAGTCCTCCTTTCATGCCGAATCTCAAGGTCCTAGCTCATGTCCAAGGCACCAAAGCCAGCTAAAAAGTCAATAATCGATACCTAAAACTTGAATTGTACTATTTCTTACTGGCTATTACATCAACTTAGAAGCTTCATCTGTGTTCTACTATGGCGATTTTAGTGTCTCCACATACCGCAGCACGCGACATAGCTCTGCAGACGATAAGTACAACCGTTTAAGAGAGAAGAGCGGCCAATGTGTCCATCTGGCTTTAAGTCGATTCGATAACAAATGACGAAAACGGACGGATTTCTCAGGTTTTTACTATATATGAACACTTTTCACATTCTCCCGTGCAACTCGGCTGCTAGTCCTCCTCTCATGCAGAATCTTAAGGTCCTAGCTCTTGTCCAAGGCACCGAAGCCAGCTAAAAAGTCAATAATCGATACCTAAAACATGAATTGTACTACTTCTTACTGGCTACTGCATCAACTTAGAAGCTTCATCTGTGTTCTACTATGGTGATTTTAGCGTCCCTGCATACCGCAGCACGCGACATAGCTTTGCAGACGATAAGTACAACCGTTTCAGAGAGAAGAGCGGCCAATGTGACGATCTGGCTATAAGTCGATTCGATAACAAATGACGAAAACGGACCGATTTCTCAGGTTTTTACTACATATGAACACCTTTCACATTCTCCCGTGCAACTCGGCTGCTAGTCCTAATTTCATGCAGAATCTTAAGGTCCTAGCTCATGTCCAAGGCACTGAAGCCAGCTAAAAATCAATAATCAATACCTAAAACTTGAATTCTACTACTTCTTACTGGCTATTACATCAACTTAAAAGCTTCATCTGTGTTCTACTATGGTGATTTTAGTGTCTCCGCATACCGCAGCACGCGACATAGCTTTGCAGACGATAAGTACAACCGTTTTAGAGAGAAGAGCGGCCAATGTTACGATCTGGATTTAAGTCGATTCGATAACAAATGACGAAAACGGACGGATGTCTCAGGTTTTTACTACATATGAACACTTTTCACAATCTCCCGTGCAACTCGGCTGCTAGTCCTTCTTTTATGCAGAATCTTAAGGTCCTAGCTCATGTCCAAGGCACCAAAGCCAGCTACAAAGTCAATAATCGATTCCTAAAACTTGAATTGGACTACTTCTTACTGGCTATTACATCAACTTAGAACCTTCATCTATGTTCTACTACGTGCTTTTAGTTTCTCCGCATACCGCAGCACGCGACATAGTTTTGCAGACGATAAGTGCAACCGTTTCAGAGAGAAGAGCGGCCAATGTGACGATCTGGCTTTAAGTCGATTGGATAACAAATGACGAAAACGGACGGATTTCTCAGGTTTTTACTACATATGAACACTTTTCACATTCTCCCGTGCAACTCGGCTGCTAGTCCTTCTTTCATGCAGAATCTTAGGGTCCTAGATCATGTCGAAGGCCCCAAAGCCAGCTAAAGAGTCAATAATCAATATCTAAAACTTGAATTGTACTACTTCTTACTGGCTATTACATCAACTTAGAAGCTTCATCTGTGTTCTACTATGGTGCTTTTAGTGTCTCCGCATATCGCAGCACGCGACATAGCTTTGCAGACGATAAGTACAACGGTCTCAGAGAGAAGAGCGGCAAATGTGACGATCTGGCTTTAAGTCGATTCGATAACAAATGACGAAAACGGACGGATTTCTCAGGTTTTTACTAGATATGAACACTTTTCACATTCTCCCGTGCAACTCGGCTGCTAGTCCTCATTTCATGCATAATCTTAAGGTCATAGCTCATGTCCAAGGCACCAAAGCCAGCTAAAAAGTCAATAACGATATCTAAAACTTGAATTGTACTATTTCTTACTGGCTATTACTTCATCTTAGAAGCTTCATCTGTGTTCTACTATGGTGCGTTTAGTGTGTCCGAATACTGCAGTACGCGACATAGCTTTGCAGACGATAAGTACAACCGTTCAGAGAGAAGAGCGGCCAATGTGACGATCTGACTTTAAGTCGATTCGATAACAAATGACGAAAACGGACGGATTTCTCAGGATTTTACTACATATGAACACTTTTCACATTCTCCCGTGCAACTCGGCTGCTAGTCCGTCTTTCATGCCGAATCTAAGGGTCCTAGATCATGTCCAAGGCCCCAAAGCCAGCTAAAGAGTCAATAACCGATACCTAAAAATTGAATTGTACTACTTCTTACTGGCTATTACATCATCTTAAAAGCTTCGTCTGCGTTCTACTATGGTGTTTTTAGTGTCTCCGAATATCGCAGTACGCGTCATAGCTTTGCAGACGATAAGTACAACCGTTTCAGAGAGAAGAGCGGCCAATGTGACGATCTGCCTTTAAGTCGATTCGATAACAAATGACGAAAACGGACGGATATCTCAGGTTTTTACTACATATGAACACTTTTCACATTCTCCCGTGCAACTCGGCTGCTAGTCCTCCTTTCATGCCGAATCTCAAGGTCCTAGCTCATGTCCAAGGCACCAAAGCCAGCTAAAAAGTCAATAATCGATACCTAAAACTTGAATTCTACTATTTCTTACTGGCTATTACATCAACTTAGAAGCTTCATCTGTGTTCTACTATGGTGATTTTAGTGTCTCCACATACCGCAGCACGCGACATAGCTCTGCAGACGATAAGTACAACCGTTTAAGAGAGAAGAGCGGCCAATGTGTCCATCTGGCTTTAAGTCGATTCGATAACAAATGACGAAAACGGACGGATTTCTCAGGTTTTTACTATATATGAACACTTTTCACATTCTCCCGTGCAACTCGGCTGCTAGTCCTCCTCTCATGCAGAATCTTAAGGTCCTAGCTCATGTCCAAGGCACCGAAGCCAGCTAAAAAGTCAATAATCGATACCTAAAACATGAATTGTACTACTTCTTACTGGCTACTGCATCAACTTAGAAGCTTCATCTGTGTTCTACTATGGTGATTTTAGCGTCCCTGCATACCGCAGCACGCGACATAGCTTAGCATACGATAAGTACAACCGTTTCAGAGAGAAGAGCGGCCAATGTGACGATCTGGCTATAAGTCGATTCGATAACAAATGACGAAAACGGACCGATTTCTCAGGTTTTTACTACATATGAACACCTTTCACATTCTCCCGTGCAACTCGGCTGCTATTCCTAATTTCATGCAGAATCTGAAGGTCCTAGCTCATGTCCAAGGAACTGAAGCCAGCTAAAAATCAATAATCAATACCTAAAACTTGAATTCTACTACTTCTTACTGGCTATTACATCAACTTAGAAGCTTCATCTGTGTTCTACTATGGTGATTTTTGTGTCTCCGCATACCGCAGCACGCGACATAGCTTTGCAGACGATAAGTACAACCGTTTTAGAGAGAAGAGCGGCCAATGTTACGATCTGGATTTAAGTCGATTCGATAACAAATGACGAAAACGGACGGATGTCTCAGGTTTTTACTACATATGAATACTTTTCACAATCTCCCGTGCAACTCGGCTGCTAGTCCTTCTTTTATGCAGAATCTTAAGGTCCTAGCTCATGTCCAAGGCACCAAAGCCAGCTACAAAGTCAATAATCGATTCCTAAAACTTGAATTGGACTACTTCTTACTGGCTATTACATCAACTTAGAACCTTCATCTGTGTTCTACTACGGTGCTTTTAGTTTCTCCGCATACCGCAGCACGCGACATAGTTTTGCAGACGATAAGTGCAACCGTTTCAGAGAGAAGAGCGGCCAATGTGACGATCTGGCTTTAAGTCGATTGGATAACAAATGACGAGAACGGACGGATTTCTCAGGTTTTTACTACATATGAACACTTTTCACATTCTCCCGTGCAACTCGGCTGCTAGTCCTCCTTTCATGCATAATCTTAAGGTCATAGCTCATGTCCAAGGCACCAAAGCCAGCTAAAAAGTCAATAACGATATCTAAAACTTGAATTGTACTATTTCTTACTGGCTATTACATCATCTTAGAAGCTTCATCTGTGTTCTACTATGGTGCGTTTAGTGTGTCCGAATACCGCAGTACGCGACATAGCTTTGCAGACGATAAGTACAACCGTTCAGAGAGAAGAGCGGCCAATGTGACGATCTGACTTTAAGTCGATTCGATAACAAATGACGAAAACGGACGGATTTCTCAGGTTTTTACTACATATGAACACTTTTCACATTCTCCCGTGCAACTCGGCTGCTAGTCCTCCTTTTATGCAGAATCTTAAGGTCCTAGCTCATGTCCAAGGCACCAAAGCCAGCTAAAAAGTCAATAATCGATACCTAAAACTGAATTGGACTACTTCTTACTGGCTATTACATCAACTTAGAACCTTCATCAATGTTCTACTACGGTGCTTTTAGTTTCTCCGCATACCGCAGCACGCGACACAGCTTTGCAGACGATAAGTACAACCGTTTTAGAGAGAAGAGCGGCCAATGTTACGATCTGGCTTTAAGTCGATTCGATAACAAATGACGAAAAGGGACGGATGTCTCAGGTTTTTACTACATATGAACACTTTTCACATTCTCCCGTGCAAGTCGGCTGCTAGTCCTCCTTTTATGCAGAATCCTAAGGTCCTAGCTCATGTCCAAGGCACCAAAGCCAGCTAAAAAGTCAATAATCGATACCTAAAATTTGAATTGGACTACTTCTTACTGGCTATTACATCAACTTAGAACCTTCATCTATGTTCTACTACGGTGCTTTTAGTTTCTCCGCATACCGCAGCACGCGACATAGTTTTGCAGACGATAAGTACAACCGTTTCAGAGAGAAGAGCGGCCAATGTGACGATCTGGCTTTAAGTCGATTGGATAAAAAAATGACGAAAACGGACGGATTTCTCAGGTTTTTACTACATATGAACACTTTTCACATTCTCCCGGGCAACTCGGCTGCTAGTCCTTCTTTCATGCTGAATCTTAAGGTCCTAGATCATGTCCAAGGCACCAAAGCCAGCTAAAAAGTCAATAATCAATATCTAAAACTTGAATTTTACTACTTCTTACTGGCTATTACATCAACTTAGAAGCTTCATCTGTGTTCTACTATGGTGCGTTTAGTGTCTCCGAATACCGCAGTACGCGACATAGCTTTGCAGACGATAAGTACAACCGTTTCAGAGAGCAGAGCGGCCAATGTGACGATTTGGCTTTAAGTCGATTCGATAACAAATGACGAAAACGGACGGATTTCTCAGGTTTTTACTACATATAAACACTTTTCACATTCTCCCGTGCAACTCGGCTGCTAGTCCTCCTTTCATGCAGAATCTTAAGGTCCTAGCTCATGTCCAAGTCACCAAAGCCATCTAAAAAGTCAATAATCGATACCTAAAACTTGAATTGGACTACTTCTTACTGGCTATTACATCAACTTAGATGCTTCATCTATGTTCTACAACGGTGCTTTTAGTTTCTCCGCATACCGCAGCACGCGACACAGCTTTGCAGACGATAAGTACAACCGTTTTAGAGAGAAGAGCGGCTAATGTTACGATCTGGCTTTAAGTCGATTCGATAACAAATGACGAAAACGGACGGATGTCTCAGGTTTTTACTACATATGAACACTTTTCACATTCTCCCGTGCAACTCGGCTGCTAGTCCTCCTTTTATGCAGAATCTTAAGGTCCTAGCTCATGTCCAAGGCACCAAAGCCAGCTAAAAAGTCAAAAACGATATCTAAAACTTGAATTGTACTATTTCTTACTGGCTATTACGTCATCTTAGAACCTTCATCTGTGTTCTACTATGGTGCGTTTAGTGTCTCCGAATACCGCAGTACGCGACATAGCTTTGCAGACGATAAGTACAACCGTTTCAGAGAGCAGAGCGGCCAATGTGACGATTTGGCTTTAAGTCGATTCGATAACAAATGACGAAAACGGACGGATTTCTCAGGTTTTTACTACATATAAACACTTTTCACATTCTCCCGTGCAACTCGGCTGCTAGTCCTCCTTTCATGCAGAATCGTAAGGTCCTAGCTCATGTTCAAGGCACCAAAGCCCGCTAAAAAGTCAATAATCGATACCTAAAACTTGAATTGTACTAGTTCTTACTGGCTATTACATCAACTTAGAAGCTTTATCTGTGTTCTACTATGATGATTTTCGTGTCTCCGCATACCGCAGCACGCGACATAGCTTTGCAGACAATAAGTACAACCGTTTCAGAGAGAAGAGTGACCAATGTGACGATCTGGCTTTAAGTCGATTCGATAACAAATGACGAAAACGGACGGATTTCTGAGGTTTTTACTAGATATGAACACTTTTCACATTCTCCCGTGCAACTCGGCTGCTAGTCCTCCTTTCATGCAGAATCTTAAGGTCATAGCCCATGTCCAAGGCACCAAAGCCAGCTAAAAAGTCAAAAACGATATCTAAAACTTGAATTGTACTATTTCTTACTGGCTATTACATCATCTTAGAAGCTTCATCTGTGTTCTACTATGGTGCGTTTAGTGTCTCCGAATACCGCAGTACGCGACATAGCTTTGCAGACGATAAGTACAACCGTTTCAGAGAGCACAGCGGCCAATGTGACGATTTGGCTTTAAGTCGATTCGATAACAAATGACAAAAACGGACGGATTTCTCAGGTTTTTACTACATATGAACACTTTTCACATTCTCCCGTGCAACTCTGCTCCTAGTCCTCCTTTCATGCAGAATCTTAAGGTCCTAGCTCATGTCCAAGTGACCAAAGCGAGCCAAAAAGTCAATAACCGATACCTAAAAATTGAATTGTGCAACTTCTTACTGGCTATTACATCATCTTAGAAGCTTCATCTGTGTTCTACTATGGTGTTTTTAGTATCTCCGAATACCGCAGTACGTGACATAGCTTTGCAGACGATAAGTACAACCGTTTCAGAGAGAAGAGCGGCCAATGTGACCATCTGGCTTTAAGTCGATTCGATAACAAATGACGAAAACGGACGGATTTCTCAGGTTTTTACTACATATGAACACTTTTCACATTCTCCCGTGCAACTCGGCAGCTAGTCCTCCTTTCATGCAGAATCTTAAGGTCCTAGCTCATGTCCAAGTCACCAAAGCCAGCTAAAAAGTCAATAATCAATATCTAAAACTTGAAATGTACTACTTCTTACTGGCTATTACATTAACTTAGAAGCTTCATCTGTGTTCTACTATGGTGCTTTTAGTGTCTCCGCATAACGCAGCACGCGACATAGCTTTGCAGACGATAAGTACAATCGTTTCAGAGAGAAGAGCGGCCAATGTGACGATCTGGCTTTAAGACGATTCGATAACAAATGACGAAAACGGACGGATTTCTTGGGTTTTTACTACATATGAACACTTTTCACATTCTCCCGTGCATCTCGGCAGCTAGTCCTCCTTTCATGCAGAATCTTAAGGTCCTAGCTCATGTCCAAGTCACCAAAGCCAGCTAAAAAGTCAATAATCGATACCTAAAACTTGAATTGGACTACTTCCTACTGGCTATTACATCAACTTAGATGCTTCATCTGTGTTCTACTATGGTGATTTTAGTGTCTCCGCATACCGCAGCACGCGACATAGCTTTGCAGACGATAAGTACAACCGTTTCAGAGAGAAGAGCAGCCAATGTGACGATCTAGCTATAAGTCGATTCGATAACAAATGACGAAAACGGACGGATTTCTCAGGTTTTTACTACATATGAACACTTTTCACATTCTCCCGGGCAACTCGGCTGCTAGTCCTTCTTTCATGCAGAATCTTAAGGTCCTAGATCATGTCCAAGGCACCAAAGCCAGCTAAAAAGTCAATAATCAATATCTAAAACTTGAAATGTACTACTTCTTACTGGCTATTACATTAACTTAGAAGCTTCATCTGTGTTCTACTATGGTGCTTTTAGTGTCTCCGCATAACGCAGCACGCGACATAGCTTTGCAGACGATAAGTACAACCGTTTCAGAGAGAAGAGCGGTCAATGTGACGATCTGGCTTTAAGACGATTCGATAACAAATGACGAAAACGGACGGATTTCTTGGGTTTTTACTACATATGAACACTTTTCACATTCTCCCGTGCATCTCGGCAGCTAGTCCTCCTTTCATGCAGAATCTTAAGGTCCTAGCTCATGTCCAAGTCACCAAAGCCAGCTAAAAAGTCAATAACCGATACCTAAAACTTGAATTGTACTACTTCTTATTGGCTATTACATCAACTTAGAAGCTTCATCTGTGTTCTACTATGGTGCTTTTAGTGTCTCCGCATACCGCAGCACGCGACATAGTTTTGTAGACGATAAGTACAACCGTTTCATATAGAAGAGCGGCCAATGTGACGATCTGGCTTTAAGTCGATTCGATAACAAATGACGAAAACGGACTTATTTCTCAGGTTTTTATTACATATGAACACTTTTCACATTCTCCCGTGCAACTCGGTTGCTAGTCCTCCTTTCATGCAGAATCTTAAGGTCCTAGCTCATGTCCAAGTCACCAAAGCCAGCTAAAAAGTCAATAATCGATACCTAAATTTGAATTGGACTACTTCTTACTGGCTATTACATCAACTTAGATGCTTCATCTGTGTTCTACTATGGTGATTTTAGTGTCTCCGCATACCGCAGCACGCGAAATAGCTTTGCAGATGATAAGTACAACCGTTTCAGAGAGAAGAGCGGCCAATGTGACGATGTGGCTTTAAGTCGATTCGATAACAAATGACGAAAACGGACGGATTTCTCAGGATTTTATTACATATGAACACTTTTCACATTCTCCCGTGCAACTCGGCTGCTAGTCCTCCTTTCATGCAGAATCTTAAGGTCCTAGCTCATGTCCAAGGCACCAAAGCCAGCTAAAAAGTCAATAATCAATACCTAAAACTTGAATTCTACTACTTCTTACTGGATATTACATCAACTTAGAAGCTTCATCTCTGTTCTACTATGGTGCTTTTAGTGTCTCCACATACCGCAGCACGCGACATAGCTTTGCAGAAGATAAGTACAACCGTTTCAGAGAGAAGAGCGGCCAATGTGACGATCTGGTTAAAAGTCGATTCGATAACAAATGACGAAAACGGACGGATTTCTCAGGTTTTTACTACATATGAACACTTTTCACATTCTCCCGGGCAACTCGGCTGCTACTCCTTCTTTCATGCAGAATCTTAAGGTCCTAGATCATTTCCAAGGCACCAAAGCCAGCTAAAAAGTCAATAATCAATATCTAAAACTTGAATTGTACTACTTCTTACTGGCTATTACATTAACTTAGAAGCTTCATCTGTGTTCTACTATGGTGCTTTTAGTGTCTCCGCATATCGCAGCACGCGACATAGCTTTGCAGACGATAAGTACAACGGTTTCAGAGAGAAGAGCGGCAAATGTGACGATCTGGCTTTAAGTCGATTCGATAACAAATGACGCAAACGGACGGATTTCTCAGGTTTTTACTACATATGAACACTTTTCACATTCTCCCGTGCAACTCGGCTGCTAGTCCTCCTTTCATGCAGAATCTTATGGTCATAGCCCATGTCCAAGGCACCAAAGCCAGCTAAAAAGTCAATAACGATATCTAAAACTTGAATTGTATTATTTCTTACTGGCTATTACATCATCTTAGAAGCTTCATCTGTGTTCTACTATGGTGCTTTTAGTGTCTCCGCATAACGCAGCACGCGACATAGCTTTGCAGACGATAAGTACAACCGTTTCAGAGAGAAGAGCGGACAATGTGACGATCTGGCTTTAAGACGATTCGATAACTAATGACGAAAACGGACGGATTTCTTGGGTTTTTACTACATATGAACACTTTTCACATTCTCCCCTGCAACTCGGCAGCTAGTCCTCCTTTCATGTAGAATCTTAATGTCCTAGCTCATGTCCAAGGCACCAAAGCCAGCTAAAAAGTCAATAACCGATACCTAAAACTAGAATTGTACTACTTCTTACTGGCTATTACATCAACTTAGAAGCTTGATCTGTGTTGTACTATGGTGCTTTTAGTGTCTCAGCATACCGCAGCACGCGACATAGCTTTGCAGACGATAAGTACAACCGTTTCAGAGAGAAGAGCGGCCAATGTGACGATCTGGCTTTAAGTCGATTCGATAACAAATGACGAAAACGGACGGATTTCTCAGGTTGGTTTTTACTACAGTTTTCACATTCTCCCGTGCAACTGGGCTGCTAGGCCTCTTTTCATACAGAATCTTAAGGTCCTAGCTCATGTTCAAGGCACCAAAGCCAGCTAAAAATTCAATAACCGATACCTAAATCTTGAATTGTACTGCTTCTTACTGGCTATTATATCATCTTAGAAGCTTCATCTGTGTTCTACTATGGTGTTTTTAGTGTCTCCGAATACCGCAGTACGCGACATAGCTTTGCAGACGATAAGTACAACCGTTTCAGAGATAAGAGCGGCCAATGTGATGATCTGGCTTTAAGTCGATTCGATAACAAATGACGAAAACGGACGGATTTCTCAGGTTTTTACTACATATGAACTCTTTTCACATTGCCCCGTGCAACTCAGCTGTTAGTCCTCCTTTCTTGCATAATCTCAAGGTCCTTGCTCATGTCCAAGGCACCAAAGCCAGCTAAAAAGTCAATAATCGATACCTAGAACTTGAATTGTACTACTTCTTACTGGCTATTACATCAACTTAGAATCTTCATCTGTGTTCTACTATGGTGCTTTTAGTGTCTCCGAATACCGCAGTACGCGACATAGCTTTGCAGACGATAAGTACAACCGTTTCAGAGAGCAGAGCTGCCAATGTGATGATTTGGCTTTAAGTCGGTTCGATAACAAGTGACGAAAACGGACGGATTTCTGAGGTTTTTACTACATATGAACACTTTATACATTCTCCCGTGCAACTCGGCTGCTAGTCCTTCTTTCATGCAGAATCTTAAGGTCCTAGATCATGTCCAAGGCACCAAAGCCAGCTAAAAAGTCAATAATCAATATCTAAAACTTGAATTGTACTACTTCTTACTGGCTATTACATCAACTTAGAAGTTTCATCTGTGTTCTACTATGGTGCTTTTAGTGTCTCCGCATACCGCAGCACGCGACATAGCTTTGCAGACGATAAGTACAACGGATTCAGAGAGAAGAACGGCAAATGTGACGATCTGGCTTTAAGTCGATTCGATAACAAATGACGAATACGGACGGATTTCTGAGGTTTTTACTACATATGAACACTTTTCACATTCTCCCGTGCAACTCGAGTGCTAGTCCTCCTTTCATGCAGAATCTTAAGGTCTTAGCTCATGTCCAAGGCACCAAGGCCAGCTAAAAAGTCAATAACTATACCTAAAACTTGAATTGTACTATTTCTTATTGGCTATTATATCATCTTAGAAGCTTCATCTGTGTTCTACTATGGTGCGTTTAGTGTCTCCAAATACCGCAGTACGCGACATTGCTTTGCAGACGATAAGTACAAACGTTTCAGAGAGCAGAGCGGCCAATGTGCCGATTTGGCTTTAAGTCGATTCGATAACAAATGACGAAAACGGACGGATTTCTCAGGTTTTTACTACATTTGAACACTTTTCACATTCTCCCGCGCAACTCGGCTGCTAGTCCTACTTTGATGCTGAATCTTAAGTTCCTAGCTCACGTCCAAGGCACCAAAGCCAGCTAAAAAGTCAATAATCGATACCTAAAACTTGAATTGTACTACTTCTTACTGGCTATTACATCAACTTAGAAGCTTTATCTGTGTTCTACTATGATGATTTTCGTGTCTCCGCATACCGCAGCACGCGACATAACTTTGAGGACAATAAGTACAACCGTTTCAGAGAGAAGAGTGGCCAATGTGACGATCTGGCTTTAAGTCGATTCGATAACAAATGACGAAAACGGACGGATTTCTCAGGTTTTTACTACATATGAACACTTTTCACATTCTCCCGTGCAACTCGGCTGCTAGTCCTCCTTTCATGCAGAATCTTAAGGTCCTGGCTCATCTCCAAGGCACCAAAGCCAGCTAAAAAGTCAATAACCGATACCTAAAATTTGAATTGTACTACTTCTTACTGGCTATTACATCATCTTAAAAGCTTCATCTGTGTTCTACTATGGTGTTTTTAGTGTCTCCGAATATCGCAGTACGCGTCATAGCTTTGCAGACGATAAGTACAACCGTTTCAGAGATAAGAGCGGCCAATGTGATGATCTGGCTTTAAGTCGATTCGATAACAAATGACGAAAACGGACGGATTTCTCAGGTTTTTACTACATATGAACTCTTTTCACATTGTCCCGTGCAACTCGGCTGTTAGTCCTCCTTTCATGCAGAATCTCAAGGTCCTTGCTCATGTCCAAGGCACCAAAGCCAGCTAAAAAGTCAATAATCGATACCTAGAACTTGAATTGTACTACTTCTTACTGGCTATTACATCAACTTAGAATCTTCATCTGTGTTCTACTATGGTGCTTTTAGTGTCTCCGAATACCGCAGTACGCGACATAGCTTTGCAGACGATAAGTACAACCGTTTCAGAGAGCAGAGCTGCCAATGTGATGATTTGGCTTTAAGTCGGTTCGATAACAAGTGACGAAAACGGACGGATTTCTGAGGTTTTTACTACATATGAACACTTTTCACATTCTCCCGTGCAACTCGGCTGCTAGTCCTTCTTTCATGCAGAATCTTAAGGTCCTAGATCATGTCCAAGGCACCAAAGCCAGCTAAAAAGTCAATAATCAATATCTAAAACTTGAATTGTACTACTTCTTACTGGCTATTACATCAACTTAGAAGTTTCATCTGTGTTCTACTATGGTGCTTTTAGTGTCTCCGCATACCGCAGCACGCGACATAGCTTTGCAGACGATAAGTACAACGGATTCAGAGAGAAGAACGGCAAATGTGACGATCTGGCTTTAAGTCGATTCGATAACAAATGACGAAAACGGACGGATTTCTGAGGTTTTTACTACATATGAACACTTTTCACATTCTCCCGTGCAACTCGAGTGCTAGTCCTCCTTTCATGCAGAATCTTAAGGTCTTAGCTCATGTCCAAGGCACCAAAGCCAGCTAAAAAGTCAATAACTATACCTAAAACTTGAATTGTACTATTTCTTATTGGCTATTATATCATCTTAGAAGCTTCATCTGTGTTCTACTATGGTGCGTTTAGTGTCTCCAAATACCGCAGTACGCGACATTGCTTTGCAGACGATAAGTACAAACGTTTCAGAGAGCAAAGCGGCCAATGTGCCGATTTGGCTTTAAGTCGATTCGGTAACAAATGACGAAAACGGACGGATTTCTCAGGTTTTTACTACATTTGAACACTTTTCACATTCTCCCGCGCAACTCGGCTGCTAGTCCTACTTTGATGCTGAATCTTAAGGTCCTAGCTCACGTCCAAGGCACCAAAGCCAGCTAAAAAGTCAATAATCGATACCTAAAACTTGAATTGTACTACTTCTTACTGGCTATTACATCAACTTAGAAGCTTTATCTGTGTTCTACTATGATGATTTTCGTGTCTCCGCATACCGCAGCACGCGACATAACTTTGCAGACAATAAGTACAACCGTTTCAGAGAGAAGAGTGGCCAATGTGAAGATCTGGCTTTAAGTCGATTCGATAACAAATGACGAAAACGGACGGATTTCTCAGGTTTTTACTACATATGAACACTTTTCACATTCTCCCGTGCAACTCGGCTGCTAGTCCTCCTTTCATGCAGAATCTTAAGGTCCTGGCTCATCTCCAAGGCACCAACGCCAGCTAAAAAGTCAATAACTGATACCTAAAATTTGAATTCTACTACTTCTTACTGGCTATTACATCAACTTAGAAGCTTCATCTCTGTTCTACTATGGTGCTTTTAGTGTCTCCACATACCACAGCACGCGACATAGCTTTGCAGAAGATAAGTACAACCGTTTCAGAGAGAAGAGCGGCCAATGTGACGATCTGGCTAAAAGTCGATTCGATAACAAATGACGAAAACGGACGGATTTCTCAGGTTTTTACTACATATGAACACTTTTCACATTCTCCCGGGCAACTCGGCTGCTAGTCCTTCTTTCATGCAGAATCTTAAGGTCCTAGATCATGTCTAAGGCACCAAAGCCAGCTAAAAAGTCAATAATCAATATCTAAAACTTGAATTGTACTACTTCTTACTGGCTATTACATTAACTTAGAAGCTTCATCTGTGTTCTACTATGGTGCTTTTAGTGTCTCCGCATATCGCAGCACGCAACATAGCTTTGCAGACGATAAGTACAACGGTTTCAGAGAGAAGAGCGGCAAATGTGACGATCTGGCTTTAAGTCGATTCGATAACAAATGACGAAAACGGACGGATTTCTCAGGTTTTTACTACATATGAACACTTTTCACATTCTCCCGTGCAACTCGGCTGCTAGTCCTCCTTTCATGCAGAATCTTAAGGTCATAGCCCATGTCCAAGGCACCAAAGCCACCTAAAAAGTTAATAACGATATCTAAAACTTGAATTGTACTATTTCTTACTGGCTATTACATCATCTTAGAAGCTTCATCTGTGTTCTACTATGGTGCTTTTAGTCTCTCCGCATAACGCAGCACGCGACATAGCTTTGCAGACGATAAGTACAACCGTTTCAGAGAGAAGAGCGGTCAATGTGACGATCTGGCTTTAAGACGATTCGATAACAAATGACGAAAACGGACGGATTTCTTGGGTTTTTACTACATATGAACACTTTTCACATTCTCCCGTGCAACTCGGCAGCTAGTCCTCCTTTCATGTAGAATCTTAATGTCCTAGCTCATGTCCAAGGCACCAAAGCCAGCTAAAAAGTCAATAACCGATACCTAAAACTAGAATTGTACTACTTCTTACTGGCTATTACATCAACTTAGAAGCTTGATCTGTGTTGTACTATGGTGCTTTTAGTGTCTCAGCATACCCCAGCACGCGACATAGCTTTGCAGACGATAAGTACAACCGTTTCAGAGAGAAGAGCGGCCAATGTGACGATCTGGCTTTAAGTCGATTCGATAACAAATGACGAAAACGGACGGATTTCTCAGGTTGGTTTTTACTACATATAAACAGTTTTCACATTCTCCCGTGCAACTGGGCTGCTAGTCCTCCTTTCATACAGAATCTTAAGGTGCTAGCTCATGTTCAAGGCACCAAAGCCAGCTAAATATTCAATAACCGATACCTAAAACTTGAATTGTACTGCTTCTTACTGGCTATTATATCATCTTAGAAGCTTCATCTGTGTTCTACTATGGTGTTTTTAGTGTCTCCGAATACCGCAGTACACGAAATAGCTTTGCAGACGATAAGTACAACCGTTTCAGAGATAAGAGCGGCCAATGTGATGATCTGGCTTTAAGTCAATTCGATAACAAATGACGAAAACGGACGGATTTCTCAGGTTTTTACTACATATGAACTCTTTTCACATTGTCCCGTGCAACTCGGCTGCTAGTCCTCCTTTCATGCAGAATCTCAAGGTCCTTGCTCATGTCCAAGGCACCAAAGCCAGCTAAAAAGTCAAAAATCGATACCTAAAACTTGAATTGTACTACTTCTTACTGGCTATTACATCAACTTAGAAGCTTCATCTGTATTCTACTATGGTGCTTACCCTGTTTCCGCCTACGGCAACACGCGACATAGCTTTGCAGACGATAAGTACAACCGTTTCAGAGAGAAGAGCGGCGAATGTGACGATCTGGCTTTAAGTCGATTCGATAACAAATGACGAAAACGGACGGATTTCTCAGGTTTTTACTACATATGAACACTTTTCACATTCACCCGTGCAACTCGGCTGCTAGTCCTCCTTTAATGCAGAATCTTAAGGTCCTAGCTTATGTCCAAGGCACCAAAGCCAGCTAAAAGGTCAATATTCAATACCTAAAACTTGAATTGGATTACTTCTTACTGGCTATTACATCAACTTAGATGCTTCATCTGTGTTCTACTATGGTGCTTTTAGTGTGTCCGAATACCGCAGTACGCGACATAGCTTTGCAGACGATAAATACAACGGATTCAGACAGAAGAACGGCAAATGTGACGATCTGGCTTTAAGTCGATTCGATAACAAATGACGAAAACGGACGGATTTCTGAGGTTTTTACTACATATGAACACTTTTCACATTCTCCCGTGCAACTCGAGTGCTAGTCCTCCTTTCATGCAGAATCTTAAGGTCATAGCTCATGTCCAAGGCACCAAAGCCAGCTAAAAAGTCAATAACTATTCCTAAAACTTGAATTGTACTATTTCTTACTGGCTATTATATCATCTTAGAAGCTTCATCTGTGTTCTACTATGGTGCGTTTAGTGTCTCCGAATACCGCAGTACGCGACATTGCTTTGCAGACGATATGTACAAACGTTTCAGAGAGCAGAGCGGCCAATGTGCCGATTTGGCTTTAAGTCGATTCGATAACAAATGACGAAAACGGACGGATTTCTCAGGTTTTTACTACATTTGAACACTTTTCACATTCTCCCGTGCAACTCGGCTGCTAGTCCTACTTTGAGGCTGAATCTTAAGGTCCTAGCTCACGTCCAAGGCACCAAAGCCAGCCAAGTAGTCAATAATCGATACCTAAAACTTGAATTGTACTACTTCTTACTGGCTATTACATCAACTTAGAAGCTTGATCTGTGTTCTACTATGATGATTTTCGTGTCTCCGCATACCGCAGCACGCGACATAACTTTGCAGACAATAAGTACAACCGTTTCAGAGAGAAGAGTGGCCAATGTGACGATCTGGCTTTAAGTCGATTCGATAACAAATGACGAAAACGGACGGATTTCTCAGGTTTTTACTACATATGAACACTTTTCACATTCTCCCGTGCAACTCGGCTGCTAGTCCTCCTTTCATGCAGAATCTTAAGGTCCTGGCTCATCTCCAAGGCACCAAAGCCAGCAAAAAAGTCAATAACCGATACCTAAAAATTGAATTGTACTACTTCTTACTGGCTATTACATCATCTTAAAAGCTTCATCTGTGTTCTACTATGGTGTTTTTAGTGTCTCCGAATATCGCAGTACGCGTCATAGCTTTGCAGACGATAAGTACAACCGTTTCAGAGAGAAGAGCGGCCAATGTGACGATCTGCCTTTAAGTCGATTCGATAACAAATGACGAAAACGGACGGATTTCTCAGGTTTTTACTACATATGAACACTTTTCACATTCTCCCGTGCAACTCGGCTGCTAGTCCTCCTTTCATGCAGAATCTTAAGGTCCTAGCTCATGTCCAAGGCACCAAAGCCAGCTAAAAAGACAATAATGAATACCTAAAACTTGAATTCTACTACTTCTTACTGGGTATTACATCAACTTAGAAGCTTCATCTCTGTTCTACTATGGTGCTTTTAGTGTCTCCACATACCGCAGCACGCGACATAGCTTTGCAGAAGATACGTACAACCGTTTCAGAGAGAAGAGCGGCCAATGTGACGATCTGGCTAAAAGTCGATTCGATAACAAATGACGAAAACGGACGGATTTCTCAGCTTTTTACTACATATGAACACTTTTCACATTCTCCCGGGCAACTCGGCTGCTAGTCCTTCTTTCATGCAGAATCTTAAGGTCCTACATCATGTCCAAGGCACCAAAGCCAGCTAAAAAGTCAATAATCAATATCTAAAACTTGAATTGTACTACTTCTTACTGGCTATTACATTAACTTAGAAGCTTCATCTGTGTTCTACTATTGCGCTTTTAGTGTCTCCGCATATCGCAGCACGCGACATAGCTTTGCAGACGATAAGTACAACGGTTTCAGAGAGAAGAGCGGCAAATGTGACGATCTGGCTTTAAGTCGATTCGATAACAAATGACGCAAACGGACGGATTTCTCAGGTTTTTACTACATTTGAACACTTTTCACATTCTCCCGTGCAACTCGGCTGCTAGTCCTCCTTTCATGCAGAATCTTAAGGTCACAGCCCATGTCCAAGGCACCAAAGCCAGCTAAAAAGTTAATAACGATATCTAAAACTTGAATTGTACTATTTCTTACTGGCTATTACATCATCTTAGAAGCTTCATCTGTGTTCTACTATGGTGCTTTTAGTGTCTCCGCATAACGCAGCACGCGACAAAGCTTTGCAGACGATAGGTACAACCGTTTCAGAGAGAAGAGCGGTCAATGTGACGATCTGGCTTTAAGACGATTCGATAACAAATGACGAAAACGGACGGATTTCTCAGGTTTTTACTACATATGAACACTTTTCACATTCTCCCGGGCAACTCGGCTGCTAGTCCTTCTTTCATGCAGAATCTTAAGGTCCTACATCATGTCCAAGGCACCAAAGCCAGCTAAAAAGTCAATAATCAATATCTAAAACTTGAATTGTACTACTTCTTACTGGCTATTACATTAACTTAGAAGCTTCATCTGTGTTCTACTATGGTGCTTTTAGTGTCTCCGCATATCGCAGCACGCGACATAGCTTTGCAGACGATAAGTACAACCGTTTCAGAGAGAAGAGCGGCAAATGTGACGATCTGGCTTTAAGTCGATTCGATAACAAATGACGCAAACGGACGGATTTCTCAGGTTTTTACTACATATGAACACTTTTCACATTCTCCCGTGCAACTCGGCTGCTAGTCCTCCTTTCATGCAGAATCTTAAGGTCATAGCCCATGTCCAAGGCACCAAAGCCAGCTAAAAAGTTAATAACGATATCTAAAACTTGAATTGTACTATTTCTTACAGGCTATTACATCATCTTAGAAGCTTCATCTGTGTTCTACTATGGTGCTTTTAGTGTCTCCGAATATCGCAGTACGCGTCATAGCTTTGCAGACGATAAGTACAACCGTTTCAGAGAGAAGAGCGGCCAATGTGACGATCTGGCTTTAAGTCGATTCGATAAAAAATGACGAAAACGGACGGATTTCTCAGGTTGGTTTTTACTACATATGAACAGTTTTCACATTCTCCCGTGCAACTGGGCTGCTAGTCCTCCTTTCATACAGAATCTTAAGGTGGTAGCTCATGTTCAAGGCACCAAAGCCAGCTAAAAATTCAATAACCGATACCTAAAACTTGAATTGTACTGCTTCTTACTGGCTATTATATCATCTTAGAAGCTTCATCTGTGTTCTACTATGGTGTTTTTAGTGTCTCCGAATACCGCAGTACGCGACATAGCTTTGCAGACGATAAGTACAACCGTTTCAGAGATAAGAGCGGCCAATGTGATGATCTGGCTTTAAGTCGATTCGATAACAAATGACGAAAACGGACGGATTTCTCAGGTTTTTACTACATATGAACTCTTTTCACATTGTCCCGTGCAACTCGGCTGCTAGTCCTCCTTTCATGCAGAATCTCAAGGTCCTTGCTCATGCCCAAGGCACCAAAGCCAGCTAAAAAGTCAATAATCGATACCTAGAATATGAATTGTACTACTTCTTACTGGCTATTACATCAACTTAGAAGCTTCATCTGTGTTCTACTATGGTGCTTTTAGTGTCTCCGCACAGCGCAGCACGCGACATAGCATTGCAGACGATAAGTAACACCATCAGAGAGCAGAGCTGCTAATGTGATGATTTGGCTTTAAGTCGGTTCGATAACAAATGACGAAAACGGACGGATTTCTCAGGTTGGTTTTTACTACATATGAACACTTTTCACATTCTCCCGTGCAACTCGGCTGCTAGTCCATCTTTCATGCAGAATCTTAAGGTCCTAGATCATGTCCAAGGCACCAAAGCCAGCTAAAAGTCAATAATCAATATCTAAAACTTGAATTGTACTACTTCTTACTGGCTATTACATCAACTTAGAAGTTTCATCTGTGTTCTACTATGGTGCTTTTAGTGTCTCCGCATACCGCAGCACGCGACATAGCTTTGCAGACGATAAGTACAACGGATTCAGAGAGAAGAACGGCAAATGTGACGATCTGGCTTTAAGTCGATTCGATAACAAATGACGAAAACGGACGGATTTCTGAGGTTTTTACTACATATGAACACTTTTCACATTCTCCCGTGCAACTCGAGTGCTAGTCCTCCTTTCATGCAGAATCTTAAGGTCATAGCTCATGTCCAAGGCACCAAAGCCAGCTAAAAAGTCAATAACTATACCTAAAACTTGAATTGTACTATTTCTTACTGGCTATTATATCATCTTAGAAGCTTCATCTGTGTTCTACTATGGTGCGTTTAGTGTCTCCGAATACCGCAGTACGCGACATTGCTTTGCAGACGATAAGTACAAACGTTTCAGAGAGCAGAGGGGCCAATGTGCCGATTTGGCTTTAAGTCGATTCGATAACAAATGACGAAAACGGACGGATTTCTCAGGTTTTTACTACATTTGAACACTTTTCACATTCTCCCGTGCAACTCGGCTGCTAGTCCTACTTTGATGCTGAATCTTAAGGTCCTAGCTCACGTCCAAGGCACCAAAGCCAGCTAAAAAGTCAATAATCGATACCTAAAACTTGAATTGTACTACTTCGTACTGGCTATTACATCAACTTAGAAGCTTTATCTGTGTTCTACTATGATGATTTTCGTGTCTCCGCATACCGCAGCACGCGACATAACTTTGCAGACGATAAGTACAACCGTTTCAGAGAGAAGAGTGGCCAATGTGACGATCTGGCTTTAAGTCGATTCGATAACAAATGACGAAAACGGACGGATTTCTCAGGTTTTTACTACATATGAACACTTTTCACATTCTCCCGTGCAACTCGGCTGCTAGTCCTCCTTTCATGCAGAATCTTAAGGTCCTGGCTCATCTCCAAGGCACCATAGCCAGCTAAAAAGTCAATAACGGATACATAAAAATTGAATTGTACTACTTCTTACTGGCTATTACATCATCTTAAAAGCTTCATCTGTGTTCTACTATGGTGTTTTTAGTGTCTCCGAATATCGCAGTACGCGTCATAGCTTTGCAGACGATAAGTACAACCGTTTCAGAGAGAAGAGCGGCCAATGTGACGATCTGGCTTTAAGTCGATTCGATAACAAATGACGAAAACGGAAGGATTTCTCAGGTTTTTACTACATATGAACACTTTTCACATTCTCCCGTGCAACTCGGCTGCTAGTCCTCCTTTCATGCAGAATCTTAAGGTCCTAGCTCATGTCCAAGGCACCAAAGCCAGCTAAAAAGACAATAATCAATACCTAAAACTTGAATTCTACTACTTCTTACTGGCTATTACATCAACTTAGAAGCTTCATCTCTGTTCTACTATGGTGCTTTTAGTGTCTCCACATACCGCAGCACTCGACATAGCTTTGCAGAAGATAAGTACAACCGTTTCAGAGAGAAGGGCGGCCAATGTGACGATCTGGCTAAAAGTCGATTCGATAATAAATGACGAAAACGGACGGATTTCTCAGGTTTTTACTACATATGAACACTTTTCACATTCTCCCGTGCAACTCGGCTGCTAGTCCTTCTTTCATGCAGAATCTTAAGGTCCTACATCATGTCCAAGGCACCAAAGCCAGCTAAAAAGTCAATAATCAATATCTAAAACTTGAATTGTACTACTTCTTACTGGCTATTACATCAACTTAGAAGTTTCATCTGTGTTCTACTATGGTGCGTTTAGTGTCTCCGCATACCGCAGCACGCGACATAGCTTTGCAGACGATAAGTACAACGGATTCAGAGAGAAGAGCGGCCAATGTGACGATCTGGCTTTAAGTCGATTCGATAACAAATGACGAAAACGGAAGGATTTCTCAGGTTTTTACTACATATGAACACTTTTCACATTCTCCCGTGCAACTCGGCTGCTAGTCCTCCTTTCATGCAGAATCTCAAGGTCCTTGCTCATGTCCAAGGCACCAAAGCCAGCTAAAAAGTCAAAAATCGATACCTAAAACTTGAATTGTACTACTTCTTACTAGCTATTACATCAACTTAGAAGCTTCATCTGTATTCTACTATGGTGCTTACCCTGTTTCCGCCTACGGCAACACGCGACATAGCTTTGCAGACGATAAGTACAACCGTTTCAGAGAGAAGAGCGGCGAATGTGACGATCTGGCTTTAAGTCGATTCGATAACAAATGACGAAAACGGACGGATTTCTCAGGTTTTTACTACATATGAACACTTTTCACATTCACCCGTGCAACTCGGCTGCTAGTCCTCCTTTAATGCAGAATCTTAAGGTCCTAGCTCATGTCCAAGGCACCAAAGCCAGCTAAAAGGTCAATATTCAATACCTAAAACTTGAATTGGATTACTTCTTACTGGCTATTACATCAACTTAGATGCTTCATCTGTGTTCTACTATGGTGCTTTTAGTGTGTCCGAATACCGCAGTACGCGACATAGCTTTGCAGACGATAAGTACAACGGATTCAGACAGAAGAACGGCAAATGTGACGATCTGGCTTTAAGTCGATTCGATAACAAATGACGAAAACGGACGGATTTCTGAGGTTTTTACTACATATGAACACTTTTCACATTCTCCCGTGCAACTCGAGTGCTAGTCCTCCTTTCATGCAGAATCTTAAGGTCATAGCTCATGTCCAAGGCACCAAAGCCAGCTAAAAAGTCAATAACTATTCCTAAAACTTGAATTGTACTATTTCTTACTGGCTATTATATCATCTTAGAAGCTTCATCTGTGTTCTACTATGGTGCGTTTAGTGTCTCCGAATACCGCAGTACGCGACATTGCTTTGCAGACGATATGTACAAACGTTTCAGAGAGCAGAGCGGCCAATGTGCCGATTTGGCTTTAAGTCGATTCGATAACAAATGACGAAAACGGACGGATTTCTCAGGTTTTTACTACATTTGAACACTTTTCACATTCTCCCGTGCAACTCGGCTGCTAGTCCTACTTTGAGGCTGAATCTTAAGGTCCTAGCTCACGTCCAAGGCACCAAAGCCAGCCAAGTAGTCAATAATCGATACCTAAAACTTGAATTGTACTACTTCTTACTGGCTATTACATCAACTTAGAAGCTTGATCTGTGTTCTACTATGATGATTTTCGTGTCTCCGCATACCGCAGCACGCGACATAACTTTGCAGACAATAAGTACAACCGTTTCAGAGAGAAGAGTGGCCAATGTGACGATCTGGCTTTAAGTCGATTCGATAACAAATGACGAAAACGGACGGATTTCTCAGGTTTTTACTACATATGAACACTTTTCACATTCTCCCGTGCAACTCGGCTGCTAGTCCTCCTTTCATGCAGAATCTTAAGGTCCTGGCTCATCTCCAAGGCACCAAAGCCAGCAAAAAAGTCAATAACCGATACCTAAAAATTGAATTGTACTACTTCTTACTGGCTATTACATCATCTTAAAAGCTTCATCTGTGTTCTACTATGGTGTTTTTAGTGTCTCCGAATATCGCAGTACGCGTCATAGCTTTGCAGACGATAAGTACAACCGTTTCAGAGAGAAGAGCGGCCAATGTGACGATCTGGCTTTAAGTCGATTCGATAACAAATGACGAAAACGGACGGATTTCTCAGGTTTTTACTACATATGAACACTTTTCACATTCTCCCGTGCAACTCGGCTGCTAGTCCTCCTTTCATGCAGAATCTTAAGGTCCTAGCTCATGTCCAAGGCACCAAAGCCAGCTAAAAAGACAATAATCAATACCTAAAACTTGAATTCTACTACTTCTTACTGGGTATTACATCAACTTAGAAGCTTCATCTCTGTTCTACTATGGTGCTTTTAGTGTCTCCACATACCGCAGCACGCGACATAGCTTTGCAGAAGATAAGTACAACCGTTTCAGAGAGAAGAGCGGCCAATGTGACGATCTGGCTAAAAGTCGATTCGATAACAAATGACGAAAACGGACGGATTTCTCAGCTTTTTACTTCATATGAACACTTTTCACATTCTCCCGGGCAACTCGGCTGCTAGTCCTTCTTTCATGCAGAATCTTAAGGTCCTACATCATGTCCAAGGCACCAAAGCCAGCTAAAAAGTCAATAATCAATATCTAAAACTTGAATTGTACTACTTCTTACTGGCTATTACATTAACTTAGAAGCTTCATCTGTGTTCTACTATGGCGCTTTTAGTGTCTCCGCATATCGCAGCACGCGACATAGCTTTGCAGACGATAAGTACAACGGTTTCAGAGAGAAGAGCGGCAAATGTGACGATCTGGCTTTAAGTCGATTCGATAACAAATGACGCAAACGGACGGATTTCTCAGGTTTTTACTACATTTGAACACTTTTCACATTCTCCCGTGCAACTCGGCTGCTAGTCCTCCTTTCATGCAGAATCTTAAGGTCACAGCCCATGTCCAAGGCACCAAAGCCAGCTAAAAAGTTAATAACGATATCTAAAACTTGAATTGTACTATTTCTTACTGGCTATTACATCATCTTAGAAGCTTCATCTGTGTTCTACTATGGTGCTTTTAGTGTCTCCGCATAACGCAGCACGCGACATAGCTTTGCAGACGATAGGTACAACCGTTTCAGAGAGAAGAGCGGTCAATGTGACGATCTGGCTTTAAGACGATTCGATAACAAATGACGAAAACGGACGGATTTCTCTGGTTTTTACTACATATGAACACTTTTCACATTCTCCCGGGCAACTCGGCTGCTAGTCCTTCTTTCATGCAGAATCTTAAGGTCCTACATCATGTCCAAGGCACCAAAGCCAGCTAAAAAGTCAATAATCAATATCTAAAACTTGAATTGTACTACTTCTTACTGGCTATTACATTAACTTAGAAGCTTCATCTGTGTTCTACTATGGTGCTTTTAGTGTCTCCGCATATCGCAGCACGCGACATAGCTTTGCAGACGATAAGTACAACCGTTTCAGAGAGAAGAGCGGCAAATGTGACGATCTGGCTTTAAGTCGATTCGATAACAAATGACGCAAACGGACGGATTTCTCAGGTTTTTACTACATATGAACACTTTTCACATTCTCCCGTGCAACTCGGCTGCTAGTCCTCCTTTCATGCAGAATCTTAAGGTCATAGCCCATGTCCAAGGCACCAAAGCCAGCTAAAAAGTTAATAACGATATCTAAAACTTGAATTGTACTATTTCTTACTGGCTATTACATCATCTTAGAAGCTTCATCTGTGTTCTACTATGGTGCTTTTAGTGTCTCCGAATATCGCAGTACGCGTCATAGCTTTGCAGACGATAAGTACAACCGTTTCAGAGAGAAGAGCGGCCAATGTGACGATCTGGCTTTAAGTCGATTCGATAAAAAATGACGAAAACGGACGGATTTCTCAGGTTGGTTTTTACTACATATGAACAGTTTTCACATTCTCCCGTGCAACTGGGCTGCTAGTCCTCCTTTCATACAGAATCTTAAGGTCATAGCTCATGTCCAAGGCACCAAAGCCAGCTAAAAAGTCAATAACTATACCTAAAACTTGAATTGTACTATTTCCTACTGGCTATTCTATCATCTTAGAAGCTTCATCTGTGTTCTACTATGGTGCGTTTAGTGTCTCCGAATACCGCAGTACGCGACATTGCTTTGCAGACGATAAGTACAAACGTTTCAGAGAGCAGAGCGGCCAATGTGCCGATTTGGCTTTAAGTCGATTCGATAACAAATGACGAAAACGGATGGATTTCTCAGGTTTTTACTACATTTGAACACTTTTCACATTCTCCCGTGCAACTCGGCTGCTAGTCCTACTTTGATGCTGAATCTTAAGGTCCTAGCTCACGTCCAAGGCACCAAAGCCAGCTAAAAAGTCAATAATCGATACCTAAAACTTGAATTGTACTACTTCTTACTGGCTATTACATCAACTTAGAAGCTTTATCTGTGTTCTACTATGATGATTTTCGTGTCTCCGCATACCGCAGCACGCGACATAACTTTGCAGACAATAAGTACAACCGTTTCAGAGAGAAGAGTGGCCAATGTGACGATCTGGCTTTAAGTCGATTCGATAACAAATGACGAAAACGGACGGATTTCTCAGGTTTTTACTACATATGAACACTTTTCACATTCTCCCGTGCAACTCGGCTACTAGTCCTCCTTTCATGCAGAATCTTAAGGTCCTGGCCCATCTCCAAGGCACCATAGCCAGCTAAAAAGTCAATAACGGATACCTAAAAATTGAATTGTACTACTTCTTACTGGCTATTACATCATCTTAAAAGCTTCATCTGTGTTCTACTATGGTGTTTTTAGTGTCTCCGAATATCGCAGTACGCGTCATAGCTTTGCAGACGATATGTACAACCGTTTCAGAGAGAAGAGCGGCCAATGTGACGATCTGGCTTTAAGTCGATTCGATAACAAATGACGAAAACGGAAGGATTTCTCAGGTTTTTACTACATATGAACACTTTTCACATTCTCCCGTGCAACTCGGCTGCTAGTCCTCCTTTCATGCAGAATCTCAAGGTCCTTGCTCATGTCCAAGGCACCAAAGCCAGCTAAAAAGTCAAAAATCGATACCTAAAACTTGAATTGTACTACTTCTTACTGGCTATTACATCAACTTAGAAGCTTCATCTGTATTCTACTATGGTGCTTACCCTGTTTCCGCCTACGGCAACACGCGACATAGCTTTGCAGACGATAAGTACAACCGTTTCAGAGAGAAGAGCGGCGAATGTGACGATCTGGCTTTAAGTCGATTCGATAACAAATGACGAAAACGGACGGATTTCTCAGGTTTTTACTACATATGAACACTTTTCACATTCACCCGTGCAACTCGGCTGCTAGTCCTCCTTTAATGCAGAATCTTAAGGTCCTAGCTCATGTCCAAGGCACCAAAGCCAGCTAAAAAGTTAATAACGATATCTAAAACTTGAATTCTACTATTTCTTACTGGCTATTACATCATCTTAGAAGCTTCATCTGTGTTCTACTATGGTGCTTTTAGTGTCTCCGCATAACGCAGCACGCGACATAGCTTTGCAGACGATAGGTACAACCGTTTCAGAGAGAAGAGCGGTCAATGTGACGATCTGGCTTTAAGACGATTCGATAACAAATGACGAAAACGGACGGATTTCTCAGGTTTTTACTACATATGAACACTTTTCACATTCTCCCGGGCAACTCGGCTGCTAGTCCTTCTTTCATGCAGAATCTTAAGGTCCTACATCATGTCCAAGGCACCAAAGCCAGCTAAAAAGTCAATAATCAATATCTAAAACTTGAATTGTACTACTTCTTACTGGCTATTACATTAACTTAGAAGCTTCATCTGTGTTCTACTATGGTGCTTTTAGTGTCTCCGCATATCGCAGCACGCGACATAGCTTTGCAGACGATAAGTACAACCGTTTCAGAGAGAAGAGCGGCAAATGTGACGATCTGGCTTTAAGTCGATTCGATAACAAATGACGCAAACGGACGGATTTCTCAGGTTTTTACTACATATGAACACTTTTCACATTCTCCCGTGCAACTCGGCTGCTAGTCCTCCTTTCATGCAGAATCTTAAGGTCATAGCCCATGTCCAAGGCACCAAAGCCAGCTAAAAAGTTAATAACGATATCTAAAACTTGAATTGTACTATTTCTTACTGGCTATTACATCATCTTAGAAGCTTCATCTGTGTTCTACTATGGTGCTTTTAGTGTCTCCGAATATCGCAGTACGCGTCATAGCTTTGCAGACGATAAGTACAACCGTTTCAGAGAGAAGAGCGGCCAATGTGACGATCTGGCTTTAAGTCGATTCGATAAAAAATGACGAAAACGGACGGATTTCTCAGGTTGGTTTTTACTACATATGAACAGTTTTCACATTCTCCCGTGCAACTGGGCTGCTAGTCCTCCTTTCATACAGAATCTTAAGGTCATAGCTCATGTCCAAGGCACCAAAGCCAGCTAAAAAGTCAATAACTATACCTAAAACTTGAATTGTACTATTTCCTACTGGCTATTCTATCATCTTAGAAGCTTCATCTGTGTTCTACTATGGTGCGTTTAGTGTCTCCGAATACCGCAGTACGCGACATTGCTTTGCAGACGATAAGTACAAACGTTTCAGAGAGCAGAGCGGCCAATGTGCCGATTTGGCTTTAAGTCGATTCGATAACAAATGACGAAAACGGACGGATTTCTCAGGTTTTTACTACATTTGAACACTTTTCACATTCTCCCGTGCAACTCGGCTGCTAGTCCTACTTTGATGCTGAATCTTAAGGTCCTAGCTCACGTCCAAGGCACCAAAGCCAGCTAAAAAGTCAATAATCGATACCTAAAACTTGAATTGTACTACTTCTTACTGGCTATTACATCAACTTAGAAGCTTTATCTGTGTTCTACTATGATGATTTTCGTGTCTCCGCATACCGCAGCACGCGACATAACTTTGCAGACAATAAGTACAACCGTTTCAGAGAGAAGAGTGGCCAATGTGACGATCTGGCTTTAAGTCGATTCGATAACAAATGACGAAAACGGACGGATTTCTCAGGTTTTTACTACATATGAACACTTTTCACATTCTCCCGTGCAACTCGGCTACTAGTCCTCCTTTCATGCAGAATCTTAAGGTCCTGGCCCATCTCCAAGGCACCATAGCCAGCTAAAAAGTCAATAACGGATACCTAAAAATTGAATTGTACTACTTCTTACTGGCTATTACATCATCTTAAAAGCTTCATCTGTGTTCTACTATGGTGTTTTTAGTGTCTCCGAATATCGCAGTACGCGTCATAGCTTTGCAGACGATAAGTACAACCGTTTCAGAGAGAAGAGCGGCCAATGTGACGATCTGGCTTTAAGTCGATTCGATAACAAATGACGAAAACGGAAGGATTTCTCAGGTTTTTACTACATATGAACACTTTTCACATTCTCCCGTGCAACTCGGCTGCTAGTCCTCCTTTCATGCAGAATCTCAAGGTCCTTGCTCATGTCCAATTCACCAAAGCCAGCTAAAAAGTCAAAAATCGATACCTAAAACTTGAATTGTACTACTTCTTACTGGCTATTACATCAACTTAGAAGCTTCATCTGTATTCTACTATGGTGCTTACCCTGTTTCCGCCTACGGCAACACGCGACATAGCTTTGCAGACGATAAGTACAACCGTTTCAGAGAGAAGAGCGGCGAATGTGACGATCTGGCTTTAAGTCGATTCGATAACAAATGACGAAAACGGACGGATTTCTCAGGTTTTTACTACATATGAACACTTTTCACATTCACCCGTGCAACTCGGCTGCTAGTCCTCCTTTAATGCAGAATCTTAAGGTCCTAGCTCATGTCCAAGGCACCAAAGCCAGCTAAAAGGTCAATATTCAATACCTAAAACTTGAATTGGATTACTTCTTACTGGCTATTACATCAACTTAGATGCTTCATCTGTGTTCTACTATGGTGCTTTTAGTGTGTCCGAATACCGCAGTACGCGACATAGCTTTGCAGACGATAAGTACAACGGATTCAGACAGAAGAACGGCAAATGTGACGATCTGGCTTTAAGTCGATTCGATAACAAATGACGAAAACGGACGGATTTCTGAGGTTTTTACTACATATGAACACTTTTCACATTCTCCCGTGCAACTCGAGTGCTAGTCCTCCTTTCATGCAGAATCTTAAGGTCATAGCTCATGTCCAAGGCACCAAAGCCAGCTAAAAAGTCAATAACTATTCCTAAAACTTGAATTGTACTATTTCTTACTGGCTATTATATCATCTTAGAAGCTTCATCTGTGTTCTACTATGGTGCGTTTAGTGTCTCCGAATACCGCAGTACGCGACATTGCTTTGCAGACGATATGTACAAACGTTTCAGAGAGCAGAGCGGCCAATGTGCCGATTTGGCTTTAAGTCGATTCGATAACAAATGACGAAAACGGACGGATTTCTCAGGTTTTTACTACATTTGAACACTTTTCACATTCTCCCGTGCAACTCGGCTGCTAGTCCTACTTTGAGGCTGAATCTTAAGGTCCTAGCTCACGTCCAAGGCACCAAAGCCAGCCAAGTAGTCAATAATCGATACCTAAAACTTGAATTGTACTACTTCTTACTGGCTATTACATCAACTTAGAAGCTTGATCTGTGTTCTACTATGATGATTTTCGTGTCTCCGCATACCGCAGCACGCGACATAACTTTGCAGACAATAAGTACAACCGTTTCAGAGAGAAGAGTGGCCAATGTGACGATCTGGCTTTAAGTCGATTCGATAACAAATGACGAAAACGGACGGATTTCTCAGGTTTTTACTACATATGAACACTTTTCACATTCTCCCGTGCAACTCGGCTGCTAGTCCTCCTTTCATGCAGAATCTTAAGGTCCTGGCTCATCTCCAAGGCACCAAAGCCAGCAAAAAAGTCAATAACCGATACCTAAAAATTGAATTGTACTACTTCTTACTGGCTATTACATCATCTTAAAAGCTTCATCTGTGTTCTACTATGGTGTTTTTAGTGTCTCCGAATATCGCAGTACGCGTCATAGCTTTGCAGACGATAAGTACAACCGTTTCAGAGAGAAGAGCGGCCAATGTGACGATCTGGCTTTAAGTCGATTCGATAACAAATGACGAAAACGGACGGATTTCTCAGGTTTTTACTACATATGAACACTTTTCACATTCTCCCGTGCAACTCGGCTGCTAGTCCTTCTTTCATGCAGAATCTTAAGGTCCTACATCATGTCCAAGGCACCAAAGCCAGCTAAAAAGTCAATAATCAATATCTAAAACTTGAATTGTACTACTTCTTACTGGCTATTACATTAACTTAGAAGCTTCATCTGTGTTCTACTATGGTGCTTTTAGTGTCTCCGCATATCGCAGCACGCGACATAGCTTTGCAGACGATAAGTACAACCGTTTCAGAGAGAAGAGCGGCAAATGTGACGATCTGGCTTTAAGTCGATTCGATAACAAATGACGCAAACGGACGGATTTCTCAGGTTTTTACTACATATGAACACTTTTCACATTCTCCCGTGCAACTCGGCTGCTAGTCCTCCTTTCATGCAGAATCTTAAGGTCATAGCCCATGTCCAAGGCACCAAAGCCAGCTAAAAAGTTAATAACGATATCTAAAACTTGAATTGTACTATTTCTTACTGGCTATTACATCATCTTAGAAGCTTCATCTGTGTTCTACTATGGTGCTTTTAGTGTCTCCGAATATCGCAGTACGCGTCATAGCTTTGCAGACGATAAGTACAACCGTTTCAGAGAGAAGAGCGGCCAATGTGACGATCTGGCTTTAAGTCGATTCGATAAAAAATGACGAAAACGGACGGATTTCTCAGGTTGGTTTTTACTACATATGAACAGTTTTCACATTCTCCCGTGCAACTGGGCTGCTAGTCCTCCTTTCATACAGAATCTTAAGGTCCTACATCATGTCCAAGGCACCAAAGCCAGCTAAAAAGTCAATAATCGATACCTAAAACTTGAATTGTACTACTTCTTACTGGCTATTACATCAACTTAGAAGCTTTATCTGTGTTCTACTATGATGATTTTCGTGTCTCCGCATACCGCAGCACGCGACATAACTTTGCAGACAATAAGTACAACCGTTTCAGAGAGAAGAGTGGCCAATGTGACGATCTGGCTTTAAGTCGATTCGATAACAAATGACGAAAACGGACGGATTTCTCAGGTTTTTACTACATATGAACACTTTTCACATTCTCCCGTGCAACTCGGCTACTAGTCCTCCTTTCATGCAGAATCTTAAGGTCCTGGCCCATCTCCAAGGCACCATAGCCAGCTAAAAAGTCAATAACGGATACCTAAAAATTGAATTGTACTACTTCTTACTGGCTATTACATCATCTTAAAAGCTTCATCTGTGTTCTACTATGGTGTTTTTAGTGTCTCCGAATATCACAGTACGCGTCATAGCTTTGCAGACGATAAGTACAACCGTTTCAGAGAGAAGAGCGGCCAATGTGACGATCTGGCTTTAAGTCGATTCGATAACAAATGACGAAAACGGAAGGATTTCTCAGGTTTTTACTACATATGAACACTTTTCACATTCTCCCGTGCAACTCGGCTGCTAGTCCTCCTTTCATGCAGAATCTCAAGGTCCTTGCTCATGTCCAAGGCACCAAAGCCAGCTAAAAAGTCAAAAATCGATACCTAAAACTTGAATTGTACTACTTCTTACTGGCTATTACATCAACTTAGAAGCTTCATCTGTATTCTACTATGGTGCTTACCCTGTTTCCGCCTACGGCAACACGCGACATAGCTTTGCAGACGATAAGTACAACCGTTTCAGAGAGAAGAGCGGCGAATGTGACGATCTGGCTTTAAGTCGATTCGATAACAAATGACGAAAACGGACGGATTTCTCAGGTTTTTACTACATATGAACACTTTTCACATTCACCCGTGCAACTCGGCTGCTAGTCCTCCTTTAATGCAGAATCTTAAGGTCCTAGCTCATGTCCAAGGCACCAAAGCCAGCTAAAAGGTCAATATTCAATACCTAAAACTTGAATTGGATTACTTCTTACTGGCTATTACATCAACTTAGATGCTTCATCTGTGTTCTACTATGGTGCTTTTAGTGTGTCCGAATACCGCAGTACGCGACATAGCTTTGCAGACGATAAGTACAACGGATTCAGACAGAAGAACGGCAAATGTGACGATCTGGCTTTAAGTCGATTCGATAACAAATGACGAAAACGGACGGATTTCTGAGGTTTTTACTACATATGAACACTTTTCACATTCTCCCGTGCAACTCGAGTGCTAGTCCTCCTTTCATGCAGAATCTTAAG
The DNA here is from genome assembly GCF_023897955.1 of Schistocerca gregaria. Classification (NCBI taxonomy): domain Eukaryota; kingdom Metazoa; phylum Arthropoda; class Insecta; order Orthoptera; family Acrididae; genus Schistocerca; species Schistocerca gregaria. The sequence goes on from NW_026061829.1 coordinate 121,288, forward strand.
GTCATAGCTCATGTCCAAGGCACCAAAGCCAGCTAAAAAGTCAATAACTATTCCTAAAACTTGAATTGTACTATTTCTTACTGGCTATTATATCATCTTAGAAGCTTCATCTGTGTTCTACTATGGTGCGTTTAGTGTCTCCGAATACCGCAGTACGCGACATTGCTTTGCAGACGATATGTACAAACGTTTCAGAGAGCAGAGCGGCCAATGTGCCGATTTGGCTTTAAGTCGATTCGATAACAAATGACGAAAACGGACGGATTTCTCAGGTTTTTACTACATTTGAACACTTTTCACATTCTCCCGTGCAACTCGGCTGCTAGTCCTACTTTGAGGCTGAATCTTAAGGTCCTAGCTCACGTCCAAGGCACCAAAGCCAGCCAAGTAGTCAATAATCGATACCTAAAACTTGAATTGTACTACTTCTTACTGGCTATTACATCAACTTAGAAGCTTGATCTGTGTTCTACTATGATGATTTTCGTGTCTCCGCATACCGCAGCACGCGACATAACTTTGCAGACAATAAGTACAACCGTTTCAGAGAGAAGAGTGGCCAATGTGACGATCTGGCTTTAAGTCGATTCGATAACAAATGACGAAAACGGACGGATTTCTCAGGTTTTTACTACATATGAACACTTTTCACATTCTCCCGTGCAACTCGGCTGCTAGTCCTCCTTTCATGCAGAATCTTAAGGTCCTGGCTCATCTCCAAGGCACCAAAGCCAGCAAAAAAGTCAATAACCGATACCTAAAAATTGAATTGTACTACTTCTTACTGGCTATTACATCATCTTAAAAGCTTCATCTGTGTTCTACTATGGTGTTTTTAGTGTCTCCGAATATCGCAGTACGCGTCATAGCTTTGCAGACGATAAGTACAACCGTTTCAGAGAGAAGAGCGGCCAATGTGACGATCTGGCTTTAAGTCGATTCGATAACAAATGACGAAAACGGACGGATTTCTCAGGTTTTTACTACATATGAACACTTTTCACATTCTCCCGTGCAACTCGGCTGCTAGTCCTCCTTTCATGCAGAATCTTAAGGTCCTAGCTCATGTCCAAGGCACCAAAGCCAGCTAAAAAGACAATAATCAATACCTAAAACTTGAATTCTACTACTTCTTACTGGGTATTACATCAACTTAGAAGCTTCATCTCTGTTCTACTATGGTGCTTTTAGTGTCTCCACATACCGCAGCACGCGACATAGCTTTGCAGAAGATAAGTACAACCGTTTCAGAGAGAAGAGCGGCCAATGTGACGATCTGGCTAAAAGTCGATTCGATAACAAATGACGAAAACGGACGGATTTCTCAGCTTTTTACTACATATGAACACTTTTCACATTCTCCCGGGCAACTCGGCTGCTAGTCCTTCTTTCATGCAGAATCTTAAGGTCCTACATCATGTCCAAGGCACCAAAGCCAGCTAAAAAGTCAATAATCAATATCTAAAACTTGAATTGTACTACTTCTTACTGGCTATTACATTAACTTAGAAGCTTCATCTGTGTTCTACTATGGCGCTTTTAGTGTCTCCGCATATCGCAGCACGCGACATAGCATTGCAGACGATAAGTACAACGGTTTCAGAGAGAAGAGCGGCAAATGTGACGATCTGGCTTTAAGTCGATTCGATAACAAATGACGCAAACGGACGGATTTCTCAGGTTTTTACTACATTTGAACACTTTTCACATTCTCCCGTGCAACTCGGCTGCTAGTCCTCCTTTCATGCAGAATCTTAAGGTCACAGCCCATGTCCAAGGCACCAAAGCCAGCTAAAAAGTTAATAACGATATCTAAAACTTGAATTGTACTATTTCTTACTGGCTATTACATCATCTTAGAAGCTTCATCTGTGTTCTACTATGGTGCTTTTAGTGTCTCCGCATAACGCAGCACGCGACATAGCTTTGCAGACGATAGGTACAACCGTTTCAGAGAGAAGAGCGGTCAATGTGACGATCTGGCTTTAAGACGATTCGATAACAAATGACGAAAACGGACGGATTTCTCAGGTTTTTACTACATATGAACACTTTTCACATTCTCCCGGGCAACTCGGCTGCTAGTCCTTCTTTCATGCAGAATCTTAAGGTCCTACATCATGTCCAAGGCACCAAAGCCAGCTAAAAAGTCAATAATCAATATCTAAAACTTGAATTGTACTACTTCTTACTGGCTATTACATTAATTTAGAAGCTTCATCTGTGTTCTACTATGGTGCTTTTAGTGTCTCCGCATATCGCAGCACGCGACATAGCTTTGCAGACGATAAGTACAACCGTTTCAGAGAGAAGAGCGGCAAATGTGACGATCTGGCTTTAAGTCGATTCGATAACAAATGACGCAAACGGACGGATTTCTCAGGTTTTTACTACATATGAACACTTTTCACATTCTCCCGTGCAACTCGGCTGCTAGTCCTCCTTTCATGCAGAATCTTAAGGTCATAGCCCATGTCCAAGGCACCAAAGCCAGCTAAAAAGTTAATAACGATATCTAAAACTTGAATTGTACTATTTCTTACTGGCTATTACATCATCTTAGAAGCTTCATCTGTGTTCTACTATGGTGCTTTTAGTGTCTCCGAATATCGCAGTACGCGTCATAGCTTTGCAGACGATAAGTACAACCGTTTCAGAGAGAAGAGCGGCCAATGTGACGATCTGGCTTTAAGTCGATTCGATAAAAAATGACGAAAACGGACGGATTTCTCAGGTTGGTTTTTACTACATATGAACAGTTTTCACAGTCTCCCGTGCAACTGGGCTGCTAGTCCTCCTTTCATACAGAATCTTAAGGTGGTAGCTCATGTTCAAGGAACCAAAGCCAGCTAAAAATTCAATAACCGATACCTAAAACTTGAATTGTACTGCTTCTTACTGGCTATTATATCATCTTAGAAGCTTCATCTGTGTTCTACTATGGTGTTTTTAGTGTCTCCGAATACCGCAGTACGCGACATAGCTTTGCAGACGATAAGTACAACCGTTTCAGAGATAAGAGCGGCCAATGTGATGATCTGGCTTTAAGTCGATTCGATAACAAATGACGAAAAGGGACGGATTTCTCAGGTTTTTACTACATATGAACTCTTTTCACATTGTCCCGTGCAACTCGGCTGCTAGTCCTCCTTTCATGCAGAATCTCAAGGTCCTTGCTCATGCCCAAGGCACCAAAGCCAGCTAAAAAGTCAATAATCGATACCTAGAATATGAATTGTACTACTTCTTACTGGCTGTTACATCAACTTAGAAGCTTCATCTGTGTTCTACTATGGTGCTTTTAGTGTCTCCGCACAGCGCAGCACGCGACATAGCATTGCAGACGATAAGTAACACCGTTTCAGAGAGCAGAGCTGCCAATGTGATGATTTGGCTTTAAGTCGGTTCGATAACAAATGACGAAAACGGACGGATTTCTCAGGTTGGTTTTTACTACATATGAACACTTTTCACATTCTCCCGTGCAACTCGGCTGCTAGTCCTTCTTTCATGCAGAATCTTAAGGTCCTAGATCATGTCCAAGGCACCAAAGCCAGCTAAAAGTCAATAATCAATATCTAAAACTTGAATTGTACTACTTCTTACTGGCTATTACATCAACTTAGAAGTTTCATCTGTGTTCTACTATGGTGCTTTTAGTGTCTCCGCATACCGCAGCACGCGACATAGCTTTGCAGACGATAAGTACAACGGATTCAGAGAGAAGAACGGCAAATGTGACGATCTGGCTTTAAGTCGATTCGATAACAAATGACGAAAACGGACGGATTTCTGAGGTTTTTACTACATATGAACACTTTTCACATTCTCCCGTGCAACTCGAGTGCTAGTCCTCCTTTCATGCAGAATCTTAAGGTCATAGCTCATGTCCAAGGCACCAAAGCCAGCTAAAAAGTCAATAACTATACCTAAAACTTGAATTGTACTATTTCTTACTGGCTATTATATCATCTTAGAAGCTTCATCTGTGTTCTACTATGGTGCGTTTAGTGTCTCCGAATACCGCAGTACGCGACATTGCTTTGCAGACGATAAGTACAAACGTTTCAGAGAGCAGAGGGGCCAATGTGCCGATTTGGCTTTAAGTCGATTCGATAACAAATGACGAAAACGGACGGATTTCTCAGGTTTTTACTACATTTGAACACTTTTCACATTCTCCCGTGCAACTCGGCTGCTAGTCCTACTTTGATGCTGAATCTTAAGGTCCTAGCTCACGTCCAAGGCACCAAAGCCAGCTAAAAAGTCAATAATCGATACCTAAAACTTGAATTGTACTACTTCTTACTGGCTATTACATCAACTTAGAAGCTTTATCTGTGTTCTACTATGATGATTTTCGTGTCTCCGCATACCGCAGCACGCGACATAACTTTGCAGACGATAAGTACAACCGTTTCAGAGAGAAGAGTGGCCAATGTGACGATCTGGCTTTAAGTCGATTCGATAACAAATGACGAAAACGGACGGATTTCTCAGGTTTTTACTACATATGAACACTTTTCACATTCTCCCGTGCAACTCGGCTGCTAGTCCTCCTTTCATGCAGAATCTTAAGGTCCTGGCTCATCTCCAAGGCACCATAGCCAGCTAAAAAGTCAATAACGGATACATAAAAATTGAATTGTACTACTTCTTACTGGCTATTACATCATCTTAAAAGCTTCATCTGTGTTCTACTATGGTGTTTTTAGTGTCTCCGAATATCGCAGTACGCGTCATAGCTTTGCAGACGATAAGTACAACCGTTTCAGAGAGAAGAGCGGCCAATGTGACGATCTGGCTTTAAGTCGATTCGATAACAAATGACGAAAACGGAAGGATTTCCCAGGTTTTTACTACATATGAACACTTTTCACATTCTCCCGTGCAACTCGGCTGCTAGTCCTCCTTTCATGCAGAATCTTAAGGTCCTAGCTCATGTCCAAGGCACCAAAGCCAGCTAAAAAGACAATAATCAATACCTAAAACTTGAATTCTACTACTTCTTACTGGCTATTACATCAACTTAGAAGCTTCATCTCAGTTCTACTATGGTGCTTTTAGTGTCTCCACATACCGCAGCACTCGACATAGCTTTGCAGAAGATAAGTACAACCGTTTCAGAGAGAAGAGCGGCCAATGTGACGATCTGGCTAAAAGTCGATTCGATAACAAATGACGAAAACGGACGGATTTCTCAGGTTTTTACTACATATGAACACTTTTCACATTCTCCCGGGCAACTCGGCTGCTAGTCCTTCTTTCATGCAGAATCTTAAGGTCCTACATCATGTCCAAGGCACCAAAGCCAGCTAAAAAGTCAATAATCAATATCTAAAACTTGAATTGTACTACTTCTTACTGGCTATTACATTAACTTAGAAGCTTCATCTGTGTTCTACTATGGTGCTTTTAGTGTCTCCGCATATCGCAGCACGCGACATAGCTTTGCAGACGATAAGTACAACGGTTTCAGAGAGAAGAGCGGCAAATGTGACGATCTGGCATTAAGTCGATTCGATAACAAATGACGCAAACGGACGGATTTCTCAGGTTTTTACTACATATGAACACTTTTCACATTCTCCCGTGCAACTCGGCTGCTAGTCCTCCTTTCATGCAGAATCTTAAGGTCATAGCCCATGTCCAAGGCACCAAAGCCAGCTAAAAAGTTAATAACGATATCTAAAACTTGAATTGTACTACTTCTTACTGGCTATTACATCAACTTAGAAGCTTAATCTGTGTTGTACTATGGTGCGTTTAGTGTCTCAGCATACCGCAGCACGCGACATAGCTTTGCAGACGATAAGTACAACCGTTTCAGAGAGAAGAGCGGCCAATGTGACGATCTGGCTTTAAGTCGATTCGATAACAAATGACGAAAACGGACGGATTTCTCAGGTTGGTTTTTACTACATATGAACAGTTTTCACATTCTCCCGTGCAACTGGGCTGCTAGTCCTCCTTTCATACAGAATCTTAAGGTGGTAGCTCAAGTTCAAGGCACCAAAGCCAGCTAAAAATTCAATAACCGATACCTAAAACTTGAATTCTACTGCTTCTTACTGGCTATTATATCATCTTAGAAGCTTCATCTGTGTTCTACTATGGTGTTTTTAGTGTCTCCGAATACCGCAGTACGCGACATAGCTTTGCAGACGATAAGTACAACCGTTTCAGAGATAAGAGCGGCCAATGTGATGATCTGGCTTTAAGTCGATTCGATAACAAATGACGAAAACGGACGGATTTCTCAGGTTTTTACTACATATGAACTCTGATCACATTGTCCCGTGCAACTCGGCTGCTAGTCCTCCTTTCATGCAGAATCTCAAGGTCCTTGCTCATGTCCAAGGCACCAAAGCCAGCTAAAAAGTCAATAATCGATACCTAGAACTTGAATTGTACTACTTCTTACTGGCTATTACATCAACTTAGAAGCTTCATCTGTGTTCTACTATGGTGCTTTTAGTGTCTCAGCATACCGCAGCACGCGACATAGCTTTGCAGACGATAAGTACAACCGTTTCAGAGAGCAGAGCTGCCAATGTGATGATTTGGCTTTAAGTCGGTTCGATAACAAATGACGAAAACGGACGGATTTCTCAGGTTGGTTTTTACTACATATGAACACTTTTCACATTCTCCCGTGCAACTCGGCTTCTAGTCCTTCTTTCATGCAGAATCTTAAGGTCCTAGATCATGTCCAAGGCACCAAAGCCAGCTAAAAAGTCAATAATCAATATCTAAAACTTGAATTGTACTACTTCTTACTGGCTATTACATCAACTTAGAAGTTTCATCTGTGTTCTACTATGGTGCTTTTAGTGTCTCCGCATACCGCAGCACGCGACATAGCTTTGCAGACGATAAGTACAACGGATTCAGAGAGAAGAACGGCAAATGTGACGATCTGGCTTTAAGTCGATTCGATAACAAATGACGAAAACGGACGGATTTCTGAGGTTTTTACTACATATGAACACTTTTCACATTCTCCCGTGCAACTCGAGTGCTAGTCCTCCTTTCATGCAGAATCTTAAGGTCATAGCTCATGTCCAAGGCCCCAAAGCCAGCTAAAAAGTCAATAACTATACCTAAAACTTGAATTGTACTATTTCTTACTGGCTATTATATCATCTTAGAAGCTTCATCTGTGTTCTACTATGGTGCGTTTAGTGTCTCCGAATACCGCAGTACGCGACATAGCTTTGCAGACGATAAGTACAACCGTTTCAGAGAGCAGAGCTGCCAATGTGATGATTTGGCTTTAAGTCGGTTCGATAACAAATGACGAAAACGGACGGATTTCTCAGGTTGGTTTTTACTACATATGAACACTTTTCACATTCTCCCGTGCAACTCGGCTGCTAGTCCTTCTTTCATGCTGAATCCTAAGGTCCTAGCTCACGTCCAAGGCACCAAAGCCAGCTAAAAAGTCAATAATCGATACCTAAAACTTGAATTGTACTACTTCTTACTGGCTATTACATCAACTTAGAAGCTTTATCTGTGTTCTACTATGATGATTTTAGTGTCTCCGCATACCGCAGCACGCGACATAACTTTGCAGACAATAAGTACAACCGTTTCAGAGAGAAGAGTGGCCAATGTGACGATCTGGCTTTAAGTCGATTCGATAACAAATGACGAAAACGGACGGATTTCTCAGGTTTTTACTACATATGAACACTTTTCACATTCTCCCGTGCAACTCGGCTGCTAGTCCTCCTCTCATGCAGAATCTTAAGGTCCTAGCTCATGTCCAAGGCACCGAAGCCAGCTAAAAAGTCAATAAGCGATACCTAAAACATGAATTGTACTACTTCTTACTGGCTATTGCATCAACTTAGAAGCTTCATCTGTGTTCTACTATGGTGATTTTAGCGTCCCTGCATACCGCAGCACGCGACATAGCTTTGCAGACGATAAGTACAACGGTTTCAGAGAGAAGAGCGGCAAATGTGACGATCTGGCTTTAAGTCGATTCGATAACAAATGACGCAAACGGACGGATTTCTCAGGTTTTTAGTAGATATGAACACTTTTCACATTCTCCCGTGCAACTCGGCTGCTAGTCCTCCTTTCATGCATAATCTTAAGGTCATAGCTCATGTCCAAGGCACCAAAGCCAGCTAAAAAGTCAATAACAATATCTAAAACTTGAATTGTACTATTTCTTACTGGCTATTACATCATCTTAGAAGCTTCATCTCTGTTCTACTATGGTGCGTTTAGTGTCTCCGAATACCGCAGTACGCGACATAGCTTTGCAGACGATAAGTACAGCCGTTCAGAGAGAAGAGCGGCCAATGTGACGATCTGGCTTTAAGTCGATTCGATAACAAATGACGAAAACGGACGGATTTCTCAGGTTTTTACTACATATGAACACTTTTCACATTCTCCCGTGAAACTCGGCTGCTAGTCCTCCTTTCATGCAGAATCTTAAGGTCCTAGCTCATGTCCAAGTCACCAAAGCCAGCTAAAAAGTCAATAATCGATTCCTAAAACTTGAATTGGACTACTTCTTACTGGCTATTACATCAACTTAGATGCTTCATCTGTGTTCTACTATGGTGATTTTAGTGTCTCCGCATACCGCAGCACGCGACATAGCTTTGCAGACGATAAGTACAACCGTTTTAGAGAGAAGAGCGGCCAATGTTACGATCTGGCTTTAAGTCGATTCGATAACAAATGACGAAAACGGACGGATTTCTCAGGTTTTTACTACATATGAACACTTTTCACATTCTCCCGTGCAACTCGGCTGCTAGTCCTCCTTTTATGCAGAATCTTAAGGTCCTAGCTCATGTCCAAGGCACCAAAGCCAGCTAAAAAGTCAATAATCGATACCTAAAACTTGAATTGTACTACTTCTTACTGGCTATTACATCAACTTAGAACCTTCATCTATGTTCTACTACTGTGCTTTTAGTTTCTCCGCATACCGCAGCACGCGACATAGTTTTGCAGACGATAAGTACAACCGTTTCAGAGAGAAGAGCGGCCAATGTGACGATCTGGCTTTAAGTCGATTGGATAAATAAATGACGAAAACGGACGGATTTCTAAGGTTTTTACTACATATGAACACTTTTCACATTCTCCCGGGCAACTCGGCTGCTAGTCCTTCTTTCATGCAGAATCTTAAGGTCCTAGATCATGTCCAAGGCACCAAAGCCAGCTAAAAAGTCAATAATCAATATCTAAAACTTGAATTGTACTACATCTTACTGGCTATTACATCAACTTAGAAGCTTCATCTGTGTTCTACTATGGTGCGTTTAGTGTCTCCGAATACCGCAGTACGCGACATAGTTTTGCAGACGATAAGTACAACCGTTTCAGAGAGAAGAGCGGCCAATGTGACGATCTGGCTTTAAGTCGATTGGATAAATAAATGACGAAAACGGACGGATTTCTAAGGTTTTTACTACATATGAACACTTTTCACATTCTCCCGGGCAACTCGGCTGCTAGTCCTTCTTTCATGCAGAATCTTAAGGTCCTAGATCATGTCCAAGGCACCAAAGCCAGCTAAAAAGTCAATAATCAATATCTAAAACGTGAATTGTACTACTTCTTACTGGCTATTACATCAACTTAGAAGCTTCATCTGTGTTCTACTATGGTACGTTTAGTGTCTCCGCATATCGCAGCACGCGACATAGCTTTGCAGACGATAAGTAGAACGGTTTCAGAGAGGAGAGCGGCCAATGTGACGACCTGGCTTTAAGTCGATTCGATAACAAATGACGCAAACGGACGGATTTCTCAGGTTTTTAGTAGATATGAACACTTTTCACATTCTCCCGTGCAACTCGGCTGCTAGTCCCCCTTTCATGCAGAATCTTAAGGTCATAGCCCATGTCCAAGGCACCAAAGCCAGCTAAAAAGTCAATAACGATATCTAAAACTTGAATTGTACTATTTCTTACTGGCTATTACATCATCTTAGAAGCTTCATCTGTGTTCTACTATGGTGCGTTTAGTGTCTCCGAATACCGCAGTACGCGACATAGCTTTGCAGACGATAAGTACAACCGTTTCAGAGAGCAGAGCGGCCAATGTGACGATTTGGCTTTAAGTCGATTCGATAACAAATGACGAAAACGGACGGACTTCTCATGTTTTTACTACATATAAACACTTTTCACATTCTCCCGTGCAACTCGGCTGCTAGTCCTCCTCTCATGCAGAATCTTAAGGTCCTAGCTCTCGTCCAAGGCACCGAAGCCAGCTAGAAAGTCAATAATCGATACATAAAACATGAATTGTACTACTTCTTACTGGCTATTGCATCAACTTAGAAGCTTCATCTGTGTTCCACTATGGTGATTTTAGCGTCCCTGCATACCGCAGCACGCGACATAGCTTTGCAGACGATAAGTACAACCGTTTCAGAGAGCAGAGCGGCCAATGTGACGATTTGGCTTTAAGTCGATTCGATAACAAATGACGAAAACGGACGGACTTCTCATGTTTTTACTACATATAAACACTTTTCACATTCTCCCGTGCAACTCGGCTGCTAGTCCTCCTCTCATGCAGAATCTTAAGGTCCTAGCTCTCGTCCAAGGCACCGAAGCCAGCTAGAAAGTCAATAATCGATACCTAAAACATGAATTGTACTACTTCTTACTGGCTATTGCATCAACTTAGAAGCTTCATCTGTGTTCCACTATGGTGATTTTAGCGTCCCTGCATACCGCAGCACGCGACATAGCTTTTCAGACGATAAGTACAACCGTTTCAGAGAGAAGAGCGGCCAATGTGACGATCTGGCTATAAGTCGATTCGATAACAAATGACGAAAACGGACCGATTTCTCAGGTTTTTACTACATATGAACACCTTTCACATTCTCCCGTGCAACTCGGCTGCTAGTCCTAATTTCATGCAGAATCTTAAGGTCCTAGCTCATGTCCAAGGCACCGAAGCCACCTAAAAATCAATAATCGATACCTAAAACTTGAATTGTGCTAGTTCTTACTGGATATTACATCAACTTAGAAGCTTTATCTGTGTTCTACTATGATAATTTTCGTGTCTCCGCATACCGCAGCACGCGACATAGCTTTGCAGACAATAAGTACAACCGTTTCAGAGAGAAGAGTGACCAATGTGACGATCTGGCTTTAAGTCGATTCGATAACAAATGACGAAAACGGACGGATTTCTCAGGTTTTTACTACATATGAACACTTTCCACATTCTCCCGTGCAATTCGGCTGCTAGTCCTCCTTTCATGCAGAATCTTAAGGTCCTAGCTCATGTCCTTGGCACCGAAGCCAGCTAAAAAGTCAATAATCGATACATAAAACTTGAATTGTACTACTTCTTACTGGCTATTGCATCAACTTAGAAGCTTCATCTGTGTTCTACTATGGTGCTTTTACTGTATCCGCATACCGCAGCAGGCGACATAGCTTAGTAGACGATAAGTACAACCATTTCAGAGAGAAGAGCGGTCATTGTGACGATCTGGCTTTAAGACGATTCGATAACAAATGAAGGAAACGGACGGATTTCTTGGGTTTTTACTACATATGAACACTTTTCACATTCTCCCGTGCAACTCGGCAGCTAGTCCTCCTTTCATGCAGAATCTTAAGGTCCTAGCTCATGTCCAAGTCACCAAAGCCAGCTAAAAAGTCAATAACCGATACCTAAAACTTGAATTGTACTACTTCTTACTGGCTATTACATCAACTTAGAAGCTTCATCTGTGTTCTACTATGGTGCTTTTAGTGTCTCCGCATACCGCAGCACGCGACATAGCTTTGTAGACGATAAGTACACCTGTTTCAGAGAGAAGAGCAGCCAATGTGACGATCTGGCTTTAAGTCGATTCGATAACAAATGACGAAAACGGACGGATTTCTCAGGTTTTTGTTACATATGAACACTTGTCACATTCTATCGTGCATCTCGGTTGCTAGTCCTCCTTTCATATAGAACCTTAAGGTCCTAGCTCATGTCCAAATCACCAAAGCCAGCTAAAAAGCCAATAATCGATACCTAAAACTTGAATTGGACTACTTCTTACTGGCTATTACATCAACTTAGATGCTTCATCTGTGTTCTACTATGGTGATTTTTGTGTCTCCGCATACCGCAGCACGCGACATAGCTTTGCAGACGATAAGAACAACCGTTTCAGAGAGAAGAGCGGCCAATGTGACGATCTGGCTATAAGTCGATTCGATAACAAATGACGAAAACGGACGGATTTCTTAGGTTTTTACTACATGCGAACACTTTTCACATTCTCCCGTGCAACTCGGCTGCTAGTCCTCCTTTCATGCAGAATCTCAAGGTCCTAGCTCATGTCCAAGGCACCAAGGCAGCTAAAAGGTCAATAATCAATACTTAAAACTTGAATTGTACTACTTCTTACTGGCTATTACATCAACTTAGAAGCTTCATCTGTGTTCTACTATGGTGCTTTTAATGTCTCCGCATACCGCAGCACGCGACATAGCTTTGCAGACGATAAGTACAACCGTTTCAGAGAGAAGAGCGGTCAATGTGACGATCTGGCTTTAAGTCGATTCGATAACAAATGACGAAAACGGACGGATTTCTCAGGTTTTTACTACATATGAACACTTTTCACATTCTCCCGTGCAACTCGGCTGCTAGTCCTCCTTTCATGCAGAATCTTAAGGTCCTAGCTCATGTCCAAGTCACCAAAGCCATCTAAAAAGTCAATAATCGATACCTAAAACTTGAATTGGACTACTTCTTACTGGCTATTACATCAACTTAGATGCTTCACCTATGTTCTACTACGGTGCTTTTAGTTTCTCCGCATACCGCAGCACGCAACACAGCTTTGCAGACGATAAGTACAACCGTTTTAGAGAGAAGAGCGGCTAATGTTACGATCTGGCTTTAAGTCGATTCGATAACAAATGACGAAAACGGACGGATGTCTCAGGTTTTTACTACATATGAACACTTTTCACATTCTCCCGTGCAACTCGGCTGGTAGTCCACCTTTTATGCAGAATCTTAAGGTCCTAGCTCATGTCCAAGGCATCAAAGCCAGCTAAAAAGTCAATAATCGATACCTAAAACTTGAATTGGACTACTTCTTACTGGCTATTACATCAACTTAGAACCTTCATCTATGTTCTACTACGGTGCTTTCAGTTTCTCCGCATACCGCAGCACGCGACATAGTTTTGCAGACGATAAGTACAACCGTTTCAGAGAGAAGAGCGGCCAATGTGACGATCTGGCTTTAACTCGATTGGATAAAAAAATGACGGAAACGGACGGATTTCTCAGGTTTTTACTACATATGAACACTTTTCACATTCTCCCGGGCAACTCGGCTGCTAGTCCTTCTTTCATGCAGAATCTTAAGGTCCCAGATCATGTCCAAGGCACCAAAGCCAGCTAAAAAGTCAATAATCAATATCTAAAACTTGAATTGTACTACTTCTTACTGGCTATTACATCAACGTAGAAGCTTCATCTGTGTTCTACTATGGTACTTTTAGTGTCTCCGCATATCGCAGCACGCGACATAGCTTTGCAGACTTTAAGTACAACGGTTTCAGAGAGAAGAGCGGCCAATGTGACGATCTGGCTTTAAGTCGATTCGATAACAAATGACGCAAACGGACGGATTTCTCAGTTTTTTAGTAGATATGAACACTTTTCACATTCTCCCGTGCAACTCGGCTGCTAGTCCTCCTTTCATGCAGAATCTTAAGGTCATAGCCCATGTCCAAGGCACCAAAGCCAGCTAAAAAGGCAATAATCGATACCTAAAACTTGAATTGTACTAGTTCTTACTGGCTATTACATCAACTTAGAAGCTTTATCTGTGTTCTACTATGATAATTTTCGTGTCTCCGCATACCGCAGCACGCGACATAGCTTTGCAGACAATATGTACAACCGTTTCAGAGAGAAGAGTGACCAATGTGACGATCTGGCTTTAAGTCGATTCGATAACAAATGACGAAAACGGACGGATTTCTCAGGTTTTTACTACATATGAACACTTTCCACATTCTCCCGTGCAACTCGGCTGCTAGTCCTCCTTTCATGCAGAATCTTAAGGTCCTAGCTCATGTCCTTGGCACCGAAGCCAGCTAAAAAGTCAATAATCGATACATAAAACTTGAATTGTACTACTTCTTACTGGCTATTGCATCAACTTAGAAGCTTCATCTGTGTTCTACTGTGGCGCCTTTAGTGTCTCCGCATACCGCAGCACGCGACATAGCTTTGCAGACGATAAGTACAACGGTTTCAGAGAGAAGAGCTGCCAATGTGACGATCTGGCTTTAAGTCGTTTCGATAACAAATGAAGAAAACGGACGGATTTCTCAGGTTTTTACTACGTATGAACACTTCTCACATTCACCCGTGCAACTCCTCTGCTAGTCCTCCTTTCATGCAGAATCTTAAGGTCCTAGCTCATGTCCAAGGCATCAAAGCCAGCTATAAAGTCAATAATCGATAACTAAAACTTGAATTGTACTACTTCTTACTGGCTATTACATCAACTTAGAAGCTTCATCTGTGTTCTACTATGAAGATTTTCTTGTCTCCGCATACCGCAGCACGCGACATAGCTTTGCAGACGATATGTACAACCGTTCAGAGAGAAGAGCGGCCAATGTGACGATCTGGCTTTAAGTCGATTCGATAACAAATGACGAAAACGGACGGATTTCTCAGGTTTTTACTACATATGAACACTTTTCACATTCTCCCGTGCAACTCGGCTGCTAGTCCTCCTTTCATGCAGAATCTTAAGGTCCTAGCTCATGTCCAAGTCACCAAAGCCAGCTAAAATGTCAATAATCGATACCAAAAAGTTCAATTGGACTACTTCTTACTGGCTATTACATCAACTTAGATGCTTCATCTGTGTTCTACTATGGTGATTTTAGTGTCTCCGCATACCGCAGCACGCGACATAGCTTTGCAGACGATAAGTACAACCGTTTCAGAGAGAAGAGCGGCCAATGTGACGATCTGGCTATAAGTCGATTCGATAACAAATGACGAAAACGGACGGATATCTCAGGTTTTTACTACATGCGAACACTTTTCACATTCTCCCGTGCAACTCGGCTGCTAGTCCTCCTTTCATGCAGAATCTCAAGGTCCTAGCTCATGTCCAAGGCACCAAGGCAGCTAAAAGGTCAATAATCAATACTTAAAACTTGAATTGTACTACTTCTTACTGGCTATTACATCAATTTAGAAGGTTCGTCTGTGTTCTACTATGGTGCTTTTAGTGTATCCGCATACCGCAGCAGGCGACATAGCTTTGTAGACGATAAGTACAACCGTTTCAGAGAGAAGAGCGGTCAATGTGACGATCTGGCTTTAAGACGATTCGATAACAAATGACGAAAACGGACGGATTTTTTGGGTTTTTACTACATATGAACACTTTTCACATTCTCCCGTGCAACTCGGCAGCTAGTCCTCCTTTCATGCAGAATCTTAAGGTCCTAGCTCATGTCCAAGTAACCAAAGCCAGCTAAAAAGTCAATAACCGATACCTAAAACTTGAATTGTACTACTTCTTACTGGCTATTACATCAACTTAGAAGCTTCATCTGTGTTCTACTATGGTGCTTTTAGTGTCTCCGCATACCGCAGCACGCGACATAGCTTTGTAGACGATAAGTACAACCGTTTCAGAGAGAAGAGCGGCCAATGTGACGATCTGGCTTTAAGTCGATTCGATAACAAATGACGAAAACGGACGGATTTCTCAGGTTTTTATTACATATGAACACTTTTCACATTCTACCGTGCAACTCGGTTGCTAGTCCTCCTTTCATATAGAACCTTAAGGTCCTAGCTCATGTCCAAGTCACCAAAGCCAGCTAAAAAGTCAATAATCGATACCTAAAACTTGAATTGGACTACTTCTTACTGGCTATTACATCAATTTAGATGCTTCATCTGTGTTCTACTATGGTGATTTTAGTGTCTCCGCATACCGCAGCACGCGACATAGCTTTGCAGTCGATAAGTACAACCGTTTCAGAGAGAAGAGCGGCCAATGTGACGATCTGGCTATAAGTCGATTCGATAACAAATGACGAAAACGGACGGATTTCTTAGGTTTTTACTACATGCGAACACTTTTCACATTCTCCCGTGCAACTCGGCTGCTAGTCCTCCTTTCATGCAGAATCTCAAGGTCCTAGCTCATGTCCAAGGCACCAAGGCAGCTAAAAGGTCAATAATCAATACTTAAAACTTGAATTGTACTACTTCTTACTGGCTATTATATCATCTTAGAAGCTTCATCTGTGTTCTACTATGGTGCTTTTAGTCTCTCCGCATACTGCAGCACGCGACATAGCTTTGTAGACGATAAATACAACCGTTTCAGAGAGAAGAGCGGCCAATGTGACGATCTGGCTAAAAGTCGATTCGATAACAAATGACGAAAACGGACGGATTTCTCAGGTTTTTACTACATATGAACACTTTTCACATTCTCCCGTGCAACTCTGCTCCTAGTCCTCCTTTCATGCAGAATCTTAAGGTCCTAGCTCATGTCCAAGGGACCAAAGCGAGCCAAAAAGTCAATAACCGATACCTAAAAATTGAATTGTACAACTTCTTACTGGCTATTACATCATCTTAGAAGCTTCATCTGTGTTCTACTATGGTGTTTTTAGTGTCTCCCAATACCGCAGTACGTGACATATCTTTGCAGACGATAAGTACAACCGTTTCAGAGAGAAGAGCGGCCAATGTGACCATCTGGCTTTAAGTCGATTCCATAACAAATGACGAAAACGGACGGATTTCTCAGGTTTTTACTACATATGAACACTTTCCACATTCTCCCGTGCAACTCGGCTGCTAGTCCTCCTTTCATGCAGAATCTTAAGGTCCTAGCTCATGTCCAAGGCATCAAAGCCAGCTATAAAGTCAATAATCGATAACTAAAACTTGAATTGTACTACTTCTTACTGGCTATTACATCAACTTAGATGCTTCATCTGTGTTCTACTATGGTGATTTTAGTGTCTCCGCATACCGCAGCACGCGACATAGCTTTGCAGACGATAAGTACAACCGTTTCAGAGAAAAGAGCGGCCAATGTGACGATCTGGCTATAAGTCGATTCGATAACAAATGACGAAAACGGACGGATTTCTTGGGTTTTTACTACATATGAACACTTTTCACATTCTCCCGTGCAACTCGGCAGCTAGTCCTCCTTTCATGCAGAATCTTAAGGTCCTAGCTCATGTCCAAGTCACCAAAGCCAGCTATAAAGTCAATAATCGATAACTAAAACTTGAATTGTACTACTTCTTACTGGCTATTACATCAACTTAGATGCTTCATCTGTGTTCTACTATGGTGATTTTAGTGTCTCCGCATACCGCAGCACGCGACATAGCTTTGCAGACGATAAGTACAACCGTTTCAGAGAGAAGAGCGGCCAATGTGACGATCTGGCTATAAGTCGATTCGATAACAAATGACGAAAACGGACGGACATCTCAGGTTTTTACTACATGCGAACACTTTTCACATTCTCCCGTGCAACTCGGCTGCTAGTCCTCCTTTCATGCAGAATCTCAAGGTCCTAGCTCACGTCCAAGGCACCAAGGCAGCTAAAAGGTCAATAATCAATACTTAAAACTTGAATTGTACTACTTCTTACTGGCTATTACATCAACTTAGAAGCTTCATCTGTGTTCTACTATGGTGCTTTTAGTGTATCCGCATACCGCAGCAGGCGACATAGCTTTGTAGACGATAAGTACAACCGTTTCAGAGAGAAGAGCGGTCAATGTGACGATCTGGCTTTAAGACGATGCGATAACAAATGACGAAAACGGACGGATTTCTTGGGTTTTTACTACATATGAACACTTTTCACATTCTCCCGTGCCACTCGGCTGCTAGTCCTCCTTTCATGCAGAATCTTAAGGTCCTAGCTCATGTCCAAGTCATCAAAGCCAGCTAAAAAGTCAATAACCGATACCTAAAACTTGAATTGTACTACTTCTTACTGGCTATTACATCAACTTAGAAGCTTCATCTGTGTTCTACTATGGTGCTTTTAGTGTCTCCGCATACCGCAGCACGCGACATAGCTTTGTAGACGATAAGTACAACCGTTTCAGAGAGAAGAGCGGCCAATGTGACGATCTGGCTTTAAGTCGATTCGATAACAAATGACGAAAACGGACGGATTTCTCAGGTTTTTACTACATATGAACACTTTTCACATTCTCCCGTGCAACTCGGCTGCTAGTCCTCCTTTCATGCAGAATCTTAAGGTCCTAGCTCATGTCCAAGTCACCAAAGCCAGCTAAAATGTCAATAATCGATACCAAAAAGTTCAATTGGACTACTTCTTACTGGCTATTACATCAACTTAGATGCTTCATCTGTGTTCTACTATGGTGATTTTAGTGTCTCCGCATACCGCAGCACGCGACATAGCTTTGCAGACGATAAGTACAACCGTTTCAGAGAGAAGAGCGGCCAATGTGACGATCTGGCTATAAGTCGATTCGATAACAAATGACGAAAACGGACGGATATCTCAGGTTTTTACTACATGCGAACACTTTTCACATTCTCCCGTGCAACTCGGCTGCTAGTCCTCCTTTCATGCAGAATCTCAAGGTCCTAGCTCATGTCCAAGGCACCAAGGCAGCTAAAAGGTCAATAATCAATACTTAAAACTTGAATTGTACTACTTCTTACTGGCTATTACATCAATTTAGAAGTTTCATCTGTGTTCTACTATGGTGCTTTTAGTGTATCCGCATACCGCAGCAGGCGACATAGCTTTGTAGACGATAAGTACAACCGTTTCAGAGAGAAGAGCGGTCAATGTGACGATCTGGCTTTAAGACGATTCGATAACAAATGACGAAAACGGACGGATTTTTTGGGTTTTTACTACATATGAACACTTTTCACATTCTCCCGTGCAACTCGGCAGCTAGTCCTCCTTTCATGCAGAATCTTAAGGTCCTAGCTCATGTCCAAGTAACCAAAGCCAGCTAAAAAGTCAATAACCGATACCTAAAACTTGAATTGTACTACTTCTTACTGGCTATTACATCAACTTAGAAGCTTCATCTGTGTTCTACTATGGTGCTTTTAGTGTCTCCGCATACCGCAGCACGCGACATAGCTTTGTAGACGATAAGTACAACCGTTTCAGAGAGAAGAGCGGCCAATGTGACCATCTGGCTTTAAGTCGATTCGATAACAAATGACGAAAACGGACGGATTTCTCAGGTTTTTATTACATATGAACACTTTTCACATTCTACCGTGCAACTCGGTTGCTAGTCCTCCTTTCATATAGAACCTTAAGGTCCTAGCTCATGTCCAAGTCACCAAAGCCAGCTAAAAAGTCAATAATCGATACCTAAAACTTGAATTGGACTACTTCTTACTGGCTATTACATCAATTTAGATGCTTCATCTGTGTTCTACTATGGTGATTTTAGTGTCTCCGCATACCGCAGCACGCGACATAGCTTTGCAGTCGATAAGTACAACCGTTTCAGAGAGAAGAGCGGCCAATGTGACGATCTGGCTATAAGTCGATTCGATAACAAATGACGAAAACGGACGGATTTCTTAGGTTTTTACTACATGCGAACACTTTTCACATTCTCCCGTGCAACTCGGCTGCTAGTCCTCCTTTCATGCAGAATCTCAAGGTCCTAGCTCATGTCCAAGGCACCAAGGCAGCTAAAAGGTCAATAATCAATACTTAAAACTTGAATTGTACTACTTCTTACTGGCTATTATATCATCTTAGAAGCTTCATCTGTGTTCTACTATGGTGCTTTTAGTCTCTCCGCATACTGCAGCACGCGACATAGCTTTGTAGACGATAAGTACAACCGTTTCAGAGAGAAGAGCGGCCAATGTGACGATCTGGCTAAAAGTCGATTCGATAACAAATGACGAAAACGGACGGATTTCTCAGGTTTTTACTACATATGAACACTTTTCACATTCTCCCGTGCAACTCTGCTCCTAGTCCTCCTTTCATGCAGAATCTTAAGGTCCTAGCTCATGTCCAAGGGACCAAAGCGAGCCAAAAAGTCAATAACCGATACCTAAAAATTGAATTGTACAACTTCTTACTGGCTATTACATCATCTTAGAAGCTTCATCTGTGTTCTACTATGGTGTTTTTAGTGTCTCCCAATACCGCAGTACGTGACATATCTTTGCAGACGATAAGTACAACCGTTTCAGAGAGAAGAGCGGCCAATGTGACCATCTGGCTTTAAGTCGATTCCATAACAAATGACGAAAACGGACGGATTTCTCAGGTTTTTACTACATATGAACACTTTCCACATTCTCCCGTGCAACTCGGCTGCTAGTCCTCCTTTCATGCAGAATCTTAAGGTCCTAGCTCATGTCCAAGGCATCAAAGCCAGCTATAAAGTCAATAATCGATAACTAAAACTTGAATTGTACTACTTCTTACTGGCTATTACATCAACTTAGATGCTTCATCTGTGTTCTACTATGGTGATTTTAGTGTCTCCGCATACCGCAGCACGCGACATAGCTTTGCAGACGATAAGTACAACCGTTTCAGAGAAAAGAGCGGCCAATGTGACGATCTGGCTATAAGTCGATTCGATAACAAATGACGAAAACGGACGGATTTCTTGGGTTTTTACTACATATGAACACTTTTCACATTCTCCCGTGCAACTCGGCAGCTAGTCCTCCTTTCATGCAGAATCTTAAGGTCCTAGCTCATGTCCAAGTCACCAAAGCCAGCTATAAAGTCAATAATCGATAACTAAAACTTGAATTGTACTACTTCTTACTGGCTATTACATCAACTTAGATGCTTCATCTGTGTTCTACTATGGTGATTTTAGTGTCTCCGCATACCGCAGCACGCGACATAGCTTTGCAGACGATAAGTACAACCGTTTCAGAGAGAAGAGCGGCCAATGTGACGATCTGGCTATAAGTCGATTCGATAACAAATGACGAAAACGGACGGACATCTCAGGTTTTTACTACATGCGAACACTTTTCACATTCTCCCGTGCAACTCGGCTGCTAGTCCTCCTTTCATGCAGAATCTCAAGGTCCTAGCTCACGTCCAAGGCACCAAGGCAGCTAAAAGGTCAATAATCAATACTTAAAACTTGAATTGTACTACTTCTTACTGGCTATTACATCAACTTAGAAGCTTCATCTGTGTTCTACTATGGTGCTTTTAGTGTATCCGCATACCGCAGCAGGCGACATAGCTTTGTAGACGATAAGTACAACCGTTTCAGAGAGAAGAGCGGTCAATGTGACGATCTGGCTTTAAGACGATGCGATAACAAATGACGAAAACGGACGGATTTCTTGGGTTTTTACTACATATGAACACTTTTCACATTCTCCCGTGCAACTCGGCTGCTAGTCCTCCTTTCATGCAGAATCTTAAGGTCCTAGCTCATGTCCAAGTCATCAAAGCCAGCTAAAAAGTCAATAACCGATACCTAAAACTTGAATTGTACTACTTCTTACTGGCTATTACATCAACTTAGAAGCTTCATCTGTGTTCTACTATGGTGCTTTTAGTGTCTCCGCATACCGCAGCACGCGACATAGCTTTGTAGACGATAAGTACAACCGTTTAAGAGAGAAGAGCGGCCAATGTGACGATCTGGCTTTAAGTCGATTTGATAACAAATGACGAAAACGGACGAATTTCTCAGGTTTTTATTACATATGAACACTTTTCACATTCTACCGTGCAACTCGGTTGCTAGTCCTCCTTTCATATAGAACCTTAAGGTCCTAGCTCATGTCCAAGTCACCAAAGCCAGTTAAAAAGTCAATAATCGATACCTAAAACTTGAATTGGACTACTTCTTACTGGCTATTACATCAATTTAGATGCTTCATCTGTGTTCTACTATGGTGATTTTAGTGTCTCCGCATACCGCAGCACGCGACATAGCTTTGCAGACGATAAGTACAACCGTTTCAGAGAGAAGAGCGGCCAATGTGACGATCTGGCTATAAGTCGATTCGATAACAAATGACGAAAACGGACGGATTTCTTAGGTTTTTACTACATGCGAACACTTTTCACATTCTCCCGTGCAACTCGGCTGCTAGTCCTCCTTTCATGCAGAATCTCAAGGTCCTAGCTCATGTCCAAGGCACCAAGGCAGCTAAAAAGTCAATAATCAATACTTAAAACTTGAATTGTACTACTTCTTACTGGCTATTATATCATCTTAGAAGCTTCATCTGTGTTCTACTATGGTGCTTTTAGTCTCTCCGCATACTGCAGCACGCGACATAGCTTTGTAGACGATAAGTACAACCGTTTCAGAGAGAAGAGCGGCCAAAGTGACGATCTGGCTAAAAGTCGATTCGATAACAAATGACGAAAACGGACGGATTTCTCAGGTTTTTACTACATATGAACACTTTTCACATTCTCCCGTGCAACTCTGCTCCTAGTCCTCCTTTCATGCAGAATCTTAAGGTCCTAGCTCATGTCCAAGGGACCAAAGCGAGCCAAAAAGTCAATAACCGATACCTAAAAATTGAATTGTACAACTTCTTACTGGCTATTACATCATCTTAGAAGCTTCATCTGTGTTCTACTATGGTGTTTTTAGTGTCTCCGAATACCGCAGTACGTGACATAGCTTTGCAGACGATAAGTACAACCGTTTCAGAGAGAAGAGCGGCCAATGTGACCATCTGGCTTTAAGTCGATTCGATAACAAATGACGAAAACGGACGGATTTCTCAGGTTTTTATTACATATGAACACTTTTCACATTCTACCGTGCAACTCGGTTGCTAGTCCTCCTTTCATATAGAACCTTAAGGTCCTAGCTCATGTCCAAGTCACCAAAGCCAGCTAAAAAGTCAATAATCGATACCTAAAACTTGAATTGGACTACTTCTTACTGGCTATTACATCAATTTAGATGCTTCATCTGTGTTCTACTATGGTGATTTTAGTGTCTCCGCATACCGCAGCACGCGACATAGCTTTGCAGTCGATAAGTACAACCGTTTCAGAGAGAAGAGCGGCCAATGTGACGATCTGGCTATAAGTCGATTCGATAACAAATGACGAAAACGGACGGATTTCTTAGGTTTTTACTACATGCGAACACTTTTCACATTCTCCCGTGCAACTCGGCTGCTAGTCCTCCTTTCATGCAGAATCTCAAGGTCCTAGCTCATGTCCAAGGCACCAAGGCAGCTAAAAGGTCAATAATCAATACTTAAAACTTGAATTGTACTACTTCTTACTGGCTATTATATCATCTTAGAAGCTTCATCTGTGTTCTACCATGGTGCTTTTAGTCTCTCCGCATACTGCAGCACGCGACATAGCTTTGTAGACGATAAGTACAACCGTTTCAGAGAGAAGAGCGGCCAATGTGACGATCTGGCTAAAAGTCGATTCGATAACAAATGACGAAAACGGACGGATTTCTCAGGTTTTTACTACATATGAACACTTTTCACATTCTCCCGTGCAACTCTGCTCCTAGTCCTCCTTTCATGCAGAATCTTAAGGTCCTAGCTCATGTCCAAGGGACCAAAGCGAGCCAAAAAGTCAATAACCGATACCTAAAAATTGAATTGTACAACTTCTTACTGGCTATTACATCATCTTAGAAGCTTCATCTGTGTTCTACTATGGTGTTTTTAGTGTCTCCCAATACCGCAGTACGTGACATATCTTTGCAGACGATAAGTACAACCGTTTCAGAGAGAAGAGCGGCCAATGTGACCATCTGGCTTTAAGTCGATTCCATAACAAATGACGAAAACGGACGGATTTCTCAGGTTTTTACTACATATGAACACTTTCCACATTCTCCCGTGCAACTCGGCTGCTAGTCCTCCTTTCATGCAGAATCTTAAGGTCCTAGCTCATGTCCAAGGCATCAAAGCCAGCTATAAAGTCAATAATCGATAACTAAAACTTGAATTGTACTACTTCTTACTGGCTATTACATCAACTTAGATGCTTCATCTGTGTTCTACTATGGTGATTTTAGTGTCTCCGCATACCGCAGCACGCGACATAGCTTTGCAGACGATAAGTACAACCGTTTCAGAGAAAAGAGCGGCCAATGTGACGATCTGGCTATAAGTCGATTCGATAACAAATGACGAAAACGGACGGATTTCTTGGGTTTTTACTACATATGAACACTTTTCACATTCTCCCGTGCAACTCGGCAGCTAGTCCTCCTTTCATGCAGAATCTTAAGGTCCTAGCTCATGTCCAAGTCACCAAAGCCAGCTATAAAGTCAATAATCGATAACTAAAACTTGAATTGTACTACTTCTTACTGGCTATTACATCAACTTAGATGCTTCATCTGTGTTCTACTATGGTGATTTTAGTGTCTCCGCATACCGCAGCACGCGACATAGCTTTGCAGACGATAAGTACAACCGTTTCAGAGAGAAGAGCGGCCAATGTGACGATCTGGCTATAAGTCGATTCGATAACAAATGACGAAAACGGACGGACATCTCAGGTTTTTACTACATGCGAACACTTTTCACATTCTCCCGTGCAACTCGGCTGCTAGTCCTCCTTTCATGCAGAATCTCAAGGTCCTAGCTCACGTCCAAGGCACCAAGGCAGCTAAAAGGTCAATAATCAATACTTAAAACTTGAATTGTACTACTTCTTACTGGCTATTACATCAACTTAGAAGCTTCATCTGTGTTCTACTATGGTGCTTTTAGTGTATCCGCATACCGCAGCAGGCGACATAGCTTTGTAGACGATAAGTACAACCGTTTCAGAGAGAAGAGCGGTCAATGTGACGATCTGGCTTTAAGACGATGCGATAACAAATGACGAAAACGGACGGATTTCTTGGGTTTTTACTACATATGAACACTTTTCACATTCTCCCGTGCAACTCGGCTGCTAGTCCTCCTTTCATGCAGAATCTTAAGGTCCTAGCTCATGTCCAAGTCATCAAAGCCAGCTAAAAAGTCAATAACCGATACCTAAAACTTGAATTGTACTACTTCTTACTGGCTATTACATCAACTTAGAAGCTTCATCTGTGTTCTACTATGGTGCTTTTAGTGTCTCCGCATACCGCAGCACGCGACATAGCTTTGTAGACGATAAGTACAACCGTTTCAGAGAGAAGAGCGGCCAATGTGACGATCTGGCTTTAAGTCGATTTGATAACAAATGACGAAAACGGACGGATTTCTCAGGTTTTTATTACATATGAACACTTTTCACATTCTACCGTGCAACTCGGTTGCTAGTCCTCCTTTCATATAGAACCTTAAGGTCCTAGCTCATGTCCAAGTCACCAAAGCCAGTTAAAAAGTCAATAATCGATACCTAAAACTTGAATTGGACTACTTCTTACTGGCTATTACATCAATTTAGATGCTTCATCTGTGTTCTACTATGGTGATTTTAGTGTCTCCGCATACCGCAGCACGCGACATAGCTTTGCAGACGATAAGTACAACCATTTCAGAGAGAAGAGCGGCCAATGTGACGATCTGGCTATAAGTCGATTCGATAACAAATGACGAAAACGGACGGATTTCTTAGGTTTTTACTACATGCGAACACTTTTCACATTCTCCCGTGCAACTCGGCTGCTAGTCCTCCTTTCATGCAGAATCTCAAGGTCCTAGCTCATGTCCAAGGCACCAAGGCAGCTAAAAAGTCAATAATCAATACTTAAAACTTGAATTGTACTACTTCTTACTGGCTATTATATCATCTTAGAAGCTTCATCTGTGTTCTACTATGGTGCTTTTAGTCTCTCCGCATACTGCAGCACGCGACATAGCTTTGTAGACGATAAGTACAACCGTTTCAGAGAGAAGAGCGGCCAAAGTGACGATCTGGCTAAAAGTCGATTCGATAACAAATGACGAAAACGGACGGATTTCTCAGGTTTTTACTACATATGAACACTTTTCACATTCTCCCGTGCAACTCTGCTCCTAGTCCTCCTTTCATGCAGAATCTTAAGGTCCTAGCTCATGTCCAAGGGACCAAAGCGAGCCAAAAAGTCAATAACCGATACCTAAAAATTGAATTGTACAACTTCTTACTGGCTATTACATCATCTTAGAAGCTTCATCTGTGTTCTACTATGGTGTTTTTAGTGTCTCCGAATACCGCAGTACGTGACATAGCTTTGCAGACGATAAGTACAACCGTTTCAGAGAGAAGAGCGGCCAATGTGACCATCTGGCTTTAAGTCGATTCGATAACAAATGACGAAAACGGACGGATTTCTCAGGTTTTTATTACATATGAACACTTTTCACATTCTACCGTGCAACTCGGTTGCTAGTCCTCCTTTCATATAGAACCTTAAGGTCCTAGCTCATGTCCAAGTCACCAAAGCCAGCTAAAAAGTCAATAATCGATACCTAAAACTTGAATTGGACTACTTCTTACTGGCTATTACATCAATTTAGATGCTTCATCTGTGTTCTACTATGGTGATTTTAGTGTCTCCGCATACCGCAGCACGCGACATAGCTTTGCAGTCGATAAGTACAACCGTTTCAGAGAGAAGAGCGGCCAATGTGACGATCTGGCTATAAGTCGATTCGATAACAAATGACGAAAACGGACGGATTTCTTAGGTTTTTACTACATGCGAACACTTTTCACATTCTCCCGTGCAACTCGGCTGCTAGTCCTCCTTTCATGCAGAATCTCAAGGTCCTAGCTCATGTCCAAGGCACCAAGGCAGCTAAAAGGTCAATAATCAATACTTAAAACTTGAATTGTACTACTTCTTACTGGCTATTATATCATCTTAGAAGCTTCATCTGTGTTCTACCATGGTGCTTTTAGTCTCTCCGCATACTGCAGCACGCGACATAGCTTTGTAGACGATAAGTACAACCGTTTCAGAGAGAAGAGCGGCCAATGTGACGATCTGGCTAAAAGTCGATTCGATAACAAATGACGAAAACGGACGGATTTCTCAGGTTTTTACTACATATGAACACTTTTCACATTCTCCCGTGCAACTCTGCTCCTAGTCCTCCTTTCATGCAGAATCTTAAGGTCCTAGCTCATGTCCAAGGGACCAAAGCGAGCCAAAAAGTCAATAACCGATACCTAAAAATTGAATTGTACAACTTCTTACTGGCTATTACATCATCTTAGAAGCTTCATCTGTGTTCTACTATGGTGTTTTTAGTGTCTCCCAATACCGCAGTACGTGACATATCTTTGCAGACGATAAGTACAACCGTTTCAGAGAGAAGAGCGGCCAATGTGACCATCTGGCTTTAAGTCGATTCCATAACAAATGACGAAAACGGACGGATTTCTCAGGTTTTTACTACATATGAACACTTTCCACATTCTCCCGTGCAACTCGGCTGCTAGTCCTCCTTTCATGCAGAATCTTAAGGTCCTAGCTCATGTCCAAGGCATCAAAGCCAGCTATAAAGTCAATAATCGATAACTAAAACTTGAATTGTACTACTTCTTACTGGCTATTACATCAACTTAGATGCTTCATCTGTGTTCTACTATGGTGATTTTAGTGTCTCCGCATACCGCAGCACGCGACATAGCTTTGCAGACGATAAGTACAACCGTTTCAGAGAAAAGAGCGGCCAATGTGACGATCTGGCTATAAGTCGATTCGATAACAAATGACGAAAACGGACGGATTTCTTGGGTTTTTACTACATATGAACACTTTTCACATTCTCCCGTGCAACTCGGCAGCTAGTCCTCCTTTCATGCAGAATCTTAAGGTCCTAGCTCATGTCCAAGTCACCAAAGCCAGCTATAAAGTCAATAATCGATAACTAAAACTTGAATTGTACTACTTCTTACTGGCTATTACATCAACTTAGATGCTTCATCTGTGTTCTACTATGGTGATTTTAGTGTCTCCGCATACCGCAGCACGCGACATAGCTTTGCAGACGATAAGTACAACCGTTTCAGAGAGAAGAGCGGCCAATGTGACGATCTGGCTATAAGTCGATTCGATAACAAATGACGAAAACGGACGGATATCTCAGGTTTTTACTACATGCGAACACTTTTCACAATCTCCCGTGCAACTCGGCTGCTAGTCCTCCTTTCATGCAGAATCTCAAGGTCCTAGCTCACGTCCAAGGCACCAAGGCAGCTAAAAGGTCAATAATCAATACTTAAAACTTGAATTGTACTACTTCTTACTGGCTATTACATCAACTTAGAAGCTTCATCTGTGTTCTACTATGGTGCTTTTAGTGTATCCGCATACCGCAGCAGGCGACATAGCTTTGTAGACGATAAGTACAACCGTTTCAGAGAGAAGAGCGGTCAATGTGACGATCTGGCTTTAAGACGATGCGATAACAAATGACGAAAACGGACGGATTTCTTGGGTTTTTACTACATATGAACACTTTTCACATTCTCCCGTGCAACTCGGCTGCTAGTCCTCCTTTCATGCAGAATCTTAAGGTCCTAGCTCATGTCCAAGTCATCAAAGCCAGCTAAAAAGTCAATAACCGATACCTAAAACTTGAATTGTACTACTTCTTACTGGCTATTACATCAACTTAGAAGCTTCATCTGTGTTCTACTATGGTGCTTTTAGTGTCTCCGCATACCGCAGCACGCGACATAGCTTTGTAGACGATAAGTACAACCGTTTCAGAGAGAAGAGCGGCCAATGTGACGATCTGGCTTTAAGTCGATTTGATAACAAATGACGAAAACGGACGGATTTCTCAGGTTTTTATTACATATGAACACTTTTCACATTCTACCGTGCAACTCGGTTGCTAGTCCTCCTTTCATATAGAACCTTAAGGTCCTAGCTCATGTCCAAGTCACCAAAGCCAGTTAAAAAGTCAATAATCGATACCTAAAACTTGAATTGGACTACTTCTTACTGGCTATTACATCAATTTAGATGCTTCATCTGTGTTCTACTATGGTGATTTTAGTGTCTCCGCATACCGCAGCACGCGACATAGCTTTGCAGACGATAAGTACAACCGTTTCAGAGAGAAGAGCGGCCAATGTGACGATCTGGCTATAAGTCGATTCGATAACAAATGACGAAAACGGACGGATTTCTCAGGTTTTTACTACATATGAACACTTTTCACATTCTCCCGTGCAACTCTGCTCCTAGTCCTCCTTTCATGCAGAATCTTAAGGTCCTAGCTCATGTCCAAGGGACCAAAGCGAGCCAAAAAGTCAATAACCGATACCTAAAAATTGAATTGTACAACTTCTTACTGGCTATTACATCATCTTAGAAGCTTCATCTGTGTTCTACTATGGTGTTTTTAGTGTCTCCGAATACCGCAGTACGTGACATAGCTTTGCAGACGATAAGTACAACCGTTTCAGAGAGAAGAGCGGCCAATGTGACCATCTGGCTTTAAGTCGATTCGATAACAAATGACGAAAACGGACGGATTTCTCAGGTTTTTATTACATATGAACACTTTTCACATTCTACCGTGCAACTCGGTTGCTAGTCCTCCTTTCATATAGAACCTTAAGGTCCTAGCTCATGTCCAAGTCACCAAAGCCAGCTAAAAAGTCAATAATCGATACCTAAAACTTGAATTGGACTACTTCTTACTGGCTATTACATCAATTTAGATGCTTCATCTGTGTTCTACTATGGTGATTTTAGTGTCTCCGCATACCGCAGCACGCGACATAGCTTTGCAGTCGATAAGTACAACCGTTTCAGAGAGAAGAGCGGCCAATGTGACGATCTGGCTATAAGTCGATTCGATAACAAATGACGAAAACGGACGGATTTCTTAGGTTTTTACTACATGCGAACACTTTTCACATTCTCCCGTGCAACTCGGCTGCTAGTCCTCCTTTCATGCAGAATCTCAAGGTCCTAGCTCATGTCCAAGGCACCAAGGCAGCTAAAAGGTCAATAATCAATACTTAAAACTTGAATTGTACTACTTCTTACTGGCTATTATATCATCTTAGAAGCTTCATCTGTGTTCTACCATGGTGCTTTTAGTCTCTCCGCATACTGCAGCACGCGACATAGCTTTGTAGACGATAAGTACAACCGTTTCAGAGAGAAGAGCGGCCAATGTGACGATCTGGCTAAAAGTCGATTCGATAACAAATGACGAAAACGGACGGATTTCTCAGGTTTTTACTACATATGAACACTTTTCACATTCTCCCGTGCAACTCTGCTCCTAGTCCTCCTTTCATGCAGAATCTTAAGGTCCTAGCTCATGTCCAAGGGACCAAAGCGAGCCAAAAAGTCAATAACCGATACCTAAAAATTGAATTGTACAACTTCTTACTGGCTATTACATCATCTTAGAAGCTTCATCTGTGTTCTACTATGGTGTTTTTAGTGTCTCCCAATACCGCAGTACGTGACATATCTTTGCAGACGATAAGTACAACCGTTTCAGAGAGAAGAGCGGCCAATGTGACCATCTGGCTTTAAGTCGATTCCATAACAAATGACGAAAACGGACGGATTTCTCAGGTTTTTACTACATATGAACACTTTCCACATTCTCCCGTGCAACTCGGCTGCTAGTCCTCCTTTCATGCAGAATCTTAAGGTCCTAGCTCATGTCCAAGGCATCAAAGCCAGCTATAAAGTCAATAATCGATAACTAAAACTTGAATTGTACTACTTCTTACTGGCTATTACATCAACTTAGATGCTTCATCTGTGTTCTACTATGGTGATTTTAGTGTCTCCGCATACCGCAGCACGCGACATAGCTTTGCAGACGATAAGTACAACCGTTTCAGAGAAAAGAGCGGCCAATGTGACGATCTGGCTATAAGTCGATTCGATAACAAATGACGAAAACGGACGGATTTCTTGGGTTTTTACTACATATGAACACTTTTCACATTCTCCCGTGCAACTCGGCAGCTAGTCCTCCTTTCATGCAGAATCTTAAGGTCCTAGCTCATGTCCAAGTCACCAAAGCCAGCTATAAAGTCAATAATCGATAACTAAAACTTGAATTGTACTACTTCTTACTGGCTATTACATCAACTTAGATGCTTCATCTGTGTTCTACTATGGTGATTTTAGTGTCTCCGCATACCGCAGCACGCGACATAGCTTTGCAGACGATAAGTACAACCGTTTCAGAGAGAAGAGCGGCCAATGTGACGATCTGGCTATAAGTCGATTCGATAACAAATGACGAAAACGGACGGATATCTCAGGTTTTTACTACATGCGAACACTTTTCACATTCTCCCGTGCAACTCGGCTGCTAGTCCTCCTTTCATGCAGAATCTCAAGGTCCTAGCTCACGTCCAAGGCACCAAGGCAGCTAAAAGGTCAATAATCAATACTTAAAACTTGAATTGTACTACTTCTTATTGGCTATTACATCAACTTAGAAGCTTCATCTGTGTTCTACTATGGTGCTTTTAGTGTATCCGCATACCGCAGCAGGCGACATAGCTTTGTAGACGATAAGTACAACCGTTTCAGAGAGAAGAGCGGTCAATGTGACGATCTGGCTTTAAGACGATGCGATAACAAATGACGAAAACGGACGGATTTCTTGGGTTTTTACTACATATGAACACTTTTCACATTCTCCCGTGCAACTCGGCTGCTAGTCCTCCTTTCATGCAGAATCTTAAGGTCCTAGCTCATGTCCAAGTCATCAAAGCCAGCTAAAAAGTCAATAACCGATACCTAAAACTTGAATTGTACTACTTCTTACTGGCTATTACATCAACTTAGAAGCTTCATCTGTGTTCTACTATGGTGCTTTTAGTGTCTCCGCATTCCGCAGCACGCGACATAGCTTTGTAGACGATAAGTACAACCGTTTCAGAGAGAAGAGCGGCCATTGTGACGATCTGGCTTTAAGTCGATTTGATAACAAATGACGAAAACGGACGGATTTCTCAGGTTTTTATTACATATGAACACTTTTCACATTCTACCGTGCAACTCGGTTGCTAGTCCTCCTTTCATATAGAACCTTAAGGTCCTAGCTCATGTCCAAGTCACCAAAGCCAGTTAAAAAGTCAATAATCGATACCTAAAACTTGAATTGGACTACTTCTTACTGGCTATTACATCAATTTAGATGCTTCATCTGTGTTCTACTATGGTGATTTTAGTGTCTCCGCATACCGCAGCACGCGACATAGCTTTGCAGACGATAAGTACAACCGTTTCAGAGAGAAGAGCGGCCAATGTGACGATCTGGCTATAAGTCGATTCGATAACAAATGACGAAAACGGACGGATTTCTTAGGTTTTTACTACATGCGAACACTTTTCACATTCTCCCGTGCAACTCGGCTGCTAGTCCTCCTTTCATGCAGAATCTCAAGGTCCTAGCTCATGTCCAAGGCACCAAGGCAGCTAAAAGGTCAATAATCAATACTTAAAACTTGAATTGTACTACATCTTACTGGCTATTATATCATCTTAGAAGCTTCATCTGTGTTCTACTATGGTGCTTTTAGTCTCTCCGCATACTGCAGCACGCGACATAGCTTTGTAGACGATAAGTACAACCGTTTCAGAGAGAAGAGCGGCCAAAGTGACGATCTGGCTTAAAGTCGATTCGATAACAAATGACGAAAACGGACGGATTTCTCAGGTTTTTACTACATATGAACACTTTTCACATTCTCCCGTGCAATTCTGCTCCTAGTCCTCCTTTCATGCAGAATCTTAAGGTCCTAGCTCATGTCCAAGGGACCAAAGCGAGCCAAAAAGTCAATAACCGATACCTAAAAATTGAATTGTACAACTTCTTACTGGCTATTACATCATCTTAGAAGCTTCATCTGTGTTCTACTATGGTGTTTTTAGTGTCTCCGAATACCGCAGTACGTGACATAGCTTTGCAGACGATAAGTACAACCGTTTCAGAGAGAAGAGCGGCCAATGTGACCATCTGGCTTTAAGTCGATTCCATAACAAATGACGAAAACGGACGGATTTCTCAGGTTTTTACTACATATGAACACTTTCCACATTCTCCCGTGCAACTCGGCTGCTAGTCCTCCTTTCATGCAGAATCTTAAGGTCCTAGCTCATGTCCAAGGCATCAAAGCCAGCTATAAAGTCAATAATCGATAACTAAAACTTGAATTGTACTACTTCTTACTGGCTATTACATCAACTTAGAAGCTTCATCTGTGTTATACTATGAAGATTTTCTTGTCTCCGCATACCGCAGCACGCGACATAGCTTTGCAGACGATAAGTACAACCGTTTCAGAGAGAAGAGCGGCCAATGTGACGATCTGGCTATAAGTCGATTCGATAACAAATGACGAAAACGGACGGATTTCTCAGGATTTTCTACATGCGAACACTTTTCACATTCTCCCGTGCAACTCGGCTGCTAGTCCTCCTTTCATGCAAAATCTCAAGGTCCTAGCTCATGTCCAAGGCACCAAGGCAGCTAAAAGGTCAATAATCAATACTTAAAACTTGAATTGTACTACTTCTTACTGGCTATTACATCAACTTAGAAGCTTCATCTGTGTTCTACTATGGTGCTTTTAGTGTATCCGCATACCGCAGCAGGCGACATAGCTTTGTAGACGATAAGTACAACCGTTTCAGAGAGAAGAGCGGTCAATGTGACGATCTGGCTTTAAGACGATTCGATAACAAATGACGAAAACGGACGGATTTCTTGGGTTTTTACTACATATGAACACTTTTCACATTCTCCCGTGCAACTCGGCAGCTAGTCCTCCTTTCATGCAGAATCTTAAGGTCCTAGCTCATGTCCAAGTCACCAAAGCCAGCTAAAAAGTCAATAATCGATACCTAAAACTTGAATTGGACTACTTCTTACTGGCTATTACATCAACTTAGATGCTTCATCTGTGTTCTACTATGGTGATTTTAGTGTCTCCGCATACCGCAGCACGCGACATAGCTTTGCAGACGATAAGTACAACCGTTTCAGAGAGAAGAGCGGCCAATGTGACGATCTGGCTATAAGTCGATTCGATAACAAATGACGAAAACGGACGGATTTCTCAGGTTTTTACTACATATGAACACTTTTCACATTCTCCCGTGCAATTCTGCTCCTAGTCCTCCTTTCATGCAGAATCTTAAGGTCCTAGCTCATGTCCAAGGGACCAAAGCGAGCCAAAAAGTCAATAACCGATACCTAAAAATTGAATTGTACAACTTCTTACTGGCTATTACATCATCTTAGAAGCTTCATCTGTGTTCTACTATGGTGTTTTTAGTGTCTCCGAATACCGCAGTACGTGACATAGCTTTGCAGACGATAAGTACAACCGTTTCAGAGAGAAGAGCGGCCAATGTGACCATCTGGCTTTAAGTCGATTCCATAACAAATGACGAAAACGGACGGATTTCTCAGGTTTTTACTACATATGAACACTTTCCACATTCTCCCGTGCAACTCGGCTGCTAGTCCTCCTTTCATGCAGAATCTTAAGGTCCTAGCTCATGTCCAAGTCATCAAAGCCAGCTAAAAAGTCAATAACCGATACCTAAAACTTGAATTGTACTACTTCTTACTGGCTATTACATCAACTTAGAAGCTTCATCTGTGTTCTACTATGGTGCTTTTAGTGTCTCCGCATACCGCAGCACGCGACATAGCTTTGTAGACGATAAGTACAACCGTTTCAGAGAGAAGAGCGGCCATTGTGACGATCTGGCTTTAAGTCGATTTGATAACAAATGACGAAAACGGACGGATTTCTCAGGTTTTTATTACATATGAACACTTTTCACATTCTACCGTGCAACTCGGTTGCTAGTCCTCCTTTCATATAGAACCTTAAGGTCCTAGCTCATGTCCAAGTCACCAAAGCCAGTTAAAAAGTCAATAATCGATACCTAAAACTTGAATTGGACTACTTCTTACTGGCTATTACATCAATTTAGATGCTTCATCTGTGTTCTACTATGGTGATTTTAGTGTCTCCGCATACCGCAGCACGCGACATAGCTTTGCAGACGATAAGTACAACCGTTTCAGAGAGAAGAGCGGCCAATGTGACGATCTGGCTATAAGTCGATTCGATAACAAATGACGAAAACGGACGGATTTCTTAGGTTTTTACTACATGCGAACACTTTTCACATTCTCCCGTGCAACTCGGCTGCTAGTCCTCCTTTCATGCAGAATCTCAAGGTCCTAGCTCATGTCCAAGGCACCAAGGCAGCTAAAAGGTCAATAATCAATACTTAAAACTTGAATTGTACTACTTCTTACTGGCTATTATATCATCTTAGAAGCTTCATCTGTGTTCTACTATGGTGCTTTTAGTCTCTCCGCATACTGCAGCACGCGACATAGCTTTGTAGACGATAAGTACAACCGTTTCAGAGAGAAGAGCGGCCAAAGTGACGATCTGGCTTAAAGTCGATTCGATAACAAATGACGAAAACGGACGGATTTCTCAGGTTTTTACTACATATGAACACTTTTCACATTCTCCCGTGCAATTCTGCTCCTAGTCCTCCTTTCATGCAGAATCTTAAGGTCCTAGCTCATGTCCAAGGGACCAAAGCGAGCCAAAAAGTCAATAACCGATACCTAAAAATTGAATTGTACAACTTCTTACTGGCTATTACATCATCTTAGAAGCTTCATCTGTGTTCTACTATGGTGTTTTTAGTGTCTCCGAATACCGCAGTACGTGACATAGCTTTGCAGACGATAAGTACAACCGTTTCAGAGAGAAGAGCGGCCAATGTGACCATCTGGCTTTAAGTCGATTCCATAACAAATGACGAAAACGGACGGATTTCTCAGGTTTTTACTACATATGAACACTTTCCACATTCTCCCGTGCAACTCGGCTGCTAGTCCTCCTTTCATGCAGAATCTTAAGGTCCTAGCTCATGTCCAAGGCATCAAAGCCAGCTATAAAGTCAATAATCGATAACTAAAACTTGAATTGTACTACTTCTTACTGGCTATTACATCAACTTAGAAGCTTCATCTGTGTTATACTATGAAGATTTTCTTGTCTCCGCATACCGCAGCACGCGACATAGCTTTGCAGACGATAAGTACAACCGTTTCAGAGAGAAGAGCGGCCAATGTGACGATCTGGCTATAAGTCGATTCGATAACAAATGACGAAAACGGACGGATTTCTCAGGATTTTCTACATGCGAACACTTTTCACATTCTCCCGTGCAACTCGGCTGCTAGTCCTCCTTTCATGCAAAATCTCAAGGTCCTAGCTCATGTCCAAGGCACCAAGGCAGCTAAAAGGTCAATAATCAATACTTAAAACTTGAATTGTACTACTTCTTACTGGCTATTACATCAACTTAGAAGCTTCATCTGTGTTCTACTATGGTGCTTTTAGTGTATCCGCATACCGCAGCAGGCGACATAGCTTTGTAGACGATAAGTACAACCGTTTCAGAGAGAAGAGCGGTCAATGTGACGATCTGGCTTTAAGACGATTCGATAACAAATGACGAAAACGGACGGATTTCTTGGGTTTTTACTACATATGAACACTTTTCACATTCTCCCGTGCAACTCGGCAGCTAGTCCTCCTTTCATGCAGAATCTTAAGGTCCTAGCTCATGTCCAAGTCACCAAAGCCAGCTAAAAAGTCAATAATCGATACCTAAAACTTGAATTGGACTACTTCTTACTGGCTATTACATCAACTTAGATGCTTCATCTGTGTTCTACTATGGTGATTTTAGTGTCTCCGCATACCGCAGCACGCGACATAGCTTTGCAGACGATAAGTACAACCGTTTCAGAGAGAAGAGCGGCCAATGTGACGATCTGGCTATAAGTCGATTCGATAACAAATGACTAAAACGGACGGATTTCTCAGGTTTTTACTACATATGAACACTTTTCACATTCTCCCGGGCAATTTGGCTGCTAGTCCTTCTTTCATGCAGAATCTTAAGGTCCTAGATCATGTCCAAGGCACCAAAGCCAGCTATAAAGTCAATAATCAATATTTAAAACTTGAATTGTACTACTTCTTACTGGCTATTACATTAACTTAGAAGCTTCATCTGTGTTCTACTATGGTGCTTTTAGTGTCTCCGCATATCGCAGCACGCGACATAGCTTTGCAGACGACAAGTACAACGGTTTCAGAGAGAAGAGCGGCAAATGTGACGATCTGGCTTTAAGTCGATTCGATAACAAATGACGCAAACGGACGGATTTCTCAGGTTGGTTTTTACTACATATGAACACTTTTCACATTCTCCCGTGCAACTGGGCTGCTAGTCCTCCTTTCATGCAGAATCTTAAGGTCATAGCCCATGTCCAAGGCACCAAGGCAGCTAAAAGGTCAATAATCAATACTTAAAACTTGAATTGTACTACTTCTTACTGGCTATTATATCATCTTAGAAGCTTCATCTGTGTTCTACTATGGTGCTTTTAGTGTCTCCGCATACCGCAGCACGCGACATAGCTTTGCAGACGATAAGTACAACCGTTTCAGAGAGAAGAGCGGTCAATGTGACGATCTGGCTTTAAGACGATTCGATAACAAATGACGAAAACGGACGGATTTCTTGGGTTTTTACTACATATGAACACTTTACACATTCTCTCGTGCAACTCGGCTGCTAGTCCTCCTTTCATGCAGAATCGTAAGGTCCTAGCTCATGTCCAAGGCACCAAAGCCAGCTAAAAAGTCAATAATCGATACCTAAAACTTGAATTGTACTAGTTCTTACTGGCTATTACATCAACTTAGAAGCTTTATCTGTGTTCTACTATGATAATTTTCGTGTCTCCGCATACCGCAGCACGCGACATAGCTTTGCAGACAATAAGTACAACCGTTTCAGAGGGAAGAGTGACCAATGTGACGATCTGGCTTAAAGTCGATTCGATAACAAATGACGAAAACGGACGGATTTCTCAGGTTTTTACTACATATGAACACTTTTCACATTCTCCCGTGCAACTCTGCTCCTAGTCCTCCTTTCATGCAGAATCTTAAGGTCCTAGCTCATGTCCAAGGGACCAAAGCGAGCCAAAAAGTCAATAACCGATACCTAAAAATTGAATTGTACAACTTCTTACTGGCTATTACATCATCTTAGAAGCTTCATCTGTGTTCTACTATGGTGTTTTTAGTGTCTCCGAATACCGCAGTACGCGACATTGCTTTGCAGACGATAAGTACAAACGTTTCAGAGAGCAGAGGGGCCAATGTGCCGATTTGGCTTTAAGTCGATTCGATAACAAATGACGAAAACGGACGGATTTCTCAGGTTTATACTACATATGAACACTTTTCACATTCTCCCGTGCAACTCGGCTGCTAGTGCTCCTTTCATGCAGAATCTTAAGGTCCTAGCTCATGTCCAAGTCACCAAAGCCAGCTAAAAAGTCAATAATCGATACCTAAAACTTGAATTGTACTACTTCTTACTGGCTATTACATCAACTTAGAAGCTTTATCTGTGTTCTACTATGATAATTTTCGTGTCTCCGCATACCGCAGCACGCGACATAGCTTTGCAGACAATAAGTACAACCGTTTCAGAGAGAAGAGTGACCAATGTGACGATCTGGCTTTAAGTCGATTCGATAACAAATGACGAAAACGGACGGATTTCTCAGGTTTTTACTACATATGAACACTTTCCACATTCTCCCGTGCAACTCGGCTGCTAGTCCTCCTTTCATGCAGAATCTTAAGGTCCTAGCTCATGTCCTTGGCACCGAAGCCAGCTAAAAAGTCAATAATCGATACATAAAACTTGAATTGTACTACTTCTTACTGGCTATTGCATCAACTTAGAAGCTTCATCTGTGTTCTACTATGGCGCCTTTAGTGTCTCCGCATACCGCAGCACGCGACATAGCTTTGCAGACGATAAGTACAACGGTTTCAGAGAGAAGAGCTGCCAATGTGACGATCTGGCTTTAAGTCGATTCGATAACAAATGACGAAAACGGACGGATTTCTCAGGTTTTTACTACATATGAACACTTCTCACATTCACCCGTGCAACTCCTCTGCTAGTCCTCCTTTCATGCAGAATCTTAAGGTCCTAGCTCATGTCCAAGTCACCAAAGCCAGCTAAAATGTCAATAATCGATACCAAAAAGTTCAATTGGACTACTTCTTACTGGCTATTACATCAACTTAGATGCTTCATCTGTGTTCTACTATGGTGATTTTAGTGTCTCCGCATACCGCAGCACGCGACATAGCTTTGCAGACGATAAGTACAACCGTTTCAGAGAGAAGAGCGGCCAATGTGACGATCTGGCTATAAGTCGATTCGATAACAAATGACGAAAACGGACGGATTTCTCAGGTTTTTACTACATGCGAACACTTTTCACATTCTCCCGTGCAACTCGGCTGCTAGTCCTCCTTTCATGCAGAATCTCAAGGTCCTAGCTCATGTCCAAGGCACCAAGGCAGCTAAAAGGTCAATAATCAATACTTAAAACTTGAATTGTACTACTTCTTACTAGCTATTACATCAACTTAGAAGCTTCATCTGTGTTCTACTATGGTGCTTTTAGTGTATCCGCATACCGCAGCAGGCGACATAGCTTTGTAGACGATAAGTACAACCGTTTCAGAGAGAAGAGCGGTCAATGTGACGATCTGGCTTAAAGACGATTCGATAACAAATGACGAAAACGGACGGATTTCTTGGGTTTTTACTACATATGAACACTTTTCACATTCTCCCGTGCAACTCGGCAGCTAGTCCTCCTTTCATGCAGAATCTTAAGGTCCTAGCTCATGTCCAAGTCACCAAAGCCAGCTAAAAAGTCAATAACCGATACCTAAAACTTGAATTGTACTACTTCTTACTGGCTATTACATCAACTTAGAAGCTTCATCTGTGTTCTACTATGGTGCTTTTAGTGTCTCCGCATACCGCAGCACGCGACATAGCTTTGTAGACGATAAGTACAACCGTTTCAGAGAGAAGAGCGGCCAATGTGACGATCTGGCTTTAAGTCGATTCGATAACAAATGACGAAAACGGACGGATTTCTCAGGTTTTTATTACATATGAACACTTTTCACATTCTACCGTGCAACTCGGTTGCTAGTCCTCCTTTCATATAGAACCTTAAGGTCCTAGCTCATGTCCAAGTCACCAAAGCCAGCTAAAAAGTCAATAATCGATACCTAAAACTTGAATTGGACTACTTCTTACTGGCTATTACATCAATTTAGATGCTTCATCTGTGTTCTACTATGGTGATTTTAGTGTCTCCGCATACCGCAGCACGCGACATAGCTTTGCAGACGATAAGTACAACCGTTTCAGAGAGAAGAGCGGCCAATGTGACGATCTGGCTATAAGTCGATTCGATAACAAATGACGAAAACGGACGGATTTCTTAGGTTTTTACTACATGCGAACACTTTTCACATTCTCCCGTGCAACTCGGCTGCTAGTCCTCCTTTCATGCAGAATCTTAAGGTCCTAGCTCATGTCCAAGGGACCAAAGCGAGCCAAAAAGTCAATAACCGAAACCTAAAAATTGAATTGTACAACTTCTTACTGGCTATTACATCATCTTAGAAGCTTCATCTGTGTTCTACTATGGTGTTTTTAGTGTCTCCGAATACCGCAGTACGTGACATATCTTTGCAGACGATAAGTATAACCGTTTCAGAGAGAAGAGCGGCCAATGTGACCATCTGGCTTTAAGTCGATTCCATAACAAATGACGAAAACGGACGGATTTCTCAGGTTTTTACTACATATGAACACTTTCCACATTCTCCCGTGCAACTCGGCTGCTAGTCCTCCTTTCATGCAGAATCTTGAGGTCCTAGCTCATGTCCAAGGCATCAAAGCCAGCTATAAAGTCAATAATCGATAACTAAAACTTGAATTGTACTACTTCTTACTGGCTATTACATCAACTTAGAAGCTTCATCTGTGTTATACTATGAAGATTTTCTTGTCTCCGCATAAAGCAGCACGCGTAATAGCTTTGCAGACGATAAGTACAACCGTTTCAGACAGAAGAGCGGGCCATGTGACGATCTGGCTATAAGTCGATTCGATAACAAATGACGAAAACGGACGGATTTCTCAGGATTTTACTACATGCGAACACTTTTCACATTCTCCCGTGCAACTCGGCTGCTAGTCCTCCTTTCATGCAGAATCTCAAGGTCCTAGCTCATGTCCAAGGCACCAAGGCAGCTAAAAGGTCAATAATCAATACTTAAAACTTGAATTGTACTACTTCTTACTGGCTATTACATCAACTTAGAAGCTTCATCTGTGTTCTACTATGGTGCTTTTAGTGTATCTGCATACCGCAGCAGGCGACATAGCTTTGTAGACGATAAGTACAACCGTTTCAGAGAGAAGAGCGGTCAATGTGACGATCTGGCTTTAAGACGATTCGATAACAAATGACGAAAACGGACGGATTTCTTGGGTTTTTACTACATATGAACACTTTTCACATTCTCCCGTGCAACTCGGCAGCTAGTCCTCCTTTCATGCAGAATCTTAAGGTCCTAGCTCATGTCCAAGTCACCAAAGCCAGCTAAAAAGTCAATAACCGATACCTAAAACTTGAATTGTACTACTTCTTACTGGCTATTACATCAACTTAGAAGCTTCATCTGTGTTCTACTATGGTGCTTTTAGTGTCTCCGCATATCGCAGCACGCGACATAGCTTTGTAGACGATAAGTACAACCGTTTCAGAGAGAAGAGCGGCCAATGTGACGATCTGGCTTTAAGTCGATTCGATAACAAATGACGAAAACGGACGGATTTCTCAGGTTTATACTACATATGAACACTTTTCACATTCTCCCGTGCAACTCGGCTGCTAGTGCTCCTTTCATGCAGAAACTTAAGGTCCTAGCTCATGTCCAAGTCACCAAAGCCAGCTAAAAAGTCAATAATCGATACCTAAAACTTGAATTGTACTACTTCTTACTGGCTATTACATCAACTTAGAAGCTTTATCTGTGTTCTACTATGATAATTTTCGTGTCTCCGCATACCGCAGCACGCGACATAGCTTTGCAGACAATAAGTACAACCGTTTCAGAGAGAAGAGTGACCAATGTGACGATCTGGCTTTAAGTCGATTCGATAACAAATGACGAAAACGGACGGATTTCTCAGGTTTTTACTACATATGAACACTTTCCACATTCTCCCGTGCAACTCGGCTGCTAGTCCTCCTTTCATGCAGAATCTTAAGGTCCTAGCTAATGTCCTTGGCACCGAAGCCAGCTAAAAAGTCAATAATCGATACATAAAACTTGAATTGTACTACTTCTTACTGGCTATTGCATCAACTTAGAAGCTTCATCTGTGTTCTACTATGGCGCCTTTAGTGTCTCCGCATACCGCAGCACGCGACATAGCTTTGCAGACGATAAGTACAACGGTTTCAGAGAGAAGAGCTGCCAATGTGACGATCTGGCTTTAAGTCGATTCGATAACAAATGACGAAAACGGACGGATTTCTCAGGTTTTTACTACATATGAACACTTCTCACATTCACCCGTGCAACTCCTCTGCTAGTCCTCCTTTCATGCAGAATCTTAAGGTCCTAGCTCATGTCCAAGTCACCAAAGCCAGCTAAAATGTCAATAATCGATACCAAAAAGTTCAATTGGACTACTTCTTACTGGCTATTACATCAACTTAGATGCTTCATCTGTGTTCTACTATGGTGATTTTAGTG
The DNA here is from genome assembly GCF_023897955.1 of Schistocerca gregaria. Lineage (NCBI taxonomy): Eukaryota > Metazoa > Arthropoda > Insecta > Orthoptera > Acrididae > Schistocerca > Schistocerca gregaria. The sequence goes on from NW_026061829.1 coordinate 164,009, forward strand.
TCTCCGCATACCGCAGCACGCGACATAGCTTTGCAGACGATAAGTACAACCGTTTCAGAGAGAAGAGCGGCCAATGTGACGATCTGGCTATAAGTCGATTCGATAACAAATGACGAAAACGGACGGATTTCTCAGGTTTTTACTACATGCGAACACTTTTCACATTCTCCCGTGCAACTCGGCTGCTAGTCCTCCTTTCATGCAGAATCTCAAGGTCCTAGCTCATGTCCAAGGCACCAAGGCAGCTAAAAGGTCAATAATCAATACTTAAAACTTGAATTGTACTACTTCTTACTGGCTATTACATCAACTTAGAAGCTTCATCTGTGTTCTACTATGGTGCTTTTAGTGTATCCGCATACCGCAGCAGGCGACATAGCTTTGTAGACGATAAGTACAACCGTTTCAGAGAGAAGAGCGGTCAATGTGACGATCTGGCTTAAAGACGATTCGATAACAAATGACGAAAACGGACGGATTTCTTGGGTTTTTACTACATATGAACACTTTTCACATTCTCCCGTGCAACTCGGCAGCTAGTCCTCCTTTCATGCAGAATCTTAAGGTCCTAGCTCATGTCCAAGTCACCAAAGCCAGCTAAAAAGTCAATAACCGATACCTAAAACTTGAATTGTACTACTTCTTACTGGCTATTACATCAACTTAGAAGCTTCATCTGTGTTCTACTATGGTGCTTTTAGTGTCTCCGCATACCGCAGCACGCGACATAGCTTTGTAGACGATAAGTACAACCGTTTCAGAGAGAAGAGCGGCCAATGTGACGATCTGGCTTTAAGTCGATTCGATAACAAATGACGAAAACGGACGGATTTCTCAGGTTTTTATTACATATGAACACTTTTCACATTCTACCGTGCAACTCGGTTGCTAGTCCTCCTTTCATATAGAACCTTAAGGTCCTAGCTCATGTCCAAGTCACCAAAGCCAGCTAAAAAGTCAATAATCGATACCTAAAACTTGAATTGGACTACATCTTACTGGCTATTACATCAATTTAGATGCTTCATCTGTGTTCTACTATGGTGATTTTAGTGTCTCCGCATACCGCAGCACGCGACATAGCTTTGCAGACGATAAGTGCAACCGTTTCAGAGAGAAGAGCGGCCAATGTGACGATCTGGCTATAAGTCGATTCGATAACAAATGACGAAAACGGACGGATTTCTTAGGTTTTTACTACATGCGAACACTTTTCACAGTCTCCCGTGCAACTCGGCTGCTAGTCCTCCTTTCATGCAGAATCTTAAGGTCCTAGCTCATGTCCAAGGGACCAAAGCGAGCCAAAAAGTCAATAACCGAAACCTAAAAATTGAATTGTACAACTTCTTACTGGCTATTACATCATCTTAGAAGCTTCATCTGTGTTCTACTATGGTGTTTTTAGTGTCTCCGAATACCGCAGTACGTGACATATCTTTGCAGACGATAAGTATAACCGTTTCAGAGAGAAGAGCGGCCAATGTGACCATCTGGCTTTAAGTCGATTCCATAACAAATGACGAAAACGGACGGATTTCTCAGGTTTTTACTACATATGAACACTTTCCACATTCTCCCGTGCAACTCGGCTGCTAGTCCTCCTTTCATGCAGAATCTTGAGGTCCTAGCTCATGTCCAAGGCATCAAAGCCAGCTATAAAGTCAATAATCGATAACTAAAACTTGAATTGTACTACTTCTTACTGGCTATTACATCAACTTAGAAGCTTCATCTGTGTTATACTATGAAGATTTTCTTGTCTCCGCATACCGCAGCACGCGTAATAGCTTTGCAGACGATAAGTACAACCGTTTCAGACAGAAGAGCGGGCCATGTGACGATCTGGCTATAAGTCGATTCGATAACAAATGACGAAAACGGACGGATTTCTCAGGATTTTACTACATGCGAACACTTTTCACATTCTCCCGTGCAACTCGGCTGCTAGTCCTCTTTTCATGCAGAATCTCAAGGTCCTAGCTCATGTCCAAGGCACCAAGGCAGCTAAAAGGTCAATAATCAATACTTAAAACTTGAATTGTACTACTTCTTACTGGGTATTACATCAACTTAGAAGCTTCATCTGTGTTCTACTATGGTGCTTTTAGTGTATCCGCATACCGCAGCAGGCGACATAGCTTTGTAGACGATAAGTACAACCGTTTCAGAGAGAAGAGCGGTCAATGTGACGATCTGGCTTTAAGACGATTCGATAACAAATGACGAAAACGGACGGATTTCTTGGGTTTTTACTACATATGAACACTTTTCACATTCTCCCGTGCAACTCGGCAGCTAGTCCTCCTTTCATGCAGAATCTTAAGGTCCTAGCTCATGTCAAGTCACCAAAGCCAGCTAAAAAGTCAATAACCGATACCTAAAACTTGAATTGTACTACTTCTTACTGGCTATTACATCAACTTAGAAGCTTCATCTGTGTTCTACTATGGTGCTTTTAGTGTCTCCGCATATCGCAGCACGCGACATAGCTTTGTAGACGATAAGTACAACCGTTTCAGAGGGAAGAGCGGCCAATGTGACGATCTGGCTTTAAGTCGATTCGATAACAAATGACGAAAACGGACGGATTTCTCAGGTTTTTATTACATATGAACACTTTTCACATTCTACCGTGCAACTCGGTTGCTAGTCCTCCTTTCATATAGAACCTTAAGGTCCTAGCTCATGTCCAAGTCACCAAAGCCAGCTAAAAAGTCAATAATCGATACCTAAAACTTGAATTGGACTACTTCTTACTGGCTATTACATCAACTTAGATGCTTCATCTGTGTTCTACTATGGTGATTTTAGTGTCTCCGCATACCGCAGCACGCGACATAGCTTTGCAGACGATAAGTACAACCGTTTCTGAGAGAAGAGCGGCCAATGTGACGATCTGGCTATAAGTCGATTCGATAACAAATGACGAAGACGGACGGATTTCTCAGGTTTTTACTTCATATGAACACTTTTCACATTCTCCCGGGCAATTTGGCTGCTAGTCCTTCTTTCATGCAGAATCTTAAGGTCCTAGATCATGTCCAAGGCACCAAAGCCAGCTAAAAAGTCAATAATCAATATTTAAAACTTGAATTGTATTACTTCTTACTGGCTATTACATTAACTTAGAAGCTTCATCTGTGTTCTACTATGGTGCTTTTAGTGTCTCCGCATATCGCAGCACGCGACATAGCTTTGCAGACGATAAGTACAACGGTTTCAGAGAGAAGAGCGGCAAATGTGGCGATCTGGCTTTAAGTCGATTCGATAACAAATGACGCAAACGGACGGATTTCGCAGGTTTTTACTACATATGAACACTTTTCACATTCTCCCGTGCAACTCGGCTGCTAGTCCTCCATTCATGCAGAATCTTAAGGTCATAGCCCATGTCCAAGGCACCAAAGCCAGCTAAAAAGTCAATAACGATATCCAAAACTTGAATTGTACTATTTCTTACTGGCTATTACATCATCTTAGAAGCTTCATCCTTGTTCTACTATGGTGCTTTTAGTGTCTCCGCATACCGCAGCACGCGACATAGCTTTGCAGACGATAAGTACAACCGTTTCAGAGAGAAGAGCGGTCAATGTGACGATCTGGCTTTAAGACGATTCGATAACAAATGACGCAAACGGACGGATTTCGCAGGTTTTTACTACATATGAACACTTTTCACATTCTCCCGTGCAACTCGGCAGCTAGTCCTCCTGTCATGTAGAATCTTAAGGTCCTAGCTCATGTCCAAGGCACTAAAGCCAGCTAAAAAGTCAATAACCGATACCTAAAACTAGAATTGTACTACTTCTTACTGGATATTACATCAACTTAGAAGCTTCATCTGTGTTCTACTATGGTGCTTTTAGTGTCTCAGCATACCGCAGCACGCGACATAGCTTTGCAGACGATAAGTACAACCGTCTCAGAGAGAAAAGCGGCCAGTGTGACGATCTGGCTTTAAGTCGATTCGATAACAAATGACAAAAACGGACGGATTTCTCAGGTTATTACTACATATGAACACTTTTCACATTCTCCCGTGCAACTCGGCTGCTAGCCCTCTTTTCATGCAGAATCTTAAGGTACTAGCTCATGTCCAAGGCACCTAAGCCAGCTAAAAAGTCAATAATCGATACCTAAAACTTGAATTGTACTACTTCTTACTGGCTATTGCATCAACTTAGAAGCTTCATCTCTGTTCTACTATGGTGATTTTAGTGTATCCGCATACCGCAGCACGCGACATAGCTTTGCAGACGATAAGTACATCCGTTTCAGAGAGAAGAGCGGCCAATGTTACGATCTGGCTTTAAGTCGATTCGATAACAAATGACGAAAACGGACGGATGTCTCAGGTTTTTACTACATATGAACACTTTTCACATTCTCCCGTGCAACTCGGCTGGTAGTCCTCCTTTTATGCAGAATCTTAAGGTCCTAGCTCATGTCCAAGGCACCAAAGCCAGCTAAAAAGTCAATAATCGATACCTAAAACTTGAATTGGACTACTTCTTACTGGCTATTACATCAACTTAGAACCTTCATCTATGTTCTACTACGGTGCTTTTAGTTTCTCCGCATACCGCAGCACGCGACATAGTTTTGCAGACGATAAGTACAACCGTTTCAGAGAGAAGAGCGGCCAATGTGACGATCTGGCTTTAACTCGATTGGATAAAAAAATGACGAAAACGGACGGATTTCTCAGGTTTTTACTACATATGAACACTTTTCACATTCTCCCGGGCCACTCGGCTGCTAGTCCTTCTTTCATGCAGAATCTTAAGGTCCTAGATCATGTCCAAGGCACCAAAGCCAGCTAAAAAGTCAATAACGATATCTAAAACTTGAATTGTACTATTTCTTACTGGCTATTACATCTTCTTAGAAGCTTCATCTGTGTTCTACTATGGTGCTTTTAGTGTCTCCGCATACCGCAGCACGCGACATAGCTTTGTAGACGATAAGTACAACCGTTTCAGAGAGAAGAGCGGCCAATGTGACGATCTGGCTTTAAGTCGATTCGATAACAAATGACGAAAACGGACGGATTTCTCAGGTTTTTATTACATATGAACACTTTTCACATTCTACCGTGCAACTCGGTTGCTAGTCCTCCTTTCATATAGAACCTTAAGGTCCTAGCTCATGTCCAAGTCACCAAAGCCAGCTAAAAAGTCAATAATCGTTACCTAAAACTTGAATTGGACTACTTCTTACTGGCTATTACATCAACTTAGATGCTTCATCTGTGTTCTACTATGGTGCTTTTATTGTGTCCGCATACCGCAGCACGCAACATAGCTTTGCAGACGATAAGTACAACTTTTTCAGAGAGAAGAGCGGCCAATGTGACGATCTGGCTATAAGTCGATTCGATAACAAATGACGAAAACGGACGGATTTCTTAGGTTCTTACTACATATAAACACTTTTCACATTCTCCCGTGCAACTCGGCTGCTAGTCCTCCTTTCATGCAGAATCTCAAGGTCCTAGCTCATGTCCAAGGCACCAAGGCAGCTAAAAGGTCAATAATCAATACTTAAAACTTGAATTGTACTACTTCTTACTGGCTATTACATCAAAGTAGAAGCTTCATCTGTGTTCTACTATGGTGCTTTTAATGTCTCCGCATACCGCAGCACGCGACATAGCTTTGCAGACGATAAGTACAACCGTTTCAGAGAGAAGAGCGGTCAATGTGACGATCTGGCTTTAAGACGATTCGATAACAAATGACGAAAACGGACGGATTTCTTGGGTTTTTACTACATATGAACACTTTTCACATTCTCCCGTGCAACTCGGCAGCTAGTCCTCCTTTCATGCAGAATCTTAAGGTCCTAGCTCATGTCCAAGGCACCAAAGCCAGCTAAAAAGTCAATAACCGATACCTAAAACTTGAATTGTACTACTTCTTACTGGCTATTACATCAACTTAGAAGCTTCATCTGTGTTCTACTATGGTGCTTTTAGTGTCTCCGCATACCGCAGCACGCGACATAGCTTTGTAGACGATAAGTACAACCGTTTCAGAGAGAAGAGCGGCCAATGTGACGATCTGGCTTTAAGTCGATTCGATAACAAATGACGAAAACGGACTTATTTCTCAGGTTTTTATTACATATGAACACTTTTCACATTCTCCCGTGCAACTCGGTTGCTAGTCCTCCTTTCATGCAGAATCTTAAGGTCCTAGCTCGTGTCCAAGTCACCAAAGCCAGCTTAAAAGTCAATAATCGATACCTAAATTTGAATTGGACTACTTCTTACTGGCTATTACATCAACTTAGATGCTTCATCTGTGTTCTACTATGGTGATTTTAGTGTCTCCGCATACCGCAGCACGCGAAATAGCTTTGCAGACGATAAGTACAACCGTTTCAGAGAGAAGAGCGGCCAATGTGACGATCTGACTTTAAGTCGATTCGATAACAAATGGCGAAAACGGACGCATTTCTCAGGATTTTATTACATATGAACACTTTTCACATTCTCCCGTGCAACTCGGCTGCTAGTCCTCCTTTCATGCAGAATCTTAAGGTCCTAGCTCATGTCCAAGGCACCAAAGCCAGCTAAAAAGTCAATAATCAATACCTAAAACTTGAATTCTACTACTTCTTACTGGCTATTACATCAACTTAGAAGCTTCGTCTCTGTTCTACTATGGTGCTTTTAGTGTCTTCACATACCGCAGCACGCGACATAGCTTTGCAGAAGATAAGTACAACCGTTTCAGAGAGAAGAGCGGCCAATGTGACGATCTGGCTAAAAGTCGATTCGATAACAAATGACGAAAACGGACGGATTTCTCAGGTTTTTACTACATATGAACACTTTTCACATTCTCCCGGGCAATTTGGCTGCTAGTCCTTCTTTCATGCAGAATCTTAAGGTCCTAGATCATGTCCAAGGCACCAAAGCCAGCTAAAAAGTCAATAATCAATATTTAAAACTTGAATTGTACTACTTCTTACTGGCTATTACATTAACTTAGAAGCTTCATCTGTGTTCTACTATGGTGCTTTTAGTGTCTCCGCATATCGCAGCACGCGACATAGCTTTGCAGACGATAAGTACAACGGTTTCAGAGAGAAGAGCGGCAAATGTGACGATCTGGCTTTAAGTCGATTCGATAACAAATGACGCAAACGGACGGATTTTTCAGGTTTTTACTACATATGAACACTTTTCACATTCTCCCGTGCAACTCGGCTGCTAGTCCTCCTTTCATGCAGAATCTTAAGGTCATAGCCCATGTCCAAGGCACCAAAGCCAGCTAAAAAGTCAATAACGATATCCAAAACTTGAATTGTACTATTTCTTACTGGCTATTACATCATCTTAGAAGCTTCATCCTTGTTCTACTATGGTGCTTTTAGTGTCTCCGCATACCGCAGCACGCGACATAGCTTTGCAGACGATAAGTACAACCGTTTCAGAGAGAAGAGCGGTCAATGTGACGATCTGGCTTTAAGACGATTCGATAACAAATGACGAAACCGGACGGATTTCTTGGGTTTTTACTACATATGAACACTTTTCACATTCTCCCGTGCAACTCGGCAGCTAGTCCTCCTTTCATGTAGAATCTTAAGGTCCTAGCTCATGTCCAAGGCACTAAAGCCACCTAAAAAGTCAATAACCGATACCTAAAACTAGAATTGTACTACTTCTTACTGGCTATTGCATCAACTTAGAAGCTTCATCTCTGTTCTACTATGGTGATTTTAGTGTATCCGCATACCGCAGCACGCGACATAGCTTTGCAGACGATAAGTACAAGCGTTTCAGAGAGAAGAGCGGCCAATGTTACGATCTGGCTTTAAGTCGATTCGATAACAAATGACGAAAACGGACGGATTTCTCAGGTTTTTACTACATATGAACAGTTTTCACATTCTCCCGTGAAACTCGGCTGCTAGTCCTCCTTTCATGCAGAATCTTAAGGTCCTAGCTCATATCCAAGGCATCAAAGCCAGCTACAGTGTCAGTAATCGATAACTAAAACTTCAATTGTACTACTTCTTACTGGCTATTACATCAACTTAGAAGCTTCATCTGTGTTCTACTATGGTGCTTTTAGTGTCTCCGCATACCCCAGCACGCGACATAGATTTGCAGACGATAAGTACAACCGTTTCAGAGGGAAGAGTGGTCAATGTGACGATCTGGCTTTAAGACGATTCGATAACAAATGACGAAAACGGACGGATTTCTTGGGTTTTTACTACATATGAACACTTCTCACATTCTCCCGTGCAACTCGGCAGCTAGTCCTCCTTTCATGCAGAATCTTAAGGTCCTAGCTCATGTCCAAGGCACCAAAGCCAGCTAAAAAGTCAATAACCGATACCTAAAACTTGAATTGTACTACTTCTTATTGGCTATTACATCAACTTAGAAGCTTCATCTGTGTTCTACTATGGTGCTTTTAGTGTCTCCGCATACCGCAGCACGCGACATAGCTTTGTAGACAATAAGTACTACCGTTTCAGTGAGAAGAGCGGCAAATGTGACGATCTGGCTTTAAGTCGATTCGATAACAAATGACGAAAACGGACGGATTTCTCAGGTTTTTATTACATATGAACACTTTTCACATTCTCCCGTGCAACTCGGCTGCTAGTCCTCCTTTCATGCAGAATCTTAAGGTCCTAGCTAATGTCCAAGGCACCAAAGCCAGCTAAAAAGTCAATAATCAATACCTAAAACTTGAATTGGACTATTTCTTACTGGCTATTACATCAACTAAGAAGCTTCATCTGTGTTCTACTACGGTGCTTTTAGTTTCTCCGCATACCGCAGCACGCGATATAGTTTTGCAGACGATAAGCACAACCGTTTCAGAGAGAAGAGCGGCCAATGTGACAATCTGGCTAAAAGTCGATTCGATAACAAATGACGAAAGCGGACGGATTTCTCAGGTTTTTACTACATATGAAGACTTTTCACACTCTCCCGTGCAACTCGGCTGCTAGTCCTCCTTTCACGCAGAATCTTAAGGTCCTAGCTCATGTCCAAGACACCAAAGCCAGCTAAAAGGTCAATATTCAATACCTAAAACTTGAATTGTACTACTTCTTACTGGCTATTACATCAACTTAGAAGCTTGATCTGTGTTGTACTATGGTGCTTTTAGTGTCTCAGCATACCGCAGCACGCGACATAGCTTTGCAGACGATAAGTACAACCGTTTCAGAGAGAAGAGCGGCCAATGTGACGTTCTGGCTTTAAGTCGATTCGATAACAAATGAAGAAAACGGACGGATTTCTCATGCTTTTACTACATGTGAACACTTTTCACATTCTCCCGTGCAACTCGGTTTCTAGTCCTCCTTTCATGCAGAATCTTAAGGTCCTAGCTCATGTCCAAGTCACCAAAGCCAGCTAAAAAGTCAATAATCGATACCTAAAACTTGAACTGTACTACTTCTTACTGGCTATTACATCAACTTAGAAGCTTCATCTGTGTTCTACTACGGTGCTTTTAGTTTCTCCGCATACCGCAGCACGCGACATAGTTTTGCAGACGATAAGCACAACCGTTTCAGAGAGAAGAGCGGCCAATGTGACGATCTGGCTTTAAGTCGATTCGATAACAAATGACGAAAACGGACGGATTTCTCAGGTTTTTACTACATATGAACACTTTTCACATTCTCCCGTGCAACTCTACTGCTAGTCCTCCTTTCACGCAGAATCTCAAGGTCCTAGCTCATGTCCAAAGCACCAAAGCCAGCTAAAAAGTCAATAATCGATACCTAAAACTTGAATTGTACTACTTCTTACTGGCTATTACACCAACTTAGAAGCTTCATCTGTGTTCTACTATGATGATTTTCGTGTCTCCGCATACCGCAGCACGCGACATAGCTTTGCAGACGATAAGTACAACCGTTTCACGGAGAAGAGTGGCCAATGTGACGATCTGGCTATAAGTCGATTCGATAACAAATGACGAAAACGGACGGATTTACAAGGATTTTACTACATATGAACACGTTTCACATTCTCCCATGCAACTCGGCTGCTAGTCCTCCTTTCATGCAGAACGTTAAGGTCCTAGCTCATGTCCAATGCACCAAAGCCAGCTAAAAAGTCAATAATCGATACCTAAAACTTGAACTATACTACTTGTTACTGGCTATTACATCAACTTTGAAGCTTCATATGTGTTCTACTATGGTGCTTTTACTGTCTCCGCATACCGCAGCACGCGACATAGCTTTGCAGACGATAAGTACAACCGTTTCAGAGAGAAGAGCGGCCAATGTGACGATCTGGCTTTAAGTCGATTCGATAACAAATGACGAAAACGGACGGATTTCTCAGGTTTTTACTACATATGAGCACTTTTCACATTCTCCCGTGCAACTGGGCTGCTAGTCCTCCTTTTATGCAGAATCTTAAGGTCCTAGCTCATGTCCAAGGCACCAAAGCCAGCAAAAAAGTCAATAATCGATACCTAAAACTTGAATTGGACTACTTCTTACTGGCTATTACATCAACTTAGAAGCTTCATCTGTGTTCTACTATGGTGCTTTTAGTGTCTCCGCATACCGCAGCACGCGACATAGCTTTGCAGACGATAAGTACAACCGTTTCAGAGAGAAGAGCGGCCAATGTGACGATCTGGCTTTAAGTCGATTCGATAACAAATGACGAAACCGGACGGATTTCTCAGGTTTTTACTACATATGAACACTTTTCACATTCTCCCGAGCAACGCGGCTGCTAGTCCTCCTTTCATGCAGAATGTTAAGGTCCTAGCTCATGTCCAAGGCACCAAAGCCAGCTAAAAAGTCAATAATCGATACCTAACTTCTTACTGGCTATTACATCAACTTAGAAGCTTCATCTGTGTTCTACTACGGTGCTTTTAGTTTCTCCGCATACCGCAGCACGCGACACAGCTTTGCAGACGGTAAGTACAACCGTTTCAGAGAGAAGAGCGGCCAATGTGACGATCTGGCTTTAAGTCGATTCGATAACAAATGACGAAACCGGACGGATTTCTCAGGTTTTTACTACATATGAACACTTTTCACAGTCTCCCGTGCAACTCGGCTGCTAGTCCTACTTGCATGAAGAATCTTAAGGTAATAGCTCATGTCCAAGGCACCAAAGCCAGCTAAGAAGTCAATAATCGATACCTAAAACTTGAATTGTACTACTTCTTACTGGCTATTACATCAACTTAGAAGCTTCATCTGTGTTCTACTATGGTGCTTTTAGTGCCTCCGATTAGCGCAGCACGCGACATAGCTTTGCAGACGATAAGTACAACCGTTTCAGAGAGAAGAGCGGCCAATGTGACGATCTGGCTTTAACTCGATTCGATAACAAATGACGAAAATGGACGGATTTCTCAGGTTTTTACTACATATGAACACTTTTCACATTCTCCAGTGCAAGTCGGCTGCTAGTCCTCCTTTCATGCAGAATCTTAAGGTCCTAGCTCATGTTCAAGGCACCAAAGCCAGCTAAAAAGTCAATAACCGACACCTACAACTTGAATTGTACTAATTCTTACTGGCTATTACATCATCTTAGGAGCTTCATCTGTGTTCTACTATGGTGCTTTTAGTGTCTCCGAATACCGCAGTACGCGACATAGCTTTGCAGACAATAAGTACAACCGTTTCAGAGAGAAGAGCGGCCAATGTGACGATCTGGCTTTAAGTCGATTCGATAACAAATGACGAAAACGGACGGATTTCTCAGGTTTTTACTACATATGAAAACTTTTCACATTCTCTCGTGCAACTCGGCTGCTAGTCCTCCTTTCATGCAGAATCTTAAGGTCCTAGCTCATGTCCAAGGCACCAAAGCCAGCTGAAAAGTCAATAACCGATACATACAACTTGAACTGTACTACTTCTTACTGGCTATTACATCATCTTAGGAGCTTCATCTGTGCTCTACTATGGTGCTTTTAGTGTCTCCGAATACCGCAGTACGCGACATAGCTTTGCAGACGATACGTACAACTGTTTCAGAGAGAAGAGTGGCCAATGTGACGATCTGGCTTTAAGTCGATTCGATAGCAAATGACGAAAACGGACGGATTTCTCAGGTTTTTACTACATATGAACACTTTTCACATTCTCTCGCGCAACTCGGCTGCTAGTCCTCCTTTCATGCAGAATCTTAAGGTCCTAGCTCATGTACAAGGCACCAAAGCCAGCTAAAAGGTCAATATTCATTACCTAAAACTTGAATTGTACTATTTCTTACTGGCTATTACATCATCTTAGGAGCTTCATCTGTGTTCTACTATGGTGCTTATAGTGACTCCGAATACCGCAGCACGCGACATAGCTTTGCAGACGATAAGTACAACCGTTTCAGAGAGAAGAGCGGCCAATGTGACGATCTGGCTTTAAGTCGATTCGATAACAAATCACGAAACCGGACGGATTTCTCAGGTTTTTACTACATATGAACACTTTTCACATTCTCCCGAGCAACGCGGCTGCTAGTCCTCCTCTCATGCAGAATGTTAAGGTCCTAGCTCATGTCCAAGGCACCAAAGCCAGCTAAAAAGTCAATAATCGATACCTAACTTCTTACTGGCTATTACATCAACTTAGAAGCTTCATCTGTGTTCTACTACAGTGCTTTAAGTTTCTCCGCATACCGCAGCACGCGACACAGCTTTGCAGACGATAAGTACAACCGTTTCAGAGAGAAGAGCGGCCAATGTGACGATCTGTCTTTAAGTCGATTCAATAACAAATGACGAAAACGGACGGATTTCTCAGGTTTTTACTACATATGAACACTTTTCAAATTCTCCCGTGCAACTCGGCTGCTAGTCCTACTTTCATGCAGAATCTTAAGGTAATAGCTCATGTCAAAGGCACCAAAGCCAGCTAAGAAGTCAATAATCGATACCTAAATCTTGAATTGTACTACTTCTTACTGGCTATTACATCAACTTAGAATCTTCATCTGTGTTCTACTATGGTGCTTTTAGTGTCTCCGCATACCGCAGCACGCGACATAGCTTTGTAGACGATAAGTACAACCGTTTCAGAGAGAAGAGCGGCCAAAGTGACGATCTGGCTTTAAGTCGATTCGATAACAAATGACGAAAACGGACGGATTTCTCAGGTTTTTATTACATATGAACACTTCTCACATTCTCCCGTGCAACTCGGTTGCTAGTCCTCCTTTCATGCAGAATCTTAAGGTCCTAGCTCATGTCCAAGTCACCAAAGCCAGCTAAAAAGTCAATAATCGATACCTAAAACTTGAATTGGACTACTTCTTACTGGCTATTACAACAACTTAGATGCTTCATCTGTGTTCTACTATGGTGCTTTTAGTGTCTCAGCATACAGCAGCACGCGACATAGCTGTGCAGACGATAAGTACAACCGTTTCAGAGAGAAGAGCGGCCAATGTGACGATCTGGCTTTAAGTCGATTCGATAACAAATGACGAAAACGGACGGATTTCTCAGGTTTTTACTACATATGAACACTTTTCACATTCTCCCGTGCAACTCGGCTGCTAGTCCTCCTTTCATGCAGAATCTTAAGGTCCTTGCTCATGTCCAAGGCACCAAAGCCAGCTAAAAAGTCAATAATCGATACCTAAAACTTGAATTCTACTTCTTCTTACTGGCTATTACATCAACTTAGAAGCTTCATCTCTGTTCTACTATGGTGCTATTAGTGTGTCCACATACCGCAGCACGCGACATAGCTTTGCAGAAGATAAGTACAACCGTTTCAGAGAGAAGAGCGGCCAATGTGACGATCTGGCTTTAATTCGATTCGATAACAAATGACGAAAATGGACGGATTTCTCAGGTTTTTACTACATATGAACACTTTTCACAGTCTCCCGTGCAACTCGGCTGCTAGTCCTACTTTCATGCAGAATCTTAAGGTAATAGCTCATGTCCAAGGCACCAAAGCCAGCTCAGAAGTCAATAATCGATACCTAAAACTTGAATTGTACTACTTCTTACTGGCTATTACATCAACTTAGTAGCTTCATCTGTGTTCTACTATGGTGCTTTTAGTGCCTCCGATTAGCGCAGCACGCGACATAGCTTTGCAGACGATAAGTACAACCGTTTCAGAGAGAAGAGCGGCCAATGTGACGATCTGGCTTTACGTCGATTCGATAACAAATGACGAAAATGGACCGATTTCTCAGGTTTTTACTACATATGAACACTTTTCACAGTCTCCCGTGCAACTCCACTGCTAGTCCTCCTTTCATGCAGAATCATAAGGTCCTTGCTCATGTCCAAGGCACCAAAGAAAGCTAAAAGGTCAATATTCATTACCTAAAACTTGAATTGGACTACTTCTTACTGGCTATTACAACAACTTAGATGCTTCATCTGTGTTCTACTATGGTGCTTTTAGTGTCTCAGCATACAGCAGCACGCGACATAGCTGTGCAGACGATAAGTACAACCGTTTCAGAGAGAAGAGCGGCCAATGTGACGATCTGGCTTTAAGTCGATTCGATAACAAATGACGAAAACGGACGGATTTCTCAGGTTTTTACTACATATGAACACTTTTCACATTCTCCCGTGCAACTCGGCTGCTAGTCCTCCTTTCATGCAGAATCTTAAGGTCCTTGCTCATGTCCAAGGCACCAAAGCCAGCTAAAAAGTCAATAATCGATACCTAAAACTTGAATTCTACTTCTTCTTACTGGCTATTACATCAACTTAGAAGCTTCATCTCTGTTCTACTATGGTGCTATTAGTGTGTCCACATACCGCAGCACGCGACATAGCTTTGCAGAAGATAAGTACAACCGTTTCAGAGAGAAGAGCGGCCAATGTGACGATCTGGCTTTAATTCGATTCGATAACAAATGACGAAAATGGACGGATTTCTCAGGTTTTTACTACATATGAACACTTTTCACAGTCTCCCGTGCAACTCGGCTGCTATTCCTACTTTCATGCAGAATCTTAAGGTAATAGCTCATGTCCAAGGCACCAAAGCCAGCTCAGAAGTCAATAATCGATACCTAAAACTTGAATTGTACTACTTCTTACTGGCTATTACATCAACTTAGTAGCTTCATCTGTGTTCTACTATGGTGCTTTTAGTGCCTCCGATTAGCGCAGCACGCGACATAGCTTTGCAGACGATAAGTACAACCGTTTCAGAGAGAAGAGCGGCCAATGTGACGATCTGGCTTTACGCCGATTCGATAACAAATGACGAAAATGGACGGATTTCTCAGGTTTTTACTACATATGAACACTTTTCACAGTCTCCCGTGCAACTCCACTGCTAGTCCTCCTTTCATGCAGAATCATAAGGTCCTTGCTCATGTCCAAGGCACCAAAGCCAGCTAAAGGGTCAATATTCAATACCTAAAACTTGAACTGTACTACTTCTTACTGGCTATTACATCATCTTAGAAGCTTGATCTGTGTTCTACTATGGTGCTTTTAGTGTCTCCGCATACCGCAGCACGCGACATAGCTTTGCAGACGATAAATACAACCGTTGCAGAGAGAAGAGTGGCCAATGTGACGATCTGGCTTTAAGTCGATTCGATAACAAATGACGAAAACGGACTGATTTCTCAGGTTTTTACTACATATGAAAACTTTTCACATTCTCTCGTGCAACTCTGCTGCTAGTCCTCCTTCCATGTAGAATCTTAAGGTCCTAGCTCATGTCCAAGGCACCAAAGCCAGCTAAAAGGTCAATATTCATTACCTAAAACTTGAATTGTACTACTTCTTACAGGCTATTACATCATCTTAGGAGCTTCATCTGTGTTCTACTATGGTGCTTTTAGTGTCTCCGAATACCGCAGTACGCGACATAGCTTTGCAGACGATACGTACAACCGTTTCAGAGAGAAGAGCGGCCAATGTGACGATCTGGCTTTAAGTCGATTCGATAGCAAATGACGAAAACGGACGGATTTCTCAGGTTTTTACTACATATGAACACTTTTCACATTCTCTCGTGCAACTCGGCTGCTAGTCCTCCTTTCATGCAGAATGTTAAGGTCCTAGCTCATGTCCAAGGCACCAAAGCCAGCTAAAAAGTCAATAATCGATACCTAACTTCTTACTGGCTATTACATCAACTTAGAAGCTTCATCTGTGTTCTACTACGGTGCTTTTAGTTTCTACGCATACCGCAGCACGCGACACAGCTTTGCAGACGATAAGTACAACCGTTTCAGAGAGAAGAGCGGCCAATGTGACGATCTGGCTTTAAGTCGATTCGATAACAAATGACGAAAACGGACGGATTTCTCAGGTTTTTACTACATATGAACACTTTTCAAATTCTCCCGAGCAACTCGGCTGCTAGTCCTACTTTCATGCAGAATCTTAAGGTCCTAGCTCATGTTCAAGGCACCAAAGCCAGCTAAAAAGTCAATAACCGACACCTACAACTTGAATTGTACTAATTCTTACTGGCTATTACATCATCTTAGGAGCTTCATCTGTGTTCTACTATGGTGCTTTTAGTGTCTCCGAATACCGCAGTACGCGACATAGCTTTGCAGACAATAAGTACAACCGTTTCAGAGAGAAGAGCAGCCAATGTGACGATCTGGCTTTAAGTCGATTCGATAACAAATGACGAAAACGGACGGATTTCTCAGGTTTTTACTACATATGAAAACTTTTCACATTCTCTCGTGCAACTCGGCTGCTAGTCCTCCTTTCATGCAGAATCTTAAGGTCCTAGCTCATGTCCAAGGCACCAAAGCCAGCTGAAAAGTCAATAACCGATACATACAACTTGAACTGTACTACTTCTTACTGGCTATTACATCATCTTAGGAGCTTCATCTGTGTTCTACTATGGTGCTTTTAGTGTCTCCGAATACCGCAGTACGCGACATAGCTTTGCAGACGATACGTACAACTGTTTCAGAGAGAAGAGTGGCCAATGTGACGATCTGGCTTTAAGTCGATTCGATAGCAAATGACGAAAACGGACGGATTTCTCAGGTTTTTACTACATATGAACACTTTTCACATTCTCTCGTGCAACTCGGCTGCTAGTCCTCCTTTCATGCAGAATCTTAAGGTCCTAGCTCATGTACAAGGCACCAAAGCCAGCTAAAAGGTCAATATTCATTACCTAAAACTTGAATTGTACTATTTCTTACTGGCTATTACATCATCTTAGGAGCTTCATCTGTGTTCTACTATGGTGCTTATAGTGACTCCGAATACCGCAGCACGCGACATAGCTTTGCAGACGATAAGTACAACCGTTTCAGAGAGAAGAGCGGCCAATGTGACGATCTGGCTTTAAGTCGATTCGATAACAAATCACGAAACCGGACGGATTTCTCAGGTTTTTACTACATATGAACACTTTTCACATTCTCCCGAGCAACGCGGCTGCTAGTCCTCCTCTCATGCAGAATGTTAAGGTCCTAGCTCATGTCCAAGGCACCAAAGCCAGCTAAAAAGTCAATAATCGATACCTAACTTCTTACTGGCTATTACATCAACTTAGAAGCTTCATCTGTGTTCTACTACAGTGCTTTTAGTTTCTCCGCATACCGCAGCACGCGACACAGCTTTGCAGACGATAAGTACAACCGTTTCAGAGAGAAGAGCGGCCAATGTGACGATCTGTCTTTAAGTCGATTCAATAACAAATGACGAAAACGGACGGATTTCTCAGGTTTTTACTACATATGAACACTTTTCAAATTCTCCCGTGCAACTCGGCTGCTAGTCCTACTTTCATGCAGAATCTTAAGGTAATAGCTCATGTCAAAGGCACCAAAGCCAGCTAAGAAGTCAATAATCGATACCTAAATCTTGAATTGTACTACTTCTTACTGGCTATTACATCAACTTAGAATCTTCATCTGTGTTCTACTATGGTGCTTTTAGTGTCTCCGCATACCGCAGCACGCGACATAGCTTTGTAGACGATAAGTACAACCGTTTCAGAGAGAAGAGCGGCCAAAGTGACGATCTGGCTTTAAGTCGATTCGATAACAAATGACGAAAACGGACGGATTTCTCAGGTTTTTATTACATATGAACACTTCTCACATTCTCCCGTGCAACTCGGTTGCTAGTCCTCCTTTCATGCAGAATCTTAAGGTCCTAGCTCATGTCCAAGTCACCAAAGCCAGCTAAAAAGTCAATAATCGATACCTAAAACTTGAATTGGACTACTTCTTACTGGCTATTACAACAACTTAGATGCTTCATCTGTGTTCTACTATGGTGCTTTTAGTGTCTCAGCATACAGCAGCACGCGACATAGCTGTGCAGACGATAAGTACAACCGTTTCAGAGAGAAGAGCGGCCAATGTGACGATCTGGCTTTAAGTCGATTCGATAACAAATGACGAAAACGGACGGATTTCTCAGGTTTTTACTACATATGAACACTTTTCACATTCTCCCGTGCAACTCGGCTGCTAGTCCTCCTTTCATGCAGAATCTTAAGGTCCTTGCTCATGTCCAAGGCACCAAAGCCAGCTAAAAAGTCAATAATCGATACCTAAAACTTGAATTCTACTTCTTCTTACTGGCTATTACATCAACTTAGAAGCTTCATCTCTGTTCTACTATGGTGCTATTAGTGTGTCTACATACCGCAGCACGCGACATAGCTTTGCAGAAGATAAGTACAACCGTTTCAGAGAGAAGAGCGGCCAATGTGACGATCTGGCTTTAATTCGATTCGATAACAAATGACGAAAATGGACGGATTTCTCAGGTTTTTACTACATATGAACACTTTTCACAGTCTCCCGTGCAACTCGGCTGCTAGTCCTACTTTCATGCAGAATCTTAAGGTAATAGCTCATGTCCAAGGCACCAAAGCCAGCTCAGAAGTCAATAATCGATACCTAAAACTTGAATTGTACTACTTCTTACTGGCTATTACATCAACTTAGTAGCTTCATCTGTGTTCTACTATGGTGCTTTTAGTGCCTCCGATTAGCGCAGCACGCGACATAGCTTTGCAGACGATAAGTACAACCGTTTCAGAGAGAAGAGCGGCCAATGTGACGATCTGGCTTTACGTCGATTCGATAACAAATGACGAAAATGGACCGATTTCTCAGGTTTTTACTACATATGAACACTTTTCACAGTCTCCCGTGCAACTCCACTGCTAGTCCTCCTTTCATGCAGAATCATAAGGTCCTTGCTCATGTCCAAGGCACCAAAGAAAGCTAAAAGGTCAATATTCATTACCTAAAACTTGAATTGGACTACTTCTTACTGGCTATTACAACAACTTAGATGCTTCATCTGTGTTCTACTATGGTGCTTTTAGTGTCTCAGCATACAGCAGCACGCGACATAGCTGTGCAGACGATAAGTACAACCGTTTCAGAGAGAAGAGCGGCCAATGTGACGATCTGGCTTTAAGTCGATTCGATAACAAATGACGAAAACGGACGGATTTCTCAGGTTTTTACTACATATGAACACTTTTCACATTCTCCCGTGCAACTCGGCTGCTAGTCCTCCTTTCATGCAGAATCTTAAGGTCCTTGCTCATGTCCAAGGCACCAAAGCCAGCTAAAAAGTCAATAATCGATACCTAAAACTTGAATTCTACTTCTTCTTACTGGCTATTACATCAACTTAGAAGCTTCATCTCTGTTCTACTATGGTGCTATTAGTGTGTCCACATACCGCAGCACGCGACATAGCTTTGCAGAAGATAAGTACAACCGTTTCAGAGAGAAGAGCGGCCAATGTGACGATCTGGCTTTAATTCGATTCGATAACAAATGACGAAAATGGACGGATTTCTCAGGTTTTTACTACATATGAACACTTTTCACAGTCTCCCGTGCAACTCGGCTGCTATTCCTACTTTCATGCAGAATCTTAAGGTAATAGCTCATGTCCAAGGCACCAAAGCCAGCTCAGAAGTCAATAATCGATACCTAAAACTTGAATTGTACTACTTCTTACTGGCTATTACATCAACTTAGTAGCTTCATCTGTGTTCTACTATGGTGCTTTTAGTGCCTCCGATTAGCGCAGCACGCGACATAGCTTTGCAGACGATAAGTACAACCGTTTCAGAGAGAAGAGCGGCCAATGTGACGATCTGGCTTTACGCCGATTCGATAACAAATGACGAAAATGGACGGATTTCTCAGGTTTTTACTACATATGAACACTTTTCACAGTCTCCCGTGCAACTCCACTGCTAGTCCTCCTTTCATGCAGAATCATAAGGTCCTTGCTCATGTCCAAGGCACCAAAGCCAGCTAAAGGGTCAATATTCAATACCTAAAACTTGAACTGTACTACTTCTTACTGGCTATTACATCATCTTAGAAGCTTGATCTGTGTTCTACTATGGTGCTTTTAGTGTCTCCGCATACCGCAGCACGCGACATAGCTTTGCAGACGATAAATACAACCGTTGCAGAGAGAAGAGTGGCCAATGTGACGATCTGGCTTTAAGTCGATTCGATAACAAATGACGAAAACGGACTGATTTCTCAGGTTTTTACTACATATGAAAACTTTTCACATTCTCTCGTGCAACTCTGCTGCTAGTCCTCCTTCCATGTAGAATCTTAAGGTCCTAGCTCATGTCCAAGGCACCAAAGCCAGCTAAAAGGTCAATATTCATTACCTAAAACTTGAATTGTACTACTTCTTACAGGCTATTACATCATCTTAGGAGCTTCATCTGTGTTCTACTATGGTGCTTTTAGTGTCTCCGAATACCGCAGTACGCGACATAGCTTTGCAGACGATACGTACAACCGTTTCAGAGAGAAGAGCGGCCAATGTGACGATCTGGCTTTAAGTCGATTCGATAGCAAATGACGAAAACGGACGGATTTCTCAGGTTTTTACTACATATGAACACTTTTCACATTCTCTCGTGCAACTCGGCTGCTAGTCCTCCTTTCATGCAGAATGTTAAGGTCCTAGCTCATGTCCAAGGCACCAAAGCCAGCTAAAAAGTCAATAATCGATACCTAACTTCTTACTGGCTATTACATCAACTTAGAAGCTTCATCTGTGTTCTACTACGGTGCTTTTAGTTTCTACGCATACCGCAGCACGCGACACAGCTTTGCAGACGATAAGTACAACCGTTTCAGAGAGAAGAGCGGCCAATGTGACGATCTGGCTTTAAGTCGATTCGATAACAAATGACGAAAACGGACGGATTTCTCAGGTTTTTACTACATATGAACACTTTTCAAATTCTCCCGAGCAACTCGGCTGCTAGTCCTACTTTCATGCAGAATCTTAAGGTAATAGCTTATGTCCAAGGCACCAAAGCCAGCTAAGATGTCAATAATCGATACCTAAAACTTGAATTGTACTACTTCTTACTGCCTATTACATCAACTTAGAAGCTTCATCTGTGTTCTACTATGGTGGTTTTAGTGCCTCCGCGTAGCGCTGCACGCGACATAGCTTTGCAGACGATAAGTACAACCGTTTCAGAGAAAAGAGCAGCCAATGTGACGATCTGGCTTTAACTCGATTCGATAACAAATGACGAAAACGGACGGATTTCTCAGGTTTTTACTACATATGAACACTTTTCACATTCTTCCGTGCAAGTCGGCTGCTAGTCCTCCTTTCATGCAGAATCTTAAGGTCCTAGCTCATGTCCAAGGCACCAAAGCCAGCTAAAAAGTCAATAACCGATACCTACAACTTGAATTGTACTACTTCTTACTGGCTATTACATCATCTTAGGAGCTTCATCTGTGTTCTACTATGGTGCTTTTAGTGTCTCCGAATACCGCAGTACGCGACATAGCTTTGCAGACGATAAGTACAACCGTTTCAGAGAGCAGAGCGGCCAATGTGATGATCTGGCTTTAAGTCGATTCGATAACAAATGACGAAAACGGACGGATTTCTCAGGTTATTACTACATACGAACACTTTTCACATTCTCCCGTACAACTCGGCTGCTAGTCCACCTTTCATGCAGAATGTTAAGGTCCTTGCTCATGTCCAAGGCACCAAAGCCAGCTAAAAGGTCAATATTCAATACCTAAATCTTGCATTGGACTACTTCTTACTGGCTATTGCATCAACTTAGTAGCTTCATCTGTGTTCTACTATGGTGATTTTAGTGTCTCAGGATACCGCAGCACGCGACATAGCTTTGTAGACGATAAGTACAACCGTTTCAGAGAGACGAGCGGCCAATGTGACACTCTGGCTTTAAGTCGATTCGATAACAAATGATGAAAACGGACGGATTTCTCAGGTTTTTATTACATATGAACACTTTTCACATTCTCCCGAGCAACTCTGCTGCTAGTCCTCCATTCACGCAGAATCTCAAGGTCGTAGCTCATGTCCAAGGCACCAAAGCCAGCTAAAAAGTCAATAATCGATACCTAAAACTTGAATTGTACTACTTCTTACTGGCTATTACATCAACTTAGAAGCTTCATCTCTGTTCTACTATGGTGCTTGTAGTGTCTCCACATACCGCAGCACGCGACATAGCTTTGCAGACGATAAGTACAACCGTTTCAGAGAGAAGAGCGGCAAATGTGAAGATCTGGCTTTAAGTCGATTCGATAAGAAATGACGAAAACGGACGGATTTCTAAGGTTTTTACTACATATGAACACTTTTCACTTTCTCCCGTGCAACTCGGCTGATAGTCCTCCTTTCATGCAGAATCTTAAGGTCCTAGCTCATGTCCAAGGCATCAAAGACAGCTAAAAAGTCAATAATTGATACCTAAAACTTGAACTGTACTACTTCTTACTGGCTATTGCATCAACCTAGAAGCTTCATCTGTGTTCTACTACGGTGCTTTTAGTTTCTCCGCATACCGCAGCACGCGACATAGTTTTGCAGACGATAAGCACAACCGTTTCAGAGAGAAGAGCGGCCAATGTGACGATCTGGCTTTAACTCGATTCGATAACAAATGACGAAAACGGACGGATTTCTCAGGTTTTTACTACATATGAACACTTTTCACATTCTTCCGTGCAAGTCGGCTGCTAGTCCTCCTTTCATGCAGAATCTTAAGGTCCTAGCTCATGTCCAAGGCACCAAAGCCAGCTAAAAAGTCAATAACCGATACCTACAACTTGAATTGTACTACTTCTTACTGGCTATTACATCATCTTAGGAGCTTCATCTGTGTTCTACTATGGTGCTTTTAGTGTCTCCGAATACCGCAGTACGCGACATAGCTTTGCAGACGATAAGTACAACCGTTTCAGAGAGCAGAGCGGCCAATGTGATGATCTGGCTTTAAGTCGATTCGATAACAAATGACGAAAACGGACGGATTTCTCAGGTTATTACTACATACGAACACTTTTCACATTCTCCCGTACAACTCGGCTGCTAGTCCACCTTTCATGCAGAATGTTAAGGTCCTTGCTCATGTCCAAGGCACCAAAGCCAGCTAAAAGGTCAATATTCAATACCTAAATCTTGCATTGGACTACTTCTTACTGGCTATTGCATCAACTTAGTAGCTTCATCTGTGTTCTACTATGGTGATTTTAGTGTCTCAGGATACCGCAGCACGCGACATAGCTTTGTAGACGATAAGTACAACCGTTTCAGAGAGACGAGCGGCCAATGTGACACTCTGGCTTTAAGTCGATTCGATAACAAATGATGAAAACGGACGGATTTCTCAGGTTTTTATTACATATGAACACTTTTCACATTCTCCCGAGCAACTCTGCTGCTAGTCCTCCATTCACGCAGAATCTCAAGGTCGTAGCTCATGTCCAAGGCACCAAAGCCAGCTAAAAAGTCAATAATCGATACCTAAAACTTGAATTGTACTACTTCTTACTGGCTATTACATCAACTTAGAAGCTTCATCTCTGTTCTACTATGGTGCTTGTAGTGTCTCCACATACCGCAGCACGCGACATAGCTTTGCAGACGATAAGTACAACCGTTTCAGAGAGAAGAGCGGCAAATGTGAAGATCTGGCTTTAAGTCGATTCGATAAGAAATGACGAAAACGGACGGATTTCTAAGGTTTTTACTACATATGAACACTTTTCACTTTCTCCCGTGCAACTCGGCTGATAGTCCTCCTTTCATGCAGAATCTTAAGGTCCTAGCTCATGTCCAAGGCATCAAAGACAGCTAAAAAGTCAATAATTGATACCTAAAACTTGAACTGTACTACTTCTTACTGGCTATTGCATCAACCTAGAAGCTTCATCTGTGTTCTACTACGGTGCTTTTAGTTTCTCCGCATACCGCAGCACGCGACATAGTTTTGCAGACGATAAGCACAACCGTTTCAGAGAGAAGAGCGGCCAATGCGACGATCTGGCTTTAAGTCGATTCGATAACAAATGACGAAAACGGACGGATTTCTCAGGTTTTTACTACATATGAACACTTTTCACATTCTCCCGAGCAACGCGGCTGCTAGTCCTCCTTTCATGCAGAATGTTAAGGTCCTAGCTCATGTCCAAGGCACCAAAGCCAGCTAAAAAGTCAATAATCGATACCTATCTTCTTACTGGCTATTACATCAACTTAGAAGCTTCATCTGTGTTCTACTACGGTGCTTTTAGTTTCTCCGCATACCGCAGCACGCGACACAGCTTTGCAGACGATAAGTACAACCGTTTCAGAGAGAAGAGCGGCCAATGTGACGATCTGGCTTTAAGTCAATTTGATAACAAATGACGAAAACGGACGGATTTCTCAGGTTTTTACTACATATGAACACTTTTCACATTCTCCCGTGCAACTCGGCTGCTAGTCCTCCTTTCATGCAGAATCTTAAGGTCCTAGCTCATGTCCAAGGCACCAAAGCCAGCTAAAAGGTCAATATTCATTACCTAAAACTTGAATTCTACTACTTCTTACTGGCTATTACATCATCTTAGGAGCTTCATCTGTGTTCTACTATGGTGCATTTAGTGTCTCCGAATACCGTAGTACGCGACATAGCTTTGCAGACGATAAGTACAAGCGTTTCAGAGAGAAGAGCGGCCAATGTGACGATCTGGCTTTAAGTCGATTCGATAACAAATGACGAAAACGGACGGATTTCTCAGGTTTTTACTGCATATGAACACTTTTCACATTCTCCCGTGCAACTGGGCTGCTAGTCCTCCTTTTATGCAGAATCTTAAGGTCCTAGCTCATGTCCAAGGTACCGAAGCCAGCTAAAAAGTCAATAATCGATACCTAAATCTTGAATTGGACTATTTCTTACTGGCTATTACATCATCTTAGTAGCTTCATCTGTGTTATACTATGGTGATTTTAGTGTCTCCGCATACCGCAGCACGCGACATAGCTTTGCAGACGATAAGTACAAGCGTTTCAGAGAGAAAAGCGGCCAATGTGACGATCTGGCTTTCAGTCGATTCGATAACAAATGACGAAAACGGACGAATTTCTCCGGTTTTTACTACATATAAACACATTTCACATTCTCCCGTGCAACTCGGCTGCTAGTCCTCCTTTCATGCAGAATCTTAAGGTCCTAGCTCATGTCCAAGGCACCAAAGCCAGCTAAAAGGTCAATATTTAATACCTAAATCTTGAATTGGACTACTTCTTACTGGCTATTGCATCAACTTAGTAGCTTCATCTGTGTTCTACTATGGTGATTTTAGTGTCTCCGCATACCGCAGCACGCGACATAGCTTTTCAGATGATAAGTACAAGCGTTTCAGAGAGAAGAGCGGCCAATGTGACGATCTGGCTTTAAGTCGATTCGATAACAAATGACGAAAACGGACGAATTTCTCAGGTTTTTACTACATATGAACACTTTTCACATTCTCCCGTGCAACTCGGCTGCTACTCCTCCTTTCATGCAGAATCCTAAGGTCCTAGCTCATGTCCAAGGCACCAAACCAAGCTAAAAAGGCAATAATCGATACCTAAAACTTGAATTGTACTACTTCTTACTGGCTGTTACATCAACTTAGAAGCTTCATCTGTGTTCTACTATGATGCTTTTAGTGTCTCCGCATACCGCAGCACGCGACATAGCTTTGTAGACGATAAGTACAACCGTTTCAGAGAGAAGAGCGGCCAATGTGACGATCTGGCTTTAAGTCGATTCGATAACAAATGACGAAAACGGACGGATTTCTCAGGTTTTTATTACATATGAACACTTTTCACATTCTCCCGTGCACCTCGGCTGCTAGTCCTCCTTTCATGCAGAATGTTAAGGTCCTAGCTCATGTCCAAGGCACCAAAGCCAGCTAAAAAGTCAATAATCGATACCTAAAACTTGAATTGTACTACTTCTTACTGGCTATTACATCAAGTTAGAAGCTTCATCTGTGTTCTACTATGGTGCTTTTAGTGTCTCCACATACCGCAGCACGCGACATAGCTTTGTAGACGACAAGTACAACCGTTTCAGAGAGAAGAGTAGCCAATGTGACGATTTGGCTTTAAGTCGATTCGATAACAAATGACGAAAACGGACGGATTTCTCAGGTTTTACTACATATGAAAACTTTTCACAGTCTCCCGTGCAACTCGGCTGCTAGTCCTTCTTTCATGCAGAATGTCAAGGTCCTAGCTCATGTCCAAGGCACCAAAGCCAGCTAAAAAGTCAATAATCGATACCTAAAACTTGAATTGTACTACTTCTTACTGGCTATTACATCAACTTAGAAGCTTCATCTGTGTTCTACTATGGTGCTTTTAGTGTCTCAGCATACCGCAGCACGCGACATAGCTTTGCAGACGATAAGTACAACCGTTTCAGAGAGAAGAGCGGCCAATGTGACGATCTGGCTTTAAGTCGATTCGATAACAAATGACGAAAACGGACGGATTTCTCAGGTTTTTACTACATATGAACACTTTTCACATTCTCCCGTGCAGCTCGGTTGCTAGTCCTCCTTTCATGCAGAATCTTAAGGTCCTAGCTCATGTCCAAGGCACCAAAGCCAGCTAATAAGTCAATAATCGATACCTAAATCTTGAATTGGACTACTTCTTACTGGCTATTACATCAACTTAGTAGCTTCATCTGTGTTATACTATGGTGATTTTAGTGTCTCCGCATACCGCAGCACGCGACATAGCTTTGCAGACGATAAGTACAAGCGTTTCAGAGAGAAGAGCGGCCAATGTGACGATCTGGCTTTCAGTCGATTCGATAACAAATGACGAAAAAGGACGGATTTCTCAGGTTATTACTACATATGAACACTTTTCACATTCTCCCGTGCAACTCGGCTGCTAGTCCTCCTTTCATGCAGAATCTTAAGGTCCTAGCTCATGTCCAAGGCACCAAAGCCAGCTAAAAGGTCCATATTCAATACCTATAACTTGAATTGTACTACTACTTACTGGCTATTACATCAACTTAGAAGCTTGATCTGTGTTCTACTATGGTGCTTTTAGTGTCTCCTCACACCGCAGCACGCGACATAGCTTTGCAGTCGATAAGTACAACCGTTTCAGAGAGAAGAGCGGCCAATGTGACGATCTGGCTTTATGTCGATTCGATAACAAATGACGAAAACAGACGGATTTCTCAGGTTTTTACTACATATGAACACTTTTCACATTCTCCCGTGCAACTCGGCTGCTAGTCCTCCTTTCAGTCAGAATCTCAAGGTCCTAGCTCATGTCCAAGGCACCAAAGCCAGCTAAAAGTTCCATATTCATTACCTAAAACTTGAATTGTGCTACTTCTTACTGGCTATTACATCAACTTAGAAGCTTCATCTGTGTTCTACTATGGTGCTTTTAGTGTCTCCGCATACCGCAGCACGCGACATAGCTTTGTAGACGATAAGTACAACCGTTTCAGAGAGAAGAGCGGCCAATGTGACGATCTGGCTTTAAGTCGATTCGATAACAAATGACGAAAACGGACGGATTTCTCAGGTTTTTACTACATATGAACACTTTTCACATTCTCCCGTGCAACTCGGCTGCTAGTCCTCCTTTCATGCAGAATGTTAAGGTCCTAGCTCATGTCCAAGGCACCAAAGCCAGCTAAAAAGTCAATAATCGATACCTAAAACTTGAATTGTACTACTTCTTACTGGCTATTACATCAAGTTAGAAGCTTCATCTGTGTTCTACTATGGTGCTTTTAGTGTCTCCACATACCGCAGCACGCGACATAGCTTTGTAGACGACAAGTACAACCGTTTCAGAGAGAAGAGTAGCCAATGTGACGATTTGGCTTTAAGTTGATTCGATAACAAATGACGAAAACGGACGGATTTCTCAGGTTTTACTACATATGAAAACTTTTCACAGTCTTCCGTGCAACTCGGCTGCTAGTCCTTCTTTCATGCAGAATGTCAAGGTCCTAGCTCATGTCCAAGGCACCAAAGCCAGCTAAAAAGTCAATAATCGATACCTAAAACTTGAATTGTACTACTTCTTACTGGCTATTACATCAACTTAGAAGCTTCATCTGTGTTCTACTATGGTGCTTTTAGTGTCTCAGCATACCGCAGCACGCGACATAGCTTTGCAGACGATAAGTACAACCGTTTCAGAGAGAAGAGCGGCCAATGTGACGATCTGGCTTTAAGTCGATTCGATAACAAATGACGAAAACGGACGGATTTCTCAGGTTTTTACTACATATGAACACTTTTTACATTCTCTCGTGCAACTCGGCTGCTAGTCCTCCTTTCATGCAGAATCTTAAGGTCCTAGCTCATGTCCAAGGTACCGAAGCCAGCTATAAAGTCAATAATCGATACCTAAAACTTGAATTGTTCTACTTCTTACTGGCTATTGCATCAACTTAGAAGCTTCATCTGTGTTCTACTATGGTGATTTTAGTGTCTCCGCATACCGCAGCACGCGACATAGCTTTGCAGACGATAAGTACAACCGTTTCAGAGAGAAGAGCGGCCAATGTGACGATCTGGCTTTAAGTCGATTCGATAACAAATGACGAAAACGGACGGATTTCTCAGGTTTTTACTAAATATGAACACTTTTCACATTCTCCCGTGCAACTCGGCTGCTAGTCCTCCTTTCATGCAGAATCTTAAGGTCCTAGCTCATGTCCAAGGCACCAAAGCCAGCTAAAAAGTCAATAATCGATACCTAAATCTTGAATTGGACTACTTCTTACTGGCTATTACATCAACTTAGTAGCTTCATCTGTGTTATACTATGCTGATTTTAGTGTCTCCGCATACCGCAGCACGCGACATAGCTTCGCAGACGATAAGTACAAGCGTTTCAGAGAGAAGAGCGGCCAATGTGACGATCTGGCTTTCAGTCGATTCGATAACAAATGACGAAAACGGACGAATTTCTCCGGTTTTTACTACATATAAACACATTTCACATTCTCCCGTGCAACTCGGCTGCTACTCCTCCTTTCATGCAGAATCTTAATGTCCTAGCTCATGTACAAGGCACCAAAGCCAGCTAAGAAGTCAATAATCGATACCTAAAACTTGAATTGTACTACTTCTTACTGGCTATTACATCAACTTAGAAGCTTCATCTGTGTTCTACTATGGTGCTTTTAGTGTCTCCGCATAGCGCAGCACGCGACATAGCTTTGCAGACGATAAATACAACCGTTTCAGAGATAAGAGCGGCCAATGTGACGATCTGGCTTTAAGTCGATTTTATAACAAATGACGAAAACGGACGGATTTCTCAGGTTTTTACTACATATGAACACTTTTCACATTCTCCCGTGCAACTCGGCTGCTAGTCCTCCTTTCATGCAGAATCTTAAGGTCCTAGCTCATGTCCAAGGCACCAAAGCCAGCTAAAAGGTCAATATTCAATACCTAAATCTTGAATTGGACTACTTCTTACTGGCTATTGCATCAACTTAGTAGCTTCATCTGTGTTCTACTATGGTGATTTTAGTGTCTCCGCATACCGCAGCACGCGACATAGCTTTTCAGATGATAAGTACAAGCGTGTCAGAGAGAAGAGCGGCCAATGTGACGATCTGGCTTTAAGTCGATTCGATAACAAATGACGAAAACGGACGAATTTCTCAGGTTTTTACTACATATGAACACTTTTCACATTCTCCCGTGCACCTCGGCTGCTACTCCTCCTTTCATGCAGAATCCTAAGGTCCTAGCTCATGTCCAAGGCACCATACCAAGCTAAAAAGGCAATAATCGATACCTAAAACTTGAATTGTACTACTTCTTACTGGCTATTACATCAACTTAGAAGCTTCATCTGTGTTCTACTATGGTGCTTTTAGTGTCTCAGCATACCGCAGCACGCGGCATAGCTTTGCAGACGATAAGTACAACCGTCTCAGAGAGAAGAGCGGCCAATGTGACGATCTGGCTTTAAGTCGATTCGATAACAAATGACGAAAACGGACGGATTTCTCAGGTTTTTACTACATATGAACACTTTTCACATTCTCCCGTGCAACTCGGCTGCTAGTCCTCCTTTCATGCAGAATCTTAAGGTCCTAGCTCATGTCCAAGGCACCAAAGCCAGCTAAAAGGTCAATATTTAATACCTAAATCTTGAATTGGACTACTTCTTACTGGCTATTGCATCAACTTAGTAGCTTCATCTGTGTTCTACTATGGTGATTTTAGTGTCTCCGCATACCGCAGCACGCGACATAGCTTTTCAGATGATAAGTACAAGCGTTTCAGAGAGAAGAGCGGCCAATGTGACGATCTGGCTTTAAGTCGATTCGATAACAAATGACGAAAACGGACGAATTTCTCAGGTTTTTACTACATATGAACACTTTTCACATTCTCCCGTGCACCTCGGCTGCTACTCCTCCTTTCATGCAGAATCCTAAGGTCCTAGCTCATGTCCAAGGCACCATACCATGCTAAAAAGGCAATAATCGATACCTAAAACTTGAATTGTACTACTTCTTACTGGCTATTACATCAACTTAGTAGCTTCATCTGTGTTCTACTATGGAGCTTTTAGTGTCTCCGCATACCGCAGCACGCGACATAGCTTTGTAGACGATAAGTGCAACCGTTTCAGAGAGAAGAGCGGCCAATGTGACGATCTGGCTTTAAGTCGATTCCATAACAAACGACGAAAACGGACGGATTTCTCAGGTTTTTATTACATATGAACACTTTTCACATTCTCCCGTGCAACTCGGTTGCTAGTCCTCCTTTCATGCAGAATGTTAAGGTCCTAGCTCATGTCCAAGGCACCAAAGCCAGCTAAAAAGTGAATAATCGATACCTAAAACTTGAATTGTACTACTTCTTACTGGCTATTACATCAAGTTAGAAGCTTCATCTGTTTTCTACTATGGTGCTTTTAGTGTCTCCACATACCGCAGCTAGCGAAATAGCTTTGTAGACGAGAAGTACAACCGTTTCAGAGAGAAGAGTAGCCAATGTGACGATTTGGCTTTAAGTCGATTCGATAACAAATGACGAAAACGGACGGATTTCTCAGGTTTTTACTACATATGAAAACTGTTCACAGTCTCCCGTGCAACTCGGCTGCTAGTCCTTCTTTCATGGAGAATGTCAAGGTCCTAGCTCATGTCCAAGGCACCAAAGCCAGCTAAAAAGTCAATAATCGATACCTAAAACTTGAATTGTACTACTTCTTACTGGCTATTACATCAACTTAGAAGCTTCATCTGTGTTCTACTATGGTGCTTTTAGTGTCTCAGCATACCGCAGCACGCGACATAGCTTTGCAGACGATAAGTACAACCGTCTCAGAGAGAAGAGCGGCCAATGTGACGATCTGGCTTTAAGTCGATTCGATAACAAATGAGGAAAACGGACGGATTTCTCAGGTTTATACTACATATGAACACTTTTTACATTCTCTCGTGCAACTCGGTTGCTAGTCCTCCTTTCATGCAGAATCTTAAGGTCCTAGCTCATGTCCAAGGTACCGAAGCCTGCTAAAAAGTCAATAATCGATACCTAAAACTTGAATTGTTCTACTTCTTACTGGCTATTGCATCAACTTAGAAGCTTCATCTGTGTTCTACTATGGTGATTTTAGTGTCTCCGCATACCGCAGCACGCGACATAGCTTTGCAGACGATAAGTACAACCGTTTCAGAGAGAAGAGCGGCCAATGTGACGATCTGGCTTTAAGTCGATTCGATAACAAATGACGAAAACGGACGGATTTCTCAGGTTTTTACTACATATGAACACTTTTCACATTCTCCCGTGCAACTCGGCTGCTAGTCCTCCTTTCATGCAGAATCTTAATGTCCTAGCTCATGTCCAAGGCACCAAAGCCAGCTAAAAAGTCAATAATCGATACCTAAATCTTGAATTGGACTACTTCTTACTGGCTATTACATCAACTTAGTAGCTTCATCTGTGTTATACTATGCTGATTTTAGTGTCTCCGCATACCGCAGCACGCGACATAGCTTTGCAGACGATAAGTACAAGCGTTTCAGAGAGAAGAGCGGCCAATGTGACGATCTGGCTTTCAGTCGACTCGATAACAAATGACGAAAACGGACGAATTTCTCCGGTTTTTACTACATATAAACACATTTCACATTCTCCCGTGCAACTCGGCTGCTACTCCTCCTTTCATGCAGAAACTTAAGGTCCTAGCTCATGTACAAGGCACCAAAGCCAGCTAAGAAGTCAATAATCGATACCTAAAACTTGAATTGTACTACTTCTTACTGGCTATTACATCAACTTAGAAGCTTCATCTGTGTTCTACTATGGTGCTTTTAGTGTCTCCGAATAAAGCAGTACGCGACATTGCTTTGCAGTCGATAAGTACAACCGTTTCAGAGAGCAGAGCGGCCAATGTGACGAACTGGCTTTAAGTCGATTTGATAACAAATGACGAAGACGGACGGATTTCTCAGGTTTTTACTACATGTGAACACATTTCACATTCTCCCGTGCAACTGGGCTGCTAGTCCTCCTTTTATGCAGAGTCTTTAAGTCCTAGCTCATGTCCAAGGCAAAAGCCAGCTACAAAGTCAATAATCGATTCCAAAAACTTGAACTGTACAACTTCTTACTGGCTATTACATCAACTTAGATGCTTCATCTGTGTTCTGCTATGGTGATTTTAGTGTCTCCACATAAGGCTGCAGGCGACATAGCTTTGCAGACGATATGTACAACCGTTTCAGAGAGAAGAGCGGCCAATGTGACGATCGGGCTTTATGTCGATTCAATAACAAATGACGGAAACGGACGGATTTCTCTGGATTTTACTACATATGAACACTTTTCACATTCTCCCGTGCAACTCGGCTGCTAGTCCTCCTTTCATGCAGAATCTTAAGGTCCTAGCTCATGTCCAAGGCACCAAAGCCAGCTAAAAAGTCAATAATCGATTCCTAAAACTTGAATTGTACTACTTCTTACTGGCTATTACATCAACTTAGAAGCTTCATCTGTGTTCTACTACGGTGCTTTTAGTTTCTCCGCATATCGCAGCACGCGACATAGTTTTGCACTCGATAAGCACAACCGTTTCAGAGGGAAGAGCGGCCAATGTGACGATGTGGCTTTAAGTCGATTCGATAACAAATGACGAAAACGGACGGATTTCTCAGGTTTTTACTACATGTGAACACTTTTCACATTCTCCCGTGCAACTCGGCTGATAGTCCTCCTTTCATGCAGAATCTTAAGGTCCTTGCTCATGTCCAAGGCACGAAAGCCAGCTAAAAAGTCAATATTCGATACCTAAAACTTGAATTCAATTACTTCTTACTGGCTATTACATCAACTTAGAAGCTTCATCTGCGTTCTACTATGGTGATTTTAGTGTCTCCGCATACCGCAGCACGCGACATAGCTTTTCAGATGATAAGTACAAGCGTTTCAGAGAGAAGAGCGGCCAATGTGACGATCTGGCTTTACGTCGATTCGATAACAAATGACGAAAACGGACGAATTTCTCAGGTTTTTACTACATATGAACACTTTTCACATTCTCCCGTGCAACTCGGCTGCTACTCCTCCTTTCATGCAGAATCCTAAGGTCCTAGCTCATGTCCAAGGCACCATACCAAGCTAAAAAGGCAATAATCGATACCTAAAACTTGAATTGTACTACTTCTTTCTGGCTATTACATCAACTTAGAAGCTTCATCTGTGTTCTACTATGGTGCTTTTAGTGTCTCCGCATACCGCAGCACGCGACATAGCTTTGTAGACGATAAGTGCAACCGTTTCAGAGAGAAGAGCGGCCAATGTGACGATCTGGCTTTAAGTCGATTCGATAACAAACGACGAAAACGGACGGATTTCTCAGGTTTTTATTACATATGAACACTTTTCACATTCTCCCGTGCAACTCGGTTGCTAGTCCTCCTTTCATGCAGAATGTTAAGGTCCTAGCTCATGTCCAAGGCACCAAAGCCAGCTAAAAAGTCAATAATCGATACCTAAAACTTGAATTGTACTACTTCTTACTGGCTATTACATCAAGTTAGAAGCTTCATCTGTTTTCTACTATGGTGCTTTTAGTGTCTCCACATACCGCAGCTAGCGAAATAGCTTTGTAGACGAGAAGTACAACCGTTTCAGAGAGAAGAGTAGCCAATGTGACGATTTGGCTTTAAGTCGATTCGATAACAAATGACGAATACGGACGGATTTCTCAGGTTTTTACTACATATGAAAACTTTTCACAGTCTCCCGTGCAACTCGGCTGCTAGTCCTTCTTTCATGGAGAATGTCAAGGTCCTAGCTCATGTCCAAGGCACCAAAGCCAGCTAAAAAGTCAATAATCGATACCTAAAACTTGAATTGTACTACTTCTTACTGGCTATTACATCAACTTAGAAGCTTCATCTGTGTTCTACTATGGTGCTTTTAGTGTCTCAGCATACCGCAGCACGCGACATAGCTTTGCAGACGATAAGTACAACCGTCGCAGAGAGAAGAGCGGCCAATGTGACGATCTGGCTTTAAGTCGATTCGATAACAAATGACGAAAACGGACGGATTTCTCAGGTTTATACTACATATGAACACTTTTTACATTCTCTCGTGCAACTCGGTTGCTAGTCCTCCTTTCATGCAGAATCTTAAGGTCCTAGCTCATGTCCAAGGTACCGAAGCCTGCTAAAAAGTCAATAATCGATACCTAAAACTTGAATTGTTCTACTTCTTACTGGCTATTGCATCAACTTAGAAGCTTCATCTGTGTTCTACTATGGTGATTTTAGTGTCTCCGCATACCGCAGCACGCGACATAGCTTTGCAGACGATAAGTACAACCGTTTCAGAGAGAAGAGCGGCCAATGTGACGATCTGGCTTTAAGTCGATTCGATAACAAATGACGAAAACGGACGGATTTCTCAGGTTTTTACTACATATGAACACTTTTCACATTCTCCCGTGCAACTCGGCTGCTAGTCCTCCTTTCATGCAGAATCTTAATGTCCTAGCTCATGTCCAAGGCACCAAAGCCAGCTAAAAAGTCAATAATCGATACCTAAATCTTGAATTGGACTACTTCTTACTGGCTATTACATCAACTTAGTAGCTTCATCTGTGTTATACTATGCTGATTTTAGTGTCTCCGCATACCGCAGCACGCGACATAGCTTTGCAGACGATAAGTACAAGCGTTTCAGAGAGAAGAGCGGCCAATGTGACGATCTGGCTTTCAGTCGACTCGATAACAAATGACGAAAACGGACGAATTTCTCCGGTTTTTACTACATATAAACACATTTCACATTCTCCCGTGCAACTCGGCTGCTACTCCTCCTTTCATGCAGAAACTTAAGGTCCTAGCTCATGTACAAGGCACCAAAGCCAGCTAAGAAGTCAATAATCGATACCTAAAACTTGAATTGTACTACTTCTTACTGGCTATTACATCAACTTAGAAGCTTCATCTGTGTTCTACTATGGTGCTTTTAGTGTCTCCGCATAGCGCAGCACGCGACATAGCTTTGCAGACGATAAATACAAACGTTTCAGAGATAAGAGCGGCCAATGTGACGATCTGGCTTTAAGTCGATTTTATAACAAATGACGAAAACGGACGGATTTCTCAGGTTTTTACTACATATGAACACTTTTCACATTCTCCCGTGCAACTCGGCTGCTAGTCCTCCTTTCATGCAGAATCTTAAGGTCCTAGGTCATGTCCAAGGCACCAAAGCCAGCTAAAAGGTCAATATTCAATACCTAAATCTTGAATTGGACTACTTCTTACTGGCTATTGCATCAACTTAGTAGCTTCATCTGTGTTCTACTATGGTGATTTTAGTGTCTCCGCATACCGCAGCACGCGACATAGCTTTTCAGATGATAAGTACAAGCGTTTCAGAGAGAAGAGCGGCCAATGTGACGATCTGGCTTTAAGTCGATTCGATAACAAATGACGAAAACGGACGAATTTCTCAGGTTTTTACTACATATGAACACTTTTCACATTCTCCCGTGCACCTCGGCTGCTACTCCTCCTTTCATGCAGAATCCTAAGGTCCTAGCTCATGTCCAAGGCACCATACCAAGCTAAAAAGGCAATAATCGATACCTAAAACTTGAATTGTACTACTTCATACTGGCTATTACATCAACTTAGAAGCTTCATCTGTGTTCTACTATGGTGCTTTTAGTGTCTCCGCATACCGCAGCACGCGACATAGCTTTGTAGACGATAAGTACAACCGTTTCAGAGAGAAGAGCGGCCAATGTGACGATCTGGCTTTAAGTCGATTCGATAACAAATGACGAAAACGGACGGATTTCTCAGGTTTTTATTACATATGAACACTTTTCACATTCTCCCGTGCAACTCGGTTGCTAGTCCTAGTTTCATGCAGAATGTTAAGGTCCTAGCTCATGTCCAAGGCACCAAAGCCAGCTAAAAAGTCAATAATCGATACCTAAAACTTGAATTGTACTACTTCTTACTGGCTATTACATCAAGTTAGAAGCTTCATCTGTTTTCTACTATGGTGCTTTTAGTGTCTCCACATACCGCAGCACGCGAAATAGCTTTGTAGACGATAAGTACATCCGTTTCAGAGAGAAGAGTAGCCAATGTGACGATTTGGCTTTAAGTCGATTCGATAACAAATGACGAAAACGGACGGATTTCTCAGGTTTTTACTACATATGAAAACTTTTCACAGTCTCCCGTGCAACTCGGCTGCTAGTCCTTCTTTCATGCAGAATGTCAAGGTCCTAGCTCATGTCCAAGGCACCAAAGCCAGCTAAACAGTCAATAATCGATACCTAAAACTTGAATTGTACTACTTCTTACTGGCTATTACATCAACTTAGAAGCTTCATCTGTGTTCTACTATGGTGCTTTTAGTGTCTCAGCATACCGCAGCACGCGACATAGCTTTGCAGACGATAAGTACAACCGTCTCAGAGAGAAGAGCGGCCAATGTGACGATCTGGCTTTAAGTCGATTCGATAACAAATGACGAAAACGGACGGATTTCTCAGGTTTATACTACATATGAACACTTTTTACATTCTCTCGTGCAACTCGGTTGCTAGTCCTCCTTTCATGCAGAATCTTAAGGTCCTAGATCATGTCCAAGGTACCGAAGCCAGCTAAAAAGTCAATAATCGATACCTAAAACTTGAATTGTTCTACTTCTTACTGGCTATTGCATCAACTTAGAAGCTTCATCTGTGTTCTACTATGGTGATTTTAGTGTCTCCGCATACCGCAGCACGCGACATAGCTTTGCAGACGATAAGTACAACCGTTTCAGAGAGAAGAGCGGCCAATGTGACGATCTGGCTTTAAGTCGATTCGATAACAAATGACGAAAACGGACGGATTTCTCAGGTTTTTACTACATATGAACACTTTTCACATTCTCCCATGCAACTCGGCTGCTAGTCCTCCTTTCATGCAGAATCTTAAGGTCCTAGCTCATGTCCAAGGCACCAAAGCGAGCTAAAAAGTCAATAACCGATACCTAAAACTTGAAATGTACTACTTCTTACTGGCTATTACGTCATCTTAGGAGCTTCATCTGTGTTCTACTATGGTGCTTTTAGTGTCTCCGAATAAAGCAGTACGCGACATTGCTTTGCAGTCGATAAGTACAACCGTTTCAGAGAGCAGAGCGGCCAATGTGACGAACTGGCTTTAAGTCGATTTGATAACAAATGACGAAGACGGACGGATTTCTCAGGTTTTTACTACATGTGAACACATTTCACATTCTCCCGTGCAACTGGGCTGCTAGTCCTCCTTTTATGCAGAGTCTTTAAGTCCTAGCTCATGTCCAAGGCAAAAGCCAGCTACAAAGTCAATAATCGATTCCAAAAACTTGAACTGTACAACTTCTTACTGGCTATTACATCAACTTAGATGCTTCATCTGTGTTCTGCTATGGTGATTTTAGTGTCTCCACATAAGGCTGCAGGCGACATAGCTTTGCAGACGATATGTACAACCGTTTCAGAGAGAAGAGCGGCCAATGTGACGATCGGGCGTTATGTCGATTCAATAACAAATGACGGAAACGGACGGATTTCTCTGGATTTTACTACATATGAACACTTTTCACATTCTCCCGTGCAACTCGGCTGCTAGTCCTCCTTTCATGCAGAATCTTAAGGTCCTAGCTCATGTCCAAGGCACCAAAGCCAGCTAAAAAGTCAATAATCGATTCCTAAAACTTGAATTGTACTACTTCTTACTGGCTATTACATCAACTTAGAAGCTTCATCTGTGTTCTACTACGGTGCTTTTAGTTTCTCCGCATATCGCAGCACGCGACATAGTTTTGCACTCGATAAGCACAACCGTTTCAGAGGGAAGAGCGGCCAATGTGACAATGTGGCTTTAAGTCGATTCGATAACAAATGACGAAAACGGACGGATTTCTCAGGTTTTTACTACATGTGAACACTTTTCACATTCTCCCGTGCAACTCGGCTGCTACTCCTCCTTTCATGCAGAATCCTAAGGTCCTAGCTCATGTCCAAGGCACCAAACCAAGCTAAAAAGTCAATAATCGATACCTAAAACTTGAATTCAATTACTTCTTACTGGCTATTACATCAACTTAGAAGCTTCATCTGCGTTCTACTATGGTGATTTTAGTGTCTCCGCATACCGCAGCACGCGACATAGCTTTTCAGATGATAAGTACAAGCGTTTCAGAGAGAAGAGCGGCCAATGTGACGATCTGGCTTTACGTCGATTCGATAACAAATGACGAAAACGGACGAATTTCTCAGGTTTTTACTACATATGAACACTTTTCACATTCTCCCGTGCAACTCGGCTGCTACTCCTCCTTTCATGCAGAATCCTAAGGTCCTAGCTCATGTCCAAGGCACCAAACCAAGCTAAAAAGGCAATAATCGATACCTAAAACTTGAATTGTACTACTTCTTACTGGCTATTACATCAACTTAGAAGCTTCATCTGTGTTCTACTATGGTGCTTTTAGTGTCTCCACATACCGCAGCACGCGACATAGCTTTGTAGACGATAAGTACAACCGTTTCAGAGAGAAGAGCGGCCAATGTGACGATCTGGCTTTAAGTCGATTCGATAACAAATGACGAAAACGGACGGATTTCTCAGGTTTTTATTACATATGAACACTTTTCACATTCTCAAGCGCAACTCGGCTGCTAGTCCTCCTTTCATGCAGAATGTTAAGGTCCTAGCTCATGTCCAAGGCACCAAAGCCAGCTAAAAAGTCAATAATCGATACCTAAAACTTGAATTGTACTACTTCTTACTGGCTATTACATCAAGTTAGAAGCTTCATCTGTGTTCTACTATGGTGCTTTTAGTGTCTCCACATACCGCAGCACGCGACATAGCTTTGTAGACGACAAGTACAACCGTTTCAGAGAGAAGAGTAGCCAATGTGACGATTTGGCTTTAAGTCGATTCGATAACAAATGACGAAAACGGACGGATTTCTCAGGTTTTACTACATATGAAAACTTTTCACAGTCTCCCGTGCAACTCGGCTGCTAGTCCTTCTTTCATGCAGAATGTCAAGGTCCTAGCTCATGTCCAATGCACCAAAGCCAGCTAAAAAGTCAATAATCGATACCTAAAACTTGAATTGTACTACTTCTTACTGGCTATTACATCAACTTAGAAGCTTCATCTGTGTTCTACTATGGTGCTTTTAGTGTCTCAGCATACCGCAGCACGCGACATAGCTTTGCAGACGATAAGTACAACCGTTTCAGAGAGAAGAGCGGCCAATGTGACGATCTGGCTTTAAGTCGATTCGATAACAAATGACGAAAACGGACGGATTTCTCAGGTTTTTACTACATATGAACACTTTTCACATTCTCCCATGCAACTCGGCTGCTAGTCCTCCTTTCATGCAGAATCTTAAGGTCCTAGCTCATGTCCAAGGCACCAAAGCCAGCTAAAAAGTCAATAATCGATACCTAAATCTTGAATTGGACTACTTCTTACTGGCTATTACATCAACTTAGTAGCTTCATCTGTGTTATACTATGGTGATTTTAGTGTCTCAGCATACCGCAGCACGCGACATAGCTTTGCAGACGATAAGTACAAGCGTTTCAGAGAGAAGAGCGGCCAATGTGACGATCTGGCTTTCAGTCGATTCGATAACAAATGACGAAAACGGACGAATTTCTCCGGTTTTTACTACATATAAACACATTTCACATTCTCCCGTGCAACTCGGCTGCTACTCCTCCTTTCATGCAGAATCTTAAGGTCCTAGCTCATGTACAAGGCACCAAAGCCACCTAAGAAGTCAATAATCGATACCTAAAACTTGAATTGTACTACTTCTTACTGGCTATTACATCAACTTAGAAGCTTCATCTGTGTTCTACTATGGTGCTTTTAGTGTCTCCGCATAGCGCAGCATGCGACATAGCTTTGCAGACGATAAATACAACCGTTTCAGAGATAAGAGCGGCCAATGTGACGATCTGGCTTTAAGTCGATTTTATAACAAATGACGAAAACGGACGGATTTCTCAGGTTTTTACTACATATGAACACTTTTCACATTCTCCCGTGCAACTCGGCTGCTACTCCTCCTTTCATGCAGAATCCTAAGGTCCTAGCTCATGTCCAAGGCACCATACCAAGCTAAAAAGGCAATAATCGATACCTAAAACTTGAATTGTACTACTTCTTACTGGCTATTACATCAACTTAGAAGCTTCATCTGTGTTCTACTATGGTGCTTTTAGTGTCTCCGCATACCGCAGCACGCGACATAGCTTTGTAGACGATAAGTACAACCGTTTCAGAGAGAAGAGCAGCCAATGTGACGATCTGGCTTTAAGTCGATTCGATAACAAATGACGAAAACGGACGGATTTCTCAGGTTTTTATTACATATGAACACTTTTCACATTCTCCCGTGCAACTCGGTTGCTAGTCCTCCTTTCATGCAGAATGTTAAGGTCCTAGCTCATGTCCAAGGCACCAAAGCCAGCTAAAAAGTCAATAATCGATACCTAAAACTTGAATTGTACTACTTCTTACTGGCTATTACATCAAGTTTGAAGCTTCATCTGTGTTCTACTATGGTGATTTTAGTGTCTCCGCATACCGCAGCACGCGACATAGCTTTGCAGACGATAAGTACAACCGTTTCAGAGAGAATAGCGGCCAATGTGACGATCTGAATTTAAGTCGATTCGATAACAAATGACGAAAACGGACGGATTTCTCAGGTTTTTACTACATATAAACACTTTTCACATTCTCCCGTGCAACTCGGCTGCTAGTCCTCCTTTCATGCAGAATCTTAAGGTCCTAGCTCATGTCCAAGGCACCAAAGCCAGCTAAAAAGTCAATAACCGATACCTAAAACTTGAAATGTACTACTTCTTACTGGCTATTACGTCATCTTAGGAGCTTCATCTGTGTTCTACTATGGTGCTTTTAGTGTCTCCGAATAAAGCAGTACGCGACATAGCTTTGCAGTCGATAAGTACAACCGTTTCAGAGAGCAGAGCGGCCAATGTGACGAACTGGCTTTACGTCGATTCGATAACAAATGACGAAAACGGACGAATTTCTCAGGTTTTTACTACATATGAACACTTTTCACATTCTCCCGTGCAACTCGGCTGCTACTCCTCCTTTCATGCAGAATCCTAAGGTCCTAGCTCATGTCCAAGGCACCAAACCAAGCTAAAAAGGCAATAATCGATACCTAAAACTTGAATTGTACTACTTCTTACTGGCTATTACATCAACTTAGAAGCTTCATCTGTGTTCTACTATGGTGCTTTTAGTGTCTCCACATACCGCAGCACGCGACATAGCTTTGTAGACAATAAGTACAACCGTTTCAGAGAGAAGAGCGGCCAATGTGACGATCTGGCTTTAAGTCGATTCGATAACAAATGACGAAAACGGACGGATTTCTCAGGTTTTTATTACATATGAACACTTTTCACATTCTCAAGCGCAACTCGGCTGCTAGTCCTCCTTTCATGCAGAATGTTAAGGTCCTAGCTCATGTCCAAGGCACCAAAGCCAGCTAAAAAGTCAATAATCGATACCTAAAACTTGAATTGTACTACTTCTTACTGGCTATTACATCAAGTTAGAAGCTTCATCTGTGTTCTACTATGGTGCTTTTAGTGTCTCCACATACCGCAGCACGCGACATAGCTTTGTAGACGACAAGTACAACCGTTTCAGAGAGAAGAGTAGCCAATGTGACGATTTGGCTTTAAGTCGATTCGATAACAAATGACGAAAACGGACGGATTTCTCAGGTTTT
Source organism: Schistocerca gregaria (assembly GCF_023897955.1). Classification (NCBI taxonomy): domain Eukaryota; kingdom Metazoa; phylum Arthropoda; class Insecta; order Orthoptera; family Acrididae; genus Schistocerca; species Schistocerca gregaria. The sequence continues at coordinate 206,631 of NW_026061829.1, forward strand.
ACTACATATGAAAACTTTTCACAGTCTCCCGTGCAACTCGGCTGCTAGTCCTTCTTTCATGCAGAATGTCAAGGTCCTAGCTCATGTCCAATGCACCAAAGCCAGCTAAAAAGTCAATAATCGATACCTAAAACTTGAATTGTACTACTTCTTACTGGCTATTACATCAACTTAGAAGCTTCATCTGTGTTCTACTATGGTGCTTTTAGTGTCTCAGCATACCGCAGCACGCGACATAGCTTTGCAGACGATAAGTACAACCGTTTCAGAGAGAAGAGCGGCCAATGTGACGATCTGGCTTTAAGTCGATTCGATAACAAATGACGAAAACGGACGGATTTCTCAGGTTTTTACTACATATGAACACTTTTCACATTCTCCCATGCAACTCGGCTGCTAGTCCTCCTTTCATGCAGAATCTTAAGGTCCTAGCTCATGTCCAAGGCACCAAAGCCAGCTAAAAAGTCAATAATCGATACCTAAATCTTGAATTGGACTACTTCTTACTGGCTATTACATCAACTTAGTAGCTTCATCTGTGTTATACTATGGTGATTTTAGTGTCTCAGCATACCGCAGCACGCGACATAGCTTTGCAGACGATAAGTACAAGCGTTTCAGAGAGAAGAGCGGCCAATGTGACGATCTGGCTTTCAGTCGATTCGATAACAAATGACGAAAACGGACGAATTTCTCCGGTTTTTACTACATATAAACACATTTCACATTCTCCCGTGCAACTCGGCTGCTACTCCTCCTTTCATGCAGAATCTTAAGGTCCTAGCTCATGTACAAGGCACCAAAGCCACCTAAGAAGTCAATAATCGATACCTAAAACTTGAATTGTACTACTTCTTACTGGCTATTACATCAACTTAGAAGCTTCATCTGTGTTCTACTATGGTGCTTTTAGTGTCTCCGCATAGCGCAGCACGCGACATAGCTTTGCAGACGATAAATACAACCGTTTCAGAGATAAGAGCGGCCAATGTGACGATCTGGCTTTAAGTCGATTTTATAACAAATGACGAAAACGGACGGATTTCTCAGGTTTTTACTACATATGAACACTTTTCACATTCTCCCGTGCAACTCGGCTGCTACTCCTCCTTTCATGCAGAATCCTAAGGTCCTAGCTCATGTCCAAGGCACCATACCAAGCTAAAAAGGCAATAATCGATACCTAAAACTTGAATTGTACTACTTCTTACTGGCTATTACATCAACTTAGAAGCTTCATCTGTGTTCTACTATGGTGCTTTTAGTGTCTCCGCATACCGCAGCACGCGACATAGCTTTGTAGACGATAAGTACAACCGTTTCAGAGAGAAGAGCAGCCAATGTGACGATCTGGCTTTAAGTCGATTCGATAACAAATGACGAAAACGGACGGATTTCTCAGGTTTTTATTACATATGAACACTTTTCACATTCTCCCGTGCAACTCGGTTGCTAGTCCTCCTTTCATGCAGAATGTTAAGGTCCTAGCTCATGTCCAAGGCACCAAAGCCAGCTAAAAAGTCAATAATCGATACCTAAAACTTGAATTGTACTACTTCTTACTGGCTATTACATCAAGTTTGAAGCTTCATCTGTGTTCTACTATGGTGATTTTAGTGTCTCCGCATACCGCAGCACGCGACATAGCTTTGCAGACGATAAGTACAACCGTTTCAGAGAGAATAGCGGCCAATGTGACGATCTGAATTTAAGTCGATTCGATAACAAATGACGAAAACGGACGGATTTCTCAGGTTTTTACTACATATAAACACTTTTCACATTCTCCCGTGCAACTCGGCTGCTAGTCCTCCTTTCATGCAGAATCTTAAGGTCCTAGCTCATGTCCAAGGCACCAAAGCCAGCTAAAAAGTCAATAACCGATACCTAAAACTTGAAATGTACTACTTCTTACTGGCTATTACGTCATCTTAGGAGCTTCATCTGTGTTCTACTATGGTGCTTTTAGTGTCTCCGAATAAAGCAGTACGCGACATAGCTTTGCAGTCGATAAGTACAACCGTTTCAGAGAGCAGAGCGGCCAATGTGACGAACTGGCTTTAAGTCGATTCGATAACAAATGACGAAGACGGACGGATTTCTCAGGTTTTTACTACATGTGAACACTTTTCACATTCTCCCGTGCAACTGGGCTGCTAGTCCTCCTTTTATGCAGAATCTTTAAGTCCTAGCTCATGTCCAAGGCAAAAGCCAGCTACAAAGTCAATAATCGATTCCAAAAACTTGAACTGTACAACTTCTTACTGGCTATTACATCAACTTAGATGCTTCATCTGTGTTCTGCTATGGTGATTTTAGTGTCTCCACATACCGCTGCAGGCGACATAGCTTTGCAGACGATATGTACAACCGTTTCAGAGAGAAGAGCGGCCAATGTGACGATCTGGCTTTATGTCGATTCAATAACAAATGACGGAAACGGACGGATTTCTCTGGATTTTACTACATAAGAACACTTTTCACATTCTCCCGTGCAACTCGGCTGCTAGTCCTCCTTTCATGCAGAATCTTAAGGTCCTAGCTCATGTCCAAGGCACCAAAGCCAGCTAAAAAGTCAATAATCGATTCCTAAAACTTGAATTGTACTACTTCTTACTGGCTATTACATCAACTTAGAAGCTTCATCTGTGTTCTACTACGGTGCTTTTAGTTTCTCCGCATATCGCAGCACGCGACATAGTTTTGCACTCGATAAGCACAACCGTTTCAGAGGGAAGAGCGGCCAATGTGACGATGTGGCTTTAAGTCGATTCGATAACAAATGACGAAAACGGACGGATTTCTCAGGTTTTTACTACATATGAACACTTTTCACATTCTCCCGTGCAACTCGGCTGATAGTCCTCCTTTCATGCAGAATCTTAAGGTCCTTGCTCATGTCCAAGGCACGAAAGCCAGCTAAAAAGTCAATAATCGATACCTAAAACTTGAATTCAATTACTTCTTACTGGCTATTACATCAACTTAGAAGCTTCATCTGCGTTCTACTATGGTGCTTTTAGTGTCTCCACATACCGCAGCACGCGACATAGCTTTGCAGACGATAAGTACAACCGTTCCAGAGAGAAGAGTAGCCAATGTGACGATTTGGCTTTAAGTCGATTCGATAACAAATGACGAAAACGGACCGATTTCTCAGGTTTTTACTACATATGAAAACTTTTCACAGTCTCCCGTGCAACTCGGCTGCTAGTCCTTCTTTCATGCAGAATGTAAAGGTCCTAGCTCATGTCCAAGGCACCAAAGCCAGCTAAAAAGTCAATAATCGATACCTAAAACTTGAATTGTTCTACTTCTTACTGGCTATTGCATCATCTTAGAAGCTTCATCTGTGTTCTACCATGGTGATTTTAGTGTCTCCGCATACCGCAGCACGCGACATAGCTTTGCAGACGATAAGTACAACCGTTTCAGAGAGAAGAGTGGCCAATGTGACGATCTGGCTTTAAGTCGATTCGATAACAAATGACGAAAACGGATTTCTCAGGTTTTTACTACATATGAACACTTTTCACATTCTCCCATGCAACTGGGCTGCTAGTCCTCCTTTCATGCAGAATCTTAAAGTCCTGGCTCATGTCCAAGGCACGAAAGCCAGCTAAAAAGTCAATAATCGATACCTAAATCTTGAATTGGACTACTTATTACTGGCTATTACATCAACTTAGAAGCTTCATCTGTATTCTACTATGGTGCTTTTCCTGTTTCCGCCTACGGCAACACGCGACATAGCTTTGCAGACGGTAAGCACAACCGTTTCAGAGAGAAGAGCGGCCAATGTGACGATCTGGCTTTATGTCGATTCGATAGCAAATGACGAAAAAGGACGGATTTCTCAGGTTATTACTACATAAGAACACTTCTCACATTCTCCCGTGCAACTCGGCTGCTAGTCTTCCTTTCATGCAGAATCTTAAGGTCCTAGCTCATGTCCAAGGCACCAAAGCCAGCTAAAAGGTCCATATTCAATACCTAAAACTTGAATTGTACTACTTCTTACTGGCTATTACATCAACTTAGAACCTTGATCTGTGTTCTACTATGGTGCTTTTAGTGTCTCAGCATACCGCAGCACGCGACATAGCTTTGCAGACGATAAGTACAACCGTTTCAGAGAGAAGAGCGGCCAATGTGACGATCTGGCTTTATGTCGATTCGATAACAAATGACGAAAACGGACGGATTTCTACGGTTTTTACTACATATGAACACTTTTCACATTCTCCCGTGCAACTCGGCTGCTAGTCCTCCTTTCATGCAGAATCTTGAGGTCCTAGCTCATGTCCAAGGCACCAAAGCCAGCTAAAAAGTCAATAATCGATACCTAACACTTGAATTGTTCTACTTCTTACTGGCTATTGCATCAACTTAGAAGCTTCATCTGTGTTCTACTATGGTGATTTTAGTGTCTCCGCATACCGCAGCACGCGACATAGCCTTGCAGACGATAAGTACAACCGTTTCAGAGAGAAGAGCGGCCAATGTGACGATCTGGCTTTAAGTCGATTCGATAACAAATGACGAAAACGGATTTCTCAGGTTTTTACTACATATGAACACTTTTCACATTCTCCCGTGCAACTCGGCTGCTAGTCCTCCTTTCATGCAGAATCTTAAGGTCCTAGCTCATGTCCAAGGCACCAAAGCCAGCTAAAAGGTCAATATTCAATACCTAAATCTTGAATTGGACTACTTCTTACTGGCTATTGCATCAACTTAGTAGCTTCATCTGTGTTCTACTATGGTGATTTTAGTGTCTCCGCATACCGCAGCACGCGACATAGCTTTGCAGATGATAAGTACAACCGTTTCAGAGAGAAGAGCGGCCAATGTGACGATCTGGCTTTAAGTCGATTCGATAACAAATGACGAAAACGGACGGATTTCTCAGGTTTTTACTACATATGAACACTTTTTACATTCTCTCGTGCAACTCGGCTGCTAGTCCTCCTTTCATGCAGAATCTTAAGGTCCTAGCTCATGTCCAAGGTACCGAAGCCAGCTAAAAAGTCAATAATCGATACCTAAAACTTGAATTGTTCTACTTCTTACTGGCTATTGCATCAACTTAGAAGCTTCATCTGTGTTCTACTATGGTGATTTTAGTGTCTCCGCATACCGCAGCACGCGACATAGCTTTGTAGACGATAAGTACAACCGTTTCAGAGAGAAGAGCGGCCAATGTGACGATCTGGCTTTAAGTCGATTCGATAACAAATGACGAAAACGGACGGATTTCTCAGGTTTTTACTACATATGAACACTTTTCACATTCTCCCATGCAACTCGGCTGCTAGTCCTCCTATCATGCAGAATCTTAAGGTCCTAGCTCATGTCCAAGGCACCAAAGCCAGCTAAAAAGTCAATAATCGATACCTAAATCTTGAATTGGACTACTTCTTACTGGCTATTACATCAACTTAGTAGCTTCATCTGTGTTATACTATGGTGATTTTAGTGTCTCAGCATACCGCAGCACGCGACATAGCTTTGCAGAGGATAAGTACAAGCGTTTCAGAGAGAAGAGCGGCCAATGTGACGATCTGGCTTTCAGTCGATTCGATAACAAATGACGAAAACGGACGAATTTCTCCGATTTTACTACATATAAACACATTTCACATTCTCCCGTGCAACTCGGCTCCTACTCCTCCTTTCATGCAGAATCTTAAGGTCCTAGCTCATGTACAAGGCACCAAAGCCACCTAAGAAGTCAATAATCGATACCTAAAACTTGAATTGTACTACTTCTTACTGGCTATTACATCAACTTAGAAGCTTCATCTGTGTTCTACTATGGTGCTTTTAGTGTCTCCGCATAGCGCAGCACTCGACATAGCTTTGCAGACGATAAATACAACCGTTTCAGAGATAAGAGCGGCCAATGTGACGATCTGGCTTTAAGTCGATTTTATAACAAATGACGAAAACGGACGGATTTCTCAGGTTTTTACTACATATGAACACTTTTCACATTCTCCCGTGCAACTCGGCTGCTACTCCTCCTTTCATGCAGAATCCTAAGGTCCTAGCTCATGTCCAAGGCACCATACCAAGCTAAAAAGGCAATAATCGATACCTAAAACTTGAATTGTACTACTTCTTACTGGCTATTACATCAACTTAGAAGCTTCATCTGTGTTCTACTATGGTGCTTTCAGTGTCTCCGCATACCGCAGCACGCGACATAGCTTTGTAGACGATAAGTACAACCGTTTCAGAGAGAAGAGCAGCCAATGTGACGATCTGGCTTTAAGTCGATTCGATAACAAATGACGAAAACGGACGGATTTCTCAGGTTTTTATTACATATGAACACTTTTCACATTCTCCCGTGCAACTCGGTTGCTAGTCCTCCTTTCATGCAGAATGTTAAGGTCCTAGCTCATGTCCAAGGCACCAAAGCCAGCTAAAAAGTCAATAATCGATACCTAAAACTTGAATTGTACTACTTCTTACTGGCTATTACTTCAAGTTTGAAGCTTCATCTGTGTTCTACTATGGTGATTTTAGTGTCTCCGCATACCGCAGCACGCGACATAGCTTTGCAGACGATAAGTACAACCGTTTCAGAGAGAAGAGCGGCCAATGTGACGATCTGGCTTTAAGTCGATTCGATAACAAATGACGAAAACGGACGGATTTCTCAGGTTTTTACTACATATAAACACTTTTCACATTCTCCCGTGCAACTCGGCTGCTAGTCCTCCTTTCATGCAGAATCTTAAGGTCCTAGCTTATGTCCAAGGCACCAAAGCCAGCTAAAAAGTCAATAATCGATTCCTAAAACTTGAATTGTACTACTTCTTACTGGCTATTACATCAACTTAGAAGCTTCATCTGTGTTCTACTACGGTGCTTTTAGTTTCTCCGCATATCGCAGCACGCGACATAGTTTTGCACTCGATAAGCACAACCGTTTCAGAGGGAAGAGCGGCCATTGTGACGATGTGGCTTTAAATCGATTCGATAACAAATGACGAAAACGGACGGATTTCTCAGGTTTTTACTACATATGAACACTTTTCACATTTTCCCGTGCAACTCGGCTGATAGTCCTCCTTTCATGCAGAATCTTAAGTACCTTGCTCATGTCCAAGGCACGAAAGCCAGCTAATAAGTCAATAATCGATACCTAAAACTTGAATTCAATTACTTCTTACTGGCTATTACATCAACTTAGAAGCTTCATCTGCGTTCTACTATGGTGCTTTTAGTGTCTCCACATACCGCAGCACGCGACATAGCTTTGCAGACGATAAGTACAACCGTTTCAGAGAGAAGAGTAGCCAATGTGACGATTTGGCTTTAAGTCGATTCGATAACAAATGACGAAAACGGACCGATTTCTCAGGTTTTTACTACATATGAAAACTTTTCACAGTTTCCCGTGCAACTTGGCTGCTAGTCCTTCTTTCATGCAGAATGTAAAGGTCCTAGCTCATGTCCAAGGCACCAAAGCCAGCTAAAAAGTCAATAATCGATACCTAAAACTTGAATTGTTCTACTTCTTACTGGCTATTGCATCATCTTAGAAGCTTCATCTGTGTTCTACCATGGTGATTTTAGTGTCTCCGCATACCGCAGCACGCGACATAGCTTTGCAGACGATAAGTACAACCGTTTCAGAGAGAAGAGTGGCCAATGTGACGATCTGGCTTTAAGTCGATTCGATAACAAATGACGAAAACGGATTTCTCAGGTTTTTACTACATATGAACACTTTTCACATTCTCCCGTGCAACTGGGCTGCTAGTCCTCCTTTCATGCAGAATCTTAAAGTCCTGGCTCATGTCCAAGGCACGAAAGCCAGCTAAGAAGTCAATAATCGATACCTAAATCTTGAATTGGACTACTTATTACTGGCTATTACATCAACTTAGAAGCTTCATCTGTATTCTACTATGGTGCTTTTTCTGTTTCCGCCTACGGCAACACGCGACATAGCTTTGCAGACGGTAAGCACAACCGTTTCAGAGAGAAGAGCGGCCAATGTGACGATCTGGCTTTATGTCGATTCGATAGCTAATGACGAAAAAGGACGGATTTCTCAGGTTATTACTACATAAGAACACTTCTCACATTCTCCCGTGCAACTCGGCTGCTAGTCTTCCTTTCATGCAGAATCTTAAGGTCCTAGCTCATGTCCAAGGCACCAAAGCCAGCTAAAAGGTCCATATTCAATACCTAAAACTTGAATTGTACTACTTCTTACTGGCTATTACATCAACTTAGAACCTTGATCTGTGTTCTACTATGGTGCTTTTAGTGTCTCAGCATACCGCAGCACGCGACATAGCTTTGCAGACGATAAGTACAACCGTTTCAGAGAGAAGAGCGGCCAATGTGACGATCTGGCTTGATGTCGATTCGATAACAAATGACGAAAACGGACGGATTTCTAAGGTTTTTACTACATATGAACACTTTTCACATTCTCCCGTGCAACTCGGCTGCTAGTCCTCCTTTCATGCAGAATCTTGAGGTCCTAGCTCATGTCCAAGGCACCAAAGCCAGCTAAAATGTCAATAATCGATACCTAAAACTTGAATTGTTCTACTTCTTACTGGCTATTGCATCAACTTAGAAGCTTCATCTGTGTTCTACTATGGTGATTTTAGTGTCTCCGCATACCGCAGCACGCGACATAGCCTTGCAGACGATAAGTACAACCGTTTCAGAGAGAAGAGCGGCCAATGTGACGATCTGGCTTTAAGTCGATTCGATAACAAATGACGAAAACGGATTTCTCAGGTTTTTACTACATATGAACACTTTTCACATTCTCCCGTGCAACTGGGCTGCTAGTCCTCCTTTTATGCAGAATCTTAAAGTCGTAGCTCATGTCCAAGGCACCAAAGCCAGCTAAAAAGTCAATAATCGATACCTAAATCTTGAATTGGACTACTTCTTACTGGCTATTACATCAACGTAGAAGCTTTATCTGTGTTCTACTATGGTGCTTTTACTGTTTCCGCCTATGGCAACACGCGACATAGCTTTGCAGACGATAAGTACAACCGTTTCAGAGAGAAGAGCGGCCAATGTGACGATCTGGCTTTAAGTCGATTCGATAACAAATGACGAAAACGGACGGATTTCTCAGGTTTTTACTACATATGAACACTTTTCACATTCTCCCGTGCAACTCGGCTGCTAGTCCTCCTTTTATGCAGAATCTTAAGGTCCTAGCTCATGTCCAAGGCACCAAAGCCAGCTAAAAAGTCAATAACCGATACCTAAAACTTGAATTGTACTACTTCTTACTGGGTATTACATCAACTTAGAAGCTTCATCTGTGTTCTACTAAGGTGCTTTTAGTGTCTCCGCATACCGCAGCGCGCGACATAGCTTTGCAGACGATAAGTACAACCGTTTCAGTGAGAAGAGCGGCCAATGTGACGATCTGGCTTTAAGTCGATTCGATAACAAATGACGAAAACGGACGGATTCCTCAGGTTTCTACTACATATGAACACTTTTCACATTCTCCCGTGCAACTCGGCTGCTAGTCCTCCTCCATGCAAAATCTTAAGTTCCTAGCTCGTGTCCAAGGCACCAAAGAAGGGTAAAAAGTCAATAACCGATACCTAAAACTTGAATTGTACTACTTCTTACTGGCTATTACATCAACTTAGAAGCATCATCTGTGTTCTACTATGGTGCTTTTAGTGTCTCCGCATACCGCAGCACGCGACATAGCTTTGCAGACGATAAGTACAACCGTTTCAGAGAGAAGAGCGGCCAATGTGACGATCTGGCTTTAAGTCGATTGAATAACAAATGACGAAAACTGACGGATGTCTCAGGTTTTTACTACATGTGAACAATTTTCACATTCTCCTGTGCAACTGGGCTGCTAGTCCTCCTTTTATGCAGAATCTTAAAGTCCTAGCTCATGTCCAAGGCACCAAAGCCAGCTAAAAAGTCAATAATCGATACCTAAAACTTGAATTGGACTACTTCTTACTGGCTATTACATCCACTTAGAAGCTTCATCTGTGTTCTACTACGGTGCTTTTAGTTTCTCCGCATACCGCAGCACGCGACATAGTTTTGCAGACGATAAGCGCAACCGTTTCAGAGAGAAGAGCGGCCAATGTGACGATGTGGCCTTAAGTCGATTCGACAACAAATGACGAAAACGGACGGATTTCTCAGGTTTTTACTACATATGAACTCTTTTCACATTCTCCCGTGCAACTCGGCTTCTAGTCCACCTTTCATGCAGAATCTTAACGTCCTAGCTCATGTCCAAGGTACCGAAGCCAGCTAAAAAGTCAATAATCGATACCTAAAACTTGAATTGTTCTACTTCTTACTGGCTATTGCATTAACTTAGAAGCTTCATCTGAGTTCTATTATGGTGATTTTAGTGTCTCCGCATACCGCAGCACGCGACATAGCTTTGCAGACGATAAGTACTACCGTTTCAGAGAGAAGAGCGGCCAATGTGACGATCTGGCTTTAAGTCGATTGATAACAAATGACGAAAACGGACGGATGTCTCAGGTTCTTACTACATGTGAATACTTTTGACATTCTCCTGTGCAACTGGGCTGCTAGTCCTCCTTTTATGCAGAATCTTAAAGACCTAGCTCATTTCCAAGGCACCAAAGCCAGCTAAAAAGTCAATAATCGATACCTAAAACTTGAATTGGACTACTTCTTACTGGCTATTACATCAACTTAGAAGCTTCATCTGTGTTCTACTACGGTGCTTTTAGTTTCTCCGCATACCGCAGCACGTGACATAGTTTTGCAGACGATAAGCACAACCGTTTCAGGGATAAGAGCTTCCAATGTGACGATCTGGCTTTAAGTCGATTCGATAACAAATGACGAAAAAGGACGGATTTCTCAGGTTTTTACTACATATGAACACTTTTCACATTCTCCCGTGCAACTCGGCTGCTAGTCCTCCTTTCAGTCAGAATCTCAAGGTCCTAGCTCATGTCCAAGGCACCAAAGCCAGCTAAAAGTTCCATATTCATTACCTAAAACTTGAATTGTGCTACTTCTTACTGGCTATTACATCAACTTAGAAGCTTGATCTGTGTTCTACTATGGTGCTTTTAGTGTCTTAGCATACCGCAGCACGCGACATAGCTTTGCAGACGATAAGTACAACCGTTTCAGAGAGAAGAGCGGCCAATGTGACGATCTGGCTTTAAGTCGATTCGATAACAAATGACGAAAACGGACGGATTTCTCATGATTTTACTACATATGAACACTTTTCACATTCTCCCGTGCAACTCGGCTGCTAGTCCTCCTTTCATGCAGAATCTTAAGGTCCTAGCTCATGTCCAAGGCACCAAAGCCAGCTAAAAAGTCAATAATCGATTCCTAAAACTTGAATTGTACTACTTCTTACTGGCTATTACATCAACTTAGATGCTTCATCTGTGTTCTACTATGGTGATTTTAGTGTCTCCACATGCCGCTGCACGCGACATAGCTTTGCAGACGATATGTACAACCGTTTCAGAGAGAAGAGCGGCTTATGTGACCATCTGGCTTTAAGTCGATTCGATAACAAATGACGAAAATGGACGGATTTCTCAGGTTTTTACTACATATGAACACTTTTCACATTCTCCCGTGCAACTCGGCTGCTAGTCCTCCTTTCAGTCAGAATCTCAAGGTCCTAGCTCATGTCCAAGGCACCAAAGCCAGCTAAAAGTTCCATATTCATTACCTAAAACTTGAATTGTGCTACTTCTTACTGGCTATTACATCAACTTAGAAGCTTGATCTGTGTTCTACTATGGTGCTTTTAGTGTCTTAGCATACCGCAGCACGCGACATAGCTTTGCAGACGATGAGTGCAACCTTTTCAGAGAGAAGTGCGGCCAATGTGACGATCTGGTTTTAAGTCGATTCGATAACAAATGACGAAAACGGACGGATTTCTAAGGTTTTTACTACATATGAACACTTTTCACATTCTCCCGTGCAACTCGGCTGCTAGTCCTCCTTTTATGCAGAATCTTAAAGCCCTAGCTCATGTCCAAGGCACGAAAGCCACCTAAAAAGTCAATAATCGATACCTAAATCTTGAATTGGACTACTTATTACTGGCTATTACATCAATTAGAAGCTTCATCTGTGTTCTACTATGGTGCTTTTCCTGTTTCCGCCTACGGCAACACGCGACATAGCTTTGCAGACGATAAGCACAACCGTTTCAGAGAGAAGAGCGGCCAATGTGACGATCTGGCTTTAAGTCGATTCGATAACAAATGACGAAAAAGGACGGATTTCTCAGGTTATTACTACATATGAACACTTTTCACATTCTCCCGTGCAACTCGGCTGCTAGTCCTCCTTTCATGCAGAATCTTAAGGTCCTAGCTCATGTCCAAGGCACCAAAGCCAGCTAAAAGGTCCATATTCAATACCTATAACTTGAATTGTACTACTTCTTAGTGGCTATTACATCAACTTAGATGCTTCATCTGTGTTCTACTATGGTAATTTTAGTGTCTCCACATACCGCTGCATGCGACATAGCTTTGCAGACGATATGTACAACCGTTTCAGAGAGAAGAGCGGCCAATGTGACGATCTGGCTTTAAGTCGATTCGATAACAAATGACGAAAACGGATTTCTCAGGTTTTTACTACGTATGAACACTTTTCACATTCTCACGTGCAACTCGGCTGCTAGTCCTCCTTTCATGCAGAATCTTAAGGTCCTAGCTCATGTCCAAGGTACCGAAGCCAGCTAAAAAGTCAATAATCGATACCTAAAACTTGAATTGTTCTACTTCTTACTGGCTATTGCATCAACTTAGAAGCTTCATCTGTGTTCTACTATGGTGATTTCAGTGTCTCCGCATACCGCAGCACGCGACATAGCTTTGCAGACGATAAGTACAACCGTTTCATAGAGAAGAGCGGCCAATGTGACGATCTGGCTTTAAGTCGATTCGATAACAAATGAAGAAAACGGACGAATTTCTCAGGTTTTTACTACATATGAACACTTTTCACATTCTCCCGTGCAACTCGGCTGCTAGTCCTCCTTTCATGCAGAATGTCAAAGTCCTAGCTCATGGCCAAGGCACCAAAGCCAGTTAAAAAGTCAATAATCGATAACTAAAACTTGAATTGTACTACTTGTTACTGGCTATTAGATCAACTTAGAAGCTTCGTCTGTGTTCTACTATGGTGCTTTTAGTGTCTCCGCATACCGCAGCACGCGACATAGCTTTGCAGACGATAAATACAACCGCTTCAGAGAGAAGAGCGGCCAATGTGACGATCTGGCTTTAAGTTGATTCGATAACAAATGACGAAAACGGACGGATTTCTCAGGTTTTTACTACATATGAACACTTTTCACATTCTCCCGTGCAACTCTGCTGCTAGTCCTCCTTTTATGCAGAATCTTAAAGTCCTAGCTCATGTCCAAGGCACGAAAGCCAGCTAAAAGGTCAATATTCAATACCTAAAACTTGAATTGTACTACTTCTTACTGGCTATTACATCAACTTAGAAGCTTGATCTGTGTTCTACTATGGTGCTTTTAGTGTCTCAGCATACCGCAGTACGCGACATAGCTTTGCAGACGATAAGTACAACCGTTTCAGAGAGAAGAGCGGCCAATGTGACGATCTGGCTTTAAGTCGATTCGATAACAAATGACGAAAACGGACGGATTTCTCAGGTTTTTACTACATATGAACACTTTTCACATTCTCCCGTGCAACTCGGCTTCTAGTCCACCTTTCATGCAGAATCTTAACGTCCTAGCTCATGTCCAAGGTACCGAAGCCAGCTAAAAAGTCAATAATCGATACCTAAAACTTGAATTGTTCTACTTCTTACTGGCTATTGCATCAACTTAGAAGCTTCATCTGAGTTCTATTATGGTGATTTTAGTGTCTCCGCATACCGCAGCACGCGACATAGCTTTGCAGACGATAAGTACAACCGTTTCAGAGAGAAGAGCGGCCAATGTGACGATCTGGCTTTCAGTCGATTGATAACAAATGACGAAAACGGACGGATGTCTCAGGTTCTTACTACATGTGAACGCTTTTGACATTCTCCTGTGCAACTGGGCTGCTAGTACTCCTTTTATGCTGAATCTTAAAGTCCTAGCTCATTTCCAAGGCACCAAAGCCAGCTAAAAAGTCAATAATCGATACCTAAAACTTGAATTGTACTACGTCTTACTGGCTATTACATCAACTTAGAAGCTTCATCTGTGTTCTACTACGATGCTTTTAGTTTCTCCGCATACCGCAGCACGCGACTTAGTTTTGCAGACGATAATCACAACCGTTTCAGGGATAAGAGCGGCCAATGTGACGATCTGGCTTTAAGTCGATTCGATAACAAATGACGAAAACGGACGGATTTCTCAGGTTTTTACTACATATGAACACTTTTCACATTCTCCCGTGCAACTCGGCTGCTAGTCCTCCTTTTATGCAGAATCTTAAAGCCCTAGCTCATGTCCAAGGCACGAAAGCCAGCTAAAAAGTCAATAATCGATACCTAAATCTTGAATTGGACTACTTATTACTGGCTATTACATCAACTTAGAAGCTTCATCTGTGTTCTACTATGGTGCTTTTCCTGCTTCCGCCTACGGCAACACCCGACATAGCTTTGCAGACGATAAGCACAACCGTTTCAGAGAGAAGAGCGGCCAATGTGACGATCTGGCTTTAAGTCGATTCGATAACAAATGACGAAAAAGGACGGATTTCTCAGGTTATTACTACATATGAACACTTTTCACATTCTCCCGTGCAACTCGGCTGCTAGTCCTCCTTTCATGCAGAATCTTAAGGTCCTAGCTCATGTCCAAGGCACCAAAGCCAGCTAAAAGGTCCATATTCAATACCTATAACTTGAATTGTACTACTTCTTACTGGCTATTACATCAACTTAGAAGCTTGATCTGTGTTCTACTATGGTGCTTTTAGTGTCTCCTCACACCGCAGTACGCGACATAGCTTTGCAGACGATAAGTACAACCGTTTCAGAGAGAAGAGCGGAAAATGTGACGATCTGGCTTTAAGTCGATTCGATAACAAATGACGAAAACGGACGAATTTCTCAGGTTTTTACTACATATGAACACTTTTCACATTCTCCCGTGCAACTCGGTTGCTAGTCCTCCTTTCATGCAGAATGTCAAGGTCCTAGCTCATGGCCAAGGCACCAAAGCCAGTTAAAAAGTCAATAATCGATAACTAAAACTTGAATTGTACTACTTCTTACTGGCTATTAGATCAACTTAGAAGCTTCGTCTGTGTTCTACTATGGTGCTTTTAGTGTCTCCACATACCGCAGCACGCGACATAGCTTTGCAGACGATAAATACAACCGCTTCAGAGAGAAGAGCGGCCAATGTGACGATCTGGCTTTAAGTCGATTCGATAACAAATGACGAAAACGGACGGATTTCTCAGGTTTTTACTACATATGAACACTTTTCACATTCTCCCGTGCAACTCTGCTGCTAGTCCTCCTTTTATGCAGAATCTTAAAGACCTAGCTCATTTCCAAGGCACCAAAGCCAGCTAAAAAGTCAATAATCGATACCTAAAACTTGAATTGGACTACTTCTTACTGGCTATTACATCAACTTAGAAGCTTCATCTGTGTTCTACTACGGTGCTTTTAGTTTCTCCGCATACCGCAGCACGTGACATAGTTTTGCAGACGATAAGCACAACCGTTTCAGGGATAAGAGCTTCCAATGTGACGATCTGGCTTTAAGTCGATTCGATAACAAATGACGAAAAAGGACGGATTTCTCAGGTTTTTACTACATATGAACACTTTTCACATTCTCCCGTGCAACTCGGCTGCTAGTCCTCCTTTCAGTCAGAATCTCAAGGTCCTAGCTCATGTCCAAGGCACCAAAGCCAGCTAAAAGTTCCATATTCATTACCTAAAACTTGAATTGTGCTACTTCTTACTGGCTATTACATCAACTTAGAAGCTTGATCTGTGTTCTACTATGGTGCTTTTAGTGTCTTAGCATACCGCAGCACGCGACATAGCTTTGCAGACGATAAGTACAACCGTTTCAGAGAGAAGAGCGGCCAATGTGACGATCTGGCTTTAAGTCGATTCGATAACAAATGACGAAAACGGACGGATTTCTCATGATTTTACTACATATGAACACTTTTCACATTCTCCCGTGCAACTCGGCTGCTAGTCCTCCTTTCATGCAGAATCTTAAGGTCCTAGCTCATGTCCAAGGCACCAAAGCCAGCTAAAAAGTCAATAATCGATTCCTAAAACTTGAATTGTACTACTTCTTACTGGCTATTACATCAACTTAGATGCTTCATCTGTGTTCTACTATGGTGATTTTAGTGTCTCCACATGCCGCTGCACGCGACATAGCTTTGCAGACGATATGTACAACCGTTTCAGAGAGAAGAGCGGCTTATGTGACCATCTGGCTTTAAGTCGATTCGATAACAAATGACGAAAATGGACGGATTTCTCAGGTTTTTACTACATATGAACAATTTTCACATTCTCCCGTGCAACTCGGCTGCTAGTCCTCCTTTCATGCAGAATGTCAAGGTCCTAGCTCATGTCCAAGGCACCAAAGCCAGTTAAAAAGTCAATAATCGATACGTAAATCTTGAATTGGACTACATTTTACCGGCTATTACGTCAACTTAGAAGCTTCGTCTGTGTTCTACTATGGTGCTTTTCGTGTCTCCGCATACCGCAGCATGCGACATAGCTTTGCAGACGATGAGTGCAACCTTTTCAGAGAGAAGTGCGGCCAAGGTGACGATCTGGTTTTAAGTCGATTCGATAACAAATGACGAAAACGGACGGATTTCTAAGGTTTTTACTACATATGAACACTTTTCACATTCTCCCGTGCAACTCGGCTGCTAGTCCTCCTTTTATGCAGAATCTTAAAGCCCTAGCTCATGTCCAAGGCACGAAAGCCACCTAAAAAGTCAATAATCGATACCTAAATCTTGAATTGGACTACTTATTACTGGCTATTACATCAATTAGAAGCTTCATCTGTGTTCTACTATGGTGCTTTTCCTGTTTCCGCCTACGGCAACACGCGACATAGCTTTGCAGACGATAAGCACAACCGTTTCAGAGAGAAGAGCGGCCAATGTGACGATCTGGCTTTAAGTCGATTCGATAACAAATGACGAAAAAGGACGGATTTCTCAGGTTATTACTACATATGAACACTTTTCACATTCTCCCGTGCAACTCGGCTGCTAGTCCTCCTTTCATGCAGAATCTTAAGGTCCTAGCTCATGTCCAAGGCACCAAAGCCAGCTAAAAGGTCCATATTCAATACCTATAACTTTAATTGTACTACTTCTTAGTGGCTATTACATCAACTTAGATGCTTCATCTGTGTTCTACTATGGTAATTTTAGTGTCTCCACATACCGCTGCATGCGACATAGCTTTGCAGACGATATGTACAACCGTTTCAGAGAGAAGAGCGGCCAATGTGACGATCTGGCTTTAAGTCGATTCGATAACAAATGACGAAAACGGATTTCTCAGGTTTTTACTACGTATGAACACTTTTCACATTCTCACGTGCAACTCGGCTGCTAGTCCTCCTTTCATGCAGAATCTTAAGGTCCTAGCTCATGTCCAAGGTACCGAAGCCAGCTAAAAAGTCAATAATCGATACCTAAAACTTGAATTGTTCTACTTCTTACTGGCTATTGCATCAACTTAGAAGCTTCATCTGTGTTCTACTATGGTGATTTCAGTGTCTCCGCATACCGCAGCACGCGACATAGCTTTGCAGACGATAAGTACAACCGTTTCATAGAGAAGAGCGGCCAATGTGACGATCTGGCTTTAAGTCGATTCGATAACAAATGAAGAAAACGGACGAATTTCTCAGGTTTTTACTACATATGAACACTTTTCACATTCTCCCGTGCAACTCGGCTGCTAGTCCTCCTTTCATGCAGAATGTCAAGGTCCTAGCTCATGGCCAAGGCACCAAAGCCAGTTAAAAAGTCAATAATCGATAACTAAAACTTGAATTGTACTACTTGTTACTGGCTATTAGATCAACTTAGAAGCTTCGTCTGTGTTCTACTATGGTGCTTTTAGTGTCTCCGCATACCGCAGCACGCGACATAGCTTTGCAGACGATAAATACAACCGCTTCAGAGAGAAGAGCGGCCAATGTGACGATCTGGCTTTAAGTTGATTCGATAACAAATGACGAAAACGGACGGATTTCTCAGGTTTTTACTACATATGAACACTTTTCACATTCTCCCGTGCTACTCTGCTGCTAGTCCTCCTTTTATGCAGAATCTTAAAGTCCTAGCTCATGTCCAAGGCACGAAAGCCAGCTAAAAGGTCAATATTCAATACCTAAAACTTGAATTGTACTACTTCTTACTGGCTATTACATCAACTTAGAAGCTTGATCTGTGTTCTACTATGGTGCTTTTAGTGTCTCAGCATACCGCAGTACGCGACATAGCTTTGCAGACGATAAGTACAACCGTTTCAGAGAGAAGAGCGGCCAATGTGACGATCTGGCTTTAAGTCGATTCGATAACAAATGACGAAAACGGACGGATTTCTCAGGTTTTTACTACATATGAACACTTTTCACATTCTCCCGTGCAACTCGGCTTCTAGTCCACCTTTCATGCAGAATCTTAACGTCCTAGCTCATGTCCAAGGTACCGAAGCCAGCTAAAAAGTCAATAATCGATACCTAAAACTTGAATTGTTCTACTTCTTACTGGCTATTGCATCAACTTAGAAGCTTCATCTGAGTTCTATTATGGTGATTTTAGTGTCTCCGCATACCGCAGCACGCGACATAGCTTTGCAGACGATAAGTACAACCGTTTCAGAGAGAAGAGCGGCCAATGTGACGATCTGGCTTTAAGTCGATTGATAACAAATGACGAAAACGGACGGATGTCTCAGGTTCTTACTACATGTGAACGCTTTTGACATTCTCCTGTGCAACTGGGCTGCTAGTACTCCTTTTATGCTGAATCTTAAAGTCCTAGCTCATTTCCAAGGCACCAAAGCCAGCTAAAAAGTCAATAATCGATACCTAAAACTTGAATTGTACTACGTCTTACTGGCTATTACATCAACTTAGAAGCTTCATCTGTGTTCTACTACGATGCTTTTAGTTTCTCCGCATACCGCAGCACGCGACTTAGTTTTGCAGACGATAATCACAACCGTTTCAGGGATAAGAGCGGCCAATGTGACGATCTGGCTTTAAGTCGATTCGATAACAAATGACGAAAACGGACGGATTTCTCAGGTTTTTACTACATATGAACACTTTTCACATTCTCCCGTGCAACTCGGCTGCTAGTCCTCCTTTTATGCAGAATCTTAAAGCCCTAGCTCATGTCCAAGGCACGAAAGCCAGCTAAAAAGTCAATAATCGATACCTAAATCTTGAATTGGACTACTTATTACTGGCTATTACATCAACTTAGAAGCTTCATCTGTGTTCTACTATGGTGCTTTTCCTGCTTCCGCCTACGGCAACACCCGACATAGCTTTGCAGACGATAAGCACAACCGTTTCAGAGAGAAGAGCGGCCAATGTGACGATCTGGCTTTAAGTCGATTCGATAACAAATGACGAAAAAGGACGGATTTCTCAGGTTATTACTACATATGAACACTTTTCACATTCTCCCGTGCAACTCGGCTGCTAGTCCTCCTTTCATGCAGAATCTTAAGGTCCTAGCTCATGTCCAAGGCACCAAAGCCAGCTAAAAGGTCCATATTCAATACCTATAACTTGAATTGTACTACTTCTTACTGGCTATTACATCAACTTAGAAGCTTGATCTGTGTTCTACTATGGTGCTTTTAGTGTCTCCTCACACCGCAGTACGCGACATAGCTTTGCAGACGATAAGTACAACCGTTTCAGAGAGAAGAGCGGAAAATGTGACGATCTGGCTTTAAGTCGATTCGATAACAAATGACGAAAACGGACGAATTTCTCAGGTTTTTACTACATATGAACACTTTTCACATTCTCCCGTGCAACTCGGTTGCTAGTCCTCCTTTCATGCAGAATGTCAAGGTCCTAGCTCATGGCCAAGGCACCAAAGCCAGTTAAAAAGTCAATAATCGATAACTAAAACTTGAATTGTACTACTTCTTACTGGCTATTAGATCAACTTAGAAGCTTCGTCTGTGTTCTACTATGGTGCTTTTAGTGTCTCCACATACCGCAGCACGCGACATAGCTTTGCAGACGATAAATACAACCGCTTCAGAGAGAAGAGCGGCCAATGTGACGATCTGGCTTTAAGTCGATTCGATAACAAATGACGAAAACGGACGGATTTCTCAGGTTTTTACTACATATGAACACTTTTCACATTCTCCCGTGCAACTCTGCTGCTAGTCCTCCTTTTATGCAGAATCTTAAAGTCCTAGCTCATGTCCAAGGCACGAAAGCCAGCTAAAAGGTCAATATTCAATACCTAAAACTTGAATTGTACTACTTCTTACTGGCTATTACATCAACTTAGAAGCTTGATCTGTGTTCTACTATGGTGCTTTTAGTGTCTCAGCATAGCGCAGTACGCGACATAGCTTTGCAGACGATAAGTACAACCGTTTCAGAGAGAAGAGCGGCCAATGTGACGATCTGGCTTTAAGTCGTTTCGATAACAAATGACGAAAACGAACGGATTTCTCAGGTTTTTACTACATATGAACACTTTTCACATTCTCCTGTGCAACTCGGCTGCTAGTCCTCCATTCATGCAGAATCTTAAGGTCCTAGCTCATGTCCAAGGCACCAAAGCCAGCTAAAAAGTCAATAATCAATACCTAAAACTTGAATTCTACTACATCTTACTGGCTATTACATCAACTTACAAGCTTCATCTGTGTTCTACTACGGTGCTTTTAGTTTCTCCGCATACCGCAGCACGCGACACAGTTTTGCAGATGATAAGTACAACCGTTTCAGAGAGAAGAGCGGCCAATGTGACGATCTGGCTTTAAGTCGATTCGATAACAAATGACGAAAACGGACGGATTTCTCAGGTTTTTACTACATATGAACAATTTTCACATTCTCCCGTGGAACTCGGCTGCTAGTCCACCTTTCATGCAGAATCTTAAGGTCCTAGCTCATGTCCAATGCACCAAAGCTAGCTAAAAAGTCAATAATCGATACCTATAACTTCAATTGTACTACATCTTACTGGATATTACATCAACTTAGAAACTTCATCTGTGTTCTACTGTGGTGATTTTAGTGTCACCGCATACCGCAGCACGTGACATAGCTTTGCAGACGATAAGTACGACCGTTTCAGAGAGAAGAGCGGCCAAGGTGACGATCTGGCTTTAAGTCGATTCGATAACAGATGACGAAAACGGACGGATTTCTCAGGTTTTTACTACATATGAACACTTTTCACATTCTCCCGTGCAACTCGGCTGCTAGTCCTCCTTTCATGCAGAATCTTAAGGTCCTAGCTCATGTCCAAGGCACCAAAGCCAGCTAAAAAGACAATAACCGATACCTAAAACTTGAATTGTACTTCTTCTTACTGGCTATTACATCATCTTAGAAGCTTCATCTGTGTTCTACTATGGTGCTTTTAGTGTCTCCGAATACCGCAGTACGCGACATAGCTTTGCAGACGATAAGCACAACCGTTTCAGAGAGAAGAGCGGCCAATGTGGCGATCTGGCTTTAAGTCGATTCGATAACAAATGACGAAAAAGGACGGATTTCTCAGGTTATTACTACATATGAACACTTTTCACATTCTCCCGTGCAACTCGGCTGCTAGTCCTCCTTTCATGCACAATCTTAAGGTCCTAGCTCGTGTCCAAGGCACCAAAGCCAGCTAAAAGGTCCATATTCAATACCTATAACTTGAATTGTACTACTTCTTACTGGCTATTACATCAACTTAGAAGCTTGATCTGTGTTCTACTATGGTGCTTTTAGTGTCTCCTCACACCGCAGCACGCGACATAGCTTTGCAGACGATAAGTACAACCGTTTCAAAGAGAAGATCGGCCAATGTGACGATCTGGCTTTATGTCGATTCGATAACAAATGACGAAAACGGACGGATTTCTCAGGTTTTTACTACATATGAACACTTTTCACATTCTCCCGTGCAACTCGGCTGCTAGTCCTCCTTTCATGCAGAATCTTAAGGTCCCAGCTCATGTCCAAGGCACCAAAGCCAGCTTAAAAGTCAATAATCGATTCCTAAAACTTGAATTGTACTACTTCTTACTGGCTATTACATCAACTTAGATGCTTCATCTGTGTTCTACTATGGTGATTTTAGTGTCTCCACATACCGCTGCACGCGACATAGCTTTGCAGACGATATGTACAAACGTTTCAGAGAGAAGAGCGGCCAATGTGACGATCTGGCTTTAAGTCGATTCGATAACAAATGACGAAAACGGACGGATTTCTCAGATTTTTACTACATATGAACAC
Organism: Schistocerca gregaria; assembly: GCF_023897955.1. Lineage (NCBI taxonomy): Eukaryota > Metazoa > Arthropoda > Insecta > Orthoptera > Acrididae > Schistocerca > Schistocerca gregaria. Next base: position 229,141 of record NW_026061829.1, read on the forward strand.
TTTTCACATTCTCCCGTGCAACTCGGCTTCTAGTCCACCTTTCATGCAGAATCTTAACGTCCTAGCTCATGTCCAAGGTACCGAAGCCAGCTAAAAAGTCAATAATCGATACCTAAAACTTGAATTGTTCTACTTCTTACTGGCTATTGCATCAACTTAGAAGCTTCATCTGAGTTCTATTATGGTGATTTTAGTGTCTCCGCATACCGCAGCACGCGACATAGCTTTGCAGACGATAAGTACAACCGTTTCAGAGAGAAGAGCGGCCAATGTGACGATCTGGCTTTAAGTCGATTGATAACAAATGACGAAAACGGACGGATGTCTCAGGTTCTTACTACATGTGAACGCTTTTGACATTCTCCTGTGCAACTGGGCTGCTAGTACTCCTTTTATGCAGAATCTTAAAGTCCTAGCTCATTTCCAAGGCACCAAAGCCAGCTAAAAAGTCAATAATCGATACCTAAAACTTGAATTGTACTACGTCTTACTGGCTATTACATCAACTTAGAAGCTTCATCTGTGTTCTACTACGATGCTTTTAGTTTCTCCGCATACCGCAGCACGCGACTTAGTTTTGCAGACGATAATCACAACCGTTTCAGGGATAAGAGCGGCCAATGTGACGATCTGGCTTTAAGTCGATTCGATAACAAATGACGAAAACGGACGGATTTCTCAGGTTTTTACTACATATGAACACTTTTCACATTCTCCCGTGCAACTCGGCTGCTAGTCCTCCTTTTATGCAGAATCTTAAAGCCCTAGCTCATGTCCAAGGCACGAAAGCCAGCTAAAAAGTCAATAATCGATACCTAAATCTTGAATTGGACTACTTATTACTGGATATTACATCAACTTAGAAGCTTCATCTGTGTTCTACTATGGTGCTTTTCCTGTTTCCGCCTACGGCAACACCCGACATAGCTTTGCAGACGATAAGCACAACCGTTTCAGAGAGAAGAGCGGCCAATGTGACGATCTGGCTTTAAGTCGATTCGATAACAAATGACGAAAAAGGACGGATTTCTCAGGTTATTACTACATATGAACACTTTTCACATTCTCCCGTGCAACTCGGCTGCTAGTCCTCCTTTCATGCAGAATGTCAAGGTCCTAGTTCATGGCCAAGGCACCAAAGCCAGTTAAAAAGTCAATAATCGATAACTAAAACTTGAATTGTACTACTTCTTACTGGCTATTAGATCAACTTAGAAGCTTCGTCTGTGTTCTACTATGGTGCTTTTAGTGTCTCCACATACCGCAGCACGCGACATAGCTTTGCAGACGATAAGTACAACCGTTTCAGAGAGAAGAGCGGAAAATGTGACGATCTGGCTTTAAGTCGATTCGATAACAAATGACGAAAACGGACGAATTTCTCAGGTTTTTACTACATATGAACACTTTTCACATTCTCCCGTGCAACTCGGTTGCTAGTCCTCCTTTCATGCAGAATGTCAAGGTCCTAGTTCATGGCCAAGGCACCAAAGCCAGTTAAAAAGTCAATAATCGATAACTAAAACTTGAATTGTACTACTTCTTACTGGCTATTAGATCAACTTAGAAGCTTCGTCTGTGTTCTACTATGGTGCTTTTAGTGTCTCCACATACCGCAGCACGCGACATAGCTTTGCAGACGATAAGTACAACCGTTTCAGAGAGAAGAGCGGCCAATGTGACGATCTGGCTTTAAGTCGATTCGATAACAAATGACGAAAACGAACGGATTTCTCAGGTTTTTACTACATATGAACACTTTTCACATTCTCCTGTGCAACTCGGCTGCTAGTCCTCCATTCATGCAGAATCTTAAGGTCCTAGCTCATGTCCAAGGCACCAAAGCCAGCTAAAAAGTCAATAATCAATACCTAAAACTTGAATTCTACTACTTCTTACTGGCTATTACATCAACTTACAAGCTTCATCTGTGTTCTACTACGGTGCTTTTAGTTTCTCCGCATACCGCAGCACGCGACACAGTTTTGCAGATGATAAGTACAACCGTTTCAGAGAGAAGAGCGGCCAATGTGACGATCTGGCTTTAAGTCCATTCGATAACAAATGACGAAAACGGACGGATTTCTCAGGTTTTTACTACATATGAACAATTTTCACATTCTCCCGTGGAACTCGGCTGCTAGTCCACCTTTCATGCAGAATCTTAAGGTCCTAGCTCATGTCCAATGCACCAAAGCTAGCTAAAAAGTCAATAATCGATACCTATAACTTGAATTGTACTACATCTTACTGGATATTACATCAACTTAGAAACTTCATCTGTGTTCTACTGTGGTGATTTTAGTGTCACCGCATACCGCAGCACGTGACATAGCTTTGCAGACGATAAGTACGACCGTTTCAGAGAGAAGAGCGGCCAAGGTGACGATCTGGCTTTAAGTCGATTCGATAACAGATGACGAAAACGGACGGATTTCTCAGGTTTTTACTACATATGAACACTTTTCACATTCTCCCGTGCAACTCGGCTGCTAGTCCTCCTTTCATGCAGAATCTTAAGGTCCTAGCTCATGTCCAAGGCACCAAAGCCAGCTAAAAAGACAATAACCGATACCTAAAACTTGAATTGTACTTCTTCTTACTGGCTATTACATCATCTTAGAAGCTTCATCTGTGTTCTACTATGGTGCTTTTAGTGTCTCCGAATACCGCAGTACGCGACATAGCTTTGCAGACGATAAGCACAACCGTTTCAGAGAGAAGAGCGGCCAATGTGACGATCTGGCTTTAAGTCGATTCGATAACAAATGACGAAAAAGGACGGATTTCTCAGGTTATTACTACATATGAACACTTTTCACATTCTCCCGTGCAACTCGGCTGCTAGTCCTCCTTTCATGCACAATCTTAAGGTCCTAGATCGTGTCCAAGGCACCAAAGCCAGCTAAAAGGTCCATATTCAATACCTATAACTTGAATTGTACTACTTCTTACTGGCTATTACATCAACTTAGAAGCTTGATCTGTGTTCTACTATGGTGCTTTTAGTGTCTCCTCACACCGCAGCACGCGACATAGCTTTGCAGACGATAAGTACAACCGTTTCAAAGAGAAGATCGGCCAATGTGACGATCTGGCTTTATGTCGATTCGATAACAAATGACGAAAACGGACGAATTTCTCAGGTTTTTACTACATATGAACACTTTTCACATTCTCCCGTGCAACTCGGCTGCTAGTCCTCCTTTCATGCAGAATCTTAAGGTCCCAGCTCATGTCCAAGGCACCAAAGCCAGCTTAAAAGTCAATAATCGATTCCTAAAACTTGAATTGTACTACTTCTTACTGGCTATTACATCAACTTAGATGCTTCATCTGTGTTCTACTATGGTGATTTTAGTGTCTCCACATACCGCTGCACGCGACATAGCTTTGCAGACGATATGTACATACGTTTCAGAGAGAAGAGCGGCCAATGTGACGATCTGGCTTTAAGTCGATTCGATAACAAATGACGAAAACGGACGAATTTCTCAGGTTTTTACTACATATGAACACTTTTCACATTCTCCCGTGCAACTCGGCTGCTAGTCCTCCTTTCATGCAGAATGTCAAGGTCCTAGCTCATGGCCAAGGCACCAAAGCCAGTTAAAAAGTCAATAATCGATACCTAAAACTTGAATTGTACTACTTCTTACTGGCTATTAGATCAACTTAGAAGCTTCGTCTGTGTTCTACTATGGTGCTTTTAGTGTCTCCGCATACCGCAGCACGCGACATAGCTTTGCAGACGATAAGTACAACCGCTTCAGAGAGAAGAGCGGCCAATGTGACGATCTGGCTTTAAGTCGATTCGATAACAAATGACGAAAACGGACGGATTTCTCAGGTTTTTACTACATATGAACACTTTTCACATTCTCCCATGCAACTCTGCTGCTAGTCCTCCTTTTATTCAGAATCTTAAAGTCCTAGCTCATGTCCAATGCACCAAAGCTAGCTAAAAAGTCAATAATCGATACCTAAAACTTGAATTGTACTACATCTTACTGGATATACATCAACTTAGAAGCTTCATCTGTGTTCTACTGTGGTGATTTTAGTGTCACCGCATACCGCAGCACGTGACATAGCTTTGCAGACGATAAGTACAACCGTTTCAGAGAGAAGAGCGGCCAATGTGACGATCTGGCTTTAAGTCGATTCGGTAACAGATGACGAAAACGGACGGATTTCTCAGGTTTTTACTACATATGAACACTTTTCACATTCTGACGTGCAACTCGGCTGTTAGTCCTCCTTTCATGAAGAATGTTAAGGTCCTAGCTCATGTCCAAGGGTCCAAAGCCAGCTAAAAAGTCAATAATCGATAACTTAAACTTGAATTGTACTACTTCTTACTGGGTATTACATCAACTTAGAAGCTTCATCTGTGTTCTACTATGGTGATTTTAGTGTCTCCGCATACCGCAGCACGCGACATAGTTTTGCAGACGATAAGTACAACCGTTTCAGAGAGAAGAGCGTACAATGTGACGATCTGGCTTTAAGTCGATTCGATAACAAATGACGAAAACGGACGGATTTCTCAGGTTTTTACTACATATGAACACTTTTCACATTCTCCCGTGCAACTCGGCTGCTAGTCCTCCTTTCATGCAGAACGTCAAGGTCCTAGCTCATGGCCAAGGCACCAATGACAGTTAAAAATTCAATAATCGATACCTAAAACTTGAATTGTACTACTTCTTACTGGCTATTACATCAACTTAGAAGCTTCGTCTGTGTTCTACTATGGTGCTTCTCCTGTTTCCGCCTACGGCAACACGTGACATAGCTTTGCAGACGATAAGTACAACCGTTTCAGAGAGAAGAGCGGCCAATGTGACGATCTGGCTTTAAGTCGATTCGATAACAAATGACGAAAACGGACGGATTTCTCAGGTTTTTACTACATATGAACACTTTTCACATTCTCCCGTGCAACTCGGCTGCTAGTCCTCCTTTCATGCAGAATCTTAAGGTCCTAGCTCATGTCCAAGGCACCAAAGCCAGCTAAAAATTCAATAACCGATACCTAAAACTTGAATTGTACTACTTCTTACTGGCTATTTCATCATCTTAGGAGCTTCATCTGTGTTCTACTATGGTGCTTTTAGTGTCTCCGAATACCGCAGTACGCGACATAGCTTTGCAGACGATAAGTACAACCGTTTCAGAGAGAAGAGCGGCCAATGTGACGATCTGGCTTTAAGTCGATTCGATAACAAATGACGAAAATGGACGGATATCTCAGGTTTTTACTACATATGAACACTTTTCACATTCTCCCGTGCAACTCGGCTGCTAGTCCTCCTTTCATGAAGAATCTTAAGGTCCTAGCTCATGTCCAAGGCACCAAAGCCAGCTAAAAAGTCAATAACGATATCTAAAACTTGAATTGTACTATTTCTTACTGGCTATTACATCATCTTAGAAGCTTCATCTGTGTTCTACTATGGTGCGTTTAGTGTCTCCGCATACCGCAGCACGCGACATAGCTTTGTAGACGATAAGTACAACCGTTTCAGAGAGAAGAGCGGTCAATGTGACGATCTGGCTTTAAGACGATTCGATAACAAATGACGAAAACGGACGGATTTCTTGGGTTTTTACTACATATGAACACTTTCCACATTCTCCCGCGCAACTCGGCAGCTAGTCCTCCTTTCATGCAGAATCTTAAAGTCCTAGCTCATGTCCGAGGCACCAAAGCCAGCTAAAAGTCAATAATCGATACCTAAAACTTGAATTGTACTTCTTCTTACTGGCTATTACATCAACTTAGAAGCTTGATCTGTGTTCTACTATGGTGCTTTTAGTGTCTCAGCATACCGCAGCACGCGACATAGCTTTGCAGACGATATGTACAAACGTTTCAGAGAGAAGAGCGGCCAATATGACCATCTGGCTTTAAGTAGATTCGATAACAAATGACGAAAACGGACGGATTTCTCAGGTTTTTACTACATATGAACACTTTTCACATTCTGACGTGCAACTCGGCTGCTAGTCTTCCTTTAATGCAGAATCTTAAGGTCCTAGCTCATGTCCAAGGTACCGAAGCCAGCTAAAAAGACAATAATCGATACCTAAAACTTGAATTGTTCTACTTCTTACTGGCTATTGCACCAACTTAGAAGCTTCACCTGTGTTCTACTATGGTGATTTTAGTGTCTCCGCATACCGCAGCACGCGACATAGCTTTGCAGACGATAAGTACAACCGTTTCAGAGAGAAGAGCGCCCAATGTGACGATCTGGCTTTAAGTCGATTCGATAACAAATGACGAAAACGGACGGATTTCTCAGGTTTTTACTACATATGAACACTTTTCACATTCTCCCGTGCAACTCGGCTGCTAGTCCTCCTTTCATGCAGAATGTCAAGGTCCAAGCTCATGGCCAAGGCACCAAAGCCAGTTAAAAAGTCAATAATCGATACCCAAAACTTGAATTGTACTACTTCTTTCTGGCTATTACATCAACTTAGAAGCTTGATCTGTGTTCTACTATGGTGCTTTTCCTGTTTCCGCAAACGGCAACACGTGACATAGCTTTGCAGACGATAAGTACAACCGTTTCAGAGAGAAGAGCGGCCAATGTGACGATCTGGCTTTAAGTCGATTCGATAACAAATGACGAAAAAGGACGGATTTCTCAGGTTATTACTACATATGAACACTTTTCACATTCTCCCGTGCAACTCGGCTGCTAGTCCACTTTTCATGCTGAATCTTAAGGTCCTAGCTCGTGTCCAATGCACCAAAGCCAGCTAAAAGTCAATAATCGATACCTAAAACTTGAATTGTACTACTTCTTACTGGCTATTACATCAACTTAGAAGCTTCGTCTGTGTTCTACTATGGTGCTTTTAGTGTCTCCACATAGCGCAGCACGCGACATTGCTTTGTAGACGATAAGTACAACCGTTTCAGAGAGAAGAGCGGCCAATGTGACGATCTGGCTTTACGTCGATTCGATAACAAATGACGAAAAAGGACGGATTTCTCAGGTTTTTACTACATATGAACACTTTTCACATTCTCCCGTGCAACTCGGCTGCTAGTCCTCCTTTCATGCAGAATCTTAAGGTCCTAGCTCATGTCCAAGGCACCAAAGCCAGCTAAAAAGTCAATAATCGATACCTAAAACTTGAATTGTACTACTTCTTACTGGCTATAACATCATCTTAGAAGCTTCATCTGTGTTCTACTACGGTGCTTTTAGTTTCTCCGCTTACCGCAGCACGCGACATAGTTTTGCAGACGATAAGTACAACCATTTCGGAGAGAAGAGCTGCCAATGTGACGATCTGGCTTTATGTCGATTCGATAACAAATGACGAAAAAGGACGGATTTCACAGGTTATTACTACATATGAACACTTTTCACATTCTCCCGTGCAACTCGGCTGCTAGTCCTCCTATTATGCAGAATCTTAAAGTCCTAGCTCATGTCCAAGGCACCAAAGCCAGCTAAAAAGTCAATAATCGATACCTAAAACTTGAATTGGACTACCTCTTACTGGGTATTACATCAACTTAGAAGCTTCATCTGTGTTCTATTATGGTGCTTTTCCTGTTTCCGCCTACGGCAACACGCGACATAGCTTTGCAGACGATAAGTACAACCGTTTCAGAGAGAAAAGCGGCGAATGTGACGATCTGGCTTTAAGTCGATTCGATAACAAATGAGGAAAACGGACGGATTTCTCAGGTTTTTACTACATATGAACACTTTTCACATTTTCCCGTGCAACTCGGCTGCTAGTCCTCCTTTCATGCAGAATCTTAAGGTCCTAGCTCATGTCCAAGGAAACAAAGCCAGCTAAAAAGTCAATAACCGATACCTAAAACTTGAATTGTACTTCTTCTTACTGGCTATTACATCAACTTAGAAGCTTGATCTGTGTTCTACTATGGTGCTTTTAGTGTCTCAGCATACCGCAGTACGCGACATAGCTTTGCAGACGATAAGTACAACCGTTTCAGAGCGAAGAGCGGCCAATGTGACGATCGGGCTTTAGTCGATTCGATAACAAATGACGAAAAAGGACGGATTTCTAAGGTTTTTACTACATATGAACACTTTTCACATTCTCCCGTGCAACTCGGTTGCTAGTCCTCCTTTCATACAGAATCTTAAGGTCCTAGCTCATGTCCAAGGCACCAAAGCCAGCTAAAAAGTCAATAATCGATACCTAAAACTTGAATTGTACTCTTTCTTACTGGATATTACATCAACTTAGAAGCTTCATCTGTGTTCTACTGTGGTGATTTTAGTGTCTCCACATACCGCAGCACGTGACATAGCTTTGCAGACGATAAGTACAACCGTTTCAGAGAGAAGAGCAGCCAAGGTGACGATCTGGCTTTAAGTCGATTCGATAACAAATGACGAAAACGGACGGATTTCTAAGGTTTTTACTACATATGAACACTTTTCACATTCTCCCGTGCAACTCGGCTGCTAGTCCTCCTTTCATGAAGAATGTTAAGGTCCTAGCTCATGTCCAAGGGTCCAAAGCCAGCTAAAAAGTCAATAATCGATACCTAAAACTTGAATTGTTCTACGTCTTACTGGCTATTGCACCAACTTAGAAGCTTCACCTGTGTTCTACTATGGTGATTTTAGTGTCTCCGCATACCGCAGCACGCGACATAGTTTTGCAGACGATAAGTACAACCGTTTCAGAGAGAAGAGCGGCCAATGTGACGATCTGGCTTTAAGTCGATTCGATAACAAATGACGAAAACGGACGGATTTCTCAGGTTTTTACTACATATGAACACTTTTCACATTCTCCCGTGCAACTGGGCTGCTAGTCCTCCTTTTATGCAGAATCTTAAAGTCCTAGCTCATGTCCAAGGCAAGAAAGCCAGCTAAAAAGTCAATAATCGATACCTAAATCTTGAATTGGACTACTTCTTACTGGCTATTACATCAACTTAGAAGCTTCATCTGTGTTCTACTATGGTGCTTTTCCTGTTTCCGCCTACGGCAACACGCGACATAGCTTTGCAGACGATAAGCACAACCGTTTCAGAGAGAAGAGCGGCGAATGTGACGATCTGGCTTTAAGTCGCTTCGCTAACAAATGACGAAAACGGACGGATTTCTTAGGTTTTTACTACATATGAACACTTTTCACATTCTGACGTGCAACTCGGCTGCTAGTCCTCCTTTCATGCAGAATCTTAAGGTCCTAGCTCATGTCCAAGGTACCGAAGCCAGCTAAAAAGACAATAATCGATAACTATAACTTGAATTGTTCTACTTCTTACTGCCTATTGCATCAGCTTAGAAGCTTCATCTGTGTTCTACTATGGTGATTTTAGTGTCTCCGCATACCGCAGCACGCGACATAGCTTTGCAGACGATACGTACAACCGTTTCAGAGAGAAGAGCGGCCAATGTGACGATCTGGCTTTAAATCGATTCGATAACAAATGACGAAAACGGACGGATTTCTCAGGTTTTTACTACATATGAACACTTTTCACATTCTCCCGTGCAACTCGGCTGCTAGTCCTCCTTTCATGCAGAATGTCAAGGTCCTAGCTCATGGCCAAGGCACCAAAGACAGTTAAAAAGTCAATAATCGATACCTAAAACTTGAATTGTACTACTTCTTACTGGCTATTACATCAACTTAGAAGCTTCGTCTGTGTTCTACTATGGTGCTTTCCCTGTTTCCGCCTACGGCAACACGTGACATAGCTTTGCAGACGATAATTACAACCGTTTCAGAGAGAAGAGCGGCCAATGTGACGATCTGGCTTTAAGTCGATTCGAAAACAAATGACGAAAACGGACGGATTTCTCAGGTTTTTACTACATATGAACACTTTTCACATTCTCCCGTGCAACTCGGCTGCTAGTCCTCCTTTCATGCAGAATGTCAAGGTCCTAGCTCATGGCCAAGGCACCAAAGCCAGTTAAAAAGTCAATAATCGATACCTAAAACTTGAATTGTACTTCTTCTTACTGGCTATTACATCAACCTAGAAGCTTCGTCTGTGTTCTACTATGGTGCTTTTCCTGTTTCCTCAAACGGCAACACGTGACATAGCTTTGCAGACGATAAGTACAACCGTTTCAGAGAGAAGAGCGGCCAATGTGACGATCTGGCTTTAAGTCGATTCGATAACAAATGACGAAAAAGGACGGATTTCTCAGGTTATTACTACATATGAACACTTTTCACATTCTCCCGTGCAACTCGGCTGCTAGTCCTCCTTTCATGCAGAATCTTAAGGTCCTAGCTCATGTCCAAGGCACCAAAGCCAGCTAAAAAGTCAATAATCGATACCTAAAACTTGAATTGTACTACTTCTTACTGGCTATAACATCATCTTAGAAGCTTCATCTGTGTTCTACTACGGTGCTTTTAGTTTCTCCGCTTACCGCAGCACGCGACATAGTTTTGCAGACGATAAGTACAACCATTTCGGAGAGAAGAGCTGCCAATGTGACGATCTGGCTTTATGTCGATTCGATAACAAATGACGAAAAAGGACGGATTTCACAGGTTATTACTACATATGAACACTTTTCACATTCTCCCGTGCAACTCGGCTGCTAGTCCTCCTATTATGCAGAATCTTAAAGTCCTAGCTCATGTCCAAGGCACCAAAGCCAGCTAAAAAGTCAATAATCGATACCTAAAACTTGAATTGGACTACCTCTTACTGGGTATTACATCAACTTAGAAGCTTCATCTGTGTTCTATTATGGTGCTTTTCCTGTTTCCGCCTACGGCAACACGCGACATAGCTTTGCAGACGATAAGTACAACCGTTTCAGAGAGAAAAGCGGCCAATGTGACGATCTGGCTTTAAGTCGATTCGATAACAAATGAGGAAAACGGACGGATTTCTCAGGTTTTTACTACATATGAACACTTTTCACATTTTCCCGTGCAACTCGGCTGCTAGTCCTCCTTTCATGCAGAATCTTAAGGTCCTAGCTCATGTCCAAGGAACCAAAGCCAGCTAAAAAGTCAATAACCGATACCTAAAACTTGAATTGTACTTCTTCTTACTGGCTATTACATCAACTTAGAAGCTTGATCTGTGTTCTACTATGGTGCTTTTAGTGTCTCAGCATACCGCAGTACGCGACATAGCTTTGCAGACGATAAGTACAACCGTTTCAGAGCGAAGAGCGGCCAATGTGACGATCGGGCTTTAGTCGATTCGATAACAAATGACGAAAAAGGACGGATTTCTAAGGTTTTTACTACATATGAACACTTTTCACATTCTCCCGTGCAACTCGGCTGCTAGTCCTCCATTCATGCAGAATCTTAAGGTCCTAGCTCATGTCCAAGGCACCAAAGCCAGCTAAAAAGTCAATAATCAATACCTAAAACTTGAATTGTACTACTTCTTACTGGCTATTACATCAACTTACAAGCTTCATCTGTGTTCTACTACGGTGCTTTTAGTTTCTCTGCATCCCGCAGCACGCGACACAGTTTTGCAGATGATATGTACAACCGTTTCAGAGAGAAGAGCGGCCAATGTGACGATCTGGCTTTAAGTCGATTCGATAACAAATGACGAAAACGGACGGATTTCTCAGGTTTTTACTACATATGAACAATTTTCACATTCTCCCGTGGAACTCGGCTGCTAGTCCACCTTTCATGCAGAATCTTAAGGTCCTAGCTCATGTCCAATGCACCAAAGCTAGCTAAAAAGTCAATAATCGATACCTATAACTTGAATTGTACTACATCTTACTGGATATTACATCAACTTAGAAACTTCATCTGTGTTCTACTGTGGTGATTTTAGTGTCACCGCATACCGCAGCACGTGACATAGCTTTGCAGACGATAAGTACGACCGTTTCAGAGAGAAGAGCGGCCAAGGTGACGATCTGGCTTTTAGTCGATTCGATAACAGATGACGAAAACGGACGGATTTCTCAGGTTTTTACTACATATGAACACTTTTCACATTCTCCCGTGCAACTCGGCTGCTAGTCCTCCTTTCATGCAGAATCTTAAGGTCCTAGCTCATGTCCAAGGCACCAAAGCCAGCTAAAAAGACAATAACCGATACCTAAAACTTGAATTGTACTTCTTCTTACTGGCTATTACATCATCTTAGAAGCTTCATCTGTGTTCTACTATGGTGCTTTTAGTGTCTCCGAATACCGCAGTACGCGACATAGCTTTGCAGACGATAAGCACAACCGTTTCAGAGAGAAGAGCGGCCAATGTGACGATCTGGCTTTAAGTCGATTCGATAACAAATGACGAAAAAGGACGGATTTCTCAGGTTATTACTACATATGAACGCTTTTCACATTCTCCCGTGCAACTCGGCTGCTAGTCCTCCTTTCATGCACAATCTTAAGGTCCTAGCTCGTGTCCAAGGCACCAAAGCCAGCTAAAAGGTCCATATTCAATACCTATAACTTGAATTGTACTACTTCTTACTGGCTATTACATCAACTTAGAAGCTTGATCTGTGTTCTACTATGGTGCTTTTAGTGTCTCCTCACACCGCAGCACGCGACATAGCTTTGCAGACGATAAGTACAACCGTTTCAAAGAGAAGATCGGCCAATGTGACGATCTGGCTTTATGTCGATTCGATAACAAATGACGAAAACGGACGGATTTCTCAGGTTTTTACTACATATGAACACTTTTCACATTCTCCCGTGCAACTCGGCTGCTAGTCCTCCTTTCATGCAGAATCTTAAGGTCCCAGCCCATGTCCAAGGCACCAAAGCCAGCTTAAAAGTCAATAATCGATTCCTAAAACTTGAATTGTACTACTTCTTACTGGCTATTACATCAACTTAGATGCTTCATCTGTGTTCTACTATGGTGATTTTAGTGTCTCCACATACCGCTGCACGCGACATAGCTTTGCAGACGATATGTACAAACGTTTCAGAGAGAAGAGCGGCCAATGTGACGATCTGGCTTTAAGTCGATTCGGTAACAAATGACGAAAACGGACGAATTTCTCAGGTTTTTACTACATATGAACACTTTTCACATTCTCCCGTGCAACTCGGCTGCTAGTCCTCCTTTCATGCAGAATGTCAAGGTCCTTGCTCATGGCCAAGGCACCAAAGCCAGTTAAAAAGTCAATAATCGATACCTAAAACTTGAATTGTACTACTTCTTACTGGCTATTAGATCAACTTAGAAGCTTCGTCTGTGTTCTACTATGGTGCTTTTAGTGTCTCCGCATACCGCAGCACGCGACATAGCTTTGCAGACGATAAGTACAACCGCTTCAGAGAGAAGAGCGGCCAATGTGACGATCTTACTTTAAGTCGATTCGATAACAAATGACGAAAACGGACGGATTTCTCAGGTTTTTACTACATATGAACACTTTTCACATTCTCCCATGCAACTCTGCTGCTAGTCCTCCTTTTATTCAGAATCTTAAAGTCCTAGCTCATGTCCAATGCACCAAAGCTAGCTAAAAAGTCAATAATCGATACCTAAAACTTAAATTGTACTACATCTTACTGGATATACATCAACTTAGAAGCTTCATCTGTGTTCTACTGTGGTGATTTTAGTGTCACCGCATACCGCAGCACGTGACATAGCTTTGCAGACGATAAGTACAACCGTTTCAGAGAGAAGAGCGGCCAATGTGACGATCTGGCTTTAAGTCGATTCGGTAACAGATGACGAAAAAGGACGGAATTCTCACGTTTTTACTACATATGAACACTTTTCACATTCTCCCGTGCAACTCGGCTGCTAGTCCACTTTTCATGCAGAATCTTAAGGTCCTAGCTCGTGTCCAATGCACCAAAGCCAGCTAAAAGTCAATAATCGATACCTAAAACTTGAATTGTACTACTTCTTACTGGCTATTACATCAACTTAGAAGCTTCGTCTGTGTTCTACTATGGTGCTTTTAGTGTCTCCACATAGCGCAGCACGCGACATAGCTTTGTAGACGATAAGTACAACCGTTTCAGAGAGAAGAGCGGCCAATGTGACGATCTGGCTTTACGTCGATTCGATAACAAATGACGAAAACGGACGGATTTCTCAGGTTTTTACTACATATGAACACTTTTCACATTCTCCCGTGCAACTCGGCTGCTAGTCCTCCTTTCATGCAGAATCTTAAGGTCCTAGCTCATGTCCAAGGCACCAAAGCCAGCTAAAAAGTCAATAATCGATACCTAAAACTTGAATTGTACTACTTCTTACTGGCTATAACATCATCTTAGAAGCTTCATCTGTGTTCTACTACGGTGCTTTTAGTTTCTCCGCTTACCGCAGCACGCGACATAGTTTTGCAGACGATAAGTACAACCATTTCGGAGAGAAGAGCTGCCAATGTGACGATCTGGCTTTATGTCGATTCGATAACAAATGACGAAAAAGGACGGATTTCACAGGTTATTACTACATATGAACACTTTTCACATTCTCCCGTGCAACTCGGCTGCTAGTCCTCCTATTATGCAGAATCTTAAAGTCCTAGCTCATGTCCAAGGCACCAAAGCCAGCTAAAAAGTCAATAATCGATACCTAAAACTTGAATTGGACTACCTCTTACTGGGTATTACATCAACTTAGAAGCTTCATCTGTGTTCTATTATGGTGCTTTTCCTGTTCCCGCCTACGGCAACACGCGACATAGCTTTGCAGACGATAAGTACAACCGTTTCAGAGAGAAGAGCGGCCAATGTGACGATCTGGCTTTAAGTCGATTCGATAACAAATGACGAAAACGGACGGATTTCTCAGGTTTTTACTACATATGAACACTTTTCACATTCTCCCGTGCAACTGGGCTGCTAGTCCTCCTTTTATGCAGAATCTTAAAGTCCTAGCTCATGTCCAAGGCAAGAAAGCCAGCTAAAAAGTCAATAATCGATACCTAAATCTTGAATTGGACTACTTCTTACTGGCTATTACATCAACTTAGAAGCTTCATCTGTGTTCTACTATGGTGCTTTTCCTGTTTCCGCCTACGGCAACACGCGACATAGCTTTGCAGACGATAAGCACAACCGTTTCAGAGAGAAGAGCGGCCAATGTGACGATCTGGCTTTAAGTCGCTTCGCTAACAAATGACGAAAACGGACGGATTTCTCAGGTTTTTACTACATATGAACACTTTTCACATTCTGACGTGCAACTCGGCTGCTAGTCCTCCTTTCATGCAGAATCTTAAGGTCCTAGCTCATGTCCAAGGTACCGAAGCCAGCTAAAAAGACAATAATCGATACCTATAACTTGAATTGTTCTACTTCTTACTGCCTATTGCATCAGCTTAGAAGCTTCATCTGTGTTCTACTATGGTGATTTTAGTGTCTCCGCATACCGCAGCACGCGACATAGCTTTGCAGACGTTAAGTACAACCGTTTCAGAGAGAAGAGCGGCCAATGTGACGATCTGGCTTTAAATCGATTCGATAACAAATGACGAAAACGGACGGATTTCTCAGGTTTTTACTACATATGAACACTTTTCACATTCTCCCGTGCAACTCGGCTGCTAGTCCTCCTTTCATGCAGAATGTCAAGGTCCTAGCTCATGGCCAAGGCACCAAAGACAGTTAAAAAGTCAATAATCGATACCTAAAACTTGAATTGTACTACTTCTTACTGGCTATTACATCAACTTAGAAGCTTCGTCTGTGTTCTACTATGGTGCTTTCCCTGTTTCCGCCTACGGCAACACGTGACATAGCTTTGCAGACGATAATTACAACCGTTTCAGAGAGAAGAGCGGCCAATGTGACGATCTGGCTTTAAGTCGATTCGAAAACAAATGACGAAAACGGACGGATTTCTCAGGTTTTTACTACATATGAACACTTTTCACATTCTCCCGTGCAACTCGGCTGCTAGTCCTCCTTTCATGCAGAATGTCAAGGTCCTAGCTCATGGCCAAGGCACCAAAGCCAGTTAAAAAGTCAATAATCGATACCTAAAACTTGAATTGTACTTCTTCTTACTGGCTATTACATCAACTTAGAAGCTTCGTCTGTGTTCTACTATGTTGCTTTTCCTGTTTCCTCAAACGGCAACACGTGACATAGCTTTGCAGACGATAAGTACAACCGTTTCAGAGAGAAGAGCGGCCAATGTGACGATCTGGCTTTAAGTCGATTCGATAACAAATGACGAAAAAGGACGGATTTCTCAGGTTATTACTACATATGAACACTTTCCACATTCTCCCGTGCAACTCGGCTGCTAGTCCACTTTTCATGCAGAATCTTAAGGTCCTAGCTCATGTCCAATGCACCAAAGCCAGCTAAAAAGTCAATAATCGATACCTAAAACTTGAATTGTACTACTTCTTACTGGCTATTACATCAACTTAGAAGCTTCATCTGTGTTCTACTATGGTCCTTGAAGTGTCTGAGCATACCGCATTAGGCGACATAGCTTTGCAGACGATAAGTACAACCGTTTCAGAGAGAAGAGCGGCCAATGTGACGATCTGGCTTTACGTCGATTCGATAACAAATGACGAAAACGGACGGATTTCTCAGGTTTTTACTACATATGAACACTTTTGACATTCTCCCGTGCAACTCGGCTGCTAGTCCTCCTTTCATGCAGAATCTTAAGATCCTAGCTCATGTCCAAGGCACCAAAGCCAGCTAAAAAGTCAATAATCGAGACCTAAAACTTGAATTGTACTACTTCTTACTGGCTATAACATCATCTTAGGAGCTTCATCTGTGTTCTTCTATGGTGCTTTTAGTGTCTCCGAATACCGCAGTACGCGACATAGCTTTGCAGACGATAAGTACAACCGTTTCAGAGAGAAGAGCGGAAAATGTGACGATCTGGCTTTAAGTAGATTCGATAACAAATGACGAAAACGAACGGATTTCTCAGGTTTTTACTACATATGACCACTTTTCACATTCTCCCGTGCAACTCGGCTGCTAGTCCTCCTTTCATGCAGAATCTTAAGGTCCTAGCTCATGTCCAAGGCACCAATGCCAGCTAAAAAGTCAATAATCAATACCTAAAACTTGAATTGTACTACTTCTTACTGGCTATTACATCAACTTAGAAGCTTCATCTGTGTTCTACTACGGTGCTTTTAGTTTCTCCGCATACCGCAGCACGCGACATAGTTTTGCAGACGATAAGTACAACCATTTCAGAGAGAAGAGCTGCCAATGTGACGATCTGGCTTTAAGTCGATTCGATAACAAATGACGAAAAAGGACGGATTTCTCAGGTTATTACTACATATGAACACTTTTCACATTCTCCCGTGCAACTCGGCTGCTAGTCCTCCTATTATGCAGAATCTTAAAGTCCTAGCTCATGTCCAAGGCACCAAAGCCAGCTAAAAAGTCAATAATCGAAACCTAAAACTTGAATTGGACTACCTCTTACTGGGTATTACATCAACTTAGAAGCTTCATCTGTGTTCTATTATGGTGCTTTTCCTGTTTCCGCCTACGGCAACACGCGACATAGCTTTGCAGACGATAAGTACAACCGTTTCAGAGAGAAGAGCGGCCAATGTGACGATCTGGCTTTAAGTCGATTCGATAACAAATGAGGAAAACGGACGGATTACTCAGGTTTTTACTACATATGAGCACTTTTCACATTCACCCGTGCAACTCGGCTGCTAGTCCTCCTTTCATGCAGAATCTTAAGGTCCTAGCTCATGTCCAAGGAACCAAAGCCAGCTAAAAAGTCAATAACCGATACCTAAAACTTGAATTGTACTACTTCTTAATGGGTATTACATCAACTTAGAAGCTTCATCTGTGTTCTACTATGGTGCTTTTAGTGTCTCCGCATACCGCAGCACGCGACATAGCTTTGCAGACGATAAGTACATCCGTTTCAAAGAGAAGAGCGGCCAATGTGACGATCTGGCTTTAAGTCGATTCGATAACAAATGACGAAAACGGATGGATTTCTAAGGTTTTTACTACATATGAACACTTTTCACATTCTCCCGTGCAACTCGGCTGCTAGTCCTCCTTTCATGAAGAATGTTAAGGTCCTAGCTCATGTCCAAGGGACCAAAGCCAGCTAAAAAGTCAATATTCGATACCTTAAACTTGAATTGTACTACTTCTTACTGGGTATTACATCAACTTAGAAGCTTCATCTAGTTCTACTATGGTGCTTTTAGTGTCTCCGCATACCGCAGCACGCGACATAGCTTTGCAGACGATAAGTACATCCGTTTCAAAGAGAAGAGCGGCCAATGTGACGATCTGGCTTTAAGTCGATTCGATAACAAATGACGAAAACGGACGGATTTCTCAGGTTTTTACTACATTTGAACACTTTTCACATTCTCCCGTGCAACTCGGCGGCTAGTCCTCCTTTCATGCAGAATATTAAGGTCCTAGCTCATGTCCAAGGCACCAAAGCCAGCTAAAAATTCAATATTCAGTACCTTATACTTGAATTTTACTACTTCTTACTGGCTATTACATCAACTTAGAAGCTTGATCTGTGTTCTACTATGGTGCTTTTAGTGTCTCATCATACCGCAGCACGCGACATAGCTTTGCAGACGATAAGTACAACCGTTTCAGAGAGAAGAGCGGCCAATGTGACGATCTGGCTTTAAGTCGATTCCATAACAAATGACGAAAACGCACGGATTTCTCAGGTGTTTACTACATTTGAACAGTTTTCACATTCTCCCGTGCAACTCGGCTGCTAGTCCACACTTCATGCAGAATATTAAGGTCCTAGCTCATGTCCAATGCACCAAAGCCAGCTAAAAAGTCAATAATCGATACCTAAAACTTGAATTGTACTACTTCTTACTGGATATTACATCAACTTAGAAGCTTCATCTGTGTTCTACTGTGGTGATTTTAGTGTCTCCGCATACCGCAGCACGTGACATAGCTTTGCAGACGATAAGTACAACCGTTTCAGAGAGAAGAGCGGCCAATGTGACGATCTGGCTTTAAGTCGATTCGATAACAAATGACGAAAACGGACGCATTTTTCTAAGGTTTTTACTACATATGAACACTTTTCACATTCTCCCGTGCAACTCGGCTGCTAGTCCTCCTTTCATGAAGAATATTAAGGTCCTAGCTCATGTCCAAGGGACCAAAGCCAGCTAAGAAGTCAATAATCGATACCTTAAACTTGAATTGTACTACTTCTTAATGGGTATTACATCATCTTAGAAGCTTCATCTGTGTTCTACTATGGTGTTCTTAGTGTCTCCCCATGCCGCAGCACACGACATAGCTTTGCAGACGATTAGTTCAACCGTTTCAGAGAGAAGAGCGGCCAATGTGACGATCTGGCTTTAAGTCGATTCGATAACAAATGACGAAAACGGACGGATTTCTCAGGTTTTTACTACATATGAACACTTTTCACATTCTCCCGTGCAACTGGGCTGCTAGTCCTCCTTTTATGCAGAATCTTAAAGTCCTAGCTCATGTCCAAGGCACGAAAGCCAGCTAAAAAGTCAATAACCGATACCTAAAACTTGAATTGTACTACTTCTTAATGGGTATTACATCAACTTAGAAGCTTCATCTGTGTTCTACTATGGTGCTTTTAGTGTCTCCGCATACCGCAGCACGCGACATAGCTTTGCAGACGATAAGTACATCCGTTTCAAAGAGAAGAGCGGCCAATGTGACGATCTGGCTTTAAGTCGATTCGATAACAAATGACGAAAACGGATGGATTTCTAAGGTTTTTACTACATATGAACACTTTTCACATTCTCCCGTGCAACTCGGCTGCTAGTCCTCCTTTCATGAAGAATGTTAAGGTCCTAGCTCATGTCCAAGGGACCAAAGCCAGCTAAAAAGTCAATATTCGATACCTGAAACTTGAATTGTACTACTTCTTACTGGGTATTACATCAACTTAGAAGCTTCATCTGTGTTCTACTATGGTGCTTTTAGTGTCTCCGCATACCGCAGCACGCGACATAGCTTTGCAGACGATAAGTACATCCGTTTCAAAGAGAAGAGCGGCCAATGTGACGATCTGGCTTTAAGTCGATTCGATAACAAATGACGAAAACGGACGGATTTCTCAGGTTTTTACTACATTTGAACACTTTTCACATTCTCCCGTGCAACTCGGCTGCTAGTCCTCCTTTCATGCAGAATATTAAGGTCCTAGCTCATGTCCAAGGCACCAAAGCCAGCTAAAAATTCAATATTCAGTACCTTATACTTGAATTTTACTACTTCTTACTGGCTATTACATCAACTTAGAAGCTTGATCTGTGTTCTACTATGGTGCTTTTAGTGTCTCATCATACCGCAGCACGCGACATAGCTTTGCAGACGATAAGTACAACCGTTTCAGAGAGAAGAGCGGCCAATGTGACGATCTGGCTTTAAGTCGATTCCATAACAAATGACGAAAACGCACGGATTTCTCAGGTGTTTACTACATTTGAACAGTTTTCACATTCTCCCGTGCAACTCGGCTGCTAGTCCACACTTCATGCAGAATATTAAGGTCCTAGCTCATGTCCAATGCACCAAAGCCAGCTAAAAAGTCAATAATCGATACCTAAAACTTGAATTGTACTACTTCTTACTGGATATTACATCAACTTAGAAGCTTCATCTGTGTTCTACTGTGGTGATTTTAGTGTCTCCGCATACCGCAGCACGTGACATAGCTTTGCAGACGATAAGTACAACCGTTTCAGAGAGAAGAGCGGCCAATGTGACGATCTGGCTTTAAGTCGATTCGATAACAAATGACGAAAACGGACGCATTTTTCTAAGGTTTTTACTACATATGAACACTTTTCACATTCTCCCGTGCAACTCGGCTGCTAGTCCTCCTTTCATGAAGAATATTAAGGTCCTAGCTCATGTCCAAGGGACCAAAGCCAGCTAAAAAGTCAATAATCGATACCTTAAACTTGAATTGTACTACTTCTTAATGGGTATTACATCATCTTAGAAGCTTCATCTGTGTTCTACTATGGTGTTCTTAGTGTCTCCCCATGCCGCAGCACACGACATAGCTTTGCAGACGATTAGTTCAACCGTTTCAGAGAGAAGAGCGGCCAATGTGACGATCTGGCTTTAAGTCGATTCGATAACAAATGACGAAAACGGACGGATTTCTCAGGTTTTTACTACATATGAACACTTTTCACATTCTCCCGTGCAACTGGGCTGCTAGTCCTCCTTTTATGCAGAATCTTAAAGTCCTAGCTCATGTCCAAGGCACGAAAGCCAGCTAAAAAGTCAATAATCGATACCTAAATTTTGAATTGGACTACTTCTTACTGGCTATTACATCAACTTACAAGCTTCATCTGTGTTCTACTATGGTGCTTTTCCTGTTTCCGCCTACCGCAGCACGCGACATAGCTTTGCAGACGATAAGTACAACCGTTTCAGAGAGAAGAGCGGCCAATGTGACGATCTGGCTTTAAGTCGATTCGATAACAAATGACGAAAAAGGACGGATTTCTCAGGTTATTACTACATATGAACACTTTTCACATTCTCCCGTGCAACTCGGCTGCTAGTCCTCCTTTCATGCAGAATCTTAAGGTCCTAGCTCATGTCCAAGGTACCAAAGCCAGCTAAAAAGTCAATAACCGATTCCTAAAACTTGAATTGTACTACTTCTTACTGGCTATTACATCAACTTAGATGCTTCATCTGTGTTCTACTATGGTGCTTTTAGTGTTTCCGAATACCGCAGTACGCGACATAGCTTTGCAGACGATAAGTACAACCGTTTCAGAGAGAAGAGCGGCCAATGTGACGATGTGGCTTTAAGTCGATTCGATAACAAATGACGAAAACGGACGGATTTCTCAGGTATTTACTACATATGAACACTTATCACATTCTCCCGTGGAACTCGGCTGCTAGTCCACCTTTCATGTAGAATCTTAAGGTGATAGCTCATGTCCAATGCACCAAAGACAGCTGAAAAGTCAATAATCGATACCTAAAACTTGAATTGTACTACTTCTTACTGGATATTACATCATCTTAGAAGCTTCATCTGTGCTCTACTGCGGTGATTTTAGTGTCACCACATACCGCAGCACGTGACATAGCTTTGCAGACGATAAGTACAACCGTTTCAGAGAGAAGAGCGGCCAATGTGACGATCTGGCTTTAAGTCGATTCGATAACATATGACGAAAAAGGACGGATTTCTCAGGTTATTACTACATATGAACACTTTTCACATTCTCCCGTGCAACTCGGCTGCTAGTCCTCCTTTCATGCAGAATCTTAAGGTCCTAGCTCATGTCCAAGGCACCAAAGCCAGCTAAAAAGTCAATATTTGATACCTAAAACTTGAATTGTACTACTTCTTATTGGGTATTACATCAACTTAAAAGCTTCATCTGTGTTCTATTAAGGTGCTTTTAGTGTCTCCACATACCGCAGCACGCGACATAGCTTTGCCGACGATAAGTACAACCGTTTCAGTGAGAAGAGCGGCCAATGTGACGATCTGGCTTTAAGTCAATTCGATAACAAATGACGAAAGCCGACGGATTTCTCAGGTTTTTACTACATATGAACACTTTTCACATTCTCCCGTGCAGCTCGGCTGCTAGTCCTCCTTTCATGCAGAATCCTGAGGTCCTAGCTCATGTCCAAGGCACAAAAGCCAGCTAAAAGGTCAATATTCAATACCTAAAACTTGAATTGTACTACTTATTACTGGCTATTACATCAACTTCGAAGCTTCATCTGTGTTCTACTATGGTGATTTTAGTGTGTCAGCATACCGCAGCGCGCGACATAGCTTTGCAGACGATAAGTACAACCGTTTCAGAGAGAAGAGCGGCCAATGTGACGATCTGGCTTTAAGTCGATTCGATAACAAATGACGAAAACGGACGTATTTTTCAGGTTTTACTACATATGAACACTTTTCACATTCTCCCGTGCAAATCGGCTGCTAGTCCTCCTTCATGCAATATCTTAAGTTCCTAGCTCGTGTCCAAGGCACCAAAGAAGGTTAAAAAGTCAATAACCGATACCTAAAACTTGAATTGTACTACTTCTTACTGGCTATTACATCAACTTAGAAGCATCATCTGTGTTCTGCTATGGTGCTTTTAGTGTCTCCGCATACCGCAGCACGCGACATAGCTTTGCAGACGATAAGTACAACCGTTTCAGAGAGAAGAGCGGCCAATGTGACGATCTGGCTTTAAGTCGATTCGATAACAAATGACGAAAACGGACGGATTTCTCAGGTTTGTACTACATATGAACACTTTTCACATTCTCCCGTGCAACTCGGCTGCTGGTCCTCCTTTCATGCAGAATCTTAAGGTCCTAGCTCATGTCCAAGGCACCAAAGCCAGCTAAAAAGTCAATAACCGATACCTAAAACTTGAATTGTACTTCTTCTTACTGGCTATTACATCATCTTAGAAGCTTCATCTGTGTTCTACTATCGTGCTTTTAGTGTCTCCGAATACCGCAGTACGCGACATAGCTTTGCAGACGATAAGTACAACCGTTTCAGAGAGAAGAGCGTCCAATGTGACGATCTGGTTTTAAGTGATTCGATAACAAATGACGAAAACGGACGGATTTCTCAGGTTTGTACTACATATGAACACTTTTCACATTCTCCCGTGCAACTCAGCTGCTAGTCCTCCTTTCATGCAGAATCTTAAGGTCCTAGCACATGTCCAAGGCACCAAAGCCAGCAAAAAGTTCAATATTCAATACCTAAAACTTTAATTGTACTACTTCTTACTGGCTATTACATCAACTTAGAAGCTTCATCTGTGTTCTACTGTGGTGATTTTAGTGTCTCCGCATACCGCAGCACGTGACATAGCTTTGCAGACGATAAGTACAACCGTTTCAGAGAGAAGAGCGGCCAATGTGACGATCTGGCTTTAAGTCGATTCGATAACAAATGACGAAAACGGACGGATTTCTCAGGTTAGTACTACATATGAACACTTTTCACATTCTTCCGTGCAACTCGGCTGCTGGTCCTCCTTACATGCAGAATCTTAAAGTCCTAGCTCATATCCAAGGCACCAAAGCTAGCTAAAAAGTCAATAATCGATTCCTAAAACTTGAATTGTACTACTTCTTACTGGCTATTACATCAACTTAGATGCTTCATCTGTGTTCTACTATGGTGATTTTAGTGTCTCCACATACCGCTGCACGCGACATAGCTTTGCAGACGATATGTACAAACGTTTCAGAGAGAAGAGCGGTCAATGTGACCATCTGGCTTTAAGTCGATTCGATAACAAATGACGAAAACGGACGGATTTCTCAGGTTTTTACTACATATGAACACTTTTCACATTCTCCCGTGGAACTCGGCTACTAGTCCACCTTTCATGCAGAATCTTAAGGTCCTAGCTCATGTCCAATGCACCAAAGCCAGCTGAAAAGTCAATAATCGATACCTAAAACTTGAATTGTACTACGTCTTACTGGATATTACATCATCTTAGAAGCTTCATCTGTGTTCTACTGCGGTGATTTTAGTGTCACCACATACCGCAGCACGTGACATAGCTTTGCAGACGATAAGTACAACCGCTTCAGAGAGAAGAGCGGCCAATGTGACGATCTGGCTTTAAGTCGATTCGATAACAAATGACGAAAACGGACGGATTTCTCAGGTTATTACTACATATGAACACTTTTCACATTCTCCCGTGCAACTCGGCTGCTAGTCCTCCTTTCATGCAGAATCTTAAGGTCCTAGCTCATGTCCAAGGCACCAAAGCCAGCTAAAAACTCAATATTCGATACCTAAAACTTGAATTCTACTACCTCTTATTGGGTATTACATCAACTTAGAAGCTTCATCTGTGTTCTATTAAGGTGCTTTTAGTGTCTCCACATACCGCAGCACGCGACATAGCTTCTCAGACGATAAGTACAACCGTTTCAGTGACAAGAGCGGCCAATGTGACGATCTGGCTTTAAGTCAATTCGATAACAAATGACGAAAACGGACGGATTTCTCAGGTTTTTACTACATATGAACACTTTTTACATCCTCCCGTGCAACTCGGCTGCTAGTCCTCCTTTCATGCAGAATCTTAAGGTCCTAACTCATGTCCAAGGCACCAAAGCCAGCTAAAAGGTCAATATTGAATACCTAAAACTTGAATTGTACTACTTCTTACTGGCTATTACATCAACTTCGAAGCTTCATCTGTGTTCTACTATGGTGCTTTTAGTGTCTCAGCATACCGCAGCACGCGACATAGCTTTGCAGACGATAAGTACAACCGTTTCAGAGAGAAGAGCGGAAAATGTGACGATCTGGCTTTAAGTCAATTCGATAACAAATGACGAAAACGGACGGATGTCTCAGGTTTTTACTACATATGAACACTTTTCACATTCTCCCGTGCGACTGGGCTGCTAGTCCTCCTTTTATGCAGAATCTTAAAGTCCTAGCTCATGTCCAAGGCACCAAAGCCATCTAAAAAGTCAATAATCGATACCTAAAACTTGAATTGGACAACTTCTTACTGGCTATTACATCAACTTAGAAGCTTCATCTGTGTTCTATTATGGTGCTTTTCCTCTTTCCGCCTACGGCAACAGGCGACATAGCTTTGCAGACGATAAGTACAACCGTTTCAGAGAGAAGAGCGGCCAATGTGACGATCTGGCTTTAAGTCGAATCGATAACAAATGACGAAAACGGACGGATTTCTCAGGTTTGTACTACATATGAACACTTTTCACATTCTCCCGTGCAACTCGGCTGCTAGTCCTCCTTTCATGCAGAATCTTAAGGTCCTAGCTCATGTCCAAGGCACCAAAGCCAGCTAAAAAGTCAATAATCGATACCTAAAACTTGAAGTGGACTATTTCTTACTGGCTATTACATCAACTTAGAAGCTTCATTTGTGTTCTATTATGGTGCTTTTCCTGTTTCCGCCTACGGCAACACGCGACATAGCTTTGCAGACGATAAGTATAACCATTTCAGAGAGAAGATCGGCCAATGTGACGATCTGGCTTTAAGTCGATTCGATAACAAATGACGAAAACGGACGGATTTCTCTGGTTTTTACTACATATAAACACTTTTCACATTCTCCCGTGCAACTCGGCTGCTAGTCCTCCTTTCATGCAGAATCTTAAGGTCCTAGCTCATGTCCAAGGCACCAAAGCCAGCTAAAAAGTCAATAACCGATACATAAAACTTGAATATGACTACTTCTTACTGGCTATTACATCAACTTAGAAGCTTCATCTGTGTTCTATTATGGTGCTTTTCCTGTTTCCGCCTACGGCAACACGCGACATAGCTTTGCAGACGATAAGTACAACCGTTTCAGAGAGAAGAGCGGCCAATGTGACGATCTGGCTTTAAGTCGATCGATAACAAATGACGAAAACGGACGGATTTCTCAGGTTTTTACTACATATGGACACTTTTCATATTCTCCTGTGCAACTCCGCTGCTAATCCTTCTTTCATGCACAATCTTAAGGTCCTAGCTCATGTCCAACGCACCAAAGCCAGCTAAAAAGTCAATATTCGATACCTAAAACTTGAATTGTACTACTTCTTATTGGGTATTACATCAACTTAGAAGCTTCATCTGTGTTCTATTAAGGTGCTTTTAGTGTCTCCACATACCGCAGCACGCGACATAGCTTTGCCGACGATAAGTACAACCGTTTCAGTGAGAAGAGCGGCCAATGTGACGATCTGGCTTTAAGTCAATTCGATAACAAATGACGAAAACGGACGGATTTCTCAGGTTTTTACTACATATGAACACTTTTCACATTCTCCCGTGCAGCTCGGCTGCTAGTCCTCCTTTCATGCAGAATCTTGAGGTCCTAGCTCATGTCCAAGGCACAAAAGCCAGCTAAAAGGTCAATATTTAATACCTAAAACTTGAATTGTACTACTTCTTACTGCCTATTACATCAACTTCGAAGCTTCATCTGTGTTCTACTATGGTGATTTTAGTGTGTCAGCATACCGCAGCACGCGACATAGCTTTGCAGACGATAAGTACAACCGTTTCATAGAGAAGATCGGCCAATGTGACGATCTGGCTTTTAAGTCGATTCGATAACAAATGACGAAAACGGACGGATTTCTCAGGTTTTTACTACATATGAACACTTTTCACATTCTCCCGTGCAACTCGGCTGCTACTCCTCCTTTCATGCTGAATCTTAAGGTGTTAGCTCATGTCCAAGGCACCAAAGCCAGCTAAAAAGTCAATAACCGATACCTAAAACTTGAATTGTACTACTTCTTACTGGCTATTACATCATTTTAGAAGCTTCATCTGTAATCTACTATGGTGCTTTTAGTGTCTCCGAATACCGCAGTACGCGACATAGCTTTGCAGACGATAAGTACAACCGTTTCAGAGAGAAGAGCGGCCAATGTGACGATCTGGCTTTAAGTCGATCGATAACAAATGACGAAAACGGACGGATTTCTCAGGTTTTTACTACATATGAACACTTTTCACATTCTCCCGTGCAGCTCGGCTGCTAGTCCTCCTTTCATGCAGAATCTTGAGGTCCTAGCTCATGTCCAAGGCACAAAAGCCAGCTAAAAGGTCAATATTCAATACCTAAAACTTGAATTGTACTACTTCTTACTGGCTATTACATCAACTTAGAAGCTTCATCTGTGTTCTACTATGGTGCTTTTAGTGTCTCATCATACCGCAGCACGCGACATAGCTTTGCAGACGATAAGTACAACCGTTTCAGAGAGAAGAGCGGCCAATGTGACGATC
Organism: Schistocerca gregaria; assembly: GCF_023897955.1. Lineage (NCBI taxonomy): Eukaryota > Metazoa > Arthropoda > Insecta > Orthoptera > Acrididae > Schistocerca > Schistocerca gregaria. The sequence continues at coordinate 256,867 of NW_026061829.1, forward strand.
TGGCTTTAAGTCGATTCCATAACAAATGACGAAAACGCACGGATTTCTCAGGTGTTTACTACATTTGAACAGTTTTCACATTCTCCCGTGCAACTCGGCTGCTAGTCCACACTTCATGCAGAATATTAAGGTCCTAGCTCATGTCCAATGCACCAAAGCCAGCTAAAAAGTCAATAATCGATACCTAAAACTTGAATTGTACTACTTCTTACTGGCTATTACATCATCTTAGAAGCTTCATCTGTGTTCTACAATGGTGCTTTTAGTGTCTCCGAATACCGCAGTACGCGACATAGCTTTGCAGACGATAAGTACAACCGTTTCAGAGAGAAGAGCGGCCAATGTGACGATCTGGCTTTAAGTCGATTCGATAACAAATGACGAAAACTGACGGATATCTCAGGTTTTTACTACATATGAACACTTTTCACGTTCTCCCGTGCAACTCGGCTGCTTGTCCTCCTTTTATGCAGAATCTTAAGGTCCTAGCACATGTCCAAGGCACCAAAGCCAGCAAAAAGGTCAATATTCAATACCTAAAACTTGAATTGTACTACTTCTTACTGGCTATTACATCAACTTAGATGCTTCATCTGTGTTCTACTATGGTGATTTTAGTGTCTCCACATACCGCTGCACGCGACATAGCTTTGCAGACGATATGTACAAACGTTTCAGAGAGAAGAGCGGCCAATGTGACCATCTGGCTTTAAGTCGATTCGATAACAAATGACGAAAACGGACGGATTTCTCAGGTTTTTACTACATATGAACACTTTTCACATTCTCCCGTGCAACTCGGCTGCTAGTCCACCTTTCATGCAGAATTTTAAGGTCCTAGCTCATGTCCAATGCACCAAAGCCAGCTGAAAAGTCAATAATCGATACCTTAAACTTGAATTGTACTACTTCTTACTGGATATTACATCATCTTAGAAGCTTCATCTGTGTTCTACTGCGGTGATTTTAGTGTCACCACATACCGCAGCACGTGACATAGCTTTGCAGACGATAAGTACATCCGATTCAGAGAGAAGAGCGGCCAATGTGACGATCTGGCTTTAAGTCGATTCGATAACAAATGACGAAAAAGGACGGATTTCTCAGGTTATTACTACATATGAACACTTTTCACATTCTCCCGTGCAACTCGGCTGCTAGTCCTCCTTTCATGCAGAATCTTAAGGTCCTAGCTCATGTCCAAGGCACCAAAGCCAGCTAAAAACTCAATATTCGATACCTAAAACTTGAATTGTACTACCTCTTATTGGGTATTACATCAACTTAGAAGCTTCATCTGTGTTCTATTAAGGTGCTTTTAGTGTCTCCACATACCGCAGCACGCGACATAGCTTTGCAGACGATAAGTACAACCGTTTCAGTGAGAAGAGCGGCCAATGTGACGATCTGGCTTTAAGTCAATTAGATAACATATGACGAAAACGGACGGATTTCTCAGGTTTTTACTACATATGAACACTTTTTACATTCTCCCGTGCAACTCGGCTGCTAGTCCTCCTTTCATGCAGAATCTTAAGGTCCTAGCTCATGTCCAAGGCACCAAAGCCAGCTAAAAGGTCAATATTGAATACCTAAAACTTGAATTGTACTACTTCTTACTGGCTATTACATCAACTTCGAAGCTTCATCTGTGTTCTACTATGGTGCTTTTAGTGTCTCAGCATACCGCAGCACGCGACATAGCTTTGCAGACGATAAGTACAACCGTTTCAGAGAGAAGAGCGGAAAATGTGACGATCTGGCTTTAAGTCAATTCGATAACAAATGACGAAAACGGACGGATGTCTCAGGTTTTTACTACATATGAACACTTTTCACATTCTCCCGTGCAACTGGGCTGCTAGTCCTCCTTTTATGCAGAATCTTAAAGTCCTAGCTCATGTCCAAGGCACCAAAGCCATCTAAAAAGTCAATAATCGATACCTAAAACTTGAATTGGACAACTTCTTACTGGCTATTACATCAACTTAGAAGCTTCATCTGTGTTCTATTATGGTGCTTTTCTTCTTTCCGCCTACGGCAACACGCGACATAGCTTTGCAGACGATAAGTACAACCGTTTCAGAGAGAAGAGCGGCCAATGTGACGATCTGGCTTTAAGTCGATTCGATAACAAATGACGAAAACGGACGGATTTCTCAGGTTTGTACTACATATGAACACTTTTCACATTCTCCCGTGCAACTCGGCTGCTAGTCCTCCTTTCATGCAGAATCTTAAGGTCCTAGCTCATGTCCAAGGCACCAAAGCCAGCTAAAAAGTCAATAATCGATACCTAAAACTTGAATTGGACTACTTCTTACTGGCTATTACATCAACTTAGAAGCTTCATCTGTGTTCTATTATGGTGCTTTTCCTGTTTCCGCCTACGGCAACACGCGACATAGCTTTGCAGACGATAAATATAACCATTTCAGAGAGAAGATCGGCCAATGTGACGATCTGGCTTTAAGTCGATTCGATAACAAATGACGAAAACGGACGGATTTCTCTGGTTTTTACTACATATGAACACTTTTCACATTCTCCCGTGCAACTCGTCTGCTAGTCCTCCTTTCATGCAGAATCTTAAGGTCCTAGCTCATGTCCAAGGCACCAAAGCCAGCTAAAAAGTCAATAACCGATACATAAAACTTGAATATGACTACTTCTTACTGGCTATTACATCAACTTAGAAGCTTCATCTGTGTTCTATTATGGTGCTTTTCCTGTTTCCGCCTACGGCAACACGCGACATAGCTTTGCAGACGATAAGTACAACCGTGTCATAGAGAAGATCGACCAATGTGACGATCTGGCTTTTAAGTCGATTCGATAAAAAATGACGAAAACGGACGGATTTCTCAGGTTTTTACTACATATGAACACTTCTCACATTCTCCCGTGCAACTCGGCTGCTAGTCCTCCTTTCATGCAGAATCTTAAGGTCCTAGCTCATGTCCAAGGCACCAAAGCCAGCTAAAAAGTCAATATTTGATACCTAAAACTTGAATTGTACTACTTCTTACTGGCTATTACATCATTTTAGAAGCTTCATCTGTGTTCTACTATGGTGCTTTTAGTGTCTCCGAATACCGCAGTACGCGACATAGCTTTGCAGACGATAAGTACAACCGTTTCAGAAAGAAGAGCGGCCAATGTGACGATCTGGCTTTACGTCGATCGATAACAAATGACGAAAACGGACGGATTTCTCAGGTTTTTACTACATATGAACACTTTTCACATTCTCCCGTGCAACTCGGCTGCTAGACCTCCTTTCATGCAGAATCGTAAGGTCCTAGCTCATGTCCAAGGCACCAAAGCCAGCTAAAAAGTCAATAATCAATACCTAAAACTTGAATTGTACTGCTTCTTACGGGCTATTACATCAACTTAGAAGCTTCATCTGTGTTCTACTACGGTGCTTTTAGTTTCTCCGCATACCGAGGCACGCGACATAGTTTTGCAGACGATAAGTACAACCGTTTCAGAGAGAAGAGCGGCCAATGTGACGATCTGGCTTTAAGTCGATTCGATAACAAATGACGAAAACGGACGGATTTCTCAGGTTTTTACTACATATGAACACTTTTCACATTCTCCCGTGCAACTCGGCTGCTAGTCCTCCTTTCATGCAGAATATTAAGGTAACAGCTCGTGTCCAAGGCACCAAAGCCAGCTAAAAATTCAATAATCGATACCTAAAACTTGAATTGTACTACTTCTTACTGGATATTACATCAACTTAGAAGCTACATCTGTGTTCTACTGTGGTGCTTTTAGTGTCTCCGAATACCGCAGTACGCGACATAACTTTGCAGACGATAAGTACAACCGTATCAGAGAGAAGAGCGGCCAATGTGACGATCTGGGTTTACATCGATTCAATAACAAATGACGAAAACGGACGGATGTCTCAGGTTTTTACTACATATGAACACTTTTCACATTCTCCCGTGCAACTCGGCTGCTAGTCCTCCTTTCATGCAGAATCTTAAGCTCTTAGCTCATGTCCAAGGCACCAAACCCAGCTAAAAAGTCAATAATCGATACCCAAAACTTGAATTGGATTACTTCTTACTGGCTATTCTATCAACTTAGATGCTTCATCTGTTCCTACTATGGTGATTTTAGTGTCTCCGCATACCACAGCTCGCGACATAGCTTTGCAGACGATAGGTACAACCGTTTCAGAGAGAAGAGCGGCTAATGTGACGATCTGGCTTTAAGTCGATTCGATAACAAATGACGAAAACGGACGGATTTCTCAGGTTTTTACTACATATGAACACTTTTCACATTCTCCCGTGCAACTGGGCTGCTAGTCCTCCTTTTATGCAGAATCTTAAAGTCCTAGCTCATGTCCAAGGCACCAAAGCCATCTAAAAAGTCAATAATCGATACCTAAAACTTGAATTGGACAACTTCTTACTGGCTATTACATCAACTTAGAAGCTTCATCTGTGTTCTATTATGGTGCTTTTCCTGTTTCCGCCTACGGCAACACGCGACATAGCTTTGCAGACGATAAGTACAACCGTTTCATAGAGAAGATCGGCCAATGTGACGATCTGGCTTTTAAGTCGATTCGATAACAAATGACGAAAACGGACGGATTTCTCAGGTTTTTACTACATATGAACACTTTTCACATTCTCCCGTGCAACTCGGCTGCTAGTCCTCCTTTCATGCAGAATCTTAAGGTCCTAGCTCATGTCCAAGGCACCAAAGCCAGCTAAAAAGTCAATAACCGATACCTAAAACTTGAATTGTACTACATCTTACTGGCTATTACATCATTTTAGAAGCTTCATCTGTGTTCTACTATGGTGCTTTTAGTGTCTCCGAATACCGCAGTACGCGACATAGCTTTGCAGACGATAAGTACAACCGTTTCAGAGAGAAGAGCGGCCAATGTGACGATCTGGCTTTAAGTCGATCGATAACAAATGACGAAAACGGACGGATTTCTCAGGTTTTTACTACATATGAACACTTTTCACATTCTCCCGTGCAACTCGGCTGCTAGTCCTCCTTTCATGCAGAATCTTAAGGTCCTAGCTCATGTCCAAGGCACCAAAGCCAGCTAAAAAGTCAATAATCAATAGCTAAAACTTGAATTGTACTGCTTCTTACTGGCTATTACATCAACTTAGAAGCTTCATCTGTGTTCTACTACGGTGCTTTTAGTTTCTCCGCATACCGCAGCACGCGACATAGTTTTGCAGACGATAAGAACAACCGTTTCACAGAGAAGAGCGGCCAATGTGACAATCTGGCTTTAAGTCGATTCCATAACAAATGACGAAAACGGACGGATTTCTCAGGTTTTTACTACATATGAACACTTTTCACATTCTCCCGTGCAACTCGGCTGCTAGTCCTCGATCATGCAAAATCTTAAGTTCCTAGCTCGTGTCCAAGGCACCAAAGAAGGGTAAAAAGTCAATACCGATACCTAAAACTTGAATTGTACTACTTCTTACTGGCTATTACATCAACTTAGAAGCATCATCTGTGTTCTACTATGGTGCTTTTAGTGTCTCCGCATACCGCAGCACGCGACATAGCTTTGCAGACGATAAGTATAACCGTTTCAGAGAGAAGAGCGGAAAATGTGACGATCTGGCTTTAAGTCGATTCGATAACAAATGACGAAAACGGACGGATTTCTCTGGTTTTTACTACATATGAACACTTTTCACATTCTCCCGTGCAACTCGGCTGCTAGTCCTCCTTTCATGCAGAATCTTAAGGTCCTAGCTCATGTCCAAGGCACCAAAGCCAGCTAAAAAGTCAATAACCGATACATAAAACTTGAATATGACTACTTCTTACTGGCTATTACATCAACTTAGAAGCTTCATCTGTGTTCTATTATGGTGCTTTTCCTGTTTCCGCCTACGGCAACACGCGACATAGCTTTGCAGACGATAAGTATAACCATTTCAGAGAGAAGATCGGCCAATGTGACGATCTGGCTTTAAGTCGATTCGATAACAAATGACGAAAACGGACGGATTTCTCTGGTTTTTACTACATATGAACACTTTTCACATTCTCCCGTGCAACTCGGCTGCTAGTCCTCCTTTCATGCAGAATCTTAAGGTCCTAGCTCATGTCCAAGGCACCAAAGCCAGCTAAAAAGTCAATAACCGATACATAAAACTTGAATATGACTACTTCTTACTGGCTATTACATCAACTTAGAAGCTTCATCTGTGTTCTATTATGGTGCTTTTCCTGTTTCCGCCTACGGCAACACGCGACATAGCTTTGCAGACGATAAGTACAACCGTGTCATAGAGAAGATCGACCAATGTGACGATCTGGCTTTTAAGTCGATTCGATAAAAAATGACGAAAACGGACGGATTTCTCAGGTTTTTACTACATATGAACACTTTTCACATTCTCCCGTGCAACTCGTCTGCTAGTCCTCCTTTCATGCAGAATCTTAAGGTCCTAGCTCATGTCCAAGGCACCAAAGCCAGCTAAAAAGTCAATAACCGATACCTAAAACTTGAATTGTACTACTTCTTACTGGCTATTACATCATTTTAGAAGCTTCATCTGTGTTCTACTATGGTGCTTTTAGTGTCTCCGAATACCGCAGTACGCGACATAGCTTTGCAGACGATAAGTACAACCGTTTCAGAGAGAAGAGAGGCCAATGTGACGATCTGGCTTTACGTCGATCGATAACAAATGACGAAAACGGACGGATTTCTCAGGTTTTTACTACATATGAACACTTTTCATATTCTCCCGTGCAACTCGGCTGCTAGTCCTCCTTTCATGCAGAATCCTAAGGTCCTAGCTCATGTCCAAGGCACCAAAGCCAGCTAAAAAGTCAATAATCAATACGTAAAACTTGAATTGTACTGCTTCTTACTGGCTATTACATCAACTTAGAAGCTTCATCTGTGTTCTACTACGGTGCTTTTAGTTTCTCCGCATACCGAGGCACGCGACATAGTTTTGCAGACGATAAGTACAACCGTTTCAGAGAGAAGAGCGGCCAATGTGACGATCTGGCTTTAAGTCGATTCGATAACAAATGACGAAAACGGACGGATTTCTCAGGTTTTTACTACATATGAACACTTTTCACATTCTCCCGTGCAACTCGGCTGCTAGTCCTCCTTTCATGCAGAATCTTAAGGTAACAGCTCATGTCCAAGGCACCAAAGCCAGCTAAAAAGTCAATAATCGATACCTAAAACTTGAATTGTACTACTTCTTACTGGATATTACATCAACTTAGAAGCTACATCTGTGTTCTACTGTGGTGCTTTTAGTGTCTCCGAATACCGCAGTACGCGACATAACTTTGCAGACGATAAGTACAACCGTTTCAGAGAGAAGAGCGGCCAATGTGACGATCTGGGTTTACATCGATTCAATAACAAATGACGAAAACGGACGGATGTCTCAGGTTTTTACTACATATGAACACTTTTCACATTCTCCCGTGCAACTCGGCTGCTAGTCCGCCTTTCATGCAGAATCTTAATGTCCTAGCTCATGTCCAAGGCTCCAAAGCCAGCTAAAAGGTCAATATTCAATACCTATAACTTGAATTGTACTACCTCTTACTGGCTATTACATCAACTTAGAAGCTTCATCTGTGTTCTACTATGGTGCTTGTAGTGTCTCAGCATACCGCAGCACGCGACAGAGCTTTGCAGACGATAAGTACAACCGTTTCAGAGAGAAGAGCGGCCAATGTGACGATCTGGCTTTAAGTCGATTCGATAACAAATGATGAAAACGGACGGATTTCTCAGGTTTTTACTACATATGAACACTTTTCACATTCTCCCGTGCATCTCGGCTGCTAGTCCTCCTTTCATGCAGAATCTTAAGGTCCTAGCTCATGTCCAAGGCACCAAAGCCAGCTAAAAAGTCAATAATCAATACCTAAAACTTGAATTGTACTGCTTCTTACTGGCTATTACATCAACTTAGAAGCTTCATCTGTGTTCTACTACGGTGCTTTTAGTTTCTCCGAATGCCGCAGCACGCGACATAGTTTTGCAGACGATAAGTACAACCGTTTCAGAGAGAAGAGCGGCCAATGTGACGATCTGGCTTTAAGTCGATTCGATAACAAATGACGAAAACGGACGGATTTCTCAGGTTTTTATTACATATGAACACTTTTCACATTCTCCCGTGCAACTCGGCTGCTAGTCCTCCTTTCATGCAGAATCTTGAGCTCTTAGCTCATGTCCAAGGCACCAAACCCAGCTAAAAAGTCAATAATCGATACCCAAAACTTGAATTGGATTACTTCTTACTGGCTATTACATCAACTTAGATGCTTCATCTGTTCCTACTATGTTGATTTTAGTGTCTCCGCATACCACAGCTCGCGACATAGCTTTGCAGACGATAGGTACAACCGTTTCAGAGAGAAGAGCGGCTAATGTGACGATCTGGCTTTAAGTCGATTCGATAACAAATGACGAAAACGGACGGATTTCTCAGGTTTTTACTACATATGAACACTTTTCACATTCTCCCGTGCAACTCGGCTGCTAGTCCTCCTTTCATGCAGAATCTTAAGGTCCTAGCTCATGTCCAAGGCACCAAAGCCAGCTAAAAAGTCAATAATCAATACCTAAAACTTGAATTGTACTACTTCTTACTGGCTAATACATCAACTTAGAAGCTTCATCTGTGTTCTACTACGGTGCTTTTAGTTTCTCCGCATACCGCAGCACGCGACATAGTTTTGCAGACGATAAGTACAACCGTTTCAGAGAGAAGAGCGGCCAATGTGACGATGTGGCTTTAAGTCGATTCGATAACAAATGACGAAAACGGACGGATGTCTCAGGTTTTTACTACATATAAACACTTTTCACATTCTCCCGTGCACCTCGGCTGCTAGTCCTCCTTTCATGCAGAATCTTAAGGTCCTAGCTCATGTCCAAGGCACCAAAGCCAGCTAAAAGGTCAATATTCAATATCTAAAACTTGAATTGTACTACTTCGTACTGGCTATTACATCAACTTAGAAGCTTGATCTGTGTTCTACTATGGTGCTTTTAGTGTCTCCGAATACCGCAGCACGCGACATAGCTTTGCAGACGATAAGTACAACCGTTTCAGAGAGAAGAGCGACCAATTTGACGATCTGGCTTTAAGTCGATTCGATAACAAATGACGAAAACGGACGGATTTCTCAGGTTTTTACTACATATGAACACTTTTCACATTCTCCCGTGCAACTCGGCTGCTAGTCCTCCTTTCATGCAGAATCTTAAGGTCCTAGCTCATGTGCAAGGCACCAAAGCCAGCTAAAAAGTCAATAATCAATACCTAAAACTTGAATTGTACTACTTCTTACTGGCTATTACATCAACTTAGAAGCTTCATCTGTGTTCTACTATGGTCCTTGTAGTGTCTGAGCATACCGCAGCAGGCGACATAGCTTTGCAGACGATAAGTACAACCGTTTCAGAGAGAAGAGCGGCCAATGTGACGATCTGGCTTTAAGTCGATTCGATAACAAATGACGAAAACGGACGGATGTCTCAGGTTTTTCCTGCATATGAACACTTTTCACATTCTCCCGTGCAACTCGGCTGCTAGTCCTCCTTTCATGCAGAATCTTAAGGTCCTAGTTCATGTCCAAGGCACAAAAGCTAGCTAAAAAGTCAATAATCGATACCTAAAACATGAATTCTACTACTTCTTACTGGCTATTACATCAACTTAGAAGCTTCATCTGTGTTCTACAACGGTGCTTTTAGTTTCTCCGCATACCGCAGCAAGCGACATGGTTTTGCAGACGATAAGTACAACCGTTTCAGAGAGAAGAGCGGCTAATCTGACGATCTGGCTTTAAGTCGATTCGATAACAAATGACGAAAACGGACGGATTTCTCAGGTTTTTACTACATATGAACACTTTTCACATTCTCCCCTGCATCTTGGCTGCTAGTCCTCCTTTCATGCAGAATCTTAAGGTCCTAGCTCATGTCCAAGGCACCAAAGCCAGCTAAAAAGTCAATAATCAATACCTAAAACTTGAATTGTACTACTTCTTACTGGCTAATACATCAACTTAGAAGCTTCATCTGTGTTCTACTACGGTGCTTTTAGTTTCTCCGCATTCCGCAGCACGCGACATAGTTTTGCAGACGATAAGTACAACCGTTTCAGAGAGAAGAGCGGCCAAAGTGACGATGTGGCTTTAAGTCGATTCGATATCAAATGACGAAAACGGACGGATGTCTCAGGTTTTTACTACATTTGAACACTTTTCACATTCTCCCGTGCAACTCGGCTGCTAGTCCTCCTTTCATGCAGAATCTTATGGTCCTAGCCCATGTCGAAGGCACCAAAGCCTCTGAAAAGGTCAATATTCAATACCTAAAACTTGAATTGTACTACTTCTTACTGGCTATTACATCAACTTAGAAGCTTCATGTGTGTTCTACTACGGTGGTTTTAGTTTCTCCGCATACCGCAGCACGCGACATAGTTTTGCAGACGATAAGTACAACCGTTGCAGAGAGAAGAGCGGCCAATGTGGCGATCTGGCTTTAAGTCGATTCGATAACAAATGACGAAAACGGATGGATGTCTCAGGTTTTTACTACATATGAACACTTTTCACATTCTCCCGTGCAACTCGGCTGCTAGTCCTCCTTTCATGCAAAATCTTAAGGTCCTAGCTCATGTCCAAGGCACCAAAGCCAGATAAAAGGTCAATATTCAGTACCGAAAACTTGAATTGTACTACCTCTTACTGGCTAGTACATCAACTTGGAAGCTTCATCTGTGTTCTACTATGGTGCTTGTAGTGTCTCAGCATACCGCAGCACGCGACATAGCTTTGCAGACGATAAGTACAACCGTTTCAGAGAGAAGAGCGCCCAATGTGTCGATCTGGCTTTAAGTCGATTCGATAACAAATGACGAAAACGGACGGATTTCTAAGGTTTTTACTACATATGAACACTTTTCACATTCTCCCGTGCAACTCGGCTGCTACTCCTCATTTCATGCAGAATGTTTAGGTCCTAGCTCATTTCCAAGGCACCAAAGCCAGCTAAAAAGTCAATAATCGATACCTAAAACTTGAATGCTACTACTTCTTACTGGCTATTACATCAACTTAGAAGCTTCATCTGTGTTCTACTGTGGTGCTTTTAGTGACTCCGCATACCGCAGCACGCGACATAGCTTTGGAGACGACAAGTACAACCGTTTCAGAGAGAAGAGCGGCCAATGTGACGATCTGGCTTTAAGTCGATTCGATAACAAATGACGAAAACGGACAGATTTCTAAGGTTTTTACTACATATGAACACTTTTCACATTCTCCCGTGCAACTCGGCTGCTAGTCCTCCTTTCATGCAAAATGTTAAGGTCCTAGCTTATGTCCAAGGCACCAAAGCCAGCTAAAAAGTCAATAATCGATACCTACAACTTGAATTGTACTACTTCTTACTGGCTATTACATCAACTTAGAAACTTCATCTGTGTTCTACTGTGGTGCTTTTAGTGTCTCCGCATACCGCAGCACGCGACATAGCTTTGGAGACGATAAGTACAACCGTTTCCGAGAGCAGAGCGGGCAATGTGACGATCTGGCTTTAAGTCGATTCGATAACAAATGACGAAAACGGACGGATTTCTCAGGTTTTTACTACATATGAACACTTTTCACATTCTCCCCTGCAACTCGGCTGCCAGTCCTCCTTTCATGCAGAATCGTAAGGTCCTAGCACATGTCCAAGGCACCAAAGCCAGCTAAAAAGTCAATAATCGATACCTAAAACTTGAAATGGACTACTTCTTACTGGCTATTACATCAACTTAGAAGCTTCATCTGTGTTCTACTATGATGCTTTTCCTGTTTCCGCCTACGGCAACACGCGACATAGCTTTGCAGACGATAAGTACAAGCGTTTCCGAGAGCAGAGCGGGCAATGTGACGATCTGGCTTTAAGTCGATTCGATAACAAATGACGAAAACGGACGGATTTCTCAGGTTTTTACTACATATGAACTCTTTTCACATTCTCCCCTGCAACTCGGCTGCTAGTCCTCCTTTCATGCAGAATCTTAAGGTCCTAGCTCATGTCCAAGGCACCAAAGCCAGCTAAAAAGTCAATAATCGATACCTAAAACTAGAATTCTACTACTTCTTACTGGCTATTACATCAACTTAGAAGCTTCATGTGTGTTCTACTACGGTGGTTTTAGTTTCTCCGCATACCGCAGCACGCGAGATAGTTTTGCAGACGATAAGTACAACCGTTTCAGAGAGAAGAGCGGCCAATGTGACGATCTGGCTTTAAGTCGATTCGATAACAAATGAGGAGAACGGACAGATTTCTAAGGTTCTTACGACATATGAACACTTTTCACATTCTCCCGTGCAACTCGGCTGCTAGTCCTCCTTTCATGCAGAATGTTAAGGTCCTAGCTCATGTCCAAGGCACCAAAACTAGCTAAATGTCAATAATCGATACCTAAAACTTGAATTCTACTACTTCTTACTGGCTATTACATCAACTTAGAAGCTTCATCTGTGTTCTACTATGGTGCTTTTAGTGTCTCCGCATACCGCAGCACGCGACATAGCTTTGCAATCGATAAGTACAACCGTTTCAGAGTGAAGAGCGGCTAATGTGACGATCTGGCTATAAGACAATTCGATAACAAATGACGAAAACGGACGGATTTCTCGGGTTTTTACTACATATGAACACTTTTCCCATTCTCCCGTGCAACTCGGCTGATAGTCCTCCTTCATGCAAAATCTTAATTTATTAGAACGTGTCCAAGGCACCAAAGAAGGGTAAAAAGTCATTAACTGATACCTAAAACTTTAATTGTACTGCTTCTTACTGGCTATTACATCAACTTAGAAGCTACATCTGTGTTCTACTATGGTGCTGTTAGTGTCTCAGCATACCGCAGCACGCGACATAGCTTTGCAAACGACAAGTACAAGCGTTTCAGAGAGAAGAGCGGCCAATGTGACGATCTGGCTTTAAGTCGATTCGATAACAAATGACGAAAACGGACGGATTTCTAAGGTTTTTACTACATATGAACACTTTTCACATTCTCCCGTGCAACGCGGCAGCTAGTCCTCCTTTCATGCAGAATGATAAGGTCCTAGCTCAAGTCCAAGGCACCAATGCCAGCTAAAAAGTCAATAATCGATACCTAAAACTTGAATTGGACTACTTCTTACTGGCTATTACATCAACTTAGAAGCTTCATCTGTGTTCTACTACGGTGCTTTTCCTGTTTCCGCCTACGGCAACACGCGACATAGCTTTGCAGACGATAAGTACAACCGTTTCCGAGAGCAGAGCGGGCAATGTGACGATCTGGCTTTAAGTCGATTCGATAACAAATGACGAAAACGGACGGATTTCTCAGGTTTTTACTACATATGAACGCTTTTCACATTCTCCCCTGCAACTCGGCTGCCAGTCCTCCTTTCATGCAGAATCGTAAGGTCCTAGCTAATGTCCAAGGCACCAAAGCCAGCTAAAAAGTCATTAATCGATACCTAAAACTTGAAATGGACTACTTCTTACTGGCTATTACATCAACTTAGAAGCTTCATCTGTGTTCTACTATGTTGCTTTTCCTGTTTCCGCCTACGGCAACACGCGACATAGCTTTGCAGACGATAAGTACAACCGTTTCCGAGAGCAGAACGGCCAATGTGACGATCTGGCTTTAAGTCGATTCGATAACAAATGACGAAAAAGGACGGATTTCTCAGGTTTTTACTACATATGAACATTTTTCACATTCTCCCCTGCAACTCGGCTGCTAGTCCTCCTTTCATGCAGAATCTTAAGGTCCTAGCTCATGTCCAAGGCACTAAAGCCAGCTAAAAAGTCAATAATCGATACCTAAAACTAGAATTGTACTACTTCTTACTGGCTATTACATCAACTTAGAAGCTTGATCTATGTTCTACTATGGTGATTTTAGTGTCTCCGCATACCGCAGCACGCGACATAGCTTTGCAGACGAGAAGTACAACCGTTTCAGAGAGAAGGGCTGCCAATGTGACGATCTGGCTTTAAGTCGATTCGATATCAAATGACCAAAACGGACGGATTTCTCAGGTTTTTACTACATATGAACACTTTTCACATTCTCCCCTGCAACTCGGCTGCTAGTCCTCCTTTCATGCAGAATCTTCAGGTCCTAGCTCATGTCCAAGGCACCAAAGCCAGCTAAAAAGTCAATAATCGATACCTAAAACTTGAATTGGACTACTTCTTACTCGCTATTACATCAACTTAGAAGCTTCATCTGTGTTCTACTATGGTGCTTTTCCTGTTTCCGCCTACGGCACCACGCGACATAGCTTTGCAGACGATAAGTACAACCGTTTCCGAGAGCAGAGCGGCCAATGTGACGATCTGGCTTTAAGTCAATTCGATAACAAATGACAAAAACGAACGGATTTCTCAGGTTTTTACTACATATGAACACTTTTCACATTCTCCCCTGCAACTCTGCTGCTAGTCCTCCTTTCATGCAGAATCGTAAGGTCCTAGCTCATGTCCAAGGCACCAAAGCCAGCTAAAAAGTCATTAATCGATACCTAAAACTTGAATTGTACTACTTCTTACTTGCTATTACATCAACTTAGAAGCTTGATCTGTGTTCTACTATGGTGATTTTAGTGTCTCCGCGTACCGCAGCACGCGACACAGCTTTGCAGACGATAAGTACAAGCGTTTCAGAGAGAAGACCGGCCAATGTGACTATCTGGCTTTAAGTCGATTCGATAACAAATGACGAAAACGGACGGATTTATCAGATTTTTACTACATATGAACACTTTTCACATTCTCCCGTGCAACTCGGCTGCTAGTCCTCCTTTCATGCTGAATCTTAAGGTACTAGCTCATGTCCAAGGCACCAAAGCCAGCTAAAAAGTCAATAATCGATACCTAAAACTTGAATTGGATTACTTCTTACTGGCTATTACATCAACTTAGATGCTTCATCTGTGTTCTACTATGGTAATTTTAGTGTCTCCACATACCGCAGCTCGCGACATAGCATTGCAGACGATAAGTACAACCGTCTCAGAGAGAAGAGCAACCAATGTGACGACCTGGCTTTAAGTCGATTCGTTAACAAATGACGAAAACGGACGTATTTCTCAGGTTTTTACTACATATGAACACTTTTCACATTCTCCCGTGCAACTCGGCTGCTAGTCCCCCTTTCATGCAGAATCTTAAGGTCCTAGCTCATGTCCAAGGCACCAAAGCCAGCTAAAAAGTCAATAATCGATACCTAAAACTTGAATTGTACTACTTCTTACTGGCTATTACATCAATTTAGAAGCTTCATCTGTGTCCTGCTATGGTTCTTTTAGTGTCTCCACATACCGCAGCACGCGACATAGCTTTGCAGACGATACGTACAACCGTTTCAGAGAGAAGAGCGGCCAATGTGACGACCTGGCTTTAAGTCGATTCGATAAGAAATGACGAAAACGGACGGTTTTCTCTTGTTTTTACTACATATGAACACTTTTCACAATCTCCCATGCAACGCGGCTGCTAGTCCTCCTTTCATGTAGAATCTTAAGGTCCTAGCTCTTGTCCAAGGCACCAAAGCAGCTAAAAAGTCAATAATCGATACCTAAAACTTGATTTGTACTACTTCTTACTGGCTATTACATCAACTTAGAAGCATCATCTGTGTTCTACTATGGTACATTTATTGTCTCCGAATAGCGCAGCACGAGACATACCTTTGCAGACGATAAGTACAACCGTTTCAGAGAGAAGAGCAACCAATGTGACGATCTGGATTTAAGTCGATTCGATACCAAATGACGAAAACGGACGTATTTCTCAGGTTTTTACTACATATGAACACTTTTCACATACTCCCTTGCAACGCGGCTGCTAGTCCTCCTTTCATGCACAATCGTAAGGTCCTAGCTCATGTCCAAGGCACCAAAGCCGGCTAAAAAGTCAATAATCGATACCTAAAACTTGAACTGTACTACTTCTTACTGGCTATTACGTCAACTTAGAAGCTTCATCTGTGTTCTTCTATGGTGCTTTTAGTGTCTACGCCTACCGCAGCACGCGACATAGCTTTGCACACGATAAGTACAACCATTTCAGAGAGAAGAGCGGAAAATGTGACTATCTGGCATTAAGTCGATTCGATAACAAATGATGAAAACGAACGGATTTCTCAGGTTTTTACTACATATGAACACTTTTCACATTCTCCTGTGCAACTCGGCTGCTAGACCTCCTTTCATGCAGAATCTAAAGGTCCTAGCTCATGTCCAAGGCACCAAAGCCAGCTAAAAAGTCAATAATCGATATCTAAAACTTGAATTGTACTACTTCTTACTGGCTATTACATCAACTTAGAAGCTTCATCTGTGTTCTACTATGGTGCTTTTGGTGTCTCCGCATACCGCAGCACGCGACATAGCTTTGCACACGATAAGTACAACCGTTTCAGAGAGAAGAGCGGCCAATGTGACGTCCTGGCTTTAAGTCGATTCGATAACAAATGACGAAAACGGACGAAATTCTCAGGTTTTTACTACATATGAACACTTTTCACATTCTCCCGTGCAACGCGGCAACTAGTGCTCCTTTCATGCAGAATCTTAAAGTCCTAGCTAATGTCCAAGGCACCAAAGCCAGCTAAAAAGTCAATAATCGATACCTAAAACTTGAATTGTATTACTTCTTACTGGCAATTACATCTACTTAGAAGCTTCATCTGTGTTCTACTATGGTGCTTTTAGTGTCTCCGCATACCGCAGCACGCGTCATAGCTTTGCAGACGATAAGTGCAACCGTTCAGAGAGAAGAGCGGCCAATGTGACGATATGGTTTAAAGTCGATTCGATAACAAATGACGAAAACGGATGAATTCTCAGATTTTTACTACATATGAACACTTTTCACATTCTCCCGTGCAACACGGCTGCTAGTCCTCCTTTCATGCAGAATCTTGAAGTCCTAGCTCATGTCCAAGGCACCAAAGCCAGCTAAAATGTCAATAATCGATACCTAAAACTTGAAATGTACTACTCCTTACGGGCTATTACATCAACTTAGAAGCTTCATCTGTGTTCAACTATAGTGCTCTTTGTGTGTCCGCACACCGCAGCACGAGACATAGTTTTGCAGACGATAAGTACAACCGTTTCAGAGAGAAGAGCGGCCAATGTAACGATCTGGCTTCAAGTCGATTCGATAACAAATGACGAAAACGGACGGATTTCACAGGTTTAACTACATATGAACACTTTTCACATTCTCCTGTGCAACTCGGCTGCTAGACCTCCTTTCATGCAGAATCTAAGGGTACTAGCTCATGTCCAAGGCACCAAAGCCAGCTAAAAAGTCAATAATCGATACCTAAAACTTGAATTGTACTACTTCTTACTGGCTATTACATCAATTTAGAAGCTTCATCTGTGTTCTACTATGGTTCTTTTAGTGTCTCCACATACCGCAGCACGCGACATAGCTTTGCAGACGATAAGTACAACCGTTTCAGAGAGAAGAGCGGCCAATGTGACGACCTGGCTTTAAGTCGATTCGATAAGAAATGACGAAAACGGACGGTTTTCTCAGGTTTTTACTACATATGAACACTTTTCACATTCTCCAATGCAACGCGGCTGCTAGTCCTCCTTTCATGTAGAATCTTAAGGTCCTAGCTCTTGTCCAAGGCACCAAAGCAGCTAAAAAGTCAATAATCGATACCTAAAACTTGATTTGTACTACTTCTTACTGGCTATTACATCAACTTAGAAGCATCATCTGTGTTCTACTATGGTACATTTATTGTCTCCGAATAGCGCAGCACGAGACATACCTTTGCAGATGATAAGTACAACCGTTTCAGAGAGAAGAGTAACCAATGTGACGATCTGGATTTAAGTCGATTCTATACCAAATGACGAAAACGGACGTATTTCTCAGGTTTTTACTACATATGAACACTTTTCACATACTCCCTTGCAACGCGGCTGCTAGTCCTCCTTTCATGCACAATCTTAAGGTCCTAGCTCATGTCCAAGGCACCAAAGCCTGCTAAAAAGTCAATAATCGATACCTAAAACTTGAAGTGTACTACTTCTTACTGGCTATTACGTCAACTTAGAAGCTTCTTCTGTGTTCTTCTATGGTGCTTTTAGTGTCTCCGCCTACCGCAGCACGCGACATAGCTTTGCACACGGTAAGTACAACCGTTTCAGAGAGAAGAGCGGCCAATGTGACGACCTGGCTTTAAGTCGATTCGATAACAAATGACGAAAACGGACGAAATTCTCAGGTTTTTACTACATATAAACACTTTTCACATTCTCCCTTACAACGCTACAACTAGTGCTCCTTTCATGCAGAATCTTAAAGTCCTAGCTAATGTCCAAGGCACCAAAGCCAGCTAAAAAGTCAATAATCGATACCTAAACCTTGAATTGTATTACTTCTTACTGGCAATTACATCTACTTAGAAGCTTCATCTGTGTTCTACTATGGTGCTTTTAGTGTCTCCGCATACCGCAGCACGCGTCATAGCTTTGCAGACGATAAGTGCAACCGTTCAGAGAGAAGAGCGGCCAAGGTGACGATATGGTTTTAAGTCGATTCGATAACAAATGACGAAAACGGATGAATTCTCAGATTTTTACTACATATGAACACTTTTCACATTCTCCCGTGCAACACGGCTGCTAGTCCTCCTTTCATGCAGAATCTTGAAGTCCTAGCTCATGTCCAAGGCACCAAAGCCAGCTAAAATGTCAATAATCGATACCTAAAACTTGAAATGTACTACTTCTTACTGGCTATTACATCAACTTAGAAGCTTCATCTGTGTTCAACTATGGTGCTCTTTGTGTGTCCGCACACCGCAGCACGAGACATAGTTTTGCAGACGATAAGTTCAACCGTTTCAGAGAGGAGCGGTCAATGTAACGACCTGGCTTCAAGTCGATTCGATAACAAATGACGAAAACGGACGGATTTCTCAGGTTTTTACTACATATGAACACTTTTCACATTCTCCCATGCAACTAGGCTGCTAGTCCTCCTTTCATGCGGAATCTAAAGGTCCTAGCTCATGTCCAAGGCACCAAAGCCAGCTAAAAAGTCAATAATCGATACATAAAACTTGAATTGTACTACATCTTACTGGCTATTACATCAACTTAGAAGCTTCATCTGTGTTCTACTATGGTGCTTTTGGTGTCTCCGCATACCGCAGCACGCGACATAGCTTTGCACACGATAAGTACAACCCTTTCAGAGAGAAGAGCGGCCAATGTGACGACCTGGCTTTAAGTCGATTCGATAACAAATGACGAAAACGGACGAAATTCTCAGGTTTTTACTACATATGAACACTTTTCACATTCTCGAGTGCAACGCGGCAACTAGTGCTCCTTTCATGCAGAATCTTAAAGTCCTAGCTAATGTCCAAGGCACCAAAGCCAGCTAAAAAGTCAATAATCGATACCTAAAACTTGAATTGTATTACTTCTTACTGGCAATTACATCTACTTAGAAGCTTCATCTGTGTTCTACTATGATGCTTTTAGTGTCTCCGCATACCGCAGCACGCGTCATAGCTTTGCAGACGATAAGTGCAACCGTTCAGAGAGAAGAGCGGCCAATGTGTCGATATGGTTTTAAGTCGATTCGATAACAAATGACGGATACGGATGAATTCTCAGATTTTTACTACATATGAACACTTTTGACATTCTCCCGTGCAACACGGCTGCTAGTCCTCCTTTCATGCAGAATCTAAAGGTCCTAGCTCATGTCCAAGGCACCAAAGCCAGCTAAAATGTCAATAATCGATACCTAAAACTTGAAATGTACTACTTCTTACGGGCTATTACATCAACTTAGAAGCTTCATCTGTGTTCAACTATGGTGCTCTTTGTGTGTCCGCACACCGCAGCACGAGACATAGTTTTGCAGACGATAAGTACAACCGTTTCAGACAGAAGAGCGGCCAATGTAACGATCTGGCTTCAAGTCGATTCGACACCAATTGACGAAAACGGACGGATTTCTCAGGTTTTTACTACATATGAACACTTTTCACATTCTCCTGTGCAACTCGGCTGCTAGACCTCCTTTCATGCAGAATCTAAGGGTACTAGCTCATGTCCAAGTCACCAAAACCAGCTAAAAAGTCAATAATCGATACCTAAAACTTGAATTCTACTACTTCTTACTGGCTATTACATCAACTTAGAAGCTTCATCTGTGTTCTACTATGGTGCTTTGCGTGTCTCCACATACCGCAGTACGCGACATAGCTTTGCAGACGATAAGTACAAGCGTTTCAGAGAGAAGAGCGGCCAATGTGACGATCTGGCTTTAAGTCGATTCGATAACAAATGACGAAAACGGACGGATTTCTAAGGTTTTTACTACATATGAACACTTTTAACATTCTCCCATGCAAATCGGCTGCTAGTCCTCCTTTCATGTAGAATGTTAAGGTCCTAGCTCATGTCCAAGGCACCAAAGCCAGCTAAAAAGTCAATAATCGATACCTAAAACATGAATTGTACTACTTCTTACTGGCTATTACATCAACTTAGAAGCTTCATCTGTGTTCTACTATGGTGATTTTAGTGTCTCCGCATACCGCAGCACGCGACATAGCTTTGCAGACGATAAGTACAAGCGTTTCAGAGAGAAGAGCGGCCAATGTGACGATCTGGCTTTAAGTCGATTCGATAACAAATGACGAAAACGGAAGGATTTCTAAGGTTTTTACTACATATGAACACTTTTCACATTCTCCCGTGCAACTCGGCTGCTAGTCCCCCTTTCATGCAGAATCTTAAGGTCCTAGCTCATGTCCAAGGCACCAAAGCCAGCTAAAAAGTCAATAATCGATACCTAAAACTTGAATTGTACTACTTCTTACTGGCTATTACATCAATTTAGAAGCTTCATCTGTGTTCTGCTATGGTTCTTTTAGTGTCTCCACATACCGCAGCACGCGACATAGCTTTGCAGACGATAAGTACAACCGTTTCAGAGAGAAGAGCGGCCAATGTGACGACCTGGCTTTAAGTCGATTCGATAAGAAATGACGAAAACGGACGGTTTTCTCTTGTTTTTCCTACATATGAACACTTTTCACATTCTCCCATGCAACGCGGCTGCTAGTCCTCCTTTCATGTAGAATCTTAAGGTCCTAGCTCTTGTCCAAGGCACCAAAGCAGCTAAAAAGTCAATAATCGATACCTAAAACTTGATTTGTACTACTTCTTACTGGCTATTACATCAACTTAGAAGCATCATCTGTGTTCTACTATGGTACATTTATTGTCTCCGAATAGCGCAGCACGAGACATACCTTTGCACACGATAAGTACAACCATTTCAGAGAGAAGAGCGGAAACTGTGACTATCTGGCTTTAAGTCGATTCGATAACAAATGATGAAAACGAACGGATTTCTCAGGTTTTTACTACACATGAACACTTTTCCAATTCTCCTGTGCAACTCGGCTGCTAGACCTCCTTTCATGCAGAATCTAAAGGTCCTAGCTCATGTCCAAGGCACCAAAGCCAGCTAAAAAGTCAATAATCGATACCTAAAACTTGAATTGTACTACTTCTTACTGGCTATTACATCAACTTAGAAGCTTCATCTGTGTTCTACTATGGTGCTTTTGGTGTCTCCGCATACCGCAGCACGCGACATAGCTTTGCACACGATAGGTACAACCGTTTCAGAGAGAAGAGCGGCCAATGTGACGACCTGGCTTTAAGTCGATTCGATAACAAATGACGAAAACGGACGAAATTCTCAGGTTTTTACTACATATGAACACTTTTCACATTCTCCCGTGCAACGCGGCAACTAGTGCTCCTTTCATGCAGAACCTTAAAGTCCTAGCTAATGTCCAAGGCACCAAAGCCAGCTAAAAAGTCAATAATCGATACCTAAAACTTGAATTGTATTACTTCATACTGGCAATTACATCTACTTAGAAGCTTCATCTGTGTTCTACTATGGTGCTTTTAGTGTCTCCGCATACCGCAGCACGCGTCATAGCTTTGCAGACGATAAGTGCAACCGTTCAGAGAGAAGAGCGGCCAATGTGACGATATGGTTTAAAGTCGATTCGATAACAAATGACGAAAACGGATGAATTCTCAGATTTTTACTACATATGAACACTTTTCACATTCTCCCGTGCAACACGGCTGCTAGTCCTCCTTTCATGCAGAATCTTGAAGTCCTAGCTCATGTCCAAGGCACCAAAGCCAGCTAAAATGTCAATAATCGATACCTAAAACTTGAAATGTACTACTCCTTACGGGCTATTACATCAACTTAGAAGCTTCATCTGTGTTCAACTATGGTGCTCTTTGTGTGTCCGCACACCGCAGCACGAGACATAGTTTTGCAGACGATAAGTACAACCGTTTCAGAGAGAAGAGCGGCCAATGTAACGATCTGGCTTCAAGTCGATTCGATAACAAATGACGAAAACGGACGGATTTCTCAGGTTTCTACTACATATGAACACTTTTCACAGTCTCCTGTGCAACTCGGCTGCTAGACCTCCTTTCATGCAGAATCTAAGGGTACTAGCTCATGTCCAAGGCACCAAAGCCAGCTAAAAAGTCAATAATCGATACCTAAAACTTGAATTGTACTACTTCTTACTGGCTATTACATCAATTTAGAAGCTTCATCTGTGTTCTACTATGGTTCTTTTAGTGTCTCCACATACCGCAGCACGCGACATAGCTTTGCAGACGATAAGTACAACCGTTTCAGAGAGAAGAGCGGCCAATGTGACGACCTGGCTTTAAGTCGATTCGATAAGAAATGACGAAAACGGACGGTTTTCTCAGGTTTTTACTACATATGAACACTTTTCACATTCTCCAATGCAACGCGGCTGCTAGTCCTCCTTTCATGTAGAATCTTAAGGTCCTAGCTCTTGTCCAAGGCACCAAAGCAGCTAAAAAGTCAATAATCGATACCTAAAACTTGATTTGTACTACTTCTTACTGGCTATTACATCAACTTAGAAGCATCATCTGTGTTCTACTATGGTACATTTATTGTCTCCGAATAGCGCAGCACGAGACATACCTTTGCAGACGATAAGTACAACCGTTTCAGAGAGAAGAGTAACCAATGTGACGATCTGGATTTAAGTCGATTCGATACCAAATGACGAAAACGGACGTATTTCTCAGGTTTTTACTACATATGAACACTTTTCACATACTCCCTTGCAACGCGGCTGCTAGTCCTCCTTTCATGCACAATCTTAAGGTCCTAGCTCATGTCCAAGGCACCAAAGCCGGCTAAAAAGTCAATAATCGATACTTAAAACTTGAACTGTACTACTTCTTACTGGCTATTACGTCAACTTAGAAGCTTCATCTGTGTTCTTCTATGGTGCTTTTAGTGTCTCCGCCTACCGCAGCACGCGACATAGCTTTGCACACGATAAGTACAACCGTTTCAGAGAGAAGAGCGGCCAATGTGACGACCTGGCTTTAAGTCGATTCGATAACAAATGACGAAAACGGACGAAATTCTCAGGTTTTTACTACATATGAACACTTTTCACATTCTCCCTTATAACGCTACAACTAGTGCTCCTTTCATGCAGAATCTTAAAGTCCTAGCTAATGTCCAAGGCACCAAAGCCAGCTAAAAAGTCAATAATCGATACCTAAACCTTGAATTGTATTACTTCTTACTGGCAATTACATCTACTTAGAAGCTTCATCTGTGTTCTACTATGGTGCTTTTAGTGTCTCCGCATACCGCAGGACGCGTCATAGCTTTGCAGACGATAAGTGCAACCGTTCAGAGAGAAGAGCGGCCAATGTGACGATATGGTTTTAAGTCGATTCGATAACAAATGACGAAAACGGATGAATTCTCAGATTTTTACTACATATGAACACTTTTCACATTCTCCCGTGCAACACGGCTGCTAGTCCTCCTTTCATGCAGAATCTTGAAGTCCTAGCTCATGTCCAAGGCACCAAAGCCAGCTAAAATGTCAATAATCGATACCTAAAACTTGAAATGTACTACTTCTTACTGGCTATTACATCAACTTAGAAGCTTCATCTGTGTTCAACTATGGTGCTCTTTGTGTGTCCGCACACCGCAGCACGAGACATAGTTTTGCAGACGATAAGTTCAACCGTTTCAGAGAGGAGCGGTCAATGTAACGATTTGGCTTCAAGTCGATTCGATAACAAATGACGAAAACGGACGGATTTCTCAGGTTTTTACTACATATGAACACTTTTCACATTCTCCCATGCAACTCGGCTGCTAGTCCTCCTTTCATGCGGAATCTAAAGGTCCTAGCTCATGTCCAAGGCACCAAAGCCAGCTAAAAAGTCAATAATCGATACCTAAAACTTGAATTGTACTACATCTTACTGGCTATTACATCAACTTAGAAGCTTCATCTGTGTTCTACCATGGTGCTTTTGGTGTGTCCGCATACCGCAGCACGCGACATAGCTTTGCACACGATAAGTACAACCGTTTCAGAGAGAAGAGCGGCCAATGTGACGACCTGGCTTTAAGTCGATTCGATAACAAATGACGAAAACGGACGAAATTCTCAGGTTTTTACTACATATGAACACTTTTCACATTCTCCCGTGCAACGCGGCAACTAGTGCTCCTTTCATGCAGAATCTTAAAGTCCTAGCTAATGTCCAAGGCACCAAAGCCAGCTAAAAAGTCAATAATCGATACCTAAAACTTGAATTGTATTACTTCTTACTGGCAATTACATCTACTTAGAAGCTTCATCTGTGTTCTACTATGGTGCTTTTAGTGTCTCCGCATACCGCAGCACGCGTCATAGCTTGGCAGACGATAAGTGCAACCGTTCAGAGAGAAGAGCGGCCAATGTGTCGATATGGTTTTAAGTCGATTCGATAACAAATGACGAATACGGATGAATTCTCAGATTTTTACTACATATGAACACTTTTCACATTCTCCCGTGCAACTCGGCTGCTAGTCCTCCTTTCATGCAGAATCTTGAAGTCCTAGCTTATGTCCAAGGCACCAAAGCCAGCTAAAATGTCAATAATCGATACCTAAAACTTGAAATGGACTACTTCTTACGGGCTATTACATCAACTTAGAAGCTTCATCTGTGTTCAACTATGGTGCTCTTTGTGTGTCCGCACACCGCAGCACGAGACATAGTTTTGCAGACGATAAGTACAACCGTTTCAGACAGAAGAGCGGCCAATGTAACGATCTGGCTTCAAGTCGATTCGATAACAAATGACGAAAACGGACGGATTTCTCAGGTTTTTACTACATATGAACACTTTTCACATTCTCCTGTGCAACTCGGCTGCTAGACCTCCTTTCATGCAGAATCTAAGGGTACTAGCTCATGTCCAAGGCACCAAAGCCAGCTAAAAAGTCAATAATCGATACCTAAAACTTGAATTGGACTACTTCTTACTGGCTATTACATCAACTTAGAAGCTTCATCTGTGTTCTACTATGGTGCTTTTCCTGTTTCCGCCTACGGCAACACGCGACATAGCTTTGCAGACGATAAGTACAACCGTTTCCGAGAGCAGAGCGGCCAATGTGACGATCTGGCTTTAATTCGATTCGATAACAAATGACGAAAACGGACGGATTTCTCAGGTTTTTACTACATATGAACACTTTTCACATTCTCCCCTGCAACTCGGCTGCTAGTCCTCCTTTCATGCAGAATCTTAAGGTCCTAGCTCATGTCCAAGGCACCAAAGCCAGCTAAAAAGTCAATAATCGATACCTAAAACTTGAATTCTACTACTTCTTACTGGCTATTACATCAACTTAGAAGCTTGAACTGTGTTCTACTATGGTGAGTGCATTGTCTCCGCATACCGCAGCACGCGACATAGCTTTGCAGACGATAAGTACAAGCGTTTCGGAGAGAAGAGCGGCCAATGTGACGATCTGGCTTTAAGTCGATTCGATAACAAATGACGAAAATGGACGGATTTCTAAGATTTTTACTACATATGAACACTTTTCACATTCTCCCGTGCAACTCGGCTGCTAGTCCTCCTTTCATGCAGAATGTTAAGGTCCTAGCTCATGTCCAAGGCAACAAAGCCAGCTAAAATGTCAATAATCGATACCTAAAACTTGAATTGTACTACTTCTTACTGGCTATTACATCAACTTAGAAGCTTCATCTGTGTTCTACTATGGTGCTTTTAGTGTTTCCACATACCGCAGTACGCGACATAGCTTTGCAGACGATAAGTACAAGCGTTTCAGAGAGAAGAGCGGCCAATGTGACGATCTGGCTTTAAGTCGATTCGATAACAAATGACGAAAACGGACGGATTTCTAAGGTTTTTACTACATATGAACACTTTGAACATTCTCCCATGCAAATCGGCTGCTAGTCCTCCTTTCATGCAGAATGTTAAGGTCCTAGCTCATGTCCAAGGCACCAAAGCCAGCTAAAAAGTCAATAATCGATACCTAAACCTTGAATTGTATTACTTCTTACTGGCAATTACATCTACTTAGAAGCTTCATCTGTGTTCTACTATGGTGCTCTTAGTGTCTCCGCATACCGCAGCACGCGTCATAGCTTTGCAGACGATAAGTGCAACCGTTCAGAGAGAAGAGCGGCCAATGTGACGATATGGTTTTAAGTCGATTCGATAACAAATGACGAAAACGGATGAATTCTCAGATTTTTACTACATATGAACACTTTTCACATTCTCCCGTGCAACACGGCTGCTAGTCCTCCTTTCATGCAGAATCTTGAAGTCCTAGCTCATGTCCAAGGCACCAAAGCCAGCTAAAATGTCAATAATCGATACCTAAAACTTGAAATGTACTACTTCTTACTGGCTATTACATCAACTTAGAAGCTTCATCTGTGTTCAACTATGGTGCTCTTTGTGTGTCCGCACACCGCAGCACGAGACATAGTTTTGCAGACGATAAGTTCAACCGTTTCAGAGAGGAGCGGTCAATGTAACGATCTGGCTTCAAGTCGATTCGATAACAAATGACGAAAACGGACGGATTTCTCAGGTTTTTACTACATATGAACACTTTTCACATTCTCCCATGCAACTCGGCTGCTAGTCCTCCTTTCATGCAGAATCTAAAGGTCCTAGCTCATGTCCAAGGCACCAAAGCCAGCTAAAAAGTCAATAATCGATACCTAAAACTTGAATTGTACTACATCTTACTGGCTATTACATCAACTTAGAAGCTTCATCTGTGTTCTACCATGGTGCTTTTGGTGTCTCCGCATACCGCAGCACGCGACATAGCTTTGCACACGATAAGTACAACCGTTTCAGAGAGAAGAGCGGCCAATGTGACGACCTGGCTTTAAGTCGATTCGATAACAAATGACGAAAACGGACGAAATTCTCAGGTTTTTACTACATATGAACACTTTTCACATTCTCCCGTGCAACGCGGCAACTAGTGCTCCTTTCATGCAGAATCTTAAAGTCCTAGCTAATGTCCAAGGCACCAAAGCCAGCTAAAAAGTCAATAATCGATACCTAAAATTTGAATTGTATTACTTCTTACTGGCAATTACATCTACTTAGAAGCTTCATCTGTGTTCTACTATGGTGCTTTTAGTGTCTCCGCATACCGCAGCACGCGTCATAGCTTGGCAGACGATAAGTGCAACCGTTCAGAGAGAAGAGCGGCCAATGTGTCGATATGGTTTTAAGTCGATTCGATAACAAATGACGAATACGGATGAATTCTCAGATTTTTACTACATA
Organism: Schistocerca gregaria; assembly: GCF_023897955.1. Lineage (NCBI taxonomy): Eukaryota > Metazoa > Arthropoda > Insecta > Orthoptera > Acrididae > Schistocerca > Schistocerca gregaria. The sequence continues at coordinate 284,707 of NW_026061829.1, forward strand.
TGAACACTTTTCACATTCTCCCGTGCAACACGGCTGCTAGTCCTCCTTTCATGCAGAATCTTGAAGTCCTAGCTCATGTCCAAGGCACCAAAGCCAGCTAAAATGTCAATAATCGATACCTAAAACTTGAAATGGACTACTTCTTACGGGCTATTACATCAACTTAGAAGCTTCATCTGTGTTCAACTATGGTGCTCTTTGTGTGTCCGCACACCGCAGCACGAGACATAGTTTTGCAGACGATAAGTACAACCGTTTCAGACAGAAGAGCGGCCAATGTAACGATCTGGCTTCAAGTCGATTCGATAACAAATGACGAAAACGGACGGATTTCTCAGGTTTTTACTACATGTGAACACTTTTCACATTCTCCTGTGCAACTCGGCTGCTAGACCTCCTTTCATGCAGAATCTAAGGGTACTAGCTCATGTCCAAGGCACAAAAGCCAGCTAAAAAGTCAATAATCGATACCTAAAACTTGAATTGGACTACTTCTTACTGGCTATTACATCAACTTAGAAGCTTCATCTGTGTTCTACTATGGTGCTTTTCCTGTTTCCGCCTACGGCAACACGCGACATAGCTTTGCAGACGATAAGTACAACCGTTTCCGAGAGCAGAGCGGCCAATGTGACGATCTGGCTTTAATTCGATTCGATAACAAATGACGAAAACGGACGGATTTCTGAGGTTTTTACTACATATGAACACTTTTCACATTCTCCCCTGTAACTCGGCTGCTAGTCCTCCTTTCATGCAGAATCTTAAGGTGCTAGCTCATGTCCAAGGCACCAAAGCCAGCTAAAAAGTCAATAATCGATACCTAAAACTTGAATTCTACTACTTCTTACTGGCTATTACATCAACTTAGAAGCTTGAACTGTGTTCTACTATGGTGAGTGCATTGTCTCCGGATACCGCAGCACGCGACATAGCTTTGCAGACGATAAGTACAAGCGTTTCGGAGAGAAGAGCGGCCAATGTGACGATCTGGCTTTAAGTCGATTCGATAACAAATGACGAAAATGGACGGATTTCTAAGATTTTTACTACATATGAACACTTTTCACATTCTCCCGTGCAACTCGGCTGCTAGTCCTCCTTTCATGCAGAATGTTAAGGTCCTAGCTCATGTCCAAGGCAACAAAGCCAGCTAAAATGTCAATAATCGATACCTAAAACTTGAATTGTACTACTTCTTACTGGCTATTACATCAACTTAGAAGCTTCATCTGTGTTCTACTATGGTGCTTTTAGTGTCTCCACATACCGCAGTACGCGACATAGCTTTGCAGACGATAAGTACAAGCGTTTCAGAGAGAAGGGCGGCCAATGTGACGATCTGGCTTTAAGTCGATTCGATAACAAATGACGAAAACGGACGGATTTCTAAGGTTTTTACTACATATGAACACTTTGAACATTCTCCCATGCAAATCGGCTTCTAGTCCTCCTTTCATGCAGAATGTTAAGGTCCTAGCTCATGTACAAGGCACCAAAGCCAGCTAAAAAGTCAATAATCGATACCTAAACCTTGAATTGTATTACTTCTTACTGGCAATTACATCTACTTAGAAGCTTCATCTGTGTTCTACTATGGTGCTCTTAGTGTCTCCGCATACCGCAGCACGCGTCATAGCTTTGCAGACGATAAGTGCAACCGTTCAGAGAGAAGAGCGGCCAATGTGACGATATGGTTTTAAGTCGATTCGATAACAAATGACGAAAACGGATGAATTCTCAGATTTTTACTACATATGAACACTTTTCACATTCTCCGGTGCAACACGGCTGCTAGTCCTCCTTTCATGCAGAATCTTGAAGTCCTAGCTCATGTCCAAGGCACCAAAGCCAGCTAAAATGTCAATAATCGATACCTAAAACTTGAAATGTACTACTTCTTACTGGCTATTACATCAACTTAGAAGCTTCATCTGTGTTCAACTATGGTGCTCTTTGTGTGTCCGCACACCGCAGCACGAGACATAGTTTTGCAGACGATAAGTTCAACCGTTTCAGAGAGGAGCGGTCAATGTAACGATCTGGCTTCAAGTCGATTCGATAACAAATGACGAAAACGGACGGATTTCTCAGGTTTTTACTACATATGAACACTTTTCACATTCTCCCATGCAACTCGGCTGCTAGTCCTCCTTTCATGCGGAATCTAAAGGTCCTAGCTCATGTCCAAGGCACCAAAGCCAGCTAAAAAGTCAATAATCGATACCTAAAACTTGAATTGTACTACATCTTACTGGCTATTACATCAACTTAGAAGCTTCATCTGTGTTCTACCATGGTGCTTTTGGTGTCTCCGCATACCGCAGCACGCGACATAGCTTTGCACACGATAAGTACAACCGTTTCAGAGAGAAGAGCGGCCAATGTGACGACCTGGCTTTAAGTCGATTCGATAACAAATGACGAAAACGGACGAAATTCTCAGGTTTTTACTACATATGAACACTTTTCACATTCTCCCGTGCAACGCGGCAACTAGTGCTCCTTTCATGCAGAATCTTAAAGTCCTAGCTAATGTCCAAGGCACCAAAGCCAGCTAAAAAGTCAATAATCGATACCTAAAACTTGAATTGTATTACTTCTTACTGGCAATTACATCTACTTAGAAGCTTCATCTGTGTTCTACTATGGTGCTTTTAGTGTCTCCGCATACCGCAGCACGCGTCATAGCTTGGCAGACGATAAGTGCAACCGTTCAGAGAGAAGAGCGGCCAATGTGTCGATATGGTTTTAAGTCGATTCGATAACAAATGACGAATACGGATGAATTCTCAGATTTTTACTACATATGAACACTTTTCACATTCTCCCGTGCAACACGGCTGCTAGTCCTCCTTTCATGCAGAATCTTGAAGTCCTAGCTCATGTCCAAGGCACCAAAGCCAGCTAAAATGTCAATAATCGATACCTAAAACTTGAAATGGACTACTTCTTACGGGCTATTACATCAACTTAGAAGCTTCATCTGTGTTCAACTATGGTGCTCTTTGTGTGTCCGCACACCGCAGCACGAGACATAGTTTTGCAGACGATAAGTACAACCGTTTCAGACAGAAGAGCGGCCAATGTAACGATCTGGCTTCAAGTCGATTCGATAACAAATGACGAAAACGGACGGATTTCTCAGGTTTTTACTACATATGAACACTTTTCACATTCTCCTGTGCAACTCGGCTGCTAGACCTCCTTTCATGCAGAATCTAAGGGTACTAGCTCATGTCCAAGGCACAAAAGCCAGCTAAAAAGTCAATAATCGATACCTAAAACTTGAATTGGACTACTTCTTACTGGCTATTACATCAACTTAGAAGCTTCATCTGTGTTCTACTATGGTGCTTTTCCTGTTTCCGCCTACGGCAACACGCGACATAGCTTTGCAGACGATAAGTACAACCGTTTCCGAGAGCAGAGCGGCCAATGTGACGATCTGGCTTTAATTCGATTCGATAACAAATGACGAAAACGGACGGATTTCTGAGGTTTTTACTACATATGAACACTTTTCACATTCTCCCCTGCAACTCGGCTGCTAGTCCTCCTTTCATGCAGAATCTTAAGGTCCTAGCTCATGTCCAAGGCACCAAAGCCAGCTAAAAAGTCAATAATCGATACCTAAAACTTGAATTCTACTACTTCTTACTGGCTATTACATCAACTTAGAAGCTTGAACTGTGTTCTACTATGGTGAGTGCATTGTCTCCGGTACCGCAGCACGCGACATAGCTTTGCAGACGATAAGTACAAGCGTTTCGGAGAGAAGAGCGGCCAATGTGACGATCTGGCTTTAAGTCGATTCGATAACAAATGACGAAAATGGACGGATTTCTAAGATTTTTACTACATATGAACACTTTTCACATTCTCCCGTGCAACTCGGCTGCTAGTCCTCCTTTCATGCAGAATGTTAAGGTCCTAGCTCATGTCCAAGGCAACAAAGCCAGCTAAAATGTCAATAATCGATACCTAAAACTTGAATTGTACTACTTCTTACTGGCTATTACATCAACTTAGAAGCTTCATCTGTGTTGTACTATGGTGCTTTTAGTGTCTCCACATACCGCAGTACGCGACATAGCTTTGCAGACGATAAGTACAAGCGTTTCAGAGAGAAGAGCGGCCAATGTGACGATCTGGCTTTAAGTCGATTCGATAACAAATGACGAAAACGGACGGATTTCTAAGGTTTTTACTACATATGAACACTTTGAACATTCTCCCATGCAAATCGGCTGCTAGTCCTCCTTTCATGCAGAATGTTAAGGTCCTAGCTCATGTCCAAGGCACCAAAGCCAGCTAAAAAGTCAATAATCGATACCTAAAACTTGAATTCTACTACTTCTTACTGGCAATTACATCAACTTAGAAGCTTCATCTGTGTTCTACTAAGGTGCTTTTAGTGTCTCCACATACCGCAGCACGCGACATAGCTTTGCAGACGATAAGTACAACCGTTTCAGAGAGAAGGGCGGCCAATGTAACGATCTGGCTTTAAGTCGATTCGATAACAAATGACGAAAACGGACTGATTTCTCAGGATTTTACTACATATGAACACTTTTCACATTCTCCCCTGCAACTCGGCTGCTAGTCCTCCTTTCATGCAGAATCTTAAGGTCCTAGCTCATGTCCAAGGCAACAAAGCCACCTAAAAAGTCAATAATCGATACCTAAAACTTGAATTGGATTACTTCTTACTGGCTATTACATCAACTTAGATGCTTCATCTGTGTTCTACTATGGTGATTTTAGTGTCTCCGCTTACCGCAGCACGCGACATAGCATTGCAGACAATAAGTACATCCGTTTTAGAGAGAAGAGCGGCCAATGTGACGATCTGGCTTTAAGTCGATTCGATAACAAATGACGAAAATGGACGGATTTCTAAGGATTTTACTACATATGAACACTTTTCACATTCTCCCGTGCAACGCGGCAGCTAGTCCTCCTTTCATGCAGAATGTTAAGGTCCTAGCTCATGTCCAAGGCTCCAAAGCCAGCTAAAAATTCAATAATCGATACCTAAACCTTGAATTGGACTACTTCTTACTGGCTATTACATCAACTTAGAAGCTTCATCTGTGTTCTACTACGGTGCTTTTCCTGTTTCCGCCTACGGCAACACGTGACATAGCTTTGCAGACGATAAGTACAACCGTTTCCGAGAGCACAGCGGGCAATGTGACGATCTGGCTTTAAGTCGATTCGATAACAAATGACGAAAACGGACGGATTTCTCAGGTTTTTACTACATATGAACACTTTTCACATTCTCCCCTGCAACTCGGCTGCCAGTCCTCCTTTCATGCAGAATCGTAAGGTCCTAGCTCAAGTCCAAGGCACCAAAGCCAGCTAAAAAGTCAATAATCGATACCTAAAACTTGAAATGGACTACTTCTTACTGGCTATTACATCAACTTAGAAGCTTCATCTGTGTTCTACTACGGTGCTTTTCCTGTTTCCGCCTACGGCAACACGTGACATAGCTTTGCAGACGATAAGTACAACCGTTTCCGAGAGCACAGCGTTCAATCTGACGATCTGGCTTTAAGTCGATTCGATAACAAATGACGAAAACGGACGGATTTCTCAGGTTTTTACTACATATGAACACTTTTCACATTCTCCCCTGCAACTCGGCTGCCAGTCCTCCTTTCATGCAGAATCGTAAGGTCCTAGCTCAAGTCCAAGGCACCAAAGCCAGCTAAAAAGTCAATAATCGATACCTAAAACTTGAATTGTACTACTTCTTACTGGCTATTACATCAACTTAGAAGCTTGAACTGTGTTCTACTATGGTGAGTGCAGTGTCTCCGGATACCGCAGCACGCGACATAGCTTTGCAGACGATAAGTACAAGCGTTTCGGAGAGAAGAGCGTCCAATGTGACGATCTGCCTTTAAGTCGATTCGATAACAAATGACGAAAATGGATGGATTTCTAAGGTTTTTACTACATTTGAACACTTTTCACATTCTCCCGTGCAACTCGGCTTCTAGTCCTCCTTTCATGCAGAATGTTAAGGTCCTAGCTCATGTCCAAGGCAACAAAGCCAGCTAAAAAGTCAATAATCGATACCTAAAACTTGAATTGTACTACTTCTTACTGGCTATTACATTAACTTAGAAGCTTCATCTGTGTTCTACTATGGTGCTTTTAGTGTCTCCACATACCGCAGCACGCGACATAGCTTTGAAGACGATAAGTACAAGCGTTTCAGAGAGAAGAGCGGCCAATGTGACGATCTGGCTTTAAGTCGATTCGATAACAAATGACGAAAACGGACGGATTTCTAAGGTTTATACTACATATGAACACTTTTAACATTCTCCCATGCAACTCGGCTGCTAGTCCTCCTTTCATGCAGAATGTTAAGGTCCTAGCTCATGTCCAAGGCACCAAAGCCAGCTAAAAAGTCAATAATCGATACCTAAAACATGAATTGTACTACATCTTACTTGCTATTACATCAACTTAAAAGCTTCATCTGTGTTCTACTATGGTGATTTTAGTGTCTCCGCATACCGCAGCACGCGACATAGCTTTGCAGACGATAAGTACAAGCGTTTCAGAGAGAAGAGCGGCCAATGTGACGATCTGGCTTTAAGTCGATTCGATAACAAATGACGAAAACGGAAGGATTTCTAAGGTTTTTACTACATATGAACACTTTTCACATTCTCCCGTGCAACGCGGCTGCTAGTCCTCCTTTCATGCAGAAATTTAAGGTCCTAGCTCATGTCCATGGCAACAAAGCCAGCTAAAAAGTCAATAATCGATACCTAAAACTTGAATTGGACTACTTCTTACTGGCTATTACATCAACTTAGAAGCTTCATCTGTGTTCTACTATGGTGATTTTAGTGTCTCCACATACCGCAGCACGCGACATAGCTTTGCAGACGATAAGTACAACCGTTTCAGAGAGAAGAGCGGCCAATGTGACGATCTGGCTTTAAGTCGATTCGAAAACAAATGACGAAAACGGACGGATTTCTTAGGTTTTTACTACATATGAACACTTTTCACATTCTCCCGTGCAACTCGGCTGCTAGTCCTCGTTTCATGCAGAATCTTAAGGTCCTAGCTCATGTCCAAGGCACCAAAGCCAGCTGAAAAGTCAATAATCGATACCTAAAACTTGAATTGGACTACTTCTTACTGGCTATTACATCAACTTAGAAGCTTCATCTGTGTTCTACTATGGTGCTTTTCCTGTTTCCGCCTACGGCAACACGCGACATAGCTTTGCAGACGATAAGTACAACCGTTTCCGAGAGCAGAGCGGCCAATGTGACGATCTGGCTTTAATTCGATTCGATAACAAATGACGAAAACGGACGGATTTCTGAGGTTTTTACTACATATGAACACTTTTCACATTCTCCCCTGCAACTCGGCTGCTAGTCCTCCTTTCATGCAGAATCTTAAGGTCCTAGCTCATGTCCAAGGCACCAAAGCCAGCTAAAAAGTCAATAATCGATACCTAAAACTTGAATTGTACTACTTCTTACTGGCTATTACATTAACTTAGAAGCTTCATCTGTGTTCTACTATGGTGCTTTTAGTGTCTCCACATACCGCAGCACGCGACATAGCTTTGAAGACGATAAGTACAAGCGTTTCAGAGAGAAGAGCGGCCAATGTGACGATCTGGCTTTAAGTCGATTCGATAACAAATGACGAAAACGGACGGATTTCTAAGGTTTTTACTACATATGAACACTTTTAACATTCTCCCATGCAACTCGGCTGCTAGTCCTCCTTTCATGCAGAATGTTAAGGTCCTAGCTCATGTCCAAGGCACCAAAGCCAGCTAAAAAGTCAATAATCGATACCTAAAACATGAATTGTACTACATCTTACTGGCTATTACATCAACTTAAAAGCTTCATCTGTGTTCTACTATGGTGATTTTAGTGTCTCCGCATACCGCAGCACGCGACATAGCTTTGCAGACGATAAGTACAAGCGTTTCGGAGACAAGAGCGGCCAATGTGACGATCTGGCTTTAAGTCGATTCGATAACAAATGACGAAAATGGACGGATTTCTAAGATTTTTACTACATATGAACACTTTTCACATTCTCCCGTGCAACTCGGCTGCTAGTCCTCCTTTCATGCAGAATGTTAAGGTCATAGCTCATGTCCAAGGCAACAAAGCCAGCTAAAATGTCAATAATCGATACCTAAAACTTGAATTGTACTACTTCTTACTGGCTATTACATCAACTTATAAGCTTCATCTGTGTTCTACTATGGTGCTTTTAGTGTCTCCACATACCGCAGTACGCGACATAGCTTTGCAGACGATAAGTACAAGCGTTTCAGAGAGAAGAGCGGCCAATGTGACGATCTGGCTTTAAGTCGATTCGATAACAAATGACGAAAACGGACGGATTTCTAAGGTTTTTACTACATATGAACACTTTGAACATTCTCCCATGCAAATCGGCTGCTAGTCCTCCTTTCATGCAGAATGTTAAGGTCCTAGCTCATGTCCAAGGCACCAAAGCCAGCTAAAAAGTCAATAATCGATACCTAAAACATGAATTGTACTACTTCTTACTGGCTATTACATCAACTTAAAAGCTTCATCTGTGTTCTACTATGGTGATTTTAGTGTCTCCGCATACCGCAGCACGCGACATAGCTTTGCAGACGATAAGTACAAGCGTTTCAGAGAGAAGAGCGGCCAATGTGACGATCTGGCTTTAAGTCGATTCGATAACAAATGACGAAAACGGAAGGATTTCTAAGGTTTTTACTACATATGAACACCTTTTACATTCTCCCGTGCAACGCGGCTGCTAGTCCTCCTTTCATGTAGAAATTTAAGGTCCTAGCTCATGTCCAAGGCACCAAAGCCAGCTAAAAAGTCAATAATCGATACCTAAAACTTGAATTCTACTACTTCTTACTGGCAATTACATCAACTTAGAAGCTTCATCTGTGTTCTACTAAGGTGCTTTTAGTGTCTCCACATACCGCAGCACGCGACATAGCTTTGCAGACGATAAGTACAACCGTTTCAGAGAGAAGGGCGGCCAATGTGACGATCTGGCTTTAAGTCGATTCGATAACAAATGACGAAAACGGACTGATTTCTCAGGATTTTACTACATATGAACACTTTTCACATTCTCCCCTGCAACTCGGCTGCTAGTCCTCCTTTCATGCAGAATCTTAAGGTCCTAGCTCATGTCCAAGGCACCAAAGCCACCTAAAAAGTCAATAATCGATACCTAAAACTTGAATTGGATTACTTCTTACTGGCTATTACATCAACTTAGATGCTTCATCTGTGTTCTACTATGGTGATTTTAGTGTCTCCGCTTACCGCAGCACGCGACATAGCATTGCAGACAATAAGTACATCCGTTTTAGAGAGAAGAGCGGCCAATGTGACGATCTGGCTTTAAGTCGATTCGATAACAAATGACGAAAATGGACGGATTTCTAAGGATTTTACTACATATGAACACTTTTCACATTCTCCCGTGCAACGCGGCAGCTAGTCCTCCTTTCATGCAGAATGTTAAGGTCCTAGCTCATGTCCAAGGCACCAAAGCCAGCTAAAAATTCAATAATCGATACCTAAACCTTGAATTGGACTACTTCTTACTGGCTATTACATCAACTTAGAAGCTTCATCTGTGTTCTACTACGGTGCTTTTCCTGTTTCCGCCTACGGCAACACGTGACATAGCTTTGCAGACGATAAGTACAACCGTTTCCGAGAGCACAGCGGGCAATGTGACGATCTGGCTTTAAGTCGATTCGATAACAAATGACGAAAACGGACGGATTTCTCAGGTTTTTACTACATATGAACACTTTTCACATTCTCCCCTGCAACTCGGCTGCCAGTCCTCCTTTCATGCAGAATCGTAAGGTCCTAGCTCAAGTCCAAGGCACCAAAGCCAGCTAAAAAGTCAATAATCGATACCTAAAACTTGAAATGGACTACTTCTTACTGGCTATTACATCAACTTAGAAGCTTCATCTGTGTTCTACTACGGTGCTTTTCCTGTTTCCGCCTACGGCAACACGTGACATAGCTTTGCAGACGATAAGTACAACCGTTTCCGAGAGCACAGCGGGCAATGTGACGATCTGGCTTTAAGTCGATTCGATAACAAATGACGAAAACGGACGGATTTCTCAGGTTTTTACTACATATGAACACTTTTCACATTCTCCCGTGCAACTCGGCTGCCAGTCCTCCTTTCATGCAGAATCGTAAGGTCCTAGCTCAAGTCCAAGGCACCAAAGCCAGCTAAAAAGTCAATAATCGATACCTAAAACTTGAATTGTACTACTTCTTACTGGCTATTACATCAACTTAGAAGCTTGAACTGTGTTCTACTATGGTGAGTGCAGTGTCTCCGGATACCGCAGCACGCGACATAGCTTTGCAGACGATAAGTACAAGCGTTTCGGAGAGAAGAGCGTCCAATGTGACGATCTGCCTTTAAGTCGATTCGATAACAAATGACGAAAATGGATGGATTTCTAAGGTTTTTACTACATTTGAACACTTTTCACATTCTCCCGTGCAACTCGGCTTCTAGTCCTCCTTTCATGCAGAATGTTAAGGTCCTAGCTCATGTCCAAGGCAACAAAGCCAGCTAAAAAGTCAATAATCGATACCTAAAACTTGAATTGTACTACTTCTTACTGGCTATTACATTAACTTAGAAGCTTCATCTGTGTTCTACTATGGTGCTTTTAGTGTCTCCACATACCGCAGCACGCGACATAGCTTTGAAGACGATAAGTACAAGCGTTTCAGAGAGAAGAGCGGCCAACGTGACGATCTGGCTTTAAGTCGATTCGATAACAAATGACGAAAACGGACGGATTTCTAAGGTTTTTACTACATATGAACACTTTTAACATTCTCCCATGCAACTCGGCTGCTAGTCCTCCTTTCATGCAGAATGTTAAGGTCCTAGCTCATGTCCAAGGCACCAAAGCCAGCTAAAAGGTCAATAATCGATACCTAAAACATGAATTGTACTACATCTTACTGGCTATTACATCAACTTAAAAGCTTCATCTGTGTTCTACTATGGTGATTTTAGTGTCTCCGCATACCGCAGCACGCGACATAGCTATGCAGACGATAAGTACAAGCGTTTCAGAGAGAAGAGCGGCCAATGTGACGATCTGGCTTTAAGTCGATTCGATAACAAATGACGAAAACGGAAGGATTTCTAAGGTTTTCACTACATATGAACACTTTTCACATTCTCCCGTGCAACGCGGCTGCTAGTCCTCCTTTCATGCAGAAATTTAAGGTCCTAGCTCATGTCCAAGGCAACAAAGCCAGCTAAAAAGTCAATAATCGATACCTAAAACTTGAATTGGACTACTTCTTACTGGCTATTACATCAACTTAGAAGCTTCATCTGTGTTCTACTATGGTGATTTTAGTGTCTCCACATACCGCAGCACGCGACATAGCTTTGCAGACGATAAGTACAACCGTTTCAGAGAGAAGAGCGGCCAATGTGACGATCTGGCTTTAAGTCGATTCGAAAACAAATGACGAAAACGGACGGATTTCTTAGGTTTTTACTACATATGAACACTTTTCACATTCTCCCGTGCAACTCGGCTGCTAGTCCTCGTTTCATGCAGAATCTTAAGGTCCTAGCTCATGTCCAAGGCACCAAAGCCAGCTAAAAAGTCAATAATCGATACCTAAAACTTGATTTGGACTACTTCTTACTCGCTATTACATCAACTTAGAAGCTTCATCTGTGTTCTACTATGGTGCTTTTAGTGTCTCCACATACCGCAGCACGCGACATAGCTTTGCAGACGATAAGTACAACCGTTTCAGAGAGAAGAGCGGCCAATGTGACGATCTGGCTTTAAGTCGATTCGATAACAAATGACGAAAACGGACGGATTTCTCAGGTTTTTACTACATATGAACACTTTTCACATTCTCCCCTGCAAGTCGGCTGCTAGTCCTCCTTTCATGCAGAATCTTAAGGTCCTAGCTCATGTCCAAGGCACCAAAGCCAGCTAAAAAGGCAATAATCGATACCTAAAACTTGAATTGTACTACTTCTTACTGGCTATTACATCAACTTAGAAGCTTGAACTGTGTTCTACTATGGTGAGTGCAGTGTCTCCGGATACCGCAGCACGCGACATAGCTTTGCAGACGATAAGTACAAGCGTTTCGGAGAGAAGAGCGGCCAATGTGACGATCTGGCTTTAAGTCGATTCGATAACAAATGACGAAAATGGACGGAGTTCTAAGGTTTTTACAACATATGAACACTTTTCACATTCTCCCGTGCAACTCGGCTGCTAGTCCTCCTTTCATGCAGAATGTTAAGGTCCTAGCTCATGTCCAAGGCAACAAAGCCAGCTAAAAAGTCAATAATCGATACCTAAAACTTGAATTGTACTACTTCTTACTGGCTATTACATCAACTTAGAAGCTTCATCTGTTTCTACTATGCTGCTTTTAGTGTCTCCACATACCGCAGCACGCGACATAGCTTTGCAGACGATAAGTACCAGCGTATCAGAGAGAAGAGCGGCCAATGTGACGATCTGGCTTTAAGGCGATTCGATAACAAATGACGAAAACGGACGGATTTATCAGGTTTTTACTACATATGAACACTTTTCACGTTCTCCCGTGCAACTCGGCTGCTAGTCCTCCTTTCATGCTGAATCTTAAGGTACTAGCTCATGTCCAAGGCACCAAAGCCAGCTAAAAAGTCAATAATCGATACCTATAACTTGAATTGAATTACTTCTTACTGGCTATTACATCAACTTAGATGCTTCATCTGTGTTCTACTATGGTAATTTTAGTGTCTCCACATACCGCAGCACGCGACATAGCTTTGCAGACGATAAGTACACCCGTTTCAGAGAGAAGAGCGGCCAATGTGACGATCAGGCTTTAAATCGATTCGATAACAAATGACGAAAACGGACGGATTTCTCAGGTTTTTACTACATATGAACACTTTTCACATTCTCCCGTGCAACTCGGCAGCTAGTCCTCCTTTCATGCACAATCTTAAGGTCGTAGCTCATATCCAAGGCACCAAAGCCTGCTAAAAAGTCAATAATCGATACCTAAAACTTGAATTGTACTACTTCTTACTGGCTATTACATCAGCTTAGAAGGTTCATCTGTGTTCTACTATGGTGCTTTTAGTGTCTATACATACCGCAGTAAGCGACATAGCTTTGCAGACGATAAGTACAACCGTTTCAGAGAGAAGAGCGGCCAATGTGACGATCTGTTTTTAAGTCGATTCGATAACAAATGACGAAAACGGACGGATTTCTCAGGTTTTTACTACATATGAAGACTTTTCACATTCTCCCTTGCAACTCGGCTGCTAGTCCTCCTGTCATGCAGAATCTTAAGGTCCTAGCTCATGTCGAAGGCACCAAAGCCAGCTAAAAAGTCAATAATCGATACCTAAAACTTGAATTCTACTACTTCTTACTGGCTATTACATCCACTTAGAAGCTTCATCTGTGTTCTACTATGGTGATTTAAGTGTCTCCGCATACCGCAGCACGCGACATAGTTTTGCAGACGATAAGTACAACCGTTTCAGAGAGAAGAGCGGCCAATGTGACGATCTGGCTTTAAGTCGATTCGATAACAAATGACGAAAACGGACGGATTTCTCTGGTTTTTAATACATATGAACACTTTTCACATTCTCCCGTGCAACTGGGCTGCTAGTCCTCCTTTTATGCAGAATCTTAAAGTCCTAGCTCATGTCCAAGGCACCAAAGCCAGCTAAAAAGTCAATAATCGATACCTAAATCTTGAATTGGACTACTTCTTACTGGCTATTACATCAACTTAGAAGCATCATCTGTGTTCTACTATGGTGTTTTTAGTGTCTCCGCATATTGCAGCACGCGACATAGCTCTGTAGACGATAAGTACAACCGTTTCAGAGAGAAGAGCGGCCAATGTGACGATCTGGCTTTAAGTCGATTCGTTAACAAATGACGAAAACGGACGGATTTCTCGGGTTTTTACTACATATGAACACTTTTCACATTCTCCCGTGCAACTCGGCTGCTAGTCCTAATTTATGCAAAATCTTAATTTCCTAGCTCGTGTCCAAGGCACCAAAGAAGGGTAAAAAGTCATTAACCGATACCTAAACTTTAATTGTACTACTTCTTACTGGCTATTACATCAACTTAGAAGCTTCATCTGTGTTCTACTATGGTGCTTTTAGTGTCTCCGCATACCGCAGCACGCGACATAGCTTTGCAGGCGATAAGTACAACTTTTTCAGAGAGAAGAGCGGCCAATGTGACGATCTGGCTTTAAGTCGATTCGATAACAAATGACGAAAGTGGACGGATTTCGCAGGTTTTTACTACATATGAACACTTTTCACATTCTCCCATGCAACTCGGCTGCTAGTCCTCCTTTCGTGCAGAATATTAAGGTCCTAGCTCATGTCCAAGGCACCAAAGCCAGCTAAAAATTCAATATTCAATACCTAAAAATTGAATTGTACTACTTCTTACTGGCTATTACATCAACTTAGAAGCTTGATCTGTGTTCTACTATGGTGCTTATAGTGTCTCAGCATACCGCAGCACGCGACATAGCTTTGCAAACGACAAGTACAACCGTTTCAGAGAGAAGAGCGGCCAATGTGACGATCTGGCTTTAAGTCGATTCGATATCAAATGACTAAAACGGACGGATTTCTCGGGTTTTTACTACATATGAACACTTTTCACAATCTCCCATGCAAATCGGCTGCTAGTCCTCCTTTCATGCAAAATGTTAAGGTCCTAGCTCATGTCCAAGGCACCAAAGCCAGCTAAAAAGTCAATAATCGATACTTAAAACTTGAATTGTACTACTTCTTCCTGGCTATTACGTCAACTTAGAAGCTCCATCTGTGTTCAACTATGGTGCTTTTAGTGTCTCCGCATACCGCAACACGCGACATAGCTTTGCAATCGATAAGTACAACCGTTTCAGTGAGAAGAGTGGCTAATGTGACGATCTGGCTTTAAGTCGATTCGATAACAAATGACGAAAACGGACGGATTTCTCAGGTTTTTACTACATATGAACACTTTTCACATTCTCCCGTGCAACTTGGCTGATAGTCCTCCTTCATTCAAAATCTTAATTTCCTAGCTCGTGTCCAAGGCACCAAAGAAGGGTAAAAGTCATTAACCGATACCTAAAACTTTAATTGTACTACTTCTTACTGGCTCTTACATATACTTAGAAGCTTCATCTGTGTTCTACTATGGTGCTTTTAGTGAGTCCGCATACCGCAGCACGCGACATAGCTTTGCAGACGATAAGTACAACTTTTTCAGAGAGAAGAGCGGCCAATGTGACGATCTGGCTTTTAAGTCGATTCGATAACAAATGACGAAAACGGACGGATTTCTCAGGTTTTTACTACATATGAACACTTTTCACATTCTCCCGTGCAACTCGGCCGCTAGTCCTCCTTTCATGCAGAATCTTAAGGTCCTAGCTCATGTCCAATTCACCAAAGAAGGGTAAAAAGTCATTAACTGATACCTAAAACTTTAATTGTACTACTTCTTACTGGCTATTACATCAACTTAGAAGCTTCATCTGGGTTCTACTATGGTGCTTTTAGTGTGTCCGCATACCACAGCACGCGACATAGCTTTGCAGACGATAAGTACAACTTTTTCAGAGAGAAGAGCGGCCAATGTGACGATCTGGCTTTAAGTCTATTCGATAACAAATGACGAAAATGGACGGATATCTCAGGTTTTTACTACAAATGAACACTTTTCACATTCTCCCGTGCAACTCGGCTGCTAGCCCTCCTTTCATGCAGAATATTAAGGTCCTAGCTCATGTCCAAGGCACCAAAGCCAGCTAAAAATTCAATATTCAATACCTAAAACTTGAATTGTACTACTTCTTACTGGCTATTACATCAACTTAGAAGCTTCATCTGTGTTCTACTATGGTGCTTTTAGTGTCTCAGCATACCGCAGCACGCGACATAGCTTTGCAGACGATAAGTACAACCGTTTCAGAGAGAAGAGCGGCCAATGTGACGATCTGGCTTTAAGTCGATTCGATAACAAATCACGAAAACGGACGGATTTCTCAGGTTTTTACTACATATGAACACTTTTCACATTCTCCCGTGCAACTCGGCTGCTAGTCCTCCTTTCATGCAGAATCATAAGGTCCTAGCTCATGTCCAAGGCACCAAAGCTAGCTAAAAAGTCAATAATCGATACCTAAAACTTGAATTGTACTACTTCTTACTGGCTATTACATCAACTTAGAAGCTTCATCTGTGTTCTACTATGGTGCTTTTAGTGTCTCCGCATACCGCAGCACGCGACATAGCTTTGCAATCGATAAGTACAACAGTTTCAGAGAGAAGAGCGGCTAATTTGACGATCTGGCTTTAAGTCGATTCGATAACAAATGACGAAAACGGACGGATTTCTCGGGTTTTTACTACATATGAACACTTTTCACATTCTCCCATGCAAATCGGCTGCTAGTCCTCCTTTCATACAGAATGTTAAGGTCCTAGCTTTTGTCCAAGGCACCAAAGCCAGCTAAAAAGTCAATAACCGACACCTAAAACTTGAATTGTACTACTTCTTCCTGGCTATTACGTCAACTTAGAAGCTTCATCTGTGTTCTACTATGGTGCTTTTAGTGTTTCCGCATACAGCAGCACGCGACATAGCTTTGCAGACGATAAGTACAACCGTTTAAGAGAGAAGAGCGGCCAATGTGACGATCTGGCTGTAAGTCGATTCGATAACAAATGACGAAAACGGACGAATTTCTTAGGTTTTTACTACATATGAAAACTTTTCACATTCCCCCGTGCTACTCGGCTGCTAGTCCTCCTTTCATGCAGATTCTTAAGGTCCTAGCTCATGTCCAAAGCACCAAAGCCAGCTAAAAAGTCAATAATCGATACCTAAAACTTGAATTGGACTACTTCTTACTGGCTATTACATCAACTTAGAAGTTTCATCTGTGTTCTACTATGGTGCTTTTCCTGTTTCCGCCTACGGCAACACGCGACATAGCTTTGCAGACGATAAGTACAACCGTTTCAGAGAGAAGAGCGGCCAATATGACGATCTGGCTTTAAGTCGATTCGATAACAAATGACGAAAACGGACCGATTTCTCAGGTTTTTACTACATATGAACACTTTTCACATTCTCCCGTGCAACTCGGCTGCTAGTCCTCCTTTATTGCAGAATCTTAAGGTCCTAGCTCATGTCCAAGGCACCAAAGCCAGCTAAAAAGTCAACAACCGATACCTAAAACTTGAATTGTACTACTGCTTACTGGCTATTACATCATCTTAGAAGCTTCATCTGTGTTCTACTACGGTGCTTTTAGTTTCTCCGCATACCGCAGCACGCGACATAGTTTTAAAGACGATAAGTACAACCGTTTCAGAGAAAAGAGCGGCCAATGTGACGATCTGGCTTTAAGTCGATTCGATAAAAAATGACGAAAACGGACGGATTTCTCAGGTTTTTACTACATATGAACACTTTTCACATTCTCCCGTGCAACTCGGCCGCTAGTCCTCCTTTCATGCAGAATCTTAAGGTCCTAGCTCATGTCCAAGGCACCAAAGAAGGGTAAGAAGTCATTAACTGATACCTAAAACTTTAATTGTACTACTTCTTACTGGCTATTACATCAACTTAGAAGCTTCATCTGGGTTCTACTATGGTGCTTTTAGTGTGTCCGCATACCGCAGCACGCGACATAGCTTTGCAGACGATAAGTACAACCTTTTCAGAGAGAAGAGCGGCCAATGTGACGATCTGGCTTTAAGTCTATTCGATAACAAATGACGAAAATGGACGGATATCTCAGGTTTTTACTACAAATGAACACTTTTCACATTCTCCCGTGCAACTCGGCTGCTAGCCCTCCTTTCATGCAGAATATTAAGGTCCTAGCTCATGTCCAAGGCACCAAAGCCAGCTAAAAATTCAATATTCAATACCTAAAACTTGAATTGTACTACTTCTTACTGGCTATTACATCAACTTAGAAGCTTCATCTGTGTTCTACTATGGTGCCTTTAGTGTCTCAGCATACCGCAGCACGCGACATAGCTTTGCAGACGATAAGTACAACCGTTTCAGAGAGAAGAGCGGCCAATGTGACGATCTAGCTTTAAGTCGATTCGATAACAAATCACGAAAACGGACGGATTTCTCAGGTTTTTACTACATATGAACACTTTTCACATTCTCCCGTGCAACTCGGCTGCTAGTCCTCCTTTCATGCAGAATCATAAGGTCCTAGCTCATGTCCAAGGCACCAAAGCTAGCTAAAAAGTCAATAATCGATACCTATAACTTGAATTGTACTACTTCTTACTGGCTATTACATCAACTTAGAAGTTTCATCTGTGTTCTACTATGGTGCTTTTATTGTGTCCGCATACCGCAGCACGCAACATAGCTTTGCAGACGATAAGTACAACTTTTTCAGAGAGAAGAGCGGCCAATGTGACGATCTGGCTTTAAGTCGATTCGATAACAAATGACGAAATCGGACGGATTTCTCAGGTTTTTACTACATATGAAGACTTTTCACATTCTCCCGTGCAACTCGGCTGCTAGTTCTCCTTTCATGCAGAGTCTTAAGGTACTAGCTCATGTCCAAGGTACCAAATCCAGCAAAAAAGTCAATAATCGATACAAAAAACTTGAATTCTACTACTTCTTACTGGCTATTACATCAACTTAGAAGCTTCATCTGTGTTCTACTATGGTGCTTTTAGTGTCTCCGCATACCGCAGCACGCGACATAGCTTTGCAGACGATAAGTACAACCGTTTCAGAGAGAAGAGCGGCCAATGTGATGATCTGGCTCTATGTCGATTCGATAACAAATGACGAAAACGGACGAATTTCTCAGGTTTTTACTACATATGAACACTTTTCACATTCTCCCATGCAACTCGGCTGCTAGTCCTCCTTTCATGCAGAATCTTTAGGTCCTAGCTCATGTCCAAGGCACCAAAGCCAGCTAAAAAGTCAATAATCGATACCTATAACTTGAATTGGACTACTTCTTACTGGCTATTACATCAACTTAGAAGTTTCATCTGTGTTCTGCTATGGTGCTTTTCCTGTTTCCGCCTACGGCAACACGCGACATAGCTTTGCAGACGATAAGTACAACCGTTTCAGAGAGAAGAGCGGCCAATATGACGATCTGGCTTTAAGTCGATTCGATAACAAATGACGAAAACGGACCGATTTCTCAGGTTTTTACTACATATGAACACTTTTCACATTCTCCCGTGCAACTCGGCTGCTAGTCCTCCTTTCATGCAGAATCTTAAGGTCCTAGCTCATGTCCAAGGCACCAAAGAAGGGTAAAAAGTCATTAACTGATACCTAAAACTTTAATTGTACTACTTCTT
Organism: Schistocerca gregaria; assembly: GCF_023897955.1. Lineage (NCBI taxonomy): Eukaryota > Metazoa > Arthropoda > Insecta > Orthoptera > Acrididae > Schistocerca > Schistocerca gregaria. Next base: position 304,201 of record NW_026061829.1, read on the forward strand.
ACTGGCTATTACATCAACTTAGAAGCTTCATCTGGGTTCTACTATGGTGCTTTTAGTGTGTCCGCATACCGCAGCACGCGACATAGCTTTGCAGACGATAAGTACAACTTTTTCTGAGAGAAGAGCGGCCAATGTGACGATCTGGCTTTAAGTCTATTCGATTACAAATGACGAAAATGGACGGATATCTCAGGTTTTTACTACAAATGAACACTTTTCACATTCTCCCGTGCAACTCGGCTGCTAGCCCTCCTTTCATGCAGAATATTAAGGTCCTAGCTCATGTCCAAGGCACCAAAGCCAGCTAAAAATTCAATATTCAATACCTAAAACTTGAATTGTACTACTTCTTACTGGCTATTACATCAACTTAGAAGCTTCATCTGTGTTCTACTATGGTGCTTTTAGTGTCTCAGCATACCGCAGCACGCGACATAGCTTTGCAGACGATAAGTACAACCGTTTCAGAGAGAAGAGCGGCCAATGTGACGATCTGGCTTTAAGTCGATTCGATAACAAATCACGAAAACGGACGGATTTCTCAGGTTTTTACTACATATGAACACTTTTCACATTCTCCCGTGCAACTCGGCTGCTAGTCCTCCTTTCATGCAGAATCATAAGGTCCTAGCTCATGTCCAAGGCACCAAAGCTAGCTAAAAAGTCAATAATCGATACCTAAAACTTGAATTGTACTACTTCTTACTGGCTATTACATCAACTTAGAAGCTTCATCTGTGTTCTACTATGGTGCTTTTATTGTGTCCGCATACCGCAGCACGCAACATAGCTTTGCAGACGATAAGTACAACTTTTTCAGAGAGAAGAGCGGCCAATGTGACGATCTGGCTTTAAGTCGATTCGATAACAAATGACGAAAACGGACGGATTTCTCAGGTTTTTACTACATATGAAGACTTTTCACATTCTCCCGTGCAACTCGGCTGCTAGTCCTCCTTTCATGCAGAATCTTAAGGTACTAGCTCATGTCCAAGGTACCAAATCCAGCAAAAAAGTCAATAATCGATACCAAAAACTTGAATTCTACTACTTCTTACTGGCTATTACATCAACTTAGAAGCTTCATCTGTGTTCTACTATGGTGCTTTTAGTGTCTCCGCATACCGCAGCACGCGACATAGCTTTGCAGACGATAAGTACAACCGTTTCAGAGAGAAGAGCGGCCAATGTGATGATCTGGCTCTATGTCGATTCGATAACAAATGACGAAAACGGACGAATTTCTCAGGATTTTACTACATATGAACACTTTTCACATTCTCCCATGCAACTCGGCTGCTAGTCCTCCTTTCATGCAGAATCTTTAGGTCCTAGCTCATGTCCAAGGCACCAAAGCCAGCTAAAAAGTCAATAATCGATACCTATAACTTGAATTGGACTACTTCTTACTGGCTATTACATCAACTTAGAAGTTTCATCTGTGTTCTACTATGGTGCTTTTCCTGTTTCCGCCTACGGCAACACGCGACATAGCTTTGCAGACGATAAGTACAACCGTTTCAGAGAGAAGAGCGGCCAATATGACGATCTGGCTTTAAGTCGATTCGATAACAAATGACGAAAACGGACCGATTTCTCAGGTTTTTACTACATATGAACACTTTTCACATTCTCCCGTGCAACTCGGCTGCTAGTCCTCCTTTATTGCAGAATCTTAAGGTCCTAGCTCATGTCCAAGGCACCAAAGCCAGCTAAAAAGTCAACAACCGATACCTAAAACTTGAATTGTACTACTGCTTACTGGCTATTACATCATCTTAGAAGCTTCATCTGTGTTCTACTACGGTGCTTTTAGTTTCTCCGCATACCGCAGCACGCGACATAGTTTTAAAGACGATAAGTACAACCGTTTCAGAGAATAGAGCGGCCAATGTGACGATCTGGCTTTAAGTCGATTCGATAAAAAATGACGAAAACGGACGGATTTCTCAGGTTTTTACTACATATGAACACTTTTCACATTCTCCCGTGCAACTCGGCTGCTAGTCCTCCTTTCATGCAGAATCTTAAGGTCCTAGCTCATGTCCAAGGCACCAAAGAAGGGTAAAAAGTCATTAACTGATACCTAAAACTTTAATTGTACTACTTCTTACTGGCTATTACATCAACTTAGAAGCTTCATCTGGGTTCTACTATGGTGCTTTTAGTGTGTCCGCATACCGCAGCACGCGACATAGCTTTGCAGACGATAAGTACAACCGTTTCAGAGAGAAGAGCGGCCAATGTGACGATCTGGCTTTAAGTCGATTCGATAACAAATCACGAAAACGGACGGATTTCTCAGGTTTTTACTACATATGAACACTTTTCACATTCTCCCGTGCAACTCGGCTGCTAGTCCTCCTTTCATGCAGAATCATAAGGTCCTAGCTCATGTCCAAGGCACCAAAGCTAGCTAAAAAGTCAATAATCGATACCTAAAACTTGAATTGTACTACTTCTTACTGGCTATTACGTCAACTTAGAAGCTTCATCTGTGTTCTACTATGGTGCTTTTATTGTGTCCGCATACCGCAGCACGCAACATAGGTTTGCAGACGATAAGTACAACTTTTTCAGAGAGAAGAGCGGCCAATGTGACGATCTGGCTTTAAGTCGATTCGATAAGAAATGACGAAAACGGACGGATTTCTCAGGTTTTTACTACATATGAAGACTTTTCACATTCTCCCGTGCAACTCGGCTGCTAGTCCTCCTTTCATGCAGAATCTTAAGGTACTAGCTCATGTCCAAGGTACCAAATCCAGCAAAAAAGTCAATAATCGATACCAAAAACTTGAATTCTACTACTTCTTACTGGCTATTACATCAACTTAGAAGCTTCATCTGTGTTCTACTATGGTGATTTTAGTGTCTCCGCATACCGCAGCACGCGACATAGCTTTGCAGACGATAAGTACAACCGTTTCAGAGAGAAGAGCGGCAAATGTGATGATCTGGCTCTATGTCGATTCGATAACAAATGACGAAAACGGACGAATTTCTCAGGTTTTTACTACATATGAACACTTTTCACATTCTCCCATGCAACTCGGCTGCTAGTCCTCCTTTCATGCAGAATCTTTAGGTCCTAGCTCATGTCCAAGGCACCAAAGCCAGCTAAAAAGTCAATAATCGATACCTAAAACTTGAATTGGACTACTTCTTACTCGCTATTACATCAACTTAGAAGCTTCATCTGTGTTCTACTATGGTGCTTTTCCTGTTTCCGCCTACGGCAACACGCGACATAGCTTTGCAGACGATAAGTACAACCGTTTCAGAGAGAAGAGCGGCCATTGTGACGATCTGACTTTAAGTCGATTCGATAACAAATGACGAAAATGGACAGATTTCTCAGGTTTTTACTACATATGAACACTTTTCACATACTCCCGTGCAACGCAGCCGCTAGTCCTCGTTTCATGCAGAATCATAAGGTCCTAGCTCATGTCCAAGGCACCAAAACCAGCTAAAAAGTCAATAATCGATACCTAAATCTTGAATTGGACTACTTCTTACTGGCTATTACATCAACTTAGAAGCATCATTTGTGTTCTACTATGGTGCTTTTAGTGTCTCCGCATATCGCAGCACGCGACATAGCTTTGTAGACGATAAGTACAACCGTTTCAGAGAGAAGAGCGGCCAATGTGACGATCTGGCTTTAAGTCGATTCGATAACAAATGACGAAAACGGACCGATTTCTCAGGTTTTTACTACATATGAACACTTTTCACATTCTCCCTTGCAACTAGGCTGCTAGTCCTCCTTTCATGCAGAATCTTAAGGTCCTAGCTCATGTCCAAGGCACCAAAGAAGGGTAAAAAGTCATTAACTGATACCTAAAACTTTAATTGTACTACTTCTTACTGGCTATTACATCAACTTAGAAGCTTCATCTGGGTTCTACTATGGTGCTTTTAGTGTGTCCGCATACCACAGCACGCGACATAGCTTTGCAGACGATAAGTACAACTTTTTCAGAGAGAAGAGCGGCCAATGTGACGATCTGGCTTTAAGTCTATTCGATAACAAATGACGAAAATGGACGGATATCTCAGGTTTTTACTACAAATGAACACTTTTCACATTCTCCCGTGCAACTCGGCTGCTAGCCCTCCTTTCATGCAGAATATTAAGGTCCTAGCTCATGTCCAAGGCACCAAAGCCAGCTAAAAATTCAATATTCAATACCTAAAACTTGAATTGTACTACTTCTTACTGGCTATTACATCAACTTAGAAGCTTCATCTGTGTTCTACTATGGTGCTTTTAGTGTCTCAGCATACCGCAGCACGCGACATAGCTTTGCAGACGATAAGTACAACCGTTTCAGAGAGAAGAGCGGCCAATGTGACGATCTGGCTTTAAGTCGATTCGATAACAAATCACGAAAACGGACGGATTTCTCAGGTTTTTACTACATATGAACACTTTTCACATTCTCCCGTGCAACTCGGCTGCTAGTCCTCCTTTCATGCAGAATCATAAGGTCCTAGCTCATGTCCAAGGCACCAAAGCTAGCTAAAAAGTCAATAATCGATACCTAAAACTTGAATTGTACTACTTCTTACTGGCTATTACATCAACTTAGAAGCTTCATCTGTGTTCTACTATGGTGCTTTTAGTGTCTCCGCATACCGCAGCACGCGACATAGCTTTGCAATCGATAAGTACAACAGTTTCAGAGAGAAGAGCGGCTAATTTGACGATCTGGCTTTAAGTCGATTCGATAACAAATGACGAAAACGGATTGATTTCTCGGGTTTTTACTACATATGAACACTTTTCACATTCTCCCATGCAAATCGGCTGCTAGTCCTCCTTTCATACAGAATGTTAAGGTCCTAGCTTTTGTCCAAGGCACCAAAGCCAGCTAAAAAGTCAATAACCGACACCTAAAACTTGAATTGTACTATTTCTTCCTGGCTATTACGTCAACTTAGAAGCTTCATCTGTGTTCTACTATGGTGCTTTTAGTGTTTCCGCATACAGCAGCACGCGACATAGCTTTGCAGACGATAAGTACAACCGTTTAAGAGAGAAGAGCGGCCAATGTGACGATCTGGCTGTAAGTCGATTCGATAACAAATGACGAAAACGGACGAATTTCTTAGGTTTTTACTACATATGAAAACTTTTCACATTCCCCCGTGCTACTCGGCTGCTAGTCCTCCTTTCATGCAGATTCTTAAGGTCCTAGCACATGTCCAAAGCACCAAAGCCAGCTAAAAAGTCAATAATCGATACCTAAAACTTGAATTGGACTACTTCTTACTGGCTATTACATCAACTTAGAAGTTTCATCTGTGTTCTACTATGGTGCTTTTCCTGTTTCCGCCTACGGCAACACGCGACATAGCTTTGCAGACGATAAGTACAACCGTTTCAGAGAGAAGAGCGGCCAATATGACGATCTGGCTTTAAGTCGATTCGATAACAAATGACGAAAACGGACCGATTTCTCAGGTTTTTACTACATATGAACACTTTTCACATTCTCCCGTGCAACTCGGCTGCTAGTCCTCCTTTATTGCAGAATCTTAAGGTCCTAGCTCATGTCCAAGGCACCAAAGCCAGCTAAAAAGTCAACAACCGATACCTAAAACTTGAATTGTACTACTGCTTACTGGCTATTACATCATCTTAGAAGCTTCATCTGTGTTCTACTACGGTGCTTTTAGTTTCTCCGCATACCGCAGCACGCGACATAGTTTTAAAGACGATAAGTACAACCGTTTCAGAGAAAAGAGCGGCCAATGTGACGATCTGGCTTTAAGTCGATTCGATAAAAAATGACGAAAACGGACGGATTTCTCAGGTTTTTACTACATATGAACACTTTTCACATTCTCCCGTGCAACTCGGCCGCTAGTCCTCCTTTCATGCAGAATCTTAAGGTCCTAGCTCATGTCCAAGGCACCAAAGAAGGGTAAGAAGTCATTAACTGATACCTAAAACTTTAATTGTACTACTTCTTACTGGCTATTACATCAACTTAGAAGCTTCATCTGGGTTCTACTATGGTGCTTTTAGTGTGTCCGCATACCGCAGCACGCGACATAGCTTTGCAGACGATAAGTACAACCTTTTCAGAGAGAAGAGCGGCCAATGTGACGATCTGGCTTTAAGTCTATTCGATAACAAATGACGAAAATGGACGGATATCTCAGGTTTTTACTACAAATGAACACTTTTCACATTCTCCCGTGCAACTCGGCTGCTAGCCCTCCTTTCATGCAGAATATTAAGGTCCTAGCTCATGTCCAAGGCACCAAAGCCAGCTAAAAATTCAATATTCAATACCTAAAACTTGAATTGTACTACTTCTTACTGGCTATTACATCAACTTAGAAGCTTCATCTGTGTTCTACTATGGTGCTTTTAGTGTCTCAGCATACCGCAGCACGCGACATAGCTTTGCAGACGATAAGTACAACCGTTTCAGAGAGAAGAGCGGCCAATGTGACGATCTGGCTTTAAGTCGATTCGATAACAAATCACGAAAACGGACGGATTTCTCAGGTTTTTACTACATATGAACACTTTTCACATTCTCCCGTGCAACTCGGCTGCTAGTCCTCCTTTCATGCAGAATCATAAGGTCCTAGCTCATGTCCAAGGCACCAAAGCTAGCTAAAAAGTCAATAATCGATACCTATAACTTGAATTGTACTACTTCTTACTGGCTATTACATCAACTTAGAAGTTTCATCTGTGTTCTACTATGGTGCTTTTATTGTGTCCGCATACCGCAGCACGCAACATAGCTTTGCAGACGATAAGTACAACTTTTTCAGAGAGAAGAGCGGCCAATGTGACGATCTGGCTTTAAGTCGATTCGATAACAAATGACGAAATCGGACGGATTTCTCAGGTTTTTACTACATATGAAGACTTTTCACATTCTCCCGTGCAACTCGGCTGCTAGTTCTCCTTTCATGCAGAGTCTTAAGGTACTAGCTCATGTCCAAGGTACAAAATCCAGCAAAAAAGTCAATAATCGATACAAAAAACTTGAATTCTACTACTTCTTACTGGCTATTACATCAACTTAGAAGCTTCATCTGTGTTCTACTATGGTGCTTTTAGTGTCTCCGCATACCGCAGCACGCGACATAGCTTTGCAGACGATAAGTACAACCGTTTCAGAGAGAAGAGCGGCCAATGTGATGATCTGGCTCTATGTCGATTCGATAACAAATGACGAAAACGGACGAATTTCACAGGTTTTTACTACATATGAACACTTTTCACATTCTCCCATGCAACTCGGCTGCTAGTCCTCCTTTCATGCAGAATCTTTAGGTCCTAGCTCATGTCCAAGGCACCAAAGCCAGCTAAAAAGTCAATAATCGATACCTATAACTTGAATTGGACTACTTCTTACTGGCTATTACATCAACTTAGAAGTTTCATCTGTGTTCTACTATGGTGCTTTTCCTGTTTCCGCCTACGGCAACACGCGACATAGCTTTGCAGACGATAAGTACAACCGTTTCAGAGAGAAGAGCGGCCAATATGACGATCTGGATTTAAGTCGATTCGATAACAAATGACGAAAACGGACCGATTTCTCAGGTTTTTACTACATATGAACACTTTTCACATTCTCCCGTGCAACTCGGCTGCTAGTCCTCCTTTCATGCAGAATCTTAAGGTCCTAGCTCATGTCCAAGGCACCAAAGAAGGGTAAAAAGTCATTAACTGATACCTAAAACTTTAATTGTACTACTTCTTACTGGCTATTACATCAACTTAGAAGCTTCATCTGGGTTCTACTATGGTGCTTTTAGTGTGTCCGCATACCGCAGCACGCGACATAGCTTTGCAGACGATAAATACAACTTTTTCAGAGAGAAGAGCGGCCAATGTGACGATCTGGCTTTAAGTCTATTCGATAACAAATGACGAAAATGGACGGATATCTCAGGTTTTTACTACAAATGAACACTTTTCACATTCTCCCGTGCAACTCGGCTGCTAGCCCTCCTTTCATGCAGAATATTAAGGTCCTAGCTCATGTCCAAGGCACCAAAGCCAGCTAAAAATTCAATATTCAATACCTAAAACTTGAATTGTACTACTTCTTACTGGCTATTACATCAACTTAGAAGCTTCATCTGTGTTCTACTATGGTGCTTTTAGTGTCTCAGCATACCGCAGCACGCGACATAGCTTTGCAGACGATAAGTACAACCGTTTCAGAGAGAAGAGCGGCCAATGTGACGATCTGGCTTTAAGTCGATTCGATAACAAATCACGAAAACGGACGGATTTCTCAGGTTTTTACTACATATGAACACTTTTCACATTCTCCCGTGCAACTCGGCTGCTAGTCCTCCTTTCATGCAGAATCATAAGGTCCTAGCTCATGTCCAAGGCACCAAAGCTAGCTAAAAAGTCAATAATCGATACCTAAAACTTGAATTGTACTACTTCTTACTGGCTATTACATCAACTTAGAAGCTTCATCTGTGTTCTACTATGGTGCTTTTATTGTGTCCGCATACCGCAGCACGCAACATAGCTTTGCAGACGATAAGTACAACTTTTTCAGAGAGAAGAGCGGCCAATGTGACGATCTGGCTTTAAGTCGATTCGATAACAAATGACGAAAACGGACGGATTTCTCAGGTTTTTACTACATATGAAGACTTTTCACATTCTCCCGTGCAACGCGGCTGCTAGTCCTCCTTTCATGCAGAATCTTAAGGTACTAGCTCATGTCCAAGGTACCAAATCCAGCAAAAAAGTCAATAATCGATACCAAAAACTTGAATTCCACTACTTCTTACTGGCTATTACATCAACTTAGAAGCTTCATCTGTGTTCTACTATGGTGCTTTTAGTGTCTCCGCATACCGCAGCACGCGACATAGCTTTGCAGAAGATAAGTACAACCGTTTCAGAGAGAAGAGCGGCCAATGTGATGATCTGGCTCTATGTCGATTCGATAACAAATGACGAAAACGGACAGATTTCTTAGGTTTTTACTACATATGAACACTTTTCACATTCTCTTATGCAACTCGGCTGCTAGTCCTCCTTTCATGCAGTATCTTAATGTCCAAGCTCATGTCCAAGGCACCAAAGCCAGCTAAAAAGTCAATAATCGATACCTATAACTTGAATTGGACTACTTCTTACTGGCTATTACATCAACTTAGAAGTTTCATCTGTGTTCTACTATGGTGCTTTTCCTGTTTCCGCCTACGGCAACACGCGACATAGCTTTGCAGACGATAAGTACAACCGTTTCAGAGAGAAGAGCGGCCAATATGACGATCTGGCTTTAAGTCGATTCGATAACAAATGACGAAAACGGACCGATTTCTCAGGTTTTTACTACATATGAACACTTTTCACATTCTCCCGTGCAACTCGGCTGCTAGTCCTCCTTTATTGCAGAATCTTAAGGTCCTAGCTCATGTCCAAGGCACCAAAGCCAGCTAAAAAGTCAACAACCGATACCTAAAACTTGAATTGTACTACTGCTTACTGGCTATTACATCATCTTAGAAGCTTCATCTGTGTTCTACTACGGTGCTTTTAGTTTCTCCGCATACCGCAGCACGCGACATAGTTTTAAAGACGATAAGTACAACCGTTTCAGAGAATAGAGCGGCCAATGTGACGATCTGGCTTTAAGTCGATTCGATAAAAAATGACGAAAACGGACGGATTTCTCAGGTTTTTACTACATATGAACACTTTTCACATTCTCCCGTGCAACTCGGCTGCTAGTCCTCCTTTCATGCAGAATCTTAAGGTCCTAGCTCATGTCCAAGGCACCAAAGAAGGGTAAAAAGTCATTAACTGATACCTAAAACTTTAATTGTACTACTTCTTACTGGCTATTACATCAACTTAGAAGCTTCATCTGGGTTCTACTATGGTGCTTTTAGTGTGTCCGCATACCGCAGCACGCGACATAGCTTTGCAGACGATAAGTACAACCGTTTCAGAGAGAAGAGCGGCCAATGTGACGATCTGGCTTTAAGTCGATTCGATAACAAATCACGAAAACGGACGGATTTCTCAGGTTTTTACTACATATGAACACTTTTCACATTCTCCCGTGCAACTCGGCTGCTAGTCCTCCTTTCATGCAGAATCATAAGGTCCTAGCTCATGTCCAAGGCACCAAAGCTAGCTAAAAAGTCAATAATCGATACCTAAAACTTGAATTGTATTACTTCTTACTGGCTATTACGTCAACTTAGAAGCTTCATCTGTGTTCTACTATGGTGCTTTTATTGTGTCCGCATACCGCAGCACGCAACATAGGTTTGCAGACGATAAGTACAACTTTTTCAGAGAGAAGAGCGGCCAATGTGACGATCTGGCTTTAAGTCGATTCGATAAGAAATGACGAAAACGGACGGATTTCTCAGGTTTTTACTACATATGAAGACTTTTCACATTCTCCCGTGCAACTCGGCTGCTAGTCCTCCTTTCATGCAGAATCTTAAGGTACTAGCTCATGTCCAAGGTACCAAATCCAGCAAAAAAGTCAATAATCGATACCAAAAACTTGAATTCTACTACTTCTTACTGGCTATTACATCAACTTAGAAGCTTCATCTGTGTTCTACTATGGTGATTTTAGTGTCTCCGCATACCGCAGCACGCGACATAGCTTTGCAGACGATAAGTACAACCGTTTCAGAGAGAAGAGCGGCAAATGTGATGATCTGGCTCTATGTCGATTCGATAACAAATGACGAAAACGGACGAATTTCTCAGGTTTTTACTACATATGAACACTTTTCACATTCTCCCATGCAACTCGGCTGCTAGTCCTCCTTTCATGCAGAATCTTTAGGTCCTAGCTCATGTCCAAGGCACCAAAGCCAGCTAAAAAGTCAATAATCGATACCTAAAACTTGAATTGGACTACTTCTTACTCGCTATTACATCAACTTAGAAGCTTCATCTGTGTTCTACTATGGTGCTTTTCCTGTTTCCGCCTACGGCAACACGCGACATAGCTTTGCAGACGATAAGTACAACCGTTTCAGAGAGAAGAGCGGCCATTGTGACGATCTGACTTTAAGTCGATTCGATAACAAATGACGAAAATGGACAGATTTCTCAGGTTTTTACTACATATGAACACTTTTCACATACTCCCGTGCAACGCAGCCGCTAGTCCTCGTTTCATGCAGAATCATAAGGTCCTAGCTCATGTCCAAGGCACCATAACCAGCTAAAAAGTCAATAATCGATACCTAAATCTTGAATTGGACTACTTCTTACTGGCTATTACATCAACTTAGAAGCATCATTTGTGTTCTACTATGGTGCTTTTAGTGTCTCCGCATATCGCAGCACGCGACATAGCTTTGTAGACGATAAGTACAACCGTTTCAGAGAGAAGAGCGGCCAATGTGACGATCTGGCTTTAAGTCGATTCGATAACAAATGACGAAAACGGACCGATTTCTCAGGTTTTTACTACATATGAACACTTTTCACATTCTCCCTTGCAACTAGGCTGCTAGTCCTCCATTCATGCAGAATCTTAAGGTCCTAGCTCATGTCCAAGGCACCAAAGCCAGCTAAAAAGTCAATAATCAATACCTAAAACTTGAATTGTACTACTTCTTCCTGGCTATTACGTCAACGTAGAAGCTACATCTGTGTTCTACTACGGTGCTTTTAGTTTCTCCGCATACCGCAGCACGTGACATAGTTTTGCAGACGATAAGTACAACCGTTTCAGAGAGAAGAGCGGCCATTGTGACGATCTGGCTTTAAGTCGATTCTGTAACAAATGACGAAAACGGACGGATTTCTCAGGTTTTTACTACATGTGAACACTTTTGACATTCTCCCGTGCAACTCGGCTGCTAGTCCTCCTTTCATGCAGAATCATAAGGTCCTAGCTCATGTCCAAGGCACCAAAGCTAGCTAAATGTCAATAATCGATACCTAAAACTTGAATTGTACTACTTCTTACTGGCTATTACATCAACTTAGAAGCTTCATCTGTGTTCTACTATGGTGCTTTTAGTGTCTCCGCATACCGCAGCACGCGACATAGCTTTGCAATCGATAAGTACAACCGTTTCAGAGTGAAGAGCGGCTAATGTGACGATCTGGCTTTAAGACGATTCGATAACAAATGACAAAAACGGACGGATTTCTCGGGTTTTTACTACATATGAACGCTTTTCACATTCCCCCATGCTAATCGGCTGCTAGTCCTCCTTTCATGCAGAATCTTAAGGTCCTAGCTCATGTCCAAGGCACCAAAGCCAGCTAAAAAGTCAATAATCAATACCTAAAACTTGTATTGTACTACTTCTTACTGGCTATTACATCAACTTAGAAGCTTCATCTGTGTTCTACTATGCTGCTTGTAGTGTCTCAGCATACCGCAGCATGCGACATAGCTTTGCAGACGATAAGTACAAGCGTTTCAGAGAGAAGAGCGGCCAATGTGACGATCTGGCTTTAAGTCGATTCGAAAACAAATGACGAAAACGGACGAATTTCTCAGGTTTTTACTACTTATGTACACTTTTCACATTCTCCCGTGCAACTCGGCTGCTAGTCCTCCTTTCATGCAGAATCTTAAGGTCCTAGCTCATGTCCAAGGCACCAAAGCTAGCTAAAAAGTCAATAATCGATACCTAAAACTTGAATTGTACTACTTCTTACTGGCTATTACATCAACTTAGAAGCTTCATCTTTGTTCTACTATGATGCTTTTAGTGCCTCCGCATACCGCAGCACGCGACATAGCTTTGCAGACGATAAGTACAAGCGTTTCAGAGAGAAGAGCGGCCAATAAGACGATCTGGCTTTAAGTCGATTCGATAACAAATTACGAAAACGGACGGATGTCTCAGGTTTTTACTACATATGAACACTTTTCACATTCTCCCGTGCAACTCGGCTGATAGTCCTCTTTCATGCAAAATCTTAATTTCCTAGAACGTGTCCAAGGCACCAAAGAAGGGTAAAAAGTCATTAACTGATACCTAAAACTTTAATTGTACTAGTTCTTACTGGCTATTACATCAACTTAGAAGCTTCATCTGGGTTCTACTATGGTGCTTTTAGTGTGTCCGCATACCGCAGCACGCGACATAGCTTTGCAGACGATAAGTACAACTTTTTCAGAGAGAAGAGCGGCCAATGTGACGATCTGGCTTTAAGTCGATTCGATAACAAATGACGAAAATGGACGGATATCTCAGGTTTTTACTACAAATGAACACTTTTCACATTCTCCCGTGCAACTCGGCTGCTAGCCCTCCTTTCATGCAGAATATTAAGGTCCTAGCTCATGTCCAAGGCACCAAAGCCAGCTAAAAATTCAATATTCAATACCTAAAACTTGAATTGTACTACTTCTTATTGGCTATTACATCAACTTAGAAGCTTGATCTGTGTTCTACTATGGTGCTTTTAGTGTCTCAGCATACCGCAGCACGCGACATAGCTTTGCAGGCGATAAGTACAACCGTTTCAGAGAGAAGAGCGGCCAATGTGACGATCTGGCTTTAAGTCGATTCGATAACAAATCACGAAAACGGACGGATTTCTCAGGTTTTTACTACATATGAACACTTTTCACATTCTCCCGTGCAACTCGGCTGCTAGTCCTCCTTTCATGCAGAATCATAAGGTCCTAGCTCATGTCCAAGGCACCAAAGCTAGCTAAAAAGTCAATAATCGATACCTAAAACTTGAATTGTACTACTTCTTACTGGCTATTACATCAACTTAGAAGCTTCATCTGTGTTCTACTATGGTGCTTTTAGTGTCTCCGCATACCGCAGCACGCGACATAGCTTTGCAGTCGATAAGTACAACCGTTTCAGAGAGAAGAGCGGCTAATTTGACGATCTGGCTTTAAGTCGATTTGATAACAAATGACGAAAACGGACGGATTTCTCGGGTTTTTACTACATATGAACACTTTTCACATTCTCCCATGCAAATCGGCTGCTAGTCCACCTTTCATACAGAATGTTAAGGTCCTAGCTTTTGTCCAACGCACCAAAGCCACCTAAAAAGTCAATAACCGACACCTAAAACTTGAATTGTACTACTTCTTCCTGGCTATTACGTTAACTTAGAAGCTTCATCTGTGTTCTACTATGGTGCTTTTCCTGTTTCCGCGTACGGCAACACGCGACATAGCTTTGCAGACGATAAGTACAACCGTTTCAGAGAGAAGAGCGGCCAATATGACGATCTGGCTTTAAGTCGATTCGATAACAAATGACGAAAACGGACCGATTTCTCAGGTTTTTACTACATATGAACACTTTTCACATTCTCCCGTGCAACTCGGCTGCTAGTCCTCCTTTATTGCAGAATCTTAAGGTCCTAGATCATGTCCAAGGCACCAAAGCTAGCTAAAAAGTCAACAACCGATACCTAAAACTTCAATTGTACTACTGCTTACTGGCTATTACATCATCTTAGAAGCTTCATCTGGGTTCTACTACGGTGCTTTTAGTTTCTCCGCATACCGCAGCACGCGACATAGTTTTAAAGACGATAAGTACAACCGTTTCAGAGAAAAGAGCGGCCAATGTGACGATCTGGCCTTAAGTCGATTCGATAACAAATGACGAAAACGGACGGATTTCTAAGGTTTTTACTACATTTGAACACTTTTCACATTCTCCCGTGCAACTCGGCTGATAGTCAACCTTCATGCAAAATCTTAATTTCCTAGCTCGTGTCCAAGGCACCAAAGAAGGGTAAAGTCATTAACCGATACCTAAACCTTTAGTTGTACTACTTCTTACTGGCTATTACATCAACTTAGAAGCTTTATCTGTGTTCTACTATGGTGCTTTTATTGTGTCCGCATACCGCAGCACGCGACATAGCTTTGCAGACGATAAGTACAACTTTTTCAGAGAGAAGAGCGGCCAATGTGACGATCTGGCTTTAAGTCAATTCGATAACAAATGACGAAAACGGACGGATTTCTCAGGTTTTTACTACAGATGAAGACTTTTCACATTCTCCCGTGCAACTCGGCTGCTAGTCCTCCTTTCATGCAGAATCTTAAGGTCCTAGCTCATGTCCAAGGCACCAAAGCCAGCTAAAAAGTCAATAATCGATACCTAAAACTTGAATTGGACTACGTCTTACTCGCTATTACATCAACTTAGAAGCATCATTTGTGTTCTACTATGGTGCTTTTAGTGTCTCCGCATATCGCAGCACGCGACATAGCTTTGTAGACGATAAGTACAACCGTTTCAGAGAGAAGAGCGGCCAATATGACGATCTGGCTTTAAGTCGATTCGATAACAAATGACGAAAACGGACCGATTTCTCAGGTTTTTACTACAGATGAAGACTTTTCACATTCTCCCGTGCAACTCGGCTGCTAGTCCTCCTTTCATGCAGAATCTTAAGGTCCTAGCTCATGTCCAAGGCACCAAAGCCAGCTAAAAAGTCAATAATCGATACCTAAAACTTGAATTGGACTACGTCTTACTCGCTATTACATCAACTTAGAAGCATCATTTGTGTTCTACTATGGTGCTTTTAGTGTCTCCGCATATCGCAGCACGCGACATAGCTTTGTAGACGATAAGTACAACCGTTTCAGAGAGAAGAGCGGCCAATATGACGATCTGGCTTTAAGTCGATTCGATAACAAATGACGAAAACGGACCGATTTCTCAGGTTTTTACTACATATGAACACTTTTCACATTCTCCCTTGCAACTAGGCTGCTAGTCCTCCATTCATGCAGAATCTTAAGGTCCTAGCTCATGTCCAAGGCACCAAAGCCAGCTAAAAAGTCAATAATCGAGACCTAAAACTTGAATTGTACTACTTCTTCCTGGCTATTACGTCAACGTAGAAGCTACATCTGTGTTCTACTACGGAGCTTTTAGTTTCTCAACATACCGCAGCACGTGACATAGTTTTGCAGACGATAAGTACAACCGTTTCAGAGAGAAGAGCGGCCATTGTGACGATCTGGCTTTAAGTCGATTCGATAACAAATGACGAAAACGGACGGATTTCTCAGGTTTTTACTACATATGAACACTTTTCACATTCTCCCGTGCAACTCGGCTGCTAGTCCTCCTTTCATGCCGAATCATAAGGTCCTAGCTCATGTCCAAGGCACCAAAGCCAGCTAAAAAGTCAATAATCGATACCTAAAACTTGAATTGGACTACTTCTTACTGGCTATTACATCAACTTAGAAGCTTCATCTGTGTTCTACTATGGTGCTTTTAGTGTCTCCGCATACCGCAGCACGCGACATAGCTTTGCAATCGATAAGTACAACCGTTTCAGAGTGAAGAGCGGCTAATGTGACGATCTGGCTTTAAGACGATTCGATAACAAATGACGAAAACGGACGGATTTCTCGGGTTTTTATTACATATGAACACTTTTCACATTCTCCCATGCAAATCGGCTGCTAGTCCTCCTTTCATGCAGAATGTTAAGGGCCTAGCTCATGTCCAAGGCACCAAAGCCAGCTAAAAAGTCAATAGTCGATACCTAAAACTTGAATTGTACTATTTCTTCCTGGCTATTACGTCAAATTAGAAGCTTAATCTGTGTTCTACTATGGTGCTTTTATTGTCTCCGCATACCGCAGCATGCGACATAGCTTTGCAGACGATAAGTACAACCGTATCAGAGAGAAGAGCGGCCAATGTGACGATCTGGCTTTAAGTCGATTCGATAACAAATGACGAAAACGGACGAATTTCTTAGGTTTTTACTACATATGAAAACTTTTCACATTCTCCCGTGCAACTCGGCTGCTAGTCCTCCTTTCATGCAGAATCTTAAGGTCCTAGCTCATGTCCAAGGCACCAAAGCCAGCTAAAAAGTCAATAATCGATACCTAAAACTTGAATTGGACTACTTCTTACTCGCTATTACATCAACTTAGAAGCTTCATCTGTGTTCTACTATGGTGCTTTTCCTGTTTCCGCCTACGGCAACACGCGACATAGCTTTGCAGACGATAGGTACAACCGTTTCAGAGAGAAGAGCGGCCATTGTGACGATCTGGCTTTAAGTCGATTCGATAACAAATGACGAAAATGGACGGATTTCTCAGGTTTTTACTACATATGAACACTTTTCACATACTCCCGTGCAACGCGGCCGCTAGTCCTCGTTTCATGCAGAATCATAAGGTCCTAGCTCATGTCCAAGGCACCAAAACCAGCTAAAAAGTCAATAATCGATACCTAAATCTTGAATTGGACTACTTCTTACTGGCTATTACATCAACTTAGAAGCATCATTTGTGTTCTACTATGGTGCTTTTAGTGTCTCCGCATATCGCAGCACGCGACATAGCTTTGTAGACGATAAGTACAACCGTTTCAGAGAGAAGAGCGGCCAATGTGACGATCTGGCTTTAAGTCGATTCGATAACAAATGACGAAAACGGACCGATTTCTCAGGGTTTTACTACATATGAACACTTTTCACATTCTCCCTTGCAACTAGGCTGCTAGTCCTCCATTCATGCAGAATCTTAAGGTCCTAGCTCATGTCCAAGGCACCAAAGCCAGCTAAAAAGTCAATAATCAATACCTAAAACTTGAATTGTACTACTTCTTCCTGGCTATTACGTCAACGTAGAAGCTACATCTGTGTTCTACTACGGTGCTTTTAGTTTCTCCGCATACCGCAGCACGTGACATAGTTTTGCAGACGATAAGTACAACCGTTTCAGAGAGAAGAGCGGCCAATGTGACGATCTGGCTTTAAGTCGATTCGTTAACAAATGACGAAAACGGACGGATTTCTCAGGTTTTTACTACATATGAACACTTTTCACATTCTCCCGTGCAACTCGGCTGCTAGTCCTCCTTTCATGCAGAATCATAAGGTCCTAGCTCATGTCCAAGGCACCAAAGCTAGCTAAATGTCAATAATCGATACCTAAAACTTGAATTGTACTACTTCTTACTGGCTATTACATCAACTTAGAAGCTTCATCTGTGTTCTACTATGGTGCTTTTAGTGTCTCCGCATACCGCAGCACGCGACATAGCTTTGCAATCGATAAGTACAACCGTTTCAGAGTGAAGAGCGGCTAATGTGACGATCTGGCTTTAAGACGATTCGATAACAAATGACGAAAACGGACGGATTTCTCGGGTTTTTACTACATATGAACACTTTTCACATTCTCCCATGCAAATCGGCTCCTAGTCCTCCTTTCATGCAGAATGTTAACGTCCTAGCTCATGTCCAAGGCACCAAAGCCAGCTAAAAAGTCAATAGTCGATACCTAAAACTTGAATTGTACTACTTCATCCTGGCTATTACGTCAAATTAGAAGCTTCATCTGTGTTCTACTATGGTGCTTTTATTGTCTCCTCATACCGCAGCATGCGACATAGCTTTGCAGACGATAAGTACAACCGTTTCAGAGAGAAGAGCGGCCAATGTGACGATCTGGCTTTAAGTCGATTCGATAACAAATGACGAAAACGGACGAATTTCTTAGGTTTTTACTACATATAAACACTTTTCACATTCTCCCGTGCAACTCGGCTGCTAGTCCTCTTTTAATGCAGAATCTTAAGGTCCTAGCTCATGTCCAAGGCACCAAAGCCAGCTAAAAAGTCAATAATCAATACCTAAAACTTGAATTGTACTACTTCTTACTGGCTATTACATCAACTTAGAAGCTTCATCTGTTTTCTACTAAGCTGCTTGTAGTGTCTCAGCATACCGCAGCATGCGACATAGCTTTGCAGACGATAAGTACAAGCGTTTCAGAGAGAAGAGCGGCCAATGTGACGATCTGGCTTTAAGTCGATTCGAAAACAAATGACGAAAACGGACGAATTTCTCAGGTTTTTACTACTTATGTACACTTTTCACATTCTCCCGTGCAACTCGGCTGCTAGTCCTCCTTTCATGCAGAATCTTAAGGTCCTAGCTCATGTCCAAGGCACCAAAGCTAGCTAAAAAGTCAATAATCGATACCTAAAACTTGAATTGTACTACTTCTTACTGGCTATTACATCAACTTAGAAGCTTCATCTGTGTTCTACTATGATGCTTTTAGTGCCTCCGCATACCGCAGCACGCGACATAGCTTTGCAGACGATAAGTACAAGCGTTTCAGAGAGAAGAGCGGCCAATGTGACGATCTGGCTTTAAGTCGATTCGATAACAAATGACGAAAACGGACGGATGTCTCAGGTTTTTACTACATATGAACACTTTTCACATTCTCCCGTGCAACTCGGCTGATAGTCCTCCTTCATGCAAAATCTTAATTTCCTAGAACGTGTCCAAGGCACCAAATAAGGGTAAAAAGTCATTAACTGATACCTAAAACTTTAATTGTACTACTTCTTACTGGCTATTACATCAACTTAGAAGCTTGATCTGTGTTCTACTATGGTGCTTTTAGTGTCTCCGCATACCGCAGCACGCGACATAGCTTTGCAGACGATAAGTACAACCGTTTCAGAGAGAAGAGCGGCCAATGTGACGATCTGGCTTTAAGTCGATTCGATAACAAATGACGAAAACGGACGAATTTCTTAGGTTTTTACTACATATGAACACTTTTCACATTCTCCCATGCAATTCGGCTGCTAGTCCTCCTTTCATACAGAATGTTAAGGTCCTAGCTTTCGTCCAAGGCACCAAAGCCAGCTAAAAAGTCAATAACCGACACGTAAAACTTGAATTGTACTACTTCTTCCTGGCTATTACGTCAACTTTGAAGCTTCATCTGTGTTCTACTATGGTGCTTTTAGTGTTTCCGCATACCGCAGCACGCGACATAGCTTTGCAGACGATAAGTACAACCGTTTCAGAGAGAAGAGCGGCCAATGTGACGATCTGGCTTTAAGTCGATTCGATAACAAATGACGAAAACGGACGAATTTCTTAGGTTTTTACTACATATGAAAACATTTCACATTCTCCCGTGCAACTCGGCTGCTAGTCCTCCTTCATGCAAAATCTTAAGTTCCAAGCTCGTGTCCAAGGCACCAAAGAAGTGTAAAAAGTCAATAACCGATACCTTATACTTGAATTTTACTTCTTCTTACTGGCTATTACATCAACTTAGAAGCTTCATCTGTGTTCTACTATGGTGCTTTTAGTGTGTCCGCATACCGCAGCACGCGACATAGCTTTGCAGACGATAAGTACAAGCGTTTCAGAGAGAAGAGCGGCCAATGTGACGATCTGGCTTTAAGTCGATTCGATAACAAATGACGAAAACGGACGGATGTCTCAGGTTTTTACTACATATGAACACTTTTCACATTCTCCCGTGCAACTCGGCTGATAGTCCTCCTTCATGCAAAATCTTAATTTCCTAGAACGTGTCCAAGGCACCAAATAAGGGTAAAAAGTCATTAACTGATACCTAAAACTTTAATTGTACTACTTCTTACTGGCTATTACATCAACTTAGAAGCTTCATCTGGGTTCTACTATGGTGCTTTTAGTGTGTCCGCATACCGCAGCACGCGACATAGCTTTGCAGACGGCAAGTGCAACTTTTTCAGAGAGAAGAGCGGCCAATGTGACGATCTGGCTTTAAGTCGATTCGATAACAAATGACGAAAATGGACGGATATCTCAGGTTTTTACTACAAATGAACACTTTTCACATTCTCCCGTGCAACTCGGCTGCTAGCCCTCCTTTCATGCAGAATATTAAGGTCCTAGCTCATGTCCAAGGCACCAAAGCCAGCTAAAAATTCAATTTTCAATACCTAAAACTTGAATTGTACTACTTCTTATTGGCTATTACATCAACTTAGAAGCTTGATCTGTGTTCTACTATGGTGCTTTTAGTGTCTCCGCATACCGCAGCACGCGACATAGCTTTGCAGACGATAAGTACAACCGTTTCAGAGAGAAGAGCGGCCAATATGACGATCTGGCATTAAGTCGATTCGATAACAAATGACGAAAACGGACGGATGTCTCAGGTTTTTACTACATATGAACACTTTTCACATTCTCCCATGCAACTCGGCTGCTAGTCCTCCTTTCATGCAGAATCTTAAAGTCCTAGCTCATGTCCAAGGCACCAAAGAAGAGTAAAAAGTCATTAACTGATACCTAAAACTTTAATTGTACTACTTCTTACTGGCTATTACATCAACTTAGAACCTTCATCTGTGTTCTACTATGGTGCTTTTAGTGTCTCAGCATACCGCGACATAGCTTTGCAGACGATAAGTACAACCGTTTCAGAGAGAAGAGCGGCCAATGTGACGATCTGGCTTTAAGTCGATTCGATAACAAATGACGAAAACGGATGGATTTCTCAGGTTTTTACTACATATGAACACTTTTCACATTCTCCCGTGCAACTCGGCTGCTAGTCCTCCTTTATTGGAGAATCTTAAGGTCCTAGCTCATGTCCAAGGCACCAAAGCCAGCTAAAAAGTCAATAATCGATAAATAAAACGCGAATTGTACTACTTCTTACTGCATATTACATCAACTTAGAAGCTTCATCTGTGTTCTACTGTGGTGATTTTAGTGTCTCCACATACCGCAGCACGTGACATAGCTTCGCAGACGATAAGTTCAACCGTTTCAGAGAGAAGAGCGGCCAATGTGACGATCTGGCTTTAAGTCGATTCGATAACAAATGACGAAAACGGACGGATTTCTCAGGATTTTACTACATATGAACACTTTTCACATTCTCCCATGCAACTCGGCTGCTAGTCCTCTTTTAATGCAGAATCTTAAGGTCCTAGCTCATGTCGAAGGCACCAAAGCCAGCTAAAAAGTCAATAATCGATACCTAAAACTTGAATTGAATTACTTCTTACTGGCTATTACATCAACTTAGAAGCTTCATCTGTGTTCTACTATGGTGCTTTTAGTGTCTCCGCATACCGCAGCATGCGACATAGCTTTGCAGACGATAAGTACAACCGTTTCAGAGAGAAGAGCGGCCAATGTGACGATCTGGCATTAAGTCGATTCGATAACAAATGACGAAAACGGACGGATGTCTCAGGTTTTTACTACATATGAACACTTTTCACATTCTCCCATGCAACTCGGCTGCTAGTCCTCCTTTCATGCAGAATCTTAAAGTCCTAGCTCATGTCCAAGGCACCAAAGCCAGCTAAAAAGTCAATAATCAATACCTAAAACTTGAATTGTACTACTTCTTCCTGGCTATTACATCAACTTAGAAGCTTCATCTGTGTTCTACTACGGTGCTTTTAGTTTCTCCGCATACCGGTGCACGCGACATAGTTTTACAGACGATAAGTACAACCTTTTCAGAGAGAAGAGCCGAAAATCTGACGATCTGGCTTTAAGTCGATTCGATAACAAATGACGAAATCGGTCGGATTTCTCAGGTTTTTACTACATATGAACACTTTTCACATTCTCCCGTGCAACTCGGCTGATAGTCCTCCTTCATGCAAAATCTTAATTTCCTAGCTCGTGTCCAAGGCACCAAAGAAGGGTAAAAAGTCATTAACTGATACCTAAAACTGTAAGTGTACTACTTCTTACTGGCTATTACATCAACTTAGAACCTTCATCTGTGTTCTACTATGGTGCTTTTAGTGTCTCAGCATACCGCGACATAGCTTTGCAGACGATAAGTACAACCGTTTCAGAGAGAAGAGCGGCCAATGTGACGATCTGGCTTTAAGTCGATTCGATAACAAATGACGAAAACGGATGGATTTCTCAGGTTTTTACTACATATGAACACTTTTCACATTCTCCCGTGCAACTCGGCTGCTAGTCCTCCTTTCATGCAGAATCTTAAGGTCCTAGCTCATGTCCAAGGCACCAAAGCCAGCTAAAAAGTCAATAATCGATACCTAAAACTTGAATTGTACTACTTCTTACTGGCTATTACATCAACTTAGAAGCTTCATCTGTGTTCTACTATGGTGCTTTTAGTGTCTCCGCATACCGCAGCACGCGACATAGCTTTCCAGACGATAAGTACAACCGTTTCAGAGAGAAGAGCGGCCAATGTGACGATCTGGCTTTAAGTCGATTCGATAACAAATGACGAAAACGGACGGATTTCTCAGGTTTTTACTACATATGAACACTTTTCACATTCTCCCATGCAACTCGGCTGCTAGTCCTCTTTTAATGCAGAATCTTAAGGTCCTAGCTCATGTCCAAGGCAGCAAAGCCAGCTAAAAGGTCAATAATCGATACCTAAAACTTGAATTGGATTACTTCTTACTGGCTATTACATCAACTTAGATGCTTTATCTGTGTTCTACTATGGTGATTTTAGTGTCTCCGCATACCGCAGCACGCGACATAGCTTTGCAGACGATAAGTGCAACCGTTTCAGAGAGAAGAGCAGCCAATGTGACGATCTGCCTTTAAGTCGATTCGATAACAAATGACGAAAACGGACGGATTTCTCAGGTTTTTACTACATATGAACACTTTTCACATTCTCCCATGCAACTCGGCTGCTAGTTCTCCTTTAATGCAGAATCTTAAGGTCCTAGCTCATGTCGAAGGCACCAAAGCCAGCTAAAAGGTCAATATTCAATACCTAAAACTTGTATTGGATTACTTCTTACTGGCTATTACATCAGCTTAGATGCTTCATCTGTGTTCTACTATGGTGCTTTTAGTGTGTCCGCATACCGCAGCACGCGACATAGCTTTGCAGACGATAAGTACAACCGTTTCAGAGAGAAGAGCGGCCAATGTGACGATCTGGCTTTAAGTCGATTCGATAACAAATGACGAAAACGTACGGATGTCTCAGCTTTTTACTGCATATGAACACTTTTCACATTCTCCCGTGGAACTCGTCTGCTAGTCCTCCTTTCATGCAGAATCTTAAGGTCCTAGCTCATGTCCAAGGCACCAAAGCCAGCTAAAAAGTCAATAATCGATACCTAAAACTTGAATTGGATTACTTCTTACTGGCTATTACATCAACTTAGATGCTTCATCTGTGTTCTACTATGGTGACTTTAGTGTCTCCGCATACAGCAGCACGCGACATAGCTTTGCAGACGATAAGTGCAACCGTTTCAGAGAGAAGAGCAGCCAATGTGACGATCTGGCTTTAAGTCGATTCGATAACAAATGACGAAAACGGACGGATTTCTCAGGTTTTTACTACATATGAACACTTTTCACATTCTCCCATGCATCTCTGCTGCTAGTCCTCCTTTCATGCAGAATCTTAAGGTCCTAGCCCATGTCCAAGGCACCAAAGCCAGCTAAAAAGTCAATAATCGATACCTAAAACTTGAATTGGATTACTTCTTACTGGCTATTACATCAACTTAGATGCTTCATCTGTGTTCTACTATGGTGATTTTAATGTCTCCGCATACCGCAGCACGTGACATAGCTTTTCAGACGATAGGTACAAGCGTTTCAGAGAGAAGAGCGGCCAATGTGACAATCTGGCTTTAAGTCGATTCGATAACAAATGACGAAAACGGACGGATTTCTAAGGTTTTTACTACATATGAACACTTTTCACGTTCTCCCGTGCAACTCGGCTGCTAGTCCTCCTTTCATGCAGAATGTTAAGGTCCTAGCTCATGTCCAAGGCACCAAA
The DNA here is from genome assembly GCF_023897955.1 of Schistocerca gregaria. NCBI lineage: Eukaryota > Metazoa > Arthropoda > Insecta > Orthoptera > Acrididae > Schistocerca > Schistocerca gregaria. Next base: position 328,764 of record NW_026061829.1, read on the forward strand.
GCCAGCTAAAAAGTCAATAATCGATACCTAAATCTTGAATTGGACTACTTCTTACTGGCTATTACATCAACTTAGAAGCTTCGTCTGTGTTCTACTATGGTGCTTTTCCTGTTTCCGCCTACGGCAACACGCGACATACCTTTGAAGGCGATAAGTACAACCGTTTCAGAGAGAAGAGCGGCCAATATGACGATCTGGCTTTAAGTCGATTCGATAACAAATGACGAAAACGGACGGATTTCTCAGGTTTTAACTACATATGAACACTTTTCACATTCTCCCGTGCAAGTCGGCTGCTAGTCCTCCTTTCATGCAGAATCTTAAGGTCCTAGCTCATGTCCAAGGCACCAAAGCCAGCTAAAAGTTCCATATTCAATACCTAAAACTTGAATTGTACTTCTTCTTACTGGCTATTACATCAACTTAGAAGCTTCATCTGTGTTCTATTATGGTGCGTTTAGTGTCTCAGCATACCGCAGCACGCGACATAGCTTTGCAGACGATAAGTACAACCGTTTCAGAGAGAAGAGCGGCCAATGTGTCGATCTGGCTTTAAGTCGATTCGATAACAAATGACGAAAACGGACGGATTTCTCAGGTTTTTACTACATATGAACACTTTTCACATTCTCCCGTGCAACTCGGCTGCTAGTCCTCCTTTCATGCAGAGTCTTAAGGTCCTAGCTCATGTCCAAGGCACCAAAGCCAGTTAAAAAGTCAATAATCGATACCTAAAACATGAATTGTACTACTTCTTACTGGCTATTACATCAACTTAGAAGCTTCATCTGTGTTCTACTATGGTGCTTTTAGTGTCTCTGCATCACGCAGCACGCGACATAGCTGTGCAGACGATAAGTACTAGCGTTTCAGAGAGAAGAGCGGCAATGTGACGATCTGGCTTTAAGTCGATTCGATAACAAATGACGAAAACGGACGGTATTCTAAGGTCTTTACTACATATGAACACTTTTCACATTCTCCCGTGCAACTCGGCTGCTAGTCCTCCTTTCATGCAGAATCTTAAGGTCCTAGCTCATGTCCAAGGCACCAAAGCCAGCTAAAAAGTCAATAATCGATACCTACAACTTGAATTGTACTACTTCTTACCTTCTATTACATCAACTTAGAAGCTTCATCTGTGTTCTACTATGGTGATTTTAGTGTGTCCGCATACCGCAGCACGCGACATTGCTTTGTAGACGATAAGTACAACCGTTTCAGAGAGAAGAGCGACCAATGTGACGATCTGGCTTTAAGTCGATTCGATAACAAATGACGAAAACGGACGGATTTCTCAGGTTTTTTTTTTTTTTTTTTTAGATACGAACACTTTTCACATTCTCCCGTGCAACTCGGCTGCTAGTCCTCCTTTCATGCAGAATCTTAAGGTCCTAGCTCATGTCCAAGTCACCAAAGCCAGCTAAAAAGTCAATAATCGATATCTAAAACTTGAATTGGACTACTTCTTACTGGCTATTACATCAACTTAGATGCTTCATCTGTGTTCTACTATGGTGATTTCAGTGTCTCCGCATACCGCAGCACGCGACATAGCTTTGCAGACGAGAAGTAGAACCGTTTCAGAGAGAAGAGCGGCCAATGTGAGATCTGGCTTTAAGTCGATTCGATAACAAATGACGGAAACGGACGGATTTCTCAGGTTTTTACTACATATGAACACTTTTCACATTCTCCCGTGCAACTTGGCTGCTAGACCTCCTTCATGCAAAGTCTTAAGTTCCTACCTCGTGTCCAAGGCACCAAAGAAGGTTAAAAAGTCAATAACAGATACCTAAAACTTGAATTTTACTACTTCTTACTGGCTTTTATATCGACGTAGAAGCTTCATCTGTGTTCTACTATTGTGCTTTTAGTGTATCCGCATACCGCAGCACGCGACATAGCTTTGCAGACGATAAGTACAACCGTTTCAGTGAGAAGAGCGGCCAATTTGACGATCTGGCTTTAAGTCTATTCGATAACAAATGACGAAAACGGACGGATGTCTCAGGTTTTTACTGCATATGAACACTTTTCACATTCTCCCATGCAACTCGGCTGCTAGTCCTCCTTTCATGCAGAATCGTAAGGTCCTAGCTCATGTCCAAGTCACCAAAGCCAGCTAAAAAGTCAATAATCGATAGCTAAAACTTGAATTGGATTACTTCTTACTGGCTATTACATCAATGTAGATGCTTCATCTGTGTTCTACTATGGTGATTTTAGTGTCTCTGCATACCGCAGCACGCGACATAGCTTTGCAGACGATAAGTACAACCGTTTCAGAGAGAAGAGCGGCCAATGTGACGATCTGGCTTTAAGTCGATTCGATAACAAATGACGGAAACGGACGGATTTCTCAGGTTTTTACTACATATGAACACTTTTCACATTCTCCCGTGCAACTCGGCTGCTAGTCCTCCTTTCATGTAGAATCTTAAGGTCCTAGCTCATGTCCATGGCACCAAAGCCAGCTAAAAAGTCAATAATCGATACCTAAAACTTGAATTCAACTACATCTTACTGGCTATTGCATCAACTTAGAAGCTTGATCTGTGTTCTACTATGGTGATTTTAGTGTCTCCGCATACCGCAGCACGCGACATAGCTTTGCAGACGATAAGTACAACCGTTTCAGAGAGAAGAGCGGCCAATGTGACGATCTGGCTTTAAGTCGATTCGATAACAAATGACGGAAACGGACGGATTTCTCAGGTTTTTACTACATATGAACACTTTTCACATTCTCCCGTGCATCTCGGCTGCTAGTCGTCCTTTAATGCAGAATATTAAGGTCCTAGCTCATGTCCCAGGCACCCAAGCCAGCTAAAAAGTCAATAATCGATACCTAAAACTTGAATTGGATTACTTCTTACTGGCTATTACATCAATGTAGATGCTTCATCTGTCTTCTACTATGGTGATTTTAGTGTCTCCGCATACCGCAGCACGCGACATAGCTTTGCAGACGATAAGTACAAGCGTTTCAGTGAGAAGAGCGGCCAATGTGACGATCTAACTTTAAGTCGATTCGATAACAAATGACGAATACGGACGGATTTCTAAGATTTTTACTACATATGAACACTTTTCACATTCTCCCGTGCAACTCGGCTGCTAGTCCTCCTTTCATGCAGAATGTTAAGGTCCTAGCTCATGTCCAAGTCACCAAAGCCAGCTAAAAAGTCAATAATCGATACCTAAAACTTGAATTGGACTACTTCTTACTGGCTATTACATCAACTTAGATGCTTCATCTGTGTTTTACTATGGTGATTTTAGAGTCTCCGCATACCGCAGCACGCGACATAGCTTTGCAGACGAGAAGTACAACCGTTTCAGAGAGAAGAGCGGCCAATGTGACGATCTGGCTTTAAGTCGAATCGATAACAAATGACGAAAACGGACGAATTTCTTAGGTTTTTACTACATATGAACACTTTTCACATTATCCCGTGCAACTCGGCTGCTAATCCTCCTTTCATGCAGAGTCTTAAGGTCCTAGCTCATGTCCAAGGCACCAAAGCCAGCTAAAAGGTCCATATTCAATACTTAAAACTTGAATTGTACTACTTCTTACTGGCTATTACATCAACTTAGAAGCTTGATCTGTGTTCTACTATGGTGCTTTTAGTGTCTCAGCATACCGCAGCACGCGACATAGCTTTGCAGACGATAAGTACAACCGTTTCAGAGAGAAGAGCGGCCAATGTGTCGATCTGGCTTTAAGTCGATTCGATAACAAATGACGAAAACGGACGGATGTCCCAGGTTTTTACTACATATGAACACTTTTCACATTCTCCCGTGCAACTCGGCTGCTAGTCCTCCTTTCATGCAGAATCTTAAGGTCCTAGCTCATGTCCAAGGCACCAAAGCCAGCTAAAAAGTCAATAATCGATACCTAAAACTTGAATTGTACTACTTCTTACTGGCTATTACATCAACTTAGAAGCTTCATCTGTGTTCTACTATGGTGCTTTTAGTGTCTCCACATACCGCAGCACGCGACATTGCTTTGCAGACTATAAGTACAGCCGTTTCAGAGAGAAGAGCGGCCAATGTGACGATCTGGCTTTAAGTCGATTCGATAACAAATGACGAAAACGGACGGATTTTTAAGGTTTTTATTACATATGAACACTTTTCACATTCTCCCGTGTAACTCGGCTGCTAGTCCTCCTTTCATGCAGAATGTTAAGGTCCTAGCTAACGTTCAAGGCACCAAAGCCAGCTAAAAAGTCAATAATCGATACCTAAAACTTGAATTGTACTACTTCTTACTGGCTATTACATCAACTTAGAAGCTTCATCTGTGTTCTACTATGGTGATTTTAGGGTCTCCGCATACCGCAGTACGCGACATTGCTTTGCAGACGATAAGTACAAGCGTTTCAGAGAGAAGAGCGGCCAATGTGACGATCTGGCTTTAAGTCGATTCGATAACAAATGACGAAAACGGACAGATTTCTTAGGTTTTTACTACATATGAACACTTTTCACATTCTCTTATGCAACTCGGCTGCTAGTCCTCCTTTCATGCAGTATCTTAATGTCCAAGCTCATGTCCAAGGCACCAAAGCCAGCTAAAAAGTCAATAATCGATACCTAAAACTTGAATTGTACTACTTCTTACTGGCTATTACATCAACTTAGAAGCTTCATCTGTGTTCTACTATGGTGCTTTTAGTGTCTCCACATACCGCAGCACGCGACATAGCTTTGCAGACGGTAAGTACAACCGTTTCAGAGAGAAGAGCGGCCAATGTGACGATCTGGCTTTAAGACGATTCGATAACAAATGACGAAAACGGACGGATTTTTAAGGTTTTTATTACATATGAACACTTTTCACATTCTCCCGTGCAACTCAGCTGCTAGTCCTCCTTTCATGCAGAATCGTAAGGTCCTAGATCATGTCCAAGGCACCAAACCCAGCTAAAAAGTCAATAATCGATACCTAAATCTTGAATTGGACTACTTCTTACAGGCTATTACATCAACTTAGAAGCTTCACCTGTGTTCTACTATGGTGCTTTTAGTGTCTCCGCATACCGCAGCACGCGACATAGCTTTGCAGACGATAGGTACAAGCGTTTCAGAGAGAAGAGCGGCCAATGTGACGATCTGGCTTTAAGTCGATTCGATAACAAATGACGAAAACGGACGGATTTCTCAGGTTTTAACTACATATGGACACTTTTCACATTCTCCCGTGCAACTCGGCTGCTAGTCCTCCTTACATGCAGAATCTTAAAGTCCTAGCTCATGTCCAAGGCACCAAAGCCAGCTAAAAGTTCCATATTCAATACCTAAAACTTGAATTGTACTACTTCTTACTGGCTATTACATCAACTTGGAAGCTTCATCTGTGTTCTGTTATGGTGCTTTTAGTGTCTCAGCATACCGCAGCACGCGACATAGTTTTGCAGACAATAAGTACAACCGTTTCAGAGAGAAGAGCGGCCAATGTGTCGATCTGGCTTTAAGTCGATTCGATAACAAATGACGAAAACGGACGGATGTCTCATTTTTTTACTACATATGAACACTTTTCACATTGTCCCGTGCAACTGGGCTGCTAGTCCTCCTTTTATGCAGAATCTTAAAGTCCTAGCTCATGTCCAAGGCACCAAATCCAGCTAAAAAGTCAATAACCGATACCTAAAACTTGAATTGTACTACTTCTTACTGGCTATTACATCAACTTAGAAGCTTCATCTGTGTTCTACTATGGTGCTTTCCCTGTTTCCGCCTACGGCAACACACGACATAGCTTTGCAGACGATAAGTACAACCGTTTCAGAGAGAAGAGCGGCGAATGTGACGATCTGGCTTTAAGTCGATTCGATAACAAATGACGAAAACGGACGGATTTCTCAGGTTTTTACTACATATGAACACTTTTCACATTCACCCGTGCAACTCGGCTGCTAGTCCTCCTTTAATGCAGAATCTTAAGGTCCTAGCTCATGTCCAAGGCACCAAAGCCAGCTAAAAGGTCAATATTCAATACCTAAAACTTGACTTGGATTACTTCTTACTGGCTATTACATCAACTTAGATGCTTCATCTGTGTTCTACTATGGTGCTTTTAGTGTGTCCGCATACCGCAGCACGCGACATAGCTTTGCAGACGATAAGTACAACCGTTTCAGAGAGAAGAGCGGCCAATGTGACGATCTGGCTTTAAGTCGATTCGATAACAAATGACGAAAACGGACGGCTGTCTCACGTTTTTACCGCATATGAACACTTTTCACATTCTCCCGTGCAACTCGGCTGCAAGTCCTCCTTTCATGTAGAATCTTAAGGTCCTAGCTCATGTCCAAGGCACCAAAGCCAGCTAAAAAGTCAATAATCGATACCTAAAACTTGAATTGGATTTCTTCTTACTGGCTATTACATCAACTTAGATGCTTCATCTGTGTTCTACTATGGTGATTTTAGTGTCTCCGCATACCGCAGCACGCGACATAGCTTTGCAGACGATAGGTACAAGCGTTTCCGAGAGAAGAGCGGCCAATGTGACGATCTGGCTTTAAGTCGATTCGATAACAAATGACGAAAACGGACGGATTTCTCAGGTTTTAACTACATATGGACACTTTTCACATTCTCCCGTGCAACTCGGCTGCTAGTCCTCCTTACATGCAGAATCTTAAAGTCCTAGCTCATGTCCAAGGCACCAAAGCCAGCTAAAAGTTCCATATTCAATACCTAAAACTTGAATTGTACTACTTCTTACTGGCTATTACATCAACTTGGAAGCTTCATCTGTGTTCTGTTATGGTGCTTTTAGTGTCTCAGCATACCGCAGCACGCGACATAGTTTTGCAGACGATAAGTACAACCGTTTCAGAGAGAAGAGCGGCCAATGTGTCGATCTGGCTTTAAGTCGATTCGATAACAAATGACGAAAACGGACGGATTTCTCAGGTTTTTTCTACATATGAACACTTTTCACATTCTCCGGTGGAACTCGGCTGCTAGTCCTCCTTTCATGCAGAATCTTAAGGTCCTAGCTCATGTCCAAGGCACCAAAGCCAGCTAAAAAGTGAATAATGGATACCTAAAACTCGAATTGTACTACTTCTTACTGGATATTACATCAACTTAGAAGCTTCATCTGTGTTCTACTGTGGTGATTTTAGTGTCTCCGCATACCGCAGCACGTGACATAGCCTTGCAGACGATAAGTACAACCGTTTCAGTGAGAAGAGCGGCCGATGTGACGATCTGGCTTTAAGTCGATTCGATAACAAATGACGAAAACGGACGGATTTCTCAGGTTTTTACTACATATGAACACTTTTCACATTCTCCCGTGCAACTCGGCTGCTAGTCCTCCTTCATGCAAAGTATTAACTTCCTAGCTCGTGTCCAAGGCACCAAAGAAGGTTAAAAAGTCAATAACCGATACCTAAAACTTGAATTTTACTACTTCTTACTGGCTATTACATCAACTTAGAAGCTTCATCTGTGTTCTACTATTGTGCTTTTAGTGTGTCCGCATACCGCAGCACGCGACATAGCTTTGCAGACGATAAGTACAACCGTTTCAGTGAGAAGAGCGGCCAATGTGACGATCTGGCTTTAATTCGATTCGATAACAAATGACGAAAACGGACGTATGTCTCAGGTTTTTACTGCATATGAACACTTTTCACATTCTCCCTTGCAACTCGGCTGCTAGTCCTCCTTTCATGCAGAATCTTAAGGTCCTAGCTCATGTCCAAGTCACCAAAGCCAGCTAAAAAGTCAATAACGATATCCAAAACTTGAATTGTACTATTTCTTACTGGCTATTACATCATCTTAGAAGCTTCATCTGTGTTCTACTATGGTGCTTTTAGTGTCTCCACATACCGCAGCACGCGACATAGCTTTGCAGACTATAAGTACAACCGTTTCAGAGAGAAGAGCGGCCAATGTGACGATTTGGCTTTAAGTCGATTCGATAACAAATGACGAAAACGGACGGATGTCTCAGGTTTTTACTAGATATGAACACTTTTCACATTCTCCCGTGCAACTGGGTTGCTAGTCCTCCTTTTATGCAGAATCTTAAAGTCCTAGCTCATGTCCAAGGCACCAAAGCCAGCTAAAAAGTCAATAATCGATACCTAAAACTTGAATTGTACTACTTCTTACTGGCTATTACATCAACTTAGAAGCTTCATCTGTGTTCTACTATGGTGCTTTTCCTGTTTCCGCCTACGGCAACACGCGACATAGCTTTGCAGACGATAAGTACAACCGTTTCAGAGAGAAGAGCGGCGAATGTGACGATCTGGCTTTAAGTCGATTCGATAACAAATGACGAAAACGGACGGATTTCTCAGGTTTTTACTACATATGAACACTTTTCACATTCACCCGTGAAACTCGGCTGCTAGTCCTCCTTTAATGCAGAATCTTAAGGTCCTAGCTCATGTCCAAGTCACCAAAGCCAGCTAAAAGGTCCATATTCAATACCTAAAACTTGAATTGGATTACTTCTTACTGGCTATTACATCAACTTAGATGCTTCATCTGTGTTCTACTATGGTGCCTTTAGTGTGTCCGCATAACGCAGCACGCGACATAGCTTTGCAGACGATAAGTACAACCGTTTCAGAGAGAAGAGCGGCCAATGTGACGATCTGGCTTTAAGTCGATTCGATAACAAATGACGAAAACGGACGGATGTCTCACGTTTTTACTGCATATGAACACTTTTCACATTCTCCCGTGCAACTCGGCTGCTAGTCCTCCTTTCATGCAGAATCTTAAGGTCTTAGCTCATGTCCAAGGCACCAAAGCCAGCTAAAAAGTCAATAATCGATACCTAAAACTTGAATTGGATTACTTCTTACTGGCTATTACATCAACTTAGATGCTTCATCTGTGTTCTACTATGGTGATTTTAGTGTCTCAGCATACCGCAGCACGCGACATAGCTTTGCAGACGATAAGTGCAACCGTTTCAGAGAGAAGAGCAGCCAATGTGACGATCTGGCTTTAAGTCGATTCGATAACAAATGACGAAAACGGACGGATTTCTCACGTTTTTACTGCTTATGAACACTTTTCACATTCTCCCATGCAACTCGGCTGCTAGTCCACCTTTAATGCAGAATCTTAAGGTCCTAGCTCATGTTCAAGGCAACAAAGCCAGCTAAAAAGTCAATAATCGATACCTAAATCTTGAATTGGATTACTTCTTACTGGCTATTACATCAACTTAGATGCTTCATCTGTGTTCTACTATGGTGATTTTAGTGTCTCCGCATACCGCAGCACGCGACATAGCTTTGCAGACGATAGGTACAAGCGTTTCAGAGAGAAGAGCGGCCAATGTGACGATCTGGCTTTAAGTCGATTCGATAACAAATGACGAAAACGGACGGATTTCTCAGGTTTTAACTACATATGAACACTTTTCACATTCTCCCGTGCAACTCGGCTGCTAGTCCTCCTTTCATGCAGAATCTTAAGGTCCTAGCTCATGTCCAAGGCACCAAAGCCAGCTAAAAGTTCCATATTCAATACCTAAAACTTGAATTGTACTACTTCTTACTGGCTATTACATCAACTTGGAAGCTTCATCTGTGTTCTGTTATGGTGCTTTTAGTGTCTCAGCATACCGCACCACGCGACATAGTTTTGCAGACGATAAGTACAACCGTTTCAGAGAGAAGAGCGGCCAATGTGACGATCTGGCTTTAATTCGATTCGATAACAAATGACGAAAACGGACGGATGTCTCAGGTTTTTACTGCATATGAACACTTTTCACATTCTCCCATGCAACTCGGCTGCTAGTCCTCCTTTCATGCAGAATCTTAAGGTCCTAGCTCATGTCCAAGTCACCAAAGCCAGCTAAAAAGTCAATAATCGATACCTAAAACTTGAATTGTACTACTTCTTACTGGCTATTACATCAACTTAGATGGTTCATCTGTGTTCTACTATGGTGCTTTTACTCTCTCCACATACCGCAGCACGCGACATAGCTTTGCAGACGATAAGTACAACCGTTTCAGTGAGAAGAGCGGCCAATGTGACGATCTGGCTTTAAGTCGATTCGATAACATATGACGAAAACGGACGGATTTCTAAGGTTTTTATTACATATGAACAGTTTTCACATTCTCCCGTGTAACTCGGCTGCTAGTCCTCCTTTCATGCAGAATGTTAAGGTCCTAGCTCACGTTCAAGGCACCAAAGCCAGCTAAAAAGTCAATAATCGATACCTAAAACTTGAATTGTACTACTTCTTACTGGCTATTACATCAACTTAGAAGCTTCATCTGTGTTCTACTATGGTGATTTTAGGGTCTCCGCATACCGCAGTACGCGACATGGCTTTGCAGACGATAAGTACAAGCGTTTCAGAGAGAAGAGCGGCCAATGTGACGATCTGGCTTTAAGTCGATTCGATAACAAATGACGAAAACGGACGGATTTCTTAGGTTTTTACTACATATGAACACTTTTCACATTCTCCCATGAAACTCGGCTGCTAGTCCTCCTTTCATGCAGAATCTTAAGGTCCTAGCACATGTCCAAGGCACCAAAGCCAGCTAAAAAGTCAATAATCGATACCTAAAACTTGAATTGTACTACTTCTTACTGGCTATTACATCAACTTAGAAGCCTCATCTGTGTTCTACTATGGTGCTTTTAGTGTCTCCACATACCGCAGCACGCGACATAGCTTTGCAGACGGTAAGTACAACCGTTTCAGAGAGAAGAGCGGCAAATGTGACGATCTGGCTTTAAGCCGATTCGATAACAAATGACGAAAACGGACGGATTTTTAAGGTTTTTATTACATATGAACACTTTTCACATTCTCCCGTGCAACTCAGCTGCTAGTCCTCCTTTCATGCAGAATCGTAAGGTCCTAGCTCATGTCCAAGGCACCAAAGCCAGCGAAAAGTCAATAATCGATACCTAAATCTTGAATTGGACTACTTCTTACTGGCTATTACATCAACTTAGAAGCTTCATCTGTGTTCTACTATGGTGCTTTTCCTGTTTGCGCCTACGGCAACACGCGACATAGCTTTGCAGACGATAAGTACAACCGTTTCAGAGAGAAGAGCGGCGAATGTGACGATCTGGCTTTAAGTCGATTCGATAACAAATGACGAAAACGGACGGATGTCTCACGTTTTTACTGCATATGAACACTTTTCACATTCTCCCGTGCAACTCGGCTGCTAGTCCTCCTTTAATGCAGAATCTTAAGGTCCTAGCTCATGTCCAAGGCACCAAAGCCAGCTAAAAGGTCAATATTCAATACCTAAAACTTGAATTGGATTACTTCTTACTGGCTATTACATCAACTTAGATGCTTCATCTGTGTTCTACTATGGTGCTTTTAGTGTGTCCGCATACCGCAGCACGCGACATAGCTTTGCAGACGATAAGTACAACCGTTTCAGAGAGAAGAGCGGCCAATGTGACGATCTGGCTTTAAGTCGATTCGATAACAAATGACGAAAACGGACGGATGTCTCACGTTTTTACTGCATATGAACACTTTTCACATTCTCCCGTGCAACTCGGCTGCTAGTCCTCCTTTCATGCAGAATCTTAAGGTCCTAGCTCATCTCCAAGGCACCAAAGCCAGCTAAAAAGTCAATAACGATACCTAAAACTTGAATTGGATTACTTCTTACTGGCTATTACATCAACTTAGATGCTTCATCTGTGTTCTACTATGGTGATTTTAGTGTCTCAGCATACCGCAGCACGCGACATTGCTTTGCAGACGATAAGTGCAACCGTTTCAGAGAGAAGAGCAGCCAATGTGACGATCTGGCTTTAAGTCGATTCGATAACAAATGACGAAAACGGACGGATTTCTCACGTTTTTACTGCTTATGAACACTTTTCACATTCTCCCATGCAACTCGGCTGCTAGTCCTCCTTTAATGCAGAATCTTAAGGTCCTAGCTCATGTTCAAGGCAACAAAGCCAGCTAAAAAGTCAATAATCGATACCTAAATCTTGAATTGGATTACTTCTTACTGGCTATTACATCAACTTAGATGCTTCATCTGTGTTCTACTATGGTGATTTTAGTGTCTCCGCATACCGCAGCACGCGACATAGCTTTGCAGACGATAGGTACAAGCGTTTCAGAGAGAAGAGCGGCCAATGTGACGATCTGGCTTTAAGTCGATTCGATAACAAATGACGAAAACGGACGGATTTCTCAGGTTTTAACTACATATGAACACTTTTCACATTCCCCCGTGCAACTCGGCTGCTAGTCCTCCTTTCATGCAGAATCTTAAGGTCCTAGCTCATGTCCAAGGTACCAAAGCCAGCTAAAAGTTCCATATTCAATACCTAAAACTTGAATTGTACTACTTCTTACTGGCTATTACATCAACTTGGAAGCTTCATCTGTGTTCTGTTATGGTGCTTTTAGTGTCTCAGCATACCGCACCACGCGACATAGTTTTGCAGACGATAAGTACAACCGTTTCAGAGAGAAGAGCGGCCAATGTGACGATCTGGCTTTAATTCGATTCGATAACAAATGACGAAAACGGACGGATGTCTCAGGTTTTTACTGCATATGAACACTTTTCACATTCTCCCATGCAACTCGGCTGCTAGTCCTCCTTTCATGCAGAATCTTAAGGACCTAGCTAATGTCCAAGTCACCTAAGCCAGCTAAAAAGTCAATAATCGATACCTAAAACTTGAATTGTACTACTTCTTACTGGCTATTACATCAATTTAGATGGTTCATCTGTGTTCTACTATGGTGCTTTTAGTGTGTCCGCATACCGCAGCACGCGACATAGCTTTGCAGACGATAAGTACAACCGTTTCAGAGAGAAGAGCGGCCAATGTGTCGATCTGGCTTTAAGTCGATTCGATAACAAATGACGAAAACGGACGGATTTCTCAGGTTTTTACAACATATGAACACTTTTCACATTCTCCCGTGCAACTCGGCTGCTAGTCCTCCTTTCATGCTGAATCTTAAGGTCCTAGCTCATGTCCAAGGCACCAAAGCCAGCTAAAAAGTCAATAATCCATACCTAAAACTTGAATTGTACTACTTCTTACTGGCTATTACATCAACTTAGATGCTTCATCTGTGTTCTACTATGGTGCTTTTACTCTCTCCACATACCGCAGCACGCGACATAGCTTTGCAGACTATAAGTACAACCGTTTCAGTGAGAAGAGCGGCCAATGTGACGATCTGGCTTTAAGTCGATTCGATAACATATGACGAAAACGGACGGATTTCTCAGGTTTCTATTACATATGAACAGTTTTCACATTCTCCCGTGTAACTCGGCTGCTAGTCCTCCTTTCATGCAGAATGTTAAGGTCCTAGCTCACGTTCAAGGCACCAAAGCCAGCTAAAAAGTCAATAATCGATACCTAAAACTTGAATTGTACTACTTCTTACTGGCTATTACATCAACTTAGAAGCTTCATCTGTGTTCTACTATGGTGATTTTGGGGTCTCCGCATACCGCAGTACGCGACATGGCTTTGCAGACGATAAGTACAAGCGTTTCAGAGAGAAGAGCGGCCAATGTGACGATCTGGCTTTAAGTCGATTCGATAACAAATGACGAAAACGGACGGATTTCTTAGGTTTTTACTACATATGAACACTTTTCACATTCTCCCATGAAACTCGGCTGCTAGTCCTCCTTTCATGCAGAATCTTAAGGTCCTAGCACATGTCCAAGGCACCAAAGCCAGCTAAAAAGTCAATAATCGATACCTAAAACTTGAATTGTACTACTTCTTACTGGCTATTACATCAACTTAGAAGCTTCATCTGTGTTCTACTATGGTGCTTTTAGTGTCTCCACATACCGCAGCACGCGACATAGCTTTGCAGACGGTAAGTACAACCGTTTCAGAGAGAAGAGCGGCAAATGTGACGATCTGGCTTTAAGCCGATTCGATAACAAATGACGAAAACGGACGGATTTTTAAGGTTTTTATTACATATGAACACTTTTCACATTCTCCCGTGCAACTCAGCTGCTAGTCCTCCTTTCATGCAGAATCGTAAAGTCCTAGCTCATGTCCAAGGCACCAAAGCCAGCTAAAAAGTCAATAATCGATACCTAAATCTTGAATTGGACTACTTCTTACTGGCTATTACATCAACTTAGAAGCTTCATCTGTGTTCTACTATGGTGCTTTTCCTGTTTGCGCCTACGGCAACACGCGACATAGCTTTGCAGACGGTAAGTACAACCGTTTCAGAGAGAAGAGCGGCGAATGTGACGATCTGGCTTTAAGTCGATTCGATAACAAATGACGAAAACGGACGGATTTCTCAGGTATTTTTTTACATATGAACACTTTTCACATTCTCCCGTGCAACTCGGCTGCTAGTCCTCCTTTCATGCAGAATCTTAAGGTCCTAGCTCATGTCCAAGGCACCAAAGCCAGCTAAAAGTTCCATATTCAATACCTAAAACTTGAATTGTACTACTTCTTACTGGCTATTACATCAACTTGGAAGCTTCATCTGTGTTCTGTTATGGTGCTTTTAGTGTCTCAGCATACCGAACCACGCGACATAGTTTTGCAGACGATAAGTACAACCGTTTCAGAGAGAAGAGCGGCCAATGTGTCGATCTGGCTTTAAGTCGATTCGATAACAAATGACGAAAACGGACGGATTTCTCAGGTTTTTACTACATATGAACACTTTTCACATTCTCCCGTGCAACTCGGCTGCTAGTCCTCCTTCATGCAATGTCTTAACTTCCTAGCTCGTGTCCAAGGCTCCAAAGAAGGTTAAAAAGTCAATAACCGATACCTAAAACTTGAATTTTACTACTTCTTACTGGCTATTACATCAACTTAGAAGCTTCATCTGTGTTCTACTATTGTGCTTTTAGTGTGTCCGCATACCGCAGCACGCGACATAGCTTTGCAGACGATAAGTACAACCGTTTCAGTGAGAAGAGCGGCCAATGTGACGATCTGGCTTTAATTCGATTCGATAACAAATGACGAAAACGGACGGATGTCTCAGGTTATTACTGTATATGAACACTTTTCACATTCTCCCATGCAACTCGGCTGCTAGTCCTCCTTTCATGCAGAATCTTAAGGTCCTAGCTCATGTCCAAGTCACCAAAGCCAGCTAAAAAGTCAATAACGATATCCAAAACTTGAATTGTACTATTTCTTACTGGCTATTACATCATCTTAGAAGCTTCATCCTTGTTCTACTATGGTGCTTTTAGTGTCTCCGCATGCCGCAGCACGCGACATAGCTTTGCAGACGATAAGTACAACCGTTTCAGAGAGAAGAGCGGCCAATGTGACGACCTGGCTTTAAATCGATTCGATAACAAATGACGGAAACGGACGGATTTCTCAGGTTTTTACTACATATGAACACTTTTCACATTCTCCCGTGCAACTCGGCTGCTAGTCCTCCTTTCATGCAGAGTCTTAAGGTCCTAGCTCATGTCCAAGGCACCAAAGCCAGCTAAAAAGTCAATAATCGATACCTAAAACATGAATTGTACTACTTCGTACTGGCTATTACATCAACTTAGAAGCTTCATCTGTGTTCTACTATGGTGCTTTTAGTGTCTCCGCATACCGCAGCACGCGACATAGCTTTGCAGACGATAAGTACAACCGTTTCAGAGAGAAGAGCGGCCAATGTGACGACCTGGCTTTAAATCGATTCGATAACAAATGACGGAAACGGACGGATTTCTCAGGTTTTTACTACATATGAACACTTTTCACATTCTCCCGTGCAACTCGGCTGCTAGTCCTCCTTTCATGCAGAGTCTTAAGGTCCTAGCTCATGTCCAAGGCACCAAAGCCAGCTAAAAAGACAATAATCGATACCTAAAACATGAATTGTACTACTTCTTACTGGCTATTACATCAACTTAGAAGCTTCATCTGTGTTCTACTATGGTGCTTTTAGTGTCTCTGCATACCGCAGCACGCGACATAACTTTGCAGAGGATAAGTACAACCGTTTCAGAGAGAAGAGCGGCCAATGTGACGATCTGGCTTTATGTCGATTCGATAACAAATGACGAAAATGGACGGATTTCTCAGGTTTTTACTACATATGAACACTTTTCACATTCACCCGTGCTACTCGGCTGCTAGTCCTCCTTTAATGCAGAATCTTAAGGTCCTAGCTCATGTCCAAGGCACCAAAGCCAGCTAAAAGGTCAATATTCAATACCTAAAACTTGAATTGGATTACTTCTTACTGGCTATTACATCAACTTAGATGGTTCATCTGTGTTCTACTATGGTGCTTTTAGTGTGTCCGCATACCGCAGCACGCGACATAGCTTTGCAGACGATAAGTACAACCGTTTCAGAGAGAAGAGCGGCCAATGTGTCGATCTGACTTTAAGTCGATTCGATAACAAATGACGAAAACGGACGGATTTCTCAGGTTTTTACAACATATGAACACTTTTCACATTCGCCCGTGCAACTCGGGTGCTAGTCCTCCTTTCATGCTGAATCTTAAGGTCCTAGCTCATGTCCAAGGCACCAAAGCCAGCTAAAAAGTCAATAATCGATACCTAAAACTTGAATTGTACTACTTCTTACTGGCTATTACATCAACTTAGATGCTTCATCTGTGTTCTACTATGGTGCTTTTACTCTCTCCACATACCGCAGCACGCGACATAGCTTTGCAGACGATAAGTACAACCGTTTCAGTGAGAAGAGCGGCCAATGTGACGATCTGGCTTTAAGTCGATTCGATAACATATGACGAAAACGGACGGATTTCTAAGGTTTTTATTACATATGAACAGTTTTCACATTCTCCCGTGTAACTCGGCTGCTAGTCCTCCTTTCATGCAGAATGTTAAGGTCCTAGCTCATGTTCATTCACCAAAGCCAGCTAAAAAGTCAATAATCGATACCTAAAACTTGAATTGTACTACTTCTTACTGGCTATTACATCAACTTAGAAACTTCATCTGTGTTCTACTATGGTGATTTTAGGGTCTCCGCATACCGCAGTACGCGACATGGCTTTGCAGACGATAAGTACAAGCGTTTCAGAGAGAAGAGCGGCCAATGTGACGATCTGGCTTTAAGTCGATTCGATAACAAATGACGAAAACGGACGGATTTCTTAAGTTTTTACTACATATGAACACTTTTCACATTCTCCCATGCAATTCGGCTGCTAGTCCTCCCTTCATGCAGAATCTTAAGGTCCTAGCTCATGTCCAAGGCACCAAAGCCAGCTAAAAAGTCAATAATCGATACCTAAAACTTGAATTGTACTACTTCTTACTGGCTATTACATCAACTTAGAAGCTTCACCTGTGTTCTACTATGGTGCTTTTAGTGTCTCCACATACCGCAGCACGCGACATAGCTTTGCAGACGGTAAGTACAACCGTTTCAGAGAGAAGAGCGGCCAATGTGACGATCTGGCTTTAAGCCGATTCGATAACAAATGACGAAAACGGACGGATTTTTAAGGTTTTTATTACATATGAACACTTTTCACATTCTCCCATGCAACTCAGCTGCTAGTCCTCCTTTCATGCAGAATCGTAAGGTCCTAGCTCATGTCCAAGGCACCAAACCCAGCTAAAAAGTCAATAATCGATACCTAAATCTTGAATTGGACTACTTCTTACTGGCTATTACATCAACTTAGAAGCTTCATCTGTGTTCTACTATGGTGCTTTTAGTGTCTCCGCATACCGCAGCACGCGACATAGCTTTGCAGGCGATAAGTACAACCGTTTCAGAGAGAAGAGCGGCCAATGTGACGATCTGGCTTTAAGTCGATTCGATAACAAATGACGAAAACGGACGGATGTCTCAGGTTTTTACTACATATGAACACTTTTCACATTCTCCCGTGCAACTGGGCTGCTAGTCCTCCTTTTATGCAGAATCTTAAAGTCCTAGCTCATGTCCAAGGCACCAAATCCAGCAAAAAGTCAATAATCGATACCTAAAACTTGAATTGTACTACTTCTTGCTGGCTATTACATCAACTTAGAAGCTTCATCTGTGTTCTACTATGGTGCTTTTCGTGTTTCCGCACTACGGCAACACGCGACATAGCTTTGCAGACGATAAGTACAACCGTTTCAGAGAGAAGAGCGGCCAATGTGACGATCTGGCTTTAAGTCGATTCGATAACAAATGACGAAAACGGACGGATGTCTCACGTTTTTACTGCATATGAACACTTTTCACATTCGCCCGTGCAACTCGGCTGCTAGTCCTCCTTTTATGCAGAATCTTAAGGTCCTAGCTCATCTCCAAGGCACCAAAGGCAGCTAAAAAGTCAATAACGATAACTCAAACTTGAATTGGATTACTTCTTACTGGCTATTACATCAACTTAGATTCTTCATCTGTGTTCTACTATGGTGATTTTAGTGTCTCAGCATACCGCAGCACGCAACATAGCTTTGCAGACGATAGGTACAAGCGTTTCAGAGAGAAGAGTGGCCAATGTGACGATCTGGCTTTAAGTCGATTCGATAACAAATGACGAAAACGGACGGATTTCTCAGGTTTTAACTACATATGAACACTTTTCTCATTCTCCCGTGCATCTCGGCTGCTAGTCCTCCTTTCATGCAGAATCTTAAGGTCCTAGCTCATGTCCAAGGCACCAAAGCCAGCTAAAAGTTCCATATTCAATACCTAAAACTTGAATTGTACTACTTCTTACTGGCTAAAACATCAACTTGGAAGCTTCATCTGTGTTCTGTTATGGTGCTTTTAGTGTCTCAGCATACCGCACCACGCGACATAGTTTTGCAGACGAAAAGTACAACCGTTTCAGAGAGAAGAGCGGCCAATGTGTCGATCTGGCTTTAAGTCGATTCGATAACAAATGACGAAAACGGACGGATTTCTCAGGTTTTTACTACATGTGAACACTTTCACTTTCTCCCGTGGAACTCGGCTGCTAGTCCTCCTTTCATGCAGAATCTTAAGGTCCTAGCTCATGTCCAAGGCACCAAAGCCAGCTAAAAAGTCAATAATCGATACCTAAAACTCGAATTGTACTACTTCTTACTGGATATTACATCAACTTAGAAGCTTCATCTGTGTTCTACTGTGGTGATTTTAGCGTCTCCGCATACCGCAGCACGTGACATAGCTTTGCAGACGATAAGTACAACCGTTTCAGTGAGAAGAGCGGCCAATGTGACGATCTGGCTTTAATTCGATTCGATAATAAATGACGAAAACGGACGGATGTCTCAGGTTTTTACTGCATATGAACACTTTTCACATTCTCCCATGCAACTCGGCTGCTAGTCCTCCTTTCATGCAGAATCCTAAGGTCCTAGCTCATGTCCAAGTCACCAAAGCCAGCTAAAAAGTCAATAATCTATACCTAAAACTTGAAATGGACTACTTCTTACTGGCTATTACATCAACTTAGATGCTTCATCTGTGTTCTACTATGGTGATTTCAATGTCTCCGCATACCGCAGCACGCGACATAGCTTTGCAGACAAGAAGTACAACCGTTTCAGAGAGAAGAGCGGCCAATGTGACGATCTGGCTTTAAGTCGATTCGATAACAAATGACGAAAACGGACGGATTTCTCAGGTTTTTACTACATATGAACACTTTTCACATTCTCCCGTGCAACTCGGCTGCTAGTCCTCCTTCATGCAATGTCTTAACTTCCTAGCTCGTGTCCAAGGCACCAAAGAAGGTTAAAAAGTCAATAACCGATACCTAAAACTTGAAATTTACTACTTCTTACTGGCTATTACATCATCTTAGAAGCTTCATCTGTGTTCTACTATTGTGCTTTTAGTGTGTCCGCATACCGCAGCACGCGACATAGCTTTGCAGACGATAAGTACAACCGTTTCAGTGAGAAGAGCGGCCAATGTGACGATCTGGCTTTAATTCGATTCCATAACAAATGACGAAAACGGACTGATGTCTCAGGTTTTTACTGCATATGAACACTTTTCACATTCTCCCATGCAACTCGGCTGCTAGTCCTCCTTTCATGCAGAATCGTAAGGTCCTAGCTCATGTCCAAGTCACCAAAGCCAGCTAAAAAGTCAATAACGATATCCAAAACTTGAATTGTACTATTTCTTACTGGCTATTACATCATCTTAGAAGCTTCATCCTTGTTCTACTATGGTGCTTTTAGTGTCTCCGCATACCGCAGCACGCGACATAGCTTTGCAGACGATAAGTACAACCGTTTCAGAGAGAAGAGCGGCCAATGTGACGACCTGGCTTTAAATCGATTCGATAACAAATGACGGAAACGGACGGATTTCTCAGGTTTTTACTACATATGAACACTTTTCACATTCTCCCGTGCAACTCGGCTGCTAGTCCTCCTTTCATGCAGAGTCTTAAGGTCCTAGCCCATGTCCAAGGCACCAAAGCCAGCTAAAAAGTCAATAATCGATACCTAAAACATGAATTGTACTACTTCTTACTGGCTATTACATCAACTTAGAAGCTTCATCTGTGTTCTACTATGGTGCTTTTAGTGTCTCTGCATACCGCAGCACGCGACATAAGTTTGCAGACGATAAGTACAACTGTTTCAGAGAGAAGAGCGGCCAATGTGACGATCTGGCTTTAAGTCGATTCGATAACAAATGACGAAAATGGACGGATTTCTCAGGTTTTTACTACATATGAACACTTTTCACATTCACCCGTGCAACTCGGCTGCTAGTTCTCCTTTAATGCAGAATCTTAAGGTCCTAGCTCATGTCCAAGGCACCAAAGCCAGCTAAAAGGTCAATATTCAATACCTAAAACTTGAATTGGATTACTTCTTACTGGCTATTACATCAACTTAGATGGTTCATCTGTGTTCTACTATGGTGCTTTTAGTGTGTCCGCATACCGCAGCACCCGACATAGCTTTGCAGACGATAAGTACAACCGTTTCAGAGAGAAGAGCGGCCAATGTGTCGATCTGACTTTAAGTCGATTCGATAACAAATGACGAAAACGGACGGATTTCTCAGGTTTTTACAACATATGAACACTTTTCACATTCTCCCGTGCAACTCAGCTGCTAGTCCTCCTTTCATGCAGAATCGTAAGGTCCTAGCTCATGTCCAAGGCACCAAACCCAGCTAAAAAGTCAATAATCGATACCTAAATCTTGAATTGAACTACTTCTTACTGGCTATTACATCAACTTAGATGCTTCATCTGTGTTCTACTATGGTGCTTTTACTCTCTCCACATACCGCAGCACGCGACATAGCTTTGCAGACGATAAGTACAACCGTTTCAGTGAGAAGAGCGGCCAATGTGACGATCTGGCTTTAAGTCGATTCGATAACATATGACGAAAACGGACGGATTTCTAAGGTTTTTATTACATATGAACAGTTTTCACATTCTCCCGTGTAACTCGGCTGCTAGTCCACCTTTCATGCTGAATGTTAAGGTCCTAGCCCATGTTCAAGGCACCAAAGCCAGCTAAAAAGTCAATAATCGATACCTAAAACTTGAATTGTACTACTTCTTACTGGCTATTACATCAACTTAGAAGCTTCATCTGTGTTCTACTATGGTGATTTTAGGGTCTCCGCATACCGCAGTACGCGACATGGCTTTGCAGACGATAAGTACAAGCGTTTCAGAGAGAAGAGCGGCCAATGTGACGATCTGGCTTTAAGTCGATTCGATAACAAATGAAGAAAACGGACGGATTTCTTAGGTTTTTACTACATATGAACACTTTTCACATTCTCCCATGCAACTCGGCTGCTAGTCCTCCTTTCATGCAGAATCTTAAGGTCCTAGCTCATGACCAAGGCACCAAAGCCAGCTAAAAAGTCAATAATCGATACCTAAAACTTGAATTGTACTACTTCTTACTGGCTATTACATCAACTTAGAAGCTTCATCTGTGTTCTACTATGGTGCTTTTAGTGTCTCCACATACCGCAGCACGCGACATAGCTTTGCAGACGGTAAGTACAACCGTTTCAGAGAGAAGAGCGGCCAATGTGACGATCTGGCTTTAAGCCGATTCGATAACAAATGACGCAAACGGACGGATTTTTAAGGTTTTTATTACATATGAACACTTTTCACATTCTCCCGTGCAACTCAGCTGCTAGTCTTCCTTTCATGCAGAATCGTAAGGTCCTAGCTCATGTCCAAGGCACCAAACCCAGCTAAAAAGTCAATAATCGATACATAAATCTTGAATTGGACTACTTCTTACTGGCTATTACATCAACTTAGAAGCTTCATCTGTGTTCTACTATGGTGCTTTTAGTGTCTCCGCATACCGCAGCACGCGACATAGCTTTGCAGGCGATAAGTACAACCGTTTCAGAGAGAAGAGCGGCCAATGTGACGATCTGGCTTTAAGTCGATTCGATAACAAATGACGAAAACGGACGGATGTCTCAGGTTTTTACTACATATGAACACTTTTCACATTCTCCCGTGCAACTGGGCTGCTAGTCCTCCTTTCATGCTGAATCTTAAGGTCCTAGCTCATGTCCAAGGCACCAAAGCCAGCTAAAAAGTCAATAATCGATACCTAAAACTTGAATTGTACTACTTCTTACTGGCTATTACATCAACTTAGATGCTTCATCTGTGTTCTACTATGGTGCTTTTACTCTCTCCACATACCGCAGCACGCGACATAGCTTTGCAGACGATAAGTACAACCGTTTCAGTGAGATGAGCGGCCAATGTGACGATCTGGCTTTAAGTCGATTCGATAACATATGACGAAAACGGACGGATTTCTAAGGTTTTTATTACATATGAACAGTTTTCACATTCTCCCGTGTAACTCGGCTGCTAGTCCACCTTTCATGCTGAATGTTAAGGTCCTAGCTCATGTTCAAGGCACCAAAGCCAGCTAAAAAGTCAATAATCGATACCTAAAACTTGAATTGTACTACTTCTTACTGGCTATTACATCAACTTAGAAGCTTCATCTGTGTTCTACTATGGTGATTTTAGGGTCTCCGCATACCGCAGTACGCGACATGGCTTTGCAGACGATAAGTACAAGCGTTTCAGAGAGAAGAGCGGCCAATGTGACGATCTGGCTTTAAGTCGATTCGATAACAAATGACGAAAACGGACGGATTTCTTAGGTTTTTACTACATATGATCACTTTTCACATTCTCCCATGCAACTCGGCTGCTAGTCCTCCTTTCATGCAGAATCTTAAGGTCCTAGCTCATGACCAAGTCACCAAAGCCAGCTAAAAAGTCAATAATCGATACCTAAAACTTGAATTGTACTACTTCTTACTGGCTATTACATCAACTTAGAAGCTTCATCTGTGTTCTACTATGGTGCTTTTAGTGTCTCCACATACCGCAGCACGCGACATAGCTTTGCAGACGGTAAGTACAACCGTTTCAGAGAGAAGAGCGGCCAATGTGACGATCTGGCTTTAAGCCGATTCGATAACAAATGACGCAAACGGACGGATTTTTAAGGTTTTTATTACATATGAACACTTTTCACATTCTCCCGTGCAACTCAGCTGCTAGTCCTCCTTTCATGCAGAATCGTAAGGTCCTAGCTCATGTCCAAGGCACCAAATCCAGCTAAAAAGTCAATAATCGATACCTAAAACTTGAATTGTACTACTTCTTACTGGCTATTACATCAACTTAGAAGCTTCATCTGTGTTCTACTATGGTGCTTTTCGTGTTTCCGCCTACGGCAACACGCGACATAGCTTTGCAGACGATAAGTACAACCGTTTCAGAGAGAAGAGCGGCGAATGTGACGATCTGGCTTTAAGTCGATTCGATAACAAATGACGAAAACGGACGGATTTCTCAGGTTTTTACTACATATGAACACTTTTCACATTCACCCGTGCAACTCGGCTGCTAGTCCTCCTTTAATGCAGAATCTTAAGGTCCTAGCTCATGTCCAAGGCACCAAAGCCAGCTAAAAGGTCAATATTCAATACCTAAAACTTGAATTGGATTACTTCTTACTGGCTATTACATCAACTTAGATGCTTCATCTCTGTTCTACTATGGTGCTTTTAGTGTGTCCGCATACCGCAGCACGCGACATAGCTTTGCAGACGATAAGTACAACCGTTTCAGAGAGAAGAGCGGCCAATGTGACGATCTGCCTTTAAGTCGATTCTATAACAAATGACGAAAACGGACGGATTTCTCACGTTTTTACTGCATATGAACACTTTTCACATTCTCCCGTGCAACTCGGCTGCTAGTCCTCCTTTTATGCAGAATCTTAAGGTCCTAGCTCATCTCCAATGCACCAAAGCCAGCTAAAAAGTCAATAACGATACCTCAAACTTGAATTGGATTACTTCTTACTGGCTATTACATCAACTTAGATGCTTCATCTGTGTTCTACTATGGTGATTTTAGTGTCTCAGCATACCGCAGCACGCGACATAGCTTTGCAGACGATAAGTGCAACCGTTTCAGAGAGAAGAGCAGCCAATGTGACGATCTGGCTTTAAGTCGATTCGATAACAAATGACGAAAGCGGACGGATTTCTCAGGTTTTCACTACATATGAACACTTTTCACATTCTCCCATGCAACACGGCTGCTAGTCCTCCTTTAATGCAGAATCTTAAGGTCCTAGCTCATGTCCAAGGCACCAAAGCCAGCTAAAAAGTCAATAATCGATACCTAAAACTTGAATTGGATTACTTCTTACTGGCTATTACATCAACTTAGATGCTTCATCTGTATTCTACTATGGTGATTTTAGTGTCTCCGCATACCGCAGCACGCGACATAGCTTTGCAGACGTTAGGTACAAGCGTTTCAGAGAGAAGAGCGGCCAATGTGACGATCTGGCTTTAAGTCGATTCGATAACAAATGACGAAAACGGACGGATTTCTCAGGTTTTAACTACATATGAACACTTTTCACATTCTCCCGTGCATCTCGGCTGCTAGTCCTCCTTTCATGCAGAATCTTAAGGTCCTAGCTCATGTCCAAGGCACCAAAGCCAGCTAAAAGTTCCATATTCAATACCTAAAACTTGAATTGTACTACTTCTTACTGGCTAAAACATCAACTTGGAAGCTTCATCTGTGTTCTGTTATGGTGCTTTTAGTGTCTCAGCATACCGCACCACGCGACATAGTTTTGCAGACGATAAGTACAACCGTTTCAGAGAGAAGAGCGGCCAATGTGTCGATCTGGCTTTAAGTCGATTCGATAACAAATGACGAAAACGGACGGATTTCTCAGGTTTTTACTACATGTGAACACTTTTCACATTCTCCCGTGGAACTCGGCTGCTAGTCCTCCTTTCATGCAGAATCTTAAGGTCCTAGCTCATGTCCAAGGCACCAAAGCCAGCTAAAAAGTCAATAATCGATACCTAAAACTCGAATTGTACTACTTCTTACTGGATATTACATCAACTTAGAAGCTTCATCTGTGTTCTACTATGGTGCTTTTAGTGTCTCTGCATACCGCAGCACGCGACATAACTTTGCAGACGATAAGTACAACCGTTTCAGAGAGAAGAGCGGCCAATGTGACGATCTGGCTTTAAGTCGATTCGATAACAAATGACGAAAACGGACGGATTTCTCAGGTTTTAACTACATATGAACACTTTTCTCATTCTCCCGTGCATCTCGGCTGCTAGTCCTCCTTTCATGCAGAATCTTAAGGTCCTAGCTCATGTCCAAGGCACCAAAGCCAGCTAAAAGTTCCATATTCAATACCTAAAACTTGAATTGTACTACTTCTTACTGGCTAAAACATCAACTTGGAAGCTTCATCTGTGTTCTGTTATGGTGCTTTTAGTGTCTCAGCATACCGCACCACGCGACATAGTTTTGAAGACGATAAGTACAACCGTTTCAGAGAGAAGAGCGGCCCATGTGTCGATCTGGCTTTAAGTCGATTCGATAACAAATGACGAAAACGGACGGATTTCTCAGGTTTTTACTACATGTGAACACTTTTCACATTCTCCCGTGGAACTCGGCTGCTAGTCCTCCTTTCATGCAGAATCTTAAGGTCCTAGCTCATGTCCAAGGCACCAAAGCCAGCTAAAAAGTCAATAATCGATACCTAAAACTCGAATTGTACTACTTCTTACTGGATATTACATCAACTTAGAAGCTTCATCTGTGTTCTACTGCGGTGATTTTAGTGTCTCCGCATACCGCAGCACGTGACATAGCTTTGCAGACGATAAGTACAACCGTTTCAGTGAGAAGAGCGGCCAATGTGACGATCTGGCTTTAATTCGATTCGATAATAAATGACGAAAACGGACGGATATCTCAGGTTTTTACTGCATATGAACACTTTTCACATTCTCCCATGCAACTCGGCTGCTAGTCCTCCTTTCATGCAGAATCCTAAGGTCCTAGCTCATGTCCAAGTCACCAAAGCCAGCTAAAAAGTCAATAATCGATACCTAAAACTTGAATTGTACTATTTCTTACTGGCTATTACATCATCTTAGAAGCTTCATCCTTGTTCTACTATGGTGCTTTTAGTGTCTCCGCATACCGCAGCACGCGACATAGCTTTGCAGACGATAAGTACAACCGTTTCAGAGAGAAGAGCGGCCAATGTGACGACCTGGCCTTAAGTCGATTCGATAACAAATGACGGAAACGGACGGATTTCTCAGGTTTTTACTACATATGAACACTTTTCACATTCTCCCGTGCAACTCGGCTGCTAGTCCTCCTTTCATGCAGAGTCTTAAGGTCCTAGCTCATGTCCAAGGCACCAAAGCCAGCTAAAAAGTCAATAATCGATACCTAAAACATGAATTGTACTACTTCTTACTGGCTATTACATCAACATAGAAGCTTCATCTGTGTTCTACTATGGTGCTTTTAGTGTCTCTGCATACCGCAGCACGCGACATAACTTTGCAGACGATAAGTACAACCGTTTCAGAGAGAAGAGCGGCCAATGTGACGATCTGGCTTTAAGTCGATTCCATAACAAATGACAAAAACGGACGGATTTCTCAAGTTTTAACTACATTTGAACACTTTTCACATTCTCCCGTGCAACTCGGCTGCTAGTCCTCCTTTCATGCTGAATCTTAAGGTCCTAGCTCATGTCCAAGGCACCAAAGCCAGCTAAAAAGTCAATAATCGATACCTAAAACTTGAATTGTACTACATCTTACTGGCTATTCCATCAACTTAGAAGCTTCATCTGTGTTCTACTATGGTGCTTTTAGTGTCTCCGCAAATCGCAACACGCGACATAGCTTTGCAGACGATAAGTACAACCGTTTCCGAGAGCAGAGCGGCCAATGTGACGATCTGGCTTTAAGTAGATTCGATAACAAATGACGAAAACAGACAGATTTCTCAGGTTTTTACTAGATATGAACACTTTTCACATTCTCCCCTGCAACTCGGCTGCTAGTCCTCCTTTCATGCAGAATCTTATGGTCCTAGCCCATGTCCAAGGCACCAAAGCCAGCTAAAAAGTCAATAATCAATACCTAAAACTTGTATTGTACTACTTCTTACTGGCTATTACATCAGCTTAGAAGCTTCATCTTTGTTCTACTACGGTGCTTTTAGATTCTCCGCATGCCGCAGCACGCGACATGGTTTTGCAGACGAAAAGTACAACCGTTTCAGAGAGAAGAGCGGCCAATGTGACGATCTGGCTTAAAGTCGATTCGATAACAAATGACGAAAACGGACGGATTTCTCAGGTTTTTACTACATATGAACACTTTTCACATTCACCCGTGCAACTCGGCTGCTAGTCCTCCTTTCATGCTGAATCTTAAGGTCCTAGCTCATGTCCAAGGCACCAAAGCCAGCTAAAGATCAATATTCAATACCTAAAACTTGAATTGTTCTACTTCTTACTAGCTATTACATCAACTTAGAAGCTTGATCTGTGTTCTACTATGGTGCTTTTAGTGTCTCAGCATACCGCAGCATGCGACATAGCTTTGCAGACGATAAGTACAACCGTTTCAGAGAGAAGAGTGGCTAATGTGACGTTCTGGCTTTATTTCGATTCGATAACAAATGACGAAAACGGACGGATTTCTCAGGTTTTTACTACATATGAACACTTTTCACATTCTAGCGTGCAACTGGGCTGCTGGTCCTCCATCATGCAAAATCTTAAGTTCCTAGCTCGTGTCCAATGCCCAAAGAAGGGTAAAAAGTCAATAACCGATACCTAAAACTTTAATTGTACTACTTCTTACTGGCTATTACATCAACTTAGAAGCCTCATCTCTGTTCTACTATGGTGCTTTTAGTGTCTCCGCATACCGCAGCACGCGACATAGCTTTGCAATCGATAAGTACAACCGTTTCAGAGAGAAGAGCGGCCAATGTGGCGATCTGGCTTTAAGGCGATTCGATAACAAATGACGAAAACGGACCTATTTCTCAGGTTTTTACTACATATGAACACTTTTCACATTCTCCCGTGCAACTCGGCTGCTAGTCCTCCTTTCATGCAGAATCTTAAGGTCCTAGCTCATGTCCAAGCACCAAAGCCAGCTAAAAAATCCATAATCAATACCTAAAACTTTAATTGTACTGCTTCTTACTGGCTATTACATCAACTTAGAAGATTCATCTGTGTTCTACTATTGTGCTTTTAGTGTCTCCGCATACCGCAGCACGCGACATAGATTAGCAGACGATAAGTACAAGCGTTTCAGAGAGAAGAGCGGCCAATGTGACGATCTGGCTTTAAGTCGATTCGATAACAAATGACGAAAACGGACGGATTTCTCAAGTTTTAACTACATTTGAACACTTTTCACATTCTCCCGTGCAACTCGGCTGCTAGTCCTCCTTTCATGCAGAATCTTAAGGTCCTAGCTCATGTCCAAGGCACCAAAGCCAGCTAAAAAGTCAATAATCGATACCTAAAACTTGAATTGTACTACATCTTACTGGCTATTCCATCAACTTAGAAGCTTCATCTGTGTTCTACTATGGTGCTTTTAGTGTCTCCGCAAATCGCAGCACGCGACATAGCTTTGCAGACGATAAGTACAACCGTTTCAGAGAGAAGAGCGGCCAATGTGACGATCTGGCTTTAAGTAGATTCGATAACAAATGACGAAAGCGGACCGATTTCTCAGGTTTTTACTACATATGAACACTTTTCATATTCTCCCGTGCAACTCGGCTGCTAGTCCTCCTGTCGTGCAGAATCTTAAGGTCCTAGCTCATGTCCAAGGCACCAAAGCCAGCTAAAAAGTCCATAATCAATACCTAAAACTTGAATTGTACTACTTCTTACTGGCTATTACATCAACTTAGAAGCTTCATCTGTGTTCTACTACGGTGCTTTTAGTTTCTCCGCATACCGCAGCAGGCGACATAGTTTTGCAGACGATAAGTACAACCGTTTCAGAGAGAAGTGCGGCCAATGTGACGATCTGGCTTTAAGTCGATTCGATAACAAATGACGAAAACGGACGGATTTCTCAGGTTTTTACTACATATGAACACATTACACTTTCTCCCGTGCAACTCGGATGCTAGTCCTCCTTTCATGCTGAATCTTAAGGTCCTAGCTCATGTCCAAGGCACCAAAGCCAGCTAAAGATCAATATTCAATACCTAAAACGTGAATTGTACCACTTCTTACTGGCTATTACATCAACGTAGAAGCTTGATCTGTGTTCTACTATGGTGCTTTTAGTGTCTCAGCATACCGCAGCACGCGACATAGCTTTGCAGACGATAAGTACAACCGTTTCACAGAGAAGAGCGGCCAATGTGACGATCTGGCTTTAAGTCGATTCGATAACAAATGACGAAAACGGACGGATTTCTGAGGTTTTTACTACATATGAACACTTTTCACATTCTCGCGTGCAACTCGGCTGCTAGTCCTCCTTTCATGCAGAATCTTAAGGTCCTAGCTCATGTCAAAGGCACCACAGCCAGCTAAAATGTCAATGATCGATACCTAAAATTTGAATTGTACTACTTCTTACTGGATATTACATCAACTTAGAAGCGTCATCTGTGTTCTACTGTGGTGATTTTAGTGTCTCCGCATACCGCTGCACGTGACATAGCTTTGCAGACGATAAGTACAACCGATTCAGAGAGGAGAGCGGCCAATGTGACGATCTGGCTTTAAGTCGATTCGATAACAAATGACGAAAACGGACGGATTTCTCAGGTTTTTATTACATATGAACACTTTTCACATTCTCCCGTGCAACTCGGCTGCTAGTCCTCCTTTCATGCAGAATGTTAAGGACCTAGCTCATGTCCAAGGCACCAAAGCCAGATAAAAAGTCAATAATCGATACCTAAAACTTGAATTGTACTACATCTTACTGGCTATTCCATCAACTTAGAAGCTTCATCTGTGTTCTACTATGGTGCTTTAAGTGTCTCCGCAAATCGCAACACGCGACATAGCTTTGCAGACGATAAGTACAACCGTTTCCGAGAGCAGAGCGGCCAATGTGACGATCTGGCTTTAAGTAGATTCGATAACAAATGACGAAAACAGACAGATTTCTCAGGTTTTTACTAGATATGAACACTTTTCACATTCTCCCCTGCAACTCGGCTGCTAGTCCTCCTTTCATGCAGAATCTTATGGTCCTAGCCCATGTCCAAGGCACCAAAGCCAGCTAAAAAGTCAATAATCAATACCTAAAACTTGTATTGTACTACTTCTTACTGGCTATTACATCAGCTTAGAAGCTTCATCTTTGTTCTACTACGGTGCTTTTAGATTCTCCGCATGCCGCAGCACGCGACATGGTTTTGCAGACGAAAAGTACAACCGTTTCAGAGAGAAGAGCGGCCAATGTGACGATCTGGCTTTAAGTCGATTCGATAACAAATGACGAAAACGGACGGATTTCTCAGGTTTTTACTACATATGAACACTTTTCACATTCACCCGTGCAACTCGGCTGCTAGTCCTCCTTTCATGCAGAATCTTAAGGTCCTAGCTCATGTCCAAGGCACCAAAGCCAGCTAAAAAGTCAATAATCGATACCTAAAACTTGAATTGGATTACTTCTTACTGGCTATTACATCAACTTAGAAGCTTCATCTGTGTTCTACTATGGTGCTTTTAGTGTCTCCGCATATCGCAGCACGCGACATAGCTTTGTAGACGATAAGTACAACAGTTTCAGAGAGAAGAGCGGCCAATGTGACGATCTGGCTTTAAGTAGATTCGATAACAAATGACGAAAGCGGACGGATTTCTCAGGTTTTTACTACATATGAACACTTTTCTCATTCTTCCGTGCAACTCGGCTGCTAGTCCTCCTTTCATGCAGAACCATAAGGTCCTAGCTCATGTCCAAGGCACCAAAGCCAGCTAAAACGTCAATAATCGATACCTAAAACTTGAATTGTACTACTTCTTACTGGCTATAACATCAACTTAGAAGCTTCATCTGTGTTCTACTATGGTGCTTTTAGTGTCTCCGCATACCACAGCACGCGACATAGATTTGCAATCGATAAGTACAACCGTTTCAGAGAGAAGAGCGGCCAATGTGGCGAACTGGCTTTAAGGCGATTCGATAACAAATGACGAAAACGGACCTATTTCTCAGGTTTTTACTACATATGAACACTTTTCACATTCTCCCGTGCAACTCGGCTGCTAGTCCTCCTTTCATGCAGAATCTTAAGGTCCTAGCTCATGTCCAAGGCACCAAAGCCAGCTAAAAAATCCATAATCAATACCTAAAACTTGAACTGTACTACTTCTTACTGGCTATTACATCAACTTAGAAGCTTCATCTGTGTTCTACTACGGTGCTTTTAGTTCCTCCGCATACCGCAGCACGCGACATAGTTTTGCAGACGATTAGTACAACCGTTTCAGAGAGAAGAGCGGCCAATGTGACGATCTGGCTTTAAGTCGATTCGATAACAAATGACGAAAACGGACGGATTTCTCAGGTTTTTACTACATATGAACAGTTTACACATTCTCCCGTGCAACTCGGCTGCTAGTCCTCCTTTCATGCAGAATGTTAAGGACGTAGCTCATGTCCAAGGCACCAAAGCCAGCTAAAAAGTCAATAATCGATACCTAAAACTTGAATTGTACTACGTCTTACTGGGTATTACATCAACTTAGAAGCTTCATCTGTGTTCTACTATGGTGCTTTTAGTGTCTCCGCATACCGCAGCACGCGACATAGCTTTGCAGACGATAAGTACTACCGTTTCAGAGAGAAGAGCGGCCAATGTGACGATCTGGCTTTAAGACGATTCGATAACAAATGACGAAAACGGACGTATTTCACAGGTTTTTACTACTTTTGAACACTTTTTACATTCTCCCGTGCACCTCGGCTGCTAGTCCTCCTTCATGCAAAATCTTAAGTTCCTAGCTCGTGTCCAAGGCACCAAAGAAGGGTAAAATGTCAATAACCGATAGCTAAAACTTGAATTGTACTAATTTTTACTGGCTATTACATCAACTTAGAAGCTTCATCTGTGTTCTACTATGGTGCTTTTAGTGTCTCCGCATACCGCAGCACGCGACATAGCATTGCAATCGATAAGTACAACCGTTTCAGAGAGAAGAGCGGCCAATGTGACGATCTGGCTTTAAGTCGATTCGATAACAAATGACGAAATTGGAAGGATTTCTCGGGTTTTTACTACATATGAACACTTTTCACATTCTTCCGTGCAACCTGGCTGCTAGTCCTCCTTCATGCAAAATCTTAAGTTCCCGGCTAATGTCCAAGGCACAAAATCCAGCTAAAAATTCAATATTCAATACCTAAAACTCGAATTGTATTACTTTTTACTGGCTATTACATCAACTTAGAAGCTTGATCTGTGTTCTACTATGGTGCTTGTAGTGTCTCAGAATACCGCAGCACGCGACATAGCTTTGCAGACGATAAGTACAAGTGTTTCAGAGAGAAGAGCGGCCAATGTGACGATCTGGCTTTAAGTCGATTCGAAAACAAATGACGAAAACGGACGGATTTCTCAGGTTTTTACTACATTTGAACACTTTTCACATTCTCCCGTGCAACTCGGCTGCTAGTCCTCCTCCATGCAAAATCTTAAGTTCCTAGCTCGTGTCCAAAGCACCAAAGAAGGGTAAAAAGTCAATAACCGATACCTAAAACTGTAATTGTACTACTTCTTACTGGGTATTACATCAACTTAGAAGCTTCATCTGAGTTCTACTATGGTGCATTCAGTGTGTCCGCATACCGCAGCACGCGACATAGCTTTGCAGACGATAAGTACAACCGTTTCAGAGAGAAGAGCGGCCAATGTGACGATCTGGCTTTAAGTCGATTCGATATCAAATAACGAAAACGGACGGATGTCTAGGTTTTTACCACATATGAACACTTTTCATATTCTCCCGTCCAACTCCGCTGCTAATCCTCCTTTCATGCAGAATCTTAAGGACCTAGCTCATGTCCAAGGCACCAAAGTCAGCTAAAAAGTCAATAATCGATACCTAAAACTTGAATTGTACTACTTCTTACTGGCTATTACATCAACTTAGAAGCTTCATCTGTGTTCTACGATGGTGCTTTTAGTGTCTCCGCATACCGCAGCACGAGATATAGCTTTGCAGACGATAAATGTAACCGTTTCAGACAGAAGTGCGGCTAATGTGACGATCTGGCTTTATGTCGATTCGATAACAAATGAGGAAAATGGACGGATTTCTCAGGTTATAACTACATATGAACACTTTTCACATTCTCCCGTGCAACTCGAGTGCTAGTCCTCCTTTCTTGCAGAATCTTAAGGTCCTAGCTCATGTCCAAGGCACCAAAGCCAGCTAAAAAGTCAATAATCGATACCTAAAACTTGAATTCTACTACTTCTTACTGGCTATTACATCAACTTAGAAGCTTCATCTGTGTTCTACTATGGTGCTTTTACTGTCTCCGCATACCGCAGCACGTGACATAGCTTTGCAGACGAGAAGTACAACCGTTTCAGAGAGAAGAGCGGCCAATGTGACGATCTGGCTTTAAGTCGATTCGATAACAAATGAAGTAAACGGACGGATTTCTCAGGCTTTTACTACATATAAACACTTTACACTTTCTCCCGTGCAACTCGGCTGCTACTCCTCCTTCATGCAAAATCTAAATTTCCTAGCTCATGTCCAAGGCACCAAAGAAGGGTAAAAAGTCAATAACCGATACCTAAAACATTATTTCTACTACTTCTTACTAGCTATTACATCAACTTAGAAGCTTCATCTGTGTTCTACTATGGTGCTTTTAGTGTGTCCGCATACCGCAGCACGCGACATAGCTTTGCAGACGATAAGTACAACCGTTTTAGAGAGTAGAGCGGCCAATGTGACGATCTGGCTTTAAGTCGGTTCCATAACAAATGACGTAAACGGACCGATTTCTCAGGTTTTTACTACATATGAAAACTTTTCACATTCTCCCGTGCAACTCGGCTGCTAGTCCTCCTTTCATGCAGAATCTTAAGGTCCTAGCTCATGTCCAAGGCAACAAAGCCAGCTAAAAAGTCAATATTCAATACATAAAACTTGAATTGTACTACTTCTTACTGGCTATTACATCAACTTAGAAGCTTCATCTGTGTTCTACTATGGTGCTTTCAGTGTCTCAGCATACCGCAGCACGTGACATAGCCTTACAGACGATAAGTACAACCGTTTCAGAGAGAAGAGCGGCCAATGTGACGATCTGGCTTTAAGTCGATTCGATAACAAATGACGAAAACGGACGGATTTGTCAGGTTTTTATTACATATGAACACTTTTCACATTCTCCCGTGCAACTCGGCTGCTAGTCCTCCTTTCATGCAGAATCTTAAGGTCCTAGCTCATGTCCAAGGCACCAATGCCAGCTAAAAAGTCAATAATCGATACCTAAAACTTGAATTGTACTATATCATACTGGCTATTACATCAACTTAGAAGCTTCATCTGTGTTCTACTATGGTACTTTTACTGTCTCGGCATACCGCAGCACGCGACATAGCTTTGCAGACGATAAGTACAACCGTTTCAGAGAGAAGAGCGGCCAATGTGACGATCTGGCTTTAAGTCAATAAGATAACAAATGACGAAAACGGACGGATGTCTCAGGTTTTTACTACATATGAACACTTTTCACATTCTCCCGTGCAACTCCGCTGCTAATCCTCCTTTCATGCAGAATCTTAAGGTCCTAGCTCATGTCCAAGGCACCAAAGCCAGCTAGAAAGTCAATATTCGATACCTAAAACTTGAATTGTACTACTTCTTACTGGCTATTACATCAACTTAGAAGCTTCATCTGTGTTCTACTATGGTGATTTTAGTGTCTCCGCATACCGCAGCACGCGACATAGCTTTGCAGACGATAAGTACAACCGTTTCAGAGAGAAGAGCGGCCAATGTGACGATCTGGCTTTAAGTCGATTCGATAACAAATGACGAAAACGGACGGATTTCTCAGGTATTTTTTTACATATGAACACTTTTCACATTCTCCTGGGCAACTCGGCTGCTAGTCCTCCTTTCATGCAGAATATTAAGGTCCTAGCTCATGTCCAAGGCACCAAAGCCAGCTAAAAATTCAATATTCAATACCTAAAACTTGAATTGTACTACTTCTTACTGGCCATTACATCAACTTAGAAGCTTCATCTGTGTTCTACTATGGTGCTTTTAGTGTCTCAACATACCGCAGCACGCGACATAGCTTTGCAGACGATAAGTACCACCGTTTCAGAGAGAAGAGCGGCCAATGTGACGATCTGGCTTTAAGTCGATTCGATAAGAAATGACGAAAACGGACGGGTGTCTCAGGTTTTTACTACATATGAACACTTTTCACATTCTCCGTGCAACTCCGCTGCTAATCCTATGTTCATGCAGAATCTTAAGGTCCTAGCTCATGTCCAAGGCAACAAACATAGCTAAAAAGTCAATAATCGATACCTAAAACTTGAATTGTACTACTTCTTACTGGCTATTACATCAACTTAGAAGCTTCATCTGTGTTCTACTATGGTGATTTTAGTGTCTCCGCATACCGCAGCACGCGACTTAGCTTTGCAGACGATAAGTACAACCGTTTCAGAGAGAAGAGCGGCCAATGTGACGATCTGGCTTTAAGTCGATTCGATAACAAATGACGAAAACGGACGGATTTCTCGGGTTTTTACTACATGTGAAGACTTTTCACATTCTCCCGTGCAAATCGGCTGCTAGTCCTCCTTTCATGCAGAATGTTAAGGCCCTAGCTCATGTCCAAGGCACCAAAGTCAGCTAAAAAGTCAGTAATTGATACCTAAAACTTGAATTGTACTACTTCTTACTGGCTATTACATCAACTTAGAATCTTCATCTCTGTTCTACTATGGTGATTTTAGTGTCTCCGCATACCGCAGCACGCGACATAGCTTTGCAGACGATAAGTACAACCGTTTCAGAGAGAAGAGCGGCCAATGTGACGATCTGGCTTTAAGTCGATTCGATAACAAATGACGAAAACGGACGGATTTCTCAGGTTTTTACTACATATGAACACTTTTCACATTCTCCCGTGCAACACGGCTGCTAGTCCTCCTTTCATGCAGAATCTTTAGGTCATAGCTCATGTCCAAGGCACCAATGCCAGCTAAAAAGTCAATAATCGATAACTAAAACTTGAATTGTACTATATCTTACTGGCTATTACATCAACTTAGAAGCTTCATCTGTGTTCTACTATGGTGCTTTTACTGTCTCCGCATACCGCAGCACGCGACATAGCTTTGCAGACGATAAGTACAACCGTTTCAGAGAGAAGAGCGGCCAATGTGACGACCTGGCTTTAAGTCGATTCGATAACAAATGACGAAAACGGACGGATGTCTCAGGTTTTTACTACATATGAACACTTTTCACATTCTCCCGTGCAACTCCGCTGCTAATCCTCCTTTCATGCAGAATCCTAAGGTCCTAGCTCATGTCCAAGGCACCAAAGCCAGCTAAAAAGTCAATAATCGATACCTAAAACTTGAATTGTACTACTTCTTACTGGCTATTACATCGACTTAGAAGCTTCATCTGTGTTCTACTATTGTGCTTTTAGTGTTTCCGCATACCGCAGCACGCGACATAGCTTTGCTGACGATATGTACAAATTTTTCAGAGAGAAGAGCGGCCAATGTGACGATCTGGCTTGAAATCGATTCGATAACAAATGACGAAAACGGACGGATTTCTCAGGTTTTTACTACATATGAACACTTTTCACATTCTCCCGTTCACCTCGGCTGCTAGTCCTCCTTTCATGCAGAATCTTAAGGTCGTAGCTCATGTCCAAGGCACCAAAGCCAGCTAAAAAGTCAATAATCGATACCTAAAACTTGAATTGTACTACTTCTTACTGGCTATTACATCAACTTAGCAGCTTCATCTGTGTTCTACTAAGGTGCTTTTAGTGTCTCCGCATAACGCAGCACGCGACATAGCTTTGCAGACGATAAGTACAAGCGTTTCAGAGATAAGAGCGGCCAATGTGACGATCTGGCTTTAAGTCGATTCGATAACAAATGACGAAAACGGACCGATGTCTCAGGTTTTTACTACATATGAACACTTTTCACATTCTCCCGTGCAACTCGGCTGCTAGTCCTCCTTTCATGCAGAACGTTAAGGTCCTAGCTCATGTCCAAGGCACCAAAGCCAGCTAAAAAGTCAATAATCGATACCTAAAACTTGAATTGTTATACTTCTTACTGGCTATTACATCAACTTAGAAGCTTCATCTGTGTTCTACTTTGGTGCTTTTAGTGTCTCCGCATACCGCAGCACGCGACATAGCTTTGCAGACGATAAGTACAACCGTTTCAGAGAGAAGAGCGGCCAATGTGACGATCTGGCTTTAAGTCGATTCGATAACAAATGACGAAAACGGACGGATTTCTCAGGTTTTTACTACATTTGAACACTATTCACATTCTCCCGTGCAACTCGGATGCTAGTCCTCCTTTCATGCAGAATATTAAGGTCCTAGCTCATGTCCAAGGCACCAAAGCCAGCTAAAAATTCAATATTCAATACCTAAAACTTGAATTGTACTACTTCTTACTGGCTATTACAACAACTTAGAAGCTTGATCTGTCTTCTACTATGGTGCTTTTAGTGTCTCCGCATTCCGCAGCACGCGACATAGTTTTGCAATCGATAAGTACAACCGTTTCAGAGAGAAAAGCGGCCAATGCGACGATCTGGCTTTAAGTCGATTCGATAACAAATGACGAAAACGGACGGATTTCTCGTGTTTTTACTACATGTGAATTCACTTTCTCCCGTGCAAATCGGCTGCTAGTCCTCCTTTCATGCAGAACGTTAAGGTCCTAGCTCATGTCCAAGGCACCAAACCCAGCTAAAAAGTCAATAATCGATACCTAAAACTTGAATTGTACTACTTCTTACTGGCTATTACATCAACTTAGAAGCTTCATCTGTGTTCTACTATGGTGATTTTAGTGTCTCCGCATACCGCAGCACGCGACATAGCTTTGCAGACGAGAAGTACAACCGTTTCAGAGAGAAGAGCGGCCAAAGTGACGATCTGGCTTTAAGTCGATTCGATAACAAATGACGAAAACGGACCGATTTCTCAGGTTTTTACTACATATGAACACTTTTCACATTCTCCCGTGCAACAGGGCTGCTAGTCCTCCTTTCATGCAGAATCTTAAGGTCCTAGCTCTTGTCCAAGGCACCAAAGCCAGCTAAAAATTCAATATTGAATACCTAAAATTTGAATTGTACTACTTTTAACTGGCTATTACATCAACTTAGAAGCTTCATCTGTGTTCTACTATGGTGCTTTTAGTGTCTCCGCATACCGCAGCACGCGACATAGCTTTGCAATCGATAAGTACAACCGTTTCAGAGAGAAGAGCGGCCAATGTGACGATCTGGCTTTAAGTCGATTCGATAACAAATGACGAAAACGGAAGGATTTCTCGGGTTTTTACTACATGTTAAGACTTTTCACATTCTCCCGTGCAAATCGGCTGCTAGTCCTCCTTTCATGCAGAATGTTAAGGTCCTAGCTCATGTCCAAGGCACCAATGCCAGCTAAAAAGTCAATAAACGATACCTAAAACTTGAATTGCACTATATCTTACTGGCTATTACATCAACTTAGAAGCTTGATCTGTGTTCTACTATGGTGCTTTTACTGTCTCCGCATACCTCAGCACGCGACATAGCTTTGCAGACGATAAGTACAACCGTTTCAGAGAGAAGAGCGGCCAATGTTACGATCTGGCTTTAAGTCGATTCGATAACAAATGACGAAAACGGACGGATGTCTCAGGTTTTTACTACATATGAACACTTTTCACATTCTCCCGTGCAACAGGGCTGCTAGTCCTCCTTTCATGCAGAATCTTAAGGTCCTAGGTCATGTCCAAGGCACCAAAGCCAGCTAAAAATTCAATATTGAATACCTAAAACTTGAATTGTACTACTTCTTACTGGAAATTACATCAACTTAGAAGCTTCATCTGTGTTCTACTATGGTGCTCATAGTGTCTCAGCATACCGCAGCACACGACATAGCTTTGCAGACGATTAGTACAACCGTTTCAGAGAGAAGAGCGGCCAATGTGACGATCTAGGTTTAAGTTGATTCGATAACAAATGACGAAAACGGAAGGATTTCTCAGGTTTTTACTACATATGAACACTTTTCATATTCTCCCGTGCAACACCGCTGCTAATCCTCCTTTCATGCAGAATCCTAAGGTCCTAGCTCATGTCCAAGGCACCAAAGCCAGATAAAAATTCAATATTGAATACCTAAAACTTGAATTGTACTACTTCTTACTGGCTATTACATCAACTTAGAAGCTTCATCTGTCTTCTACTATGGTGCTTTTACTGTCTCCGCATACCGCAGCACGCGACATAGCTTTGCACAAGATACGTACAACCGTTTCAGAGAGAAGAGCGGCCAATGTGACGATCTGGCTTTTAGTCGTTTCGATAACAAATGACGAAAACGGACGGATTTCTCAGGTTTTTACTACATATGAACACTTTTCACATTCTCCTGTGCCAATTGGCTGCTAGTCCTCCTTTCATGCATAATGTTAAGGTCCTGGCTCTTGTCTAAGGCACCAAACCAGCTATAAAGTCAATAATCGATACCTAAAACTTGAATGTACTACTTCTTACTGGCTATTACATCAA
This sequence comes from Schistocerca gregaria, assembly GCF_023897955.1. Taxonomy (NCBI): domain Eukaryota; kingdom Metazoa; phylum Arthropoda; class Insecta; order Orthoptera; family Acrididae; genus Schistocerca; species Schistocerca gregaria. The sequence goes on from NW_026061829.1 coordinate 368,942, forward strand.
CTTAGAAGTTTTATCTGTGTTGTACTATGGTGCTTTTAGTGTCTCAGAATACCGCAGCACGCGACATAGCTTTGCAGACGATATGTACAACCGTTTCAGAAAGAAGAGCGGCCAATGTGACGATCTGGCTTTCAGTCGATTCGATAACAAATGACGAAAACGGACGGATTTCTAGGTTGTTACTACATATAAGCACTTTTCATATTCTCCCGTGCTACTCCGCTGCTAATTTCCTTTCATGCAGAATCTTAAGGTCCTAGCTCATGTCCAAGGTACCAAAGCCAGCTATAAAGTCAATAATCGATACCTAAAACTTGAATTTTACTAATTCTTACTGGCTATTACATCAACTTAGAAGCTACATCTGTGTTCTACTATGGTGCTTTTACTGTCTCCGCATTCCGCAGCACGCGACATAGCTTTGCAGACGATAAGTACAACCGTTTCAGAGAGAAGAGCGCCAAATGTGACGATCTGGCTTTAAGTCTATTCGATAACAAATGACGAAAACGGACGGATTTTCAAGTTTTTACTACATATGAACACTTTTCACATTCTCCCGTGCAACTCGGCTGCTAGTCCTCCTTTCATGAAAAATGTTAAGTTCCTAGCTCATGTCCAAGGCACCAAAGAAGGGTAAAAAGTCAATAACCGATACCTAAAACTTTAATTGTACTACTTCTTACTGGCTATTACATCAACTTAGAAGCTTCATCTGTGTTCTACTATGGTGCTTTTAGTGTTTCAGAATACCGCAGCACGCGACATAGCTTTGCAGACGATAAGTACAACCGTTTCAGAGAGAAGAGCGGCCAATGTGACGTTCTGGCTTTCAGTCGATTCGATAATAAATTACGAAAACGGACGGATTTCTAGGTTTTTACTACATATGAACACTTTTCACATTCTCCCGTACAACTCGGCTGCTAGTCCTCCTTTCATGCAGAATCTTAAGGTCCTAGGTCATGTCCAAGGCACCAAAGCCAGGTAAAAAGTCAATAATCGATCACTAAAACTTGAATTGTACTACTTCTTACTGGCTATTACATCAACTTAGAAGCTTCATCTGTGTTCTATTATGGTGATTTTAGTGTTTCGCATACCGCAGCACGCGACACAGCTTTGCAGACGATAAGCACAACCGTTTCAGAGAGAAGAGCGCCCAATGTGACGATCTGGCTTTAAGTCGATTCGATAACAAGTGACGAAAACGGACGAATTTCTCAGGTTTTAACTACATATGAACACATTTCACATTCTCCCGTGCAACTCGGTTGCTAATCCTCCTTTCATGCAGAATCTTAAGTTCCTAGCTCATGTCCAAGGCACCAAAGCCAGCTAAAAAGTCAATAATCGATACCTAAGACTTGTATTGTACTACTTCTTACCGGCTATTACATCAACTTAGAAGAATCATCCGTGTTCTACTATGGTGCTTTTAGTGTCTCCGCATACCGCAGCACGTGACATAGCTTTGGAGACGATAAGTACAACCGTTTCAGAGTTAAGAGCGGCCATTGTGACTATCTGGCTTTAAATCGATTCGATAACAAATGACGAAAACGGACGGATTTCACAGGTTTTTATTACATATGAACACTTTTCACATTCTCCAGTGCAACTCGGCTGCTAGTCCTCCATTCATGCAGTATCTTAAGGTCCTAGCTCATGTCCAAGGCACCGAAGCCAGCTAAAAAGTCAATAATCGATACCTAAAACTTGAATTGTAATATTTCTTACTGGCTATTACATCAACTTAGAACCTTCATCTGTGTTCTTCTATGGTGCCTTTAGTGTCTCCACATACCGCAGCACGTGACATAGCTTTGCAGACGATAAGTACAACCGTTTCAGAGAGAAGAGCGGCCAATGTGACGATCTGGCTTTAAGTTGATTCGATAACAAATGACGAAATCGGACGGATTTCCCAGGTTTTCACTACATATGAACACTTTTCACATTCTCCCGTGCAACTTGGCTGCTAGTCCTCCTTTCATGCAGAATCTTAAGGTCCTAGCTCATGTCCAAGGCACCAAAGCCAGCTAAAAAGTAAATAATCGATACCTAAAACATGAATTGTACTACTTCTTACTGGCTATTACATCAACTTAGAAGCTTCATCTGTGTTCTACTATGGTGCTTTTAGTGTCTCCGCATACCGCAGCACGCGACATAGATTTGCAGACGATAAGTACAACCGTTTCAGAGAGAAGAGCGGCCAATGTGACGATCTGGCTTTAAGTCGATTCGATAACAAATGACGAAAACGGACGGATTTCTCAGGTTTTTACTACATATGAACACTTGTCACATTCTCCCGTGCAACTCGGCTGCTAGTCCTCCTTTCATGCAGAATCTTAAGGTCCTAGCTCATGTCCAAGGCATCAAAGCCAGCTAAAAAGTCAAAAATCGATACCTAAAACTTGAATTGTACTACTTCTTACTGGCTATTACATCAACTTAGAAGCTTCATCTGTGTTCCACTGTGGTGATTTTAGTCTCTCCGCATAACGCAGCACGCGACATAGCTTTGCAGACGATAAGTACAACCGTTTCAGAGAGGAGAGCGGCCAATGTGACGATCTGGCTTTAAGTTGATTCCATAACAAATGACGAAAACGGACGGATTTCTCAGGTTTTTACTACATATGAACACTTTTCACATTCTCCCATGCAACTCGGCTGCTAGTCCTCCTTTCATACTGAATCTTAAGGTCCTACGTCATGTCCAAGGCATCAAAGCCACCTAAAAAGTCAATAATCGATACCTAAAACTTGAATTGTACTACTTATACTGGCTATTACATCAACTTAGAAGCTTCATCTGTGTTCCACTGTGGTGATTTTAGTGTCTCCGCATAACGCAGCACGCGACATAGCTTTGCAGACGATAAGTACAACCGTTTCAGAGAGAAGAGTGGCAATGTGACGATCTGGCTTTAAGTCGATTCCGTAACAAATGACGAAAACGGACGGATTTCTCAGGTTTTTAATACATATGAACACTTTTCACATTCTCCCGTACAACTCGGTTGCTAGTCCTTCTTTCTTGCAGAATCTTAAGGTCCTAGCTCATGTCCAAGGCACCAAAGCCAGCTAAAATGTCAATAATCGATAGGTAAAACTTGAATTGTACTACTTCTTACTGGCTATTACATCAACTTAGAAGCTTCATCTGTGTTCTACTATGGTGCTTTTAGTGTCTCCGCATACCGCAGCACGCGACATAGCTGTGCAGACGATAAGTACAACCGTTTCAGAGAGAAGAGCGGCGAATGTGACGATCTGGCTTTAAGTCGATTCCATAACAAATGATGAAAACGGACTGATTTCTCAGTTTTTTACTACATATGAACACTTTTCACATTCTCCCGTGCAACTCGGCTGCTAGTCCTCCTTTCATGCAGAATCTTAAGCTCCTAGCTCATGTCCAAGGCACCAAAGCCGGCTAAAAAGTCAATAATCGATACCTAAAACTTGAATTGTACTACTTCTTGCTTGCTATTACATCAACTTAGAAGCTTCATCTGTGTTCAATCATGGTGCTTTTAGTGTCTCCGCATAACGCAGCACGCGACATAGCTTTGCAGACGATAAGTACAACCGTTTCAGAGAGGAGAGCGGCCAATGTGACGATCTGGCTTTAAATCGATTCGATAACAAATGACGAAAACGGACGGATTTCTCAGGTTTTTACTACATATGAACACTTGTCACATTCTCCCGTGCAACTCGGCTGCTAGTCCTTCTTTCATGCAGAATCTTAAGGTCCTAGCTCATGTCCAAGGCACCAAAGCCAGTTAAAAAGTCAATAATCTATACCTAAAACTTGAATTGTACTACTTCTTACTGGTTATTACATCAACTTAGAAGCTTCATCTGTGTTCTACTATGGTGATTTTAGTGTCTCCGCATAACGCAGCACGCGACATAGCTTTGCAGACGATAAGTACAACCGTTTCAGAGAAGAGGGGATAATGTGACGATCTGGCTTTAAGTCGATTCGATAACAAATGACGAAAACGGACGGATTTCTCATATTTTTACTACATATGAACACTCTTCACATTCTCCCATGCAACTCGGCTGCTAGTCCTCCTTTCATGCAGAATCTTAAGGTCCTAGCTCATGTCCAAGGCACCAAAGCCAGCTAAAAAGTCAATAATCGATACATAAAACTTGAATTGTACTACTTCTTACTGGCTATTACATCAACTTAGAAGCTTCATCTGTGTTCTACTATGGTGCTTTTAGTGTCTCCGCATACCGCAGCACGCGACATAGCTTTGCAGACGATAAGTACAACCGTTTCAGAGAGAAGAGCGGCCAATGTGACGATCTTGCTTTAAGTCGATTCGATAACAAATGACGAAAACGGAATAATTTCTCAGGTTTTTACTACATATGAAAACTTTTTACATACAGCCGTGCAACGCGGCTGCTAGTTCTCCTTTCATGCAGAATCATAAGGTCCTAGCTCATGTCCAAGGCACCAAAGCCGGCTAAAAAGACAATAATCGATACCTAAAACTTGAATTGTACTACTTCTTGCTTGCTATTACATCAACATAGAAGCTTCATCTGTGTTCAATCATGGTGCTTTTAGTGTCTCCGCATAACGCAGCACGCGACATAGCTTTGCAGACGATAAGTACAACCGTTTCAGAGAGGAGAGCGGCCAATGTGACGATCTGGCTTTAAATCGATTCGACAACAAATGACGGAAACGGACGGATTTCTCAGGTTTTTACTACATATGAACACTTGTCACATTCTCCCGTGCAACTCGGCTGCTAGTCCTTCTTTCATGAGGAATCTTAAGGTCCTAGCTCTTGTCCAAGGCACCAAAGCCAGTTAAAAAGTCAATAATCTATACCTAAAACTTGAATTGTACTACTTCTTACTGGTTATTACATCAACTTAGAAGCTTCATCTGTGTTCTACTATGGTGCTTTTAGTGTCTCCGCATAACGCAGCACGCGACATAGCTTTGCAGACGATAAGTACAACCGTTTCAGAGAAGAGGGGATAATGTGACGATCTGGCTTTAAGTCGATTCGATAACAAATGACGAAAATGGACGGATTTCTCATATTTTTACTACATATGAACACTTTTCACATTCTCCCATGCAACTCGGCTGCTAGTCCTCCTTTCATGCAGAATCTTAAGGTTCTAGCTCATGTCCAAGGCACCAAAGCCAGCTAAAAAGTCAATAATCGATACCTAAGACTTGAATTGTTCTACTTCTCACTCGCTATTACATCAACTTAGAAGCTTCACCTGTGTTCTCCTATGGTGCTTTTGGTGTCTCCGTATACCGCAGCACGCGACATAGCTTTGAAGACGATAAGTACAACCGTTTCAGAGAAGAGGGGCCAATGTGACGATCTGGCTTTAAGTCGATTCGATAACAAATGACGAAAACGGACGGATTTCTCAGGTTTTTACTACATATGAACACTTTTCACATACTCCCGTGCAACGCGGCTGCTAGTTCTCCTTTCATGCAGAATCTTAAGGTCCTAGCTCATGTCCAAGGCACCAAAGCCAGCAAAATAGTCAGTAATCGATACCTAAAACTTGAATTTTACTACTTCTTACTGGCTATTACATCAACTTAGAAGCTTCATCTGTGTTCTACTATGGTGCTTTTAGTGTCTCCGCATACCGCAGCACGCGACATAGCTTTGCAGACGATAAGTACAACCGTTTCAGAGAGAAGAGCGGCCAATGTGACGATCTGGCTTCAAGTTGAATCGATAACAAATGACGAAAACGGACGGATTTCGCAGGTTTTTACTACATATGAACACTTTTCACAATACTCCCGTGCAACGCGGCTGCTAGTCCTCCTTTCATGCAGAGTCTTAAGGTCCTACCTCATGTCCAAGGCTCCAAAGCCAGCTAAAAAGTCAAAAATCGATACCTAAAACGTAAATTGTACTACTTCTTACTGGCTATTACATCAACTTAGAAGCTTAATCTGTGTTCTACTATGGTGCTTTTAGTGTCTCCGTATACCGCAGCACGCGACATAGCTTTGCAGACGATAAGTACAACCGTTTCAGAGAGAAGAGCGGCCAATGTGACGATCTGGCTTTAAGTCGATTCGATAACAAATGACGAAAACGGACGGATTTCTCAGGTTTTTACTACATATGAACACTTTTCGCATTCTCCCATGAATCTCGGCTGCTAGTCCTCTTTCATGCAGAATCTTAAGGTCCTAGCTCATGTCCAAGGCACCAAAGCCAGCTAAAAAGTCAAAAATCGATACCTAAAACGTAAATTGTACTACTTTGTGGGGCGGCGAAGAAGTTGTCGAATGAGTTGTTTGAATGTTCATTTCACGTAACAGACTATTGCCGATGCAACATATGTGGGACGGCGAAGAAGTCGTTGTTTAATGTTGAATGAAAGTTGAACATTGCCACCTTAAATCACGCGAGCCTGGCAACTAATTTGGTGGCCAGTCAGAAAGCGAAGGGAAACTTACTGACCTTCGCAATAATGTTAAAAAAAAAAAAGATTAATGCTCGCCTTAAAAGTGGAGTTAGTCACCACTTGCCACGCGGAATTATACTTCACACGGACGGCACAATAACAGTTTGTTACCGAAGTCTAAACGATCCAGGACGGTGTACAGTCCTCGCGATTTTCAATGTCCATTTACATTGCTAAGTACGCGCATGTCACAGCCCGCTATGACGTCACCCGAGGCGAGGCGCGATCGGACGTTAAGCTCGCGTGGAGTAGGCGTTGGTCTAATGCGGAGTGAGCTTCCTACTGCCTCTGCCGCTCTTTCCATATAGCTCCGGCGCGTACCGCCAAGAGAGCATCTGTTCTTTCCGTTCCTATGCAGATGCCTGTAGCCTCCAACTGATCGCTATCTCAGGCACATAATCTTAAATATCACATTTAATAATAGCTTTACAAACTTGTCAATTTTTGTATACATACATCTGAGCAGTACAGAAGCACGTAGAAAATCCCCGCCCGCTAAAATTAAAACTTTACTCTCTAGAAGTTTTACAATGGAACTAACGGTAGATTGTTACCTCTGAACCATAGCTTTATCAAGACTTGTATCAGCTGTTACTTATGCTACAAGACTAAAACTTGGTGTAGCTTTGTTAATTGTCCTATCTGATCATTGGTCTTAAAGAATTTGTTTTATCATTAAAATTTAAAGTACTTAATCTATAATGCTTATGTACATTTTACTCACAAAAGTAGTTTTTACTAAATTACTAAAAAACTAGAAGAGGTAACTGATTGTGGTATTTCCATTATTATTATTAGGGTGAACTGAAGCATCCTACCAATTTTCAATATTGTAGCTCTATTATTTCGCGCCTCTGATTTTTCCGAAAAACGCGGATTCTGGAGTCAATTTTAGTTTTATGGTTTTGGAAACCAGCACCACTCATTAATGACTTCTTACTGCACCTTCTCACCAAATTTTGGCTTCCTAGCGTCATTATTTAGCGCCTCCTATTTTTCTTTCAAAACGTGAATTTTACGTAAACTACTAATTTTATAACATTAAGATTTGTTACCTGAAACATTATTACATAGAACTATACTTTAACAAAGTTTTACACACAAATCTTAATTTTTACTTTTATGTTAAATGTGGTGCAATACTATATGCAGGCGCGTTATGATGACGTGACGCTACTAGCAGTGAACTAGGGTAAGTCCCGTGCACTCGCTAGCCTCTGTATCTTATACATGATACAGCGCTTGCTTTGCTTCATCACCCCCTTTTTAATTTTCGTGAAAATCTATTTTTGAACAAAATTAAATTTCTAAAAGAACAAACAAGCTATGGATTACTTTAGTATACCTCTTTCAACTTAAGTTGCTTCTTCTTAGGAAATTCCTTATTACTACATACACAAAATAACCATACTCATATAGACATAGAAAACCTAGTACAGAAGACATTCACAAATTATTTACATACATTTACATGGAAATATAAATTTTTCAATGGTTACAAAATAGTTATTTTCTTTTTCTTTAAAATCAGTCTCTTCCTGAAAAAGAAAATACACACGACTTTTATCACTGCAACGCACTCACATTTTTCTTTTACTATAATACTCGGCACTGTGGTGGGTGTCCTATTGTAACACTCATTTAATTTCACTGATTGACAAAATTGTGGGAGGAAATTGTATTCACTGTGGTTTGCGTCTCTACTTCCAATCTCCCTACCGCTTGTTGTCAGTCATTCATGCAGCCTGCATGTCCCTGAGAAACAGACAATACAGTCTAAGTTTCTGTTTTCAACTTATATCTAAGGTAGGACAAAGTACATTTTATAGTTTATATTCTGGCACTATTTTACTAATTGTGAAGTTGTCAGAAAGACATTTAGCACTAAGTCGTATCTGATACAATAGCTCCTACTTTCTTCTTTTCATAAATAATCTTTTAGGTTCCTAAATAGTGAAAATTCTTTTAGCAAATTAATATATTAAGATCTTGCTTCAACTTAGAAAATTGAGTAACCTTTTAGTTTTAATGTACTCTGGCTTAATTATCGTATGGATTAGTTCATCAAAGAAGTCATTTGCTGACCAGCACTTTGCTTTATTGTATGAATTACTAAAGAAATTAGTTATTTTCAATATATCGATTCCAAATTTCTGCATTTTCCAATATTTGTGTGTTTCTGTTGTCTGTTTAACTATTTATTTGCCTCAAGCAAGATTTAGCGTTTTTCACCATTTCACGAGACGTGAGGGAATTATTCTTTAATCCTACATCATTTACTTCAATTTACTTACTTCACTTCTTCACCTTATTCATTTTCTCCCTTTTCCTTTTGTCAGCCTATTGACGTCCTGTTTCTATATATTTGGTGCGATCCTCACACCACTTCCACACATCTCCATTTATTTAATTCTAAAACGCCATTGCTTGCCTCTATGAGCATTACCTTCTTACGCTGTTTTCCTTCAGACAACCTTATTTCTAGCAACATACTACCTTCTGCATAATCTCATGGATTATTCATATTCATACCGTACTTCGTATACTGCAAAGTGTCTCTCTTAGTTGTAGTTTCTAACCCCCAATCGTTTAATTTATTTATTTTAGCCATGTTTGCCTCTTATTGGTACTCAGACTTTTGTTTTGCCATTCACTAGGTAGATCCTTACTAAGAATACTTAAAACCTAATAGCATATATACAACATGAAGACATATGTGATTCTTACCTGTTATGATAGACCAGAAGAAGGGAATGAAACTTGAAAAGGAAATAAAGTTTCACCCAGCTGGGACTGCACGGTACGCCAAACCGTGTATCCGACAAAGAGTGGCAGACTCCCTACAGTAATTAATTACTGTTAATTTTAAATTCCTTTAGATCCACAATATTTCTTAGACCTAGTTCTCTCTTACTCTTTGGATATTCCAAACGATAGGCATTTGCATGAGGTTTACTTACTATTCTAAATGGTCCATGATATACATGCATAAACTTTTTAGTTTCTGCAGAAATTTTCTTTGATTTTTCTTTTGTTTTGACCAGCACTAGCTCACCAATTTTAAAACTAGTGGGGGAAGCCCTTGCATCATGCCTCTTTTTCCTATCTAAAGCTCTTTCCTCATTCTCACTGAAAACCAAATTTTCCTGCAAGTATCCTTTATTCTTTATTACTCTAATAGGCAGTTCCCAAGTTTCATTACTACCGCCTATATGACTTCCTATAAAAGACTCTCTTATCACTTTAGAGTCAGGTAAAGTTAAAATTAAGTTATTCTGATCAAAATTGATCTTTCCCTGGTACTTTGATAAGAAATCAGTACCAATCAACATATCAACACTTAAGCCTAGCACAATCAAACAAGGATGATCTATTACTACGTCATTTATACCAATGGGTATCAAAGCTTCGTGTTGAACTGGTCTAGAGACTTTTCCAGTAGCACCTATAATCTTTAAGCCACTTACTTTCATAACTGTTAACTTCTCTTTATTGGGTATGGTGTCAAAAAAATGTTTGTGATAAAGCACTTGCTTCACTGCCACTGTCAAGCAGACAACGCACAGTGACTCCTGATATGTTTACTTTGATAACAGGGTGAGTTATTTTACATGGAACAGGTTGCTCACACACCTCATCTAATAAATCTCGTTCTATGTTCTTCCAGCTAAAGTAATTCTGATCAGTTGCAATTACATTTACATTTACATTTACATTTACATCCTGGGGCTCATCATGCTCTATAATCTTAGCTGCTTTCTCTAATCTGTCCACTAACTTTAAATCGAAGCATCTGACGACTTTTTCTACTTTTGTTTGCTGCACATCAGCCAAACTATCCTCTACCTCTGAGCAACTGCGTCCCTGCGCAATATTGCTGTTCATAAGAATGTCGTCACCTTCAACCATTTGTGGCACGTTTACACAGCTACTAGATTCTTTCACCTCGTTACTATTTCTACCCCCTTCATTCATCATTTCCTCCTCTCTAAAGTTTTGCAGTACTGATTCTACTTCTGCTACTTCTACTTCAGCTTTTAGATTGCCATTTTCATCGAAGATGTAAGCTTTTACTTCATCATTATTCCCATCAGACTCAAACCCATTATCTATTTCTTCCTCATTATCTACCTTGAGTTCCTGTTCTTCCTTGCCCCATTTTTCTAGTGTATCCAAAATACTATCCACTATTTTGTGAGAGTGGCTTAACACATCACTGGTATTATCTGTATTTATTTCGTCATCCATGTTGTCTGTCTGTGTATGTTGGCTGATTGTCTGTGTTTCCGTTACTGGCTGTGTTACTGTTACCGCCTGGTGAGCGCCAGTTTCCTCATAGACGGGATTTAGTTTCCCACACGCGGCCTGTTGTGTTCATCTGTGACACCACTAGATATAGTAGCATCATGACTCCCTTCTTGTCTTAATGGCATAGTATTTACTTCTCCACTTTCGTCATAGTAGTTGTTACGAAAGCGTGGTGAGTATCTACCCCCTCTTCCTCTGCCACGGCTTTGGTTTCGATAGTTTGTTTTGGTGTGCCTAACTTCCATATTTCTAACGTTCACGTTTCCATTATTTTGTACGTGATTGTTAGAAGATTTGTTATTCTGCTGCACCTGCTCCTCAGCAGCAGCTACTCTTTCCACTGTTTCCAGATATTCAATAAATTTGTCTATATTATCTCTAGGGGCGGAAATGATCCTCTTCTGCCAGTACCACGGCATCTTACCTTCTAAACCCATAATGATCATATCTGGCTTCATCTTTTCTGTCAAATGTGACAGTCTTGAAACCCACTTCCTAGCGAAATCCTTTACTGATTCACGCCCTGGGAAAAACTTCTTACCACTCCAGAATTCCCTTAACACATCATTTTGTTTGTTATGTGACCAGTATTCGTTGAGAAATGCAGACTTAAATTCAGATAAAGTTTTACATTTGATCATTACATCCGCTGACCATCGCAAAGCATCACCTGACAAATGACTTCTTATAAATGAAATTTTTTCTCTTTCTGACCAAGTGTTGGGGAGAACATCCTCAAAGTCATTCCAAAATTCAAGAGGGTGAATGTACTTATCAGGATCAAAGCGCAAAAACTGTCGACACCCTATAAAAGCGGCGTCAACTGAAGTCACATGCTGTACAGTAGAATGACTAGAATTAACAGAGGTTACTCTATTTTCTAGGTTAGCAATGTTAGTATTTAATTCCTCTACTTGTGACTCTACTGCTTCTATCCTGGCAGAACATCTTTGTTCCACTGCACCACGAATTTCGGTACAGGTTTCTTTTACTTTCTCAATGTTTTTCTGACAAGTATCTACTTTAATTTGTACCTCTTTAACTTTGTCAGAGCAAAGTTTGGACTCGTTGCTCAATCTTTCGGACAACCTCACTTCCAAAAGTTCATCTGCCTCTTGATAATTTTTTTGAATTTGATCTATTTCACATTTGAAAGTACTATGCATTTTAGTTAACTGTTGCCCTACTTTTACTTGAATGTCATGATGAATAGCATCTATCTTATAATTCAAACTATTCCATTTTGATTGCAGTTCTTCTTTTAGTTCTTTATTACTATCCTCAATTTTAGCCTCAATTTTATTTTGGTTTGATTCGAGTTTGGCAAACAGTATTTGCATCCAATCCGGAGCTTCTACCTTGATACTTTGTATCTCTTGACTTGACTGAGCTGGAGATATATTGAGCTCAGTTTCACTACCTGACAAAGTTAGCAACTCTACTGGCTCCCTTTTGACTTCTATTTCACTTATTGATTGCATCCCTGCACTCTCATTTAAATTAAAGTCATAATTTACTGGTGACAAATTACGTTCTAGTTCAATATTTGAGGGATTAATGGAACCATCCTCATTAAACTCAATTCCTGATCCTGAGGATTCTTGGTCAGAGACCGGTTCCCTTCTGAAATGTACACTACTTTCCATATCTTTTAGTTTGTTAGCAGCAGTTAATAAATATTTTAAAAGTCTTTGACTTAACTTAAATGCTTGATTTCGACGAATGATGTCGTCGCGGTGTACCAGCAATCGTGATGCGACGCGTCGCGACGTATTGAAGGCAGCAGCAGCAGCTGTAGCGTCGAGTACCGCCACAGGAATCGCCTACTGCAATAGCTCCAGGGGGGGGGGGAGCAGCAAGGCACCGTTGACCGCTCGGCGCAGCCGGCAGCTGTCTCGCAGATCAGCGCAGCTCCGCGATGACGCACCGTCTTCCTTTAGTCTCAGCGCCGTCGGCAGCCGCGATCCAGCATCGTCGCCTTCCTCACCATCGTCACTAACCAACGTACAGCGGTAGACACTTATTGTTTATACACTACACCCGCCTTTACTGGTAACACTGTTCCCACACTAGTTCAATTCAGTGTCCTGTTATTGCCTACCGAGTTCGTTAATTTATACCAATCGCTTTCACACATCGAGCACTTTTATTTGCTTTTAATTCAGTTTTCCCGGCCGATAAGCACCATATGTGGGGCGGCGAAGAAGTTGTCGAATGAGTTGTTTGAATGTTGATTTCACGTAACAGACTATTGCCGATGCAACATATGTGGGACGGCGAAGAAGTCGTTGTTTAATGTTGAATGAAAGTTGAACATTGCCACCTTAAATCACGCGAGCCTGGCAACTAATTTGGTGGCCAGTCAGAAAGCGAAGGGAAACTTACTGACCTTAGTTCCCAGTCTGCACGGCCACATTCCTGTACAGCCCAGCTAAACGAAAAAATATCCATAGTTCTTCACGGGATTAGGGCTGCTTCAATAAAATTTAAAGTTCCAAACAAGATTTTATTATCTTAAAGGCTCACACAAATTACTCGAAACTTCTGAAAATGCTAAAGACATTAAATATTGTTAATTCAGCCAATCGTTTAATAGTTCAGAGGCGACTTCTAGAGCAAGTTCCTCCCGAATAGTTCATTACTCTAACTAACGGTGCTCTATTAATAGTTCGCAATAATGTTAAAAAAAAAAAAAGATTAATGCTCGCCTTAAAAGTGGAGTTAGTCACCACTTGCCACGCGGAATTATACTTCACACGGACGGCACAATAACAGTTTGTTACCGAAGTCTAAACGATCCAGGACGGTGTACAGTCCTCGCGATTTTCAATGTCCGTTTACATTGCTAAGTACGCGCATGTCACAGCCCGCTATGACGTCACCCGAGGCGAGGCGCGATCGGACGTTAAGCTCGCGTGGACTAGGCGTTGGTCTAATGCGGAGTGAGCTTCCTACTGCCTCTGCCGCTCTTTCTATATAGCTCCGGCGCGTACCGCCAAGAGAGCATCTGTTCTTTCCGTTCCTATGCAGATGCCTGTAGCCTCCAACTGATCGCTATCTCAGGCACATAATCTTAAATATCACATTTAATAATAGCTTTACAAACTTCTCAATTTTTGTATACATACATCTGAGCAGTACAGAAGCACGTAGAAAATCTCCGCCCGCTAAAATCAAAACTTTACTCTCTAGAATTTTTACAATGGAACTAACGGTAGATTGTTACCTCTGAACCATAGCTTTATCAAGACTTGTATCAGCTGTTAATTATGCTACAAGACTAAAACTTGGTGTAGCTTTGTTAATTGTCCTATCTGATCATTGGTCTCAAAGAATTTGTTTTATCATTAAAATTTAAAGTACTTAATCTATAATGCTTATGTACATTTTACTCACAAAAGTAGTTTTTACTAAATTACTAAAAAACTAGAAGAGGTAACTGATTGTGGTATTTCCATTATTATTATTAGGGTGAACTGAAGCATCCTACAAATTTTCAATATTGTAGCTCTATTACTTCGCGCCTCTGATTTTTCCGAAAAACGCGAATTCTGGAGTCAATTTTAGTTTTATGGTTTTGGAAACCAGCACCACTCATTAATGACTTCTTACTGCACCTTCTCACCAAATTTTGGCTTCCTAGCGTCATTATTTAGCGCCTCCTATTTTTCTTTCAAAACGTGAATTTTACGTAAACTACTAATTTTATAACATTAAGATTTGTTACCTGAAACATTATTACATAGAACTATACTTTAACAAAGTTTTACACACAAATCTTAATTTTTACTTTTATGTTAAATGTGGTGCAATACTATATGCAGGCGCGTTATGATGACGTGACGCTACTAGCAGTGAACTAGGGTAAGTCCCGTGCACTCGCTCGCCTCTGTATCTTATACATGATACAGCGCTTGCTTTACTTCGACTTCTTACTGGCTATTACATCAACTTAGAAGCTTCATCTATGTTCTACTATGGTGCTTTTAGTGTCTCCGCATACCGCAGCACGCGACATAGCTTTGCAGACGATAAGTACAACCGTTTCAGACAGAACTGCAGCCAATGTGATGATCCTGATTTAAGTAGATTCTATAACAAATTATGAAAACGGACGGATTTCTCAGGTTTTTACTACATATGAACACTTTTGACATTCTCCAGTGCAACTCGGCTGCTAGTCCTCCTTTCATGCAGAATCTTAAGGTCCTGGCTCATGTTCAAGGCACCAAAGCCGGCTAAAAGGTCAATAATCGATACCTAAAACTTGAATTGTACTACTTCTTACTTGCTATTACATCAACTTAGAAGCTTCATCTGTGTTCTACTATGGTGCTTTTAGTGTCTCCGTATTCTGCAGCACGCGACATAGCTTTGCAGACGATAAGTACAACCGTTTCAGGGAAGAGGGGCCAATGTGACAATCTGGGTTTAAGTCGATTCGATAACAAATGACGAAAACGGACGGATTTCTCAGGTTTTTACTACATATGAACACTTTTCACATTCTCCCATGCAACTCGGCTGCTAGTCCTCCTTTCATGCAGAATCTTAAGGTCCTAGCTCATGTCCAAGGCACCAAAGAATGGTAAAAAGTCAATAATCGAACCTATGTCTTGAATTGTACTACATTTAACTGGATATTACTTCAACTTAGAAGCTTCATCTGTGTTATACAATGGTGATTTTAGTGTCTCCGCATACCGCAGCACGCGACATAGCTTTGCAGACGATAAGTACAACCGTTTCAGAGAGAAGAGCGGCAAATGTGACGATCTGGCTTTAAGTAGATTCGATAACAAATGACGAAAGCGGACCGATTTCTCAGGTTTTTACTACATATGAACACTTTTCATATTCTCCCGTGCAACTCGGCTGCTAGTCCTCCTGTCGTGCAGAATCTTAAGGTCCTAGCTCATGTCCAAGGCACCAAAGCCAGCTAAAAAGTCCATAATCAATACCTAAAACTTGAATTGTACTACTTCTTACTGGCTATTACATCAACTTAGAAGCTTCATCTGTGTTCTACTATGGTGCTCTTAGTGTCTCCGCATACCGCAGCACGCGACATAGCTTTGCAGACGATAAGTACAACCGTTTCAGAGAGAAGAGCGGCCAATGTGACGATCTTGCTTTAAGTCGATTCGATAACAAATGACGAAAACGGACGGATTTCTCAGGTTTTTACTACATATGAACACTTTTCGCATTCTCCCATGAAACTCGGCTGTTAGTCCTCCTTTCATGCAGAATCTTAAGGTCCTAGCTCATGTCCAAGGCACCAAAGCCAGCTAAAAAGTCAAAAATCGATACCTAAAACGTAAATTGTACTACTTCTTACTGGCTATTACATCAACTTAGAAGCTTCATCTATGTTCTACTATGGTGCTTTTAGTGTCTCCGCATACCGCAGCACGCGACATAGCTTTGCAGACGATAAGTACAACCGTTTCAGAGAAGAGGGGCCAATGTGACGATCTGGCTTTAAGTCGATTCGATAACAAATGACGAAAACGGACGGGTTTCTTTAGGTTTTTCCTACATATGAACACTTTTCACATTCTCCCGTGCAACTCGACTGCTAGTCCTCCTTTCATGCAAAATCTTAAGGTCCTATCTCATATCCAAGGCACCAAAGCCAGCTAAAAATCAATAATCGATACCTAAAACTTGAATTGTACTACTTCCTGCATGCTATTACATCAACTTAGAAGCTTCATCTGTGTTCTACTATGGTGCTATTAGTGTCTCCGCATACCGCAGCACGCGACATAGCTTTGCAGACGATAAGTACAACCGTTTCAGAGAGAAGAGCGGTCAATGTGACGACCTGGCTTTAAGTCGATTCGATAACAAATGACGAAAACGGACGGATTTCTCAGGTTTTTACTACATATGAACACTTATCACATTCTCCCATGCAACTCGGCTGCTAGTCCTCCTTTCATGCAGAATCTTAAGGTCCTAGCTCATGTCCAAGGCACCAAAATATGGTAAAAAGTCAATAAGCGAACCTAAGTCTTGAATTGTACTACATTTAACTGGATATTACTTCAACTTAGAAGCTTCATCTGTGTTCTACAATGGTGATTTAAGTGTCTCCGCATACCGCAGCACGCGACATAGCTTTGCAGACGATAAGTACAACCGTTTCAGAGAGAAGAGCGGCAAATGTGACGATCTGGCTTTAAGTCGATTCGATAACAAATAACGAAAACGGACGGATTTCTCTGGTTTTTACTACATATGAACACATTTCACATACTCCCGTGCAACGCGGCTGCTAGGCCTCCTTTCATGCAGAATCTTAAGCTCCTAGCTCATGTCCAAGGCACCAAAGCCAGCTAAATAGTCAATAATCGATACCTAAATCTTGAACTGTACTACTTCTTACTAGCTATTACATACACTTAGAAGCTTCATCTGTGTTCAACTATGGTGCTTTTAGTGTCTCCGTATACCGCAGCACGCGACATAGCTTTGCAGACGATAAGTACTACCGTTTCAGAGAGAAGAGCGGCCAATGTGACGATCTGGCTTTAAGTCGATTCGATAACAAATGACGAAAACGGACGGATTTCTCTGGTTTTTACTACATATGAACACTTTTCACATACTCCCGTGCAACGCGGCTGCTAGTCCTCCTTTCATGCAGAATCGTAAGCTCCTAGCTCATGTACAAAGGCACAAAAGCCAGACAAATAGTCAATAATCGATAACTAAAACTTGAACTGCACTACTTCTTACTGGCTATTACATCAACTTAAAAGCTTAATCTGTGTTCTACTATAGTGCTTTTAGTGTCTCCGCATACCGCAGCACGCGACATAGCTTTGCAGACGATAAGTACAACCGTTTCAGAGAGAAGAGCGGCCCATGTGACGACCTGGCTTTAAATCGATTCGATAACAAATGACGGAAACGGACGGATTTCTCAGGTTTTTACTACATATGAACACTTTTCACATCCTCCCATGCAACACGGCTGCTAGTCCTCCTTTCATGCAGAATCTTAAGGTCCTAGCTCATGTCCAAGGCACCAAAGTCAGCAAAAAGTCCATAATCGATACCTAAAACTTGAATTGTACTACTTCTAACTGGCTATTTCATCAACTTAAAAGCTTAATCTATGTTCTACTATAGTGCTTTTAGTGTCTCCGCATACCGCAGCACGCGACATAGCTTTGCAGACGATAAGTACAGCCGTTTCAGACAGAACTGCGGCCAATGTGACGATCTGGATTTAAAACGATTCTGTAACAAATGATGAAAACGGACGGATTTCTCAGGTTTTTACTACATATGAACACTTTTCGCATTTTCCCGTGCAACTCGGCTGCTAGTTCTCCTTTCATGCAGAATCTTAAGGTCCTTGCTCATGTTCAAGGCACCAAAGCCGGCTAAAAAGTCAATAATCGATACCTAAAACTTGAATTGTACTACTTCTTACTTGCTATTAAATCAACTCAGAAGCTTCATCTGTGTTCTACTATGGTGCTTTTAGTGTCTCCACATACCGCAGCACCCGAAATACCTTTGCAGACGATAAGTACAACCGTTTCAGAGAGAAGACCGGCCAATGTGACGATCTGGCCTTAAGTCGATTCGATAACAAATGACGAAAACAGACGGGTTTCTCAGGTTTTTACTACATATGAACACTTTTCGCATTCACCCGTGCAATTCGGCTGCTAGTCCTCCTTTCATGCAGAATCTTAAGGTCCTAGCTCATGTCCAATGTACCAAAGCCAGCTAAAAAGTCAATAATCGATACCTAAAACTTGAATTGTACTCCTTCTTACTTGCTATTACATCAACTTAGAAGCTTCATGTGTGTTCTACTATGGTGCTTTTAGTGTCTCCGCATACTGCAGCACGCGACATAGCTTTGCAGCCGATAAGTACAACCGTTTCAGAGAGAAGAGCGGCCAATGTGACGATCTGGCTTTAAGTCGGTTCGATAACAAATGACGAAAACGGACGGATTTCTCAGGTTTTTACTACATATGAACACTTTTCACATACTCCCGTGCAACGCGGCTGCTAGTTCTCTTTTCATGCAGAATCTTAAGGTCCTAGCTCATGTCCAAGGCACCAAAGCCAGCAAAATAGTCAGTGATCGATACCTAAAACTTGAATTTTACTACTTCTTACTGGCTATTACATCAACTTAGAAGCTTCATCTGTGTTCTACTATGGTGCTTTTAGTGTCTCCGCATACCGCATCACGCGACATAGCTTTGCAGACGATAAGTACAATGTGACGATCTGGCTTCAAGTTGATTCGATAACAAATGACGAAAACTGACGGATTTCTCAACTTTTTACTACATATGAACACTTTTCACAATACTCCCGTGCAACGCGGCCGCTAGTCCTCCTTTCATGCAGAATCTTAAGGTCCTACCTCATGTCCAAGGCTCCAAAGCCAGCTAAAAAGTCAAAAATCGATACCTAAAACGTAAATTGTACTACTTCTTACTGGCTATTACATCAACTTAGAAGCTTCATCTGTGTTCTACTATGGTGCTTTTAGTGTCTCCGTATGCCGCAGCACGCGACATAGCTTTGCAGACGATAAGTACAACCGTTTCAGAGAAGAGGGGCCAATGTGACAATCTGGGTTTAAGTCGATTCGATAACACATGACGAAAACGGACGGATTTCTCAGGTTTTTACTACATATGAACACTTTTCACATTCTCCCATGCAACTCGGCTGCTAGTCCTCCTTTCATGCAGAATCTTAAGGTCCTAGCTCATGTCCAAGGCACCAAAGAATGGTAAAAAGTCAATAATCGAACCTAATTCTTGAATTGTACTACGTTTAACTGGATATTACTTCAACTTAGAAGCTTCATCTGTGTTCTACAATGGTGATTTAAGTGTCTCCGCATACCGCAGCACGCGACATAGCTTTGCAGACGATAAGTACAACCGTTTCAGGGAGAAGAGCGGCCAATGTGACGATCTGGCTTTCAGTCAATTCGATAACAAATGACGAAAACGGACGGATTTCTCTGGTTTTTACTACATATGAACACTTTTCACATACTCCTGGGCAACGCGGCTGCTAGTCCTCCTTTCATGCAGAATCGTAAGCTCCTAGCTCATGTACAAAGGCACAAAAGCCAGCAAAATAGTCAATAATCGATAACTAAAACTTGAACTGTACTACTTCTTACTGGCTATTACATCAACTTAGAAGCTTCATCTGTGTTCTATTATGGTGCTTTTAGTGTCTCCGTATACCGCAGTACGCGACATAGCTTTGCAGACGATAAGTACAACCGTTTGAGAGGAGAGGGGCCAATATGTCAATCTGGGTTTAAGTCGATTCGATAACAAATGACGAAAACGGACGGATTTCTCAGGTTTTTACTACATATGAACACTTTTCACATTCTCCCATGCAACTCGGCTGCTAGTCCTCCTTTCATGCAGAATCTTAAGGTCCTAGCTCATGTACAAAGGCACAAAAGCCAGCTAAAAAGTCATTAATCGATACCTAAAACTTGAATTGTACTACTTCTTACTGGCTATTACATCAACTTAGAAGCTTCATCTGTGTTCATTTATGGTGCTTTTAGTGTCTCCGCATACCGCAGCACGCGACATAGCTTTGCAGACGATAAGTACAACCGTTTCAGAGAGAAGACCGGCCAATGTGACGATCTGGCTTTAAGTCGATTCGATAACAAATGACGAAAACGGACTGGTTTCTCAGGTTTTTACTACATATGAACACTTTTCACATACTCCCGTGAAACGCGGCTGCTAGTCCTCCTTTCATGCATAATCTTAAGCTCCTAGCTCATGTCCAAGGCACAAAAGCCAGCAAAATAGTCAATAATCGATACCTAAAACTTGAACTGTACTACTTCTTACTGGCTATTACATCAACTTAGAAGCCTCATCTGTGTTCCACTATGGTGCTTTTAGTGTCTCCGCATACCGCAGCACGCGACATAGCTTTGCAGACGATAAGTACTACCGTTTTAGAGAGAAGAGCGGCCAACGTGACGATCTGGCTTTAAGTCGATTCGATAACAAATGACGAAAACGGACGGATTTCTCAGGTTTTTACTACATATGAACACTTTTCACATACTCCCGTGCAACGCGGCTGCTAGTTCTCCTTTCATGCAGAATCTTAAGGTCCTAGCTGATGTCCAAGGCACCAAAGCCAGCAAAAAGTCCATAATCGATACCTAAAACTTGAATTCTACTACTTCTTACTGGCTATTACATCAACTTAGAAGCTTAATCTGTGTTCTACTATGGTGCTTTTAGTGTCTCCGCATACCGCAGCACGCGACATAGCTTTGCAGACGATAAGTACAACCGTTTCAGAGAGAAGAGCGGCCAATGTGACATTCTGGCTTTAAGTCGATTCGATAATAAATTACGTAAACGGACAGATTTCTCAGGATTTTACTACACATGAACACTTTTCGCATTCTACCGTTCAACTTGGCTGCTAGTCCTCTTTTCATGCAGAATCTTAAGGTCCTAGCTCATGTCCAAGGCACCAAAGCCAGCTAAAAAGTCAATAATCGATACCTAAAACTTGTATTGTACTACACCTTACTGGCTATTACATCAACTTAGAAGCTTAATCTGTGTTCTACTATGGTGCTTTTAGTGTCTCCGCATACCGCAGCACGCGACATAGCTTTGCAGACGATAAGTACAACCGTTTCAGAGAGAAGAGCGGCCAATGTGACGCGCTGCTTGAAGTCGATTCGATAATAAATTACGAAAACGGACGGATTCCTCACGTTTTTACTTCATATGAATACTTTTCACATTCTCCCTTGCAACTGGGCTGCTAGTCCTCCTTTCATGCAGAATCTTAAGGTCCTAGCCTGTGTCCAAGGCACCAAAGCCAGCAAAAAGTCCATAATCGATACCTAAAACTTGAATTGTACTACTTCTTACTGGCTATTTCATCAACTTAAAGGCTTAATCTGTGTTCTACTATAGTGCTTTTAGTGTCTCCGCATACCGCAGCACGCGATAAGTACAACCGTTTCAGAGAGAAGAGCGGCCAATGTGACGCACTGCTTTAAGTCGATTCGATAATAAATTACGAAAACGGTCGGATATCTCAGGTTTTTACTACATATGAACACTTTTCACATCCTCCCGTGCAACTCGGCTGCTAGTCCTCCTTTCATGCAGAATCTTAAGGTCCTAGCTCATGTCCAAGGCACCAAAGCCAGCTAAAAAGTCAATAATCGATACCTAAAACTTGAATTGTACTACTTCTTACTGGCTATTACATCAACTTAGAAGCTTAATCTGTGTTCTACTATGGTTCTTTTAGTGTCTCCGCATACCGCAGCAGGCGACATAGCTTTGCAAACGATAAGTACAACCGTTTCAGAGAGAAGAGCGGCCAATATGACGATCTGGCTTTAAGTCGATTCGATAATAAATTACGTAAACGGACGGATTTCTCAGGATTTTACTACATATGAACACTTTTCACATTCTCCCATGCAACGCGGCTGCTAGTCCTCCTTTCATGCAGAATCGTAAGGTCCTAGCTCATGTCCAAGGCACCAAAGCCAGCTAAAAAGTCAATAATCGATACCTAAAACTTGAATTGTACTACTTCTTACTGGCTATTACATCAACTTAAAAGCTTAATCTGTGTTCTACTATAGTGCTTTTAGTGTCTCCGCATACCGCAGCACGCGACATAGCTTTGCAGGCGATAAGTACAACCGTTTCAGAGAGAAGAGCGGCCAATGTGACGACCTGGCTTTAAATCGATTCGATAACAAATGACGGAAACGGACGGATTTCTCAGGTTTTTACTACATATGAACACTTTTCACATCCTCCCATGCAACGCGGCTGCTAGTCCTCCTTTCATGCAGAATCTTAAGGTCCTAGCTCATGTCCAAGGCACCAAAGTCAGCAAAAAGTCCATAATCGATACCTAAAACTTGAATTGTACTACTTCTAACTGGTTACTTCATCAACTTAAAAGCTTAATCTATGTTCTACTATAGTGCTTTTAGTGTCTCCGCATACCGCAGCACGCGACATAGCTTTGCAGACGATAAGTACAACCGTTTCAGAGAGAAGAGCGGCCAATGTGACGCACTGCTTTAAGTCGATTCGATAATAAATTACGAAAACGGTCGGATTTCTCAGGTTTTTACTACATATGAACACTTTTCACATCCTCCCGTGCAACGCGGCTGCTAGTCCTCCTTTCATGCAGAATCTTAAGGTCCTAGCTCATGTTTAAGGCACCAAAGCCTGCTAAAAAGTCAATAATCAATACCTAAAACTTGAATTGTACTACTTCTTACTGGCTATTACATGAACTTAGAAGCTTAATCTGTGTTCTACTATGGTGCTTTTAGTGTCTCCGCATACCGCAGCACGCGACATAGCTTTGCAGACGATAAGTACAACCGTTTCAGAGAGAAGAGCGGCCAATGTGACGATCTGGCTTTAAGTCGATTCGATAATAAATTACGTAAATGGACGGATTTCTCAGGATTTTACTACATATGAACACTTTTCACATTCTCCAATGCAACTCGGCTGCTAGTCCTCCTTTCATGCAGAATCTTAAGGACATAGCTCATGTCCAAGGCACCAAAGCCAGCTAAAAAGTCAATAATCGATACCTAAAATTTGAATTGTACTACTTCTTACTTGCTATTACATCAACTTAGAAGCTTCATCTGTGTTCCACTATGGTTATTTTAGTGTCTCCGCATACCGCAGCACGCGACATAGCTTTGCAGACGATAAGTACAACCGTTTCAGAGAGAAGAGCGACCAATGTGACGTTCTGGCTTTAAGTCGATTTGATAACAAATGACAAAAACGAACGGATTTATCAGGTTTTTACTACATATGAATACTTTTAACATTGTCCCCTGCACATCGGCTGCTAGTCCTCCTTTCATGCAGAATCTTAAGGTCCTAGCTCATGTCCAAGGCACCAAAGCCAGCAAAAAGTCCATAATCGATACCTAAAACTTGAATTGTACTACTTCTTACTGGCTATTACATCAACTTAGAAGCTTAATCTGTGTTCTACTATAGTGCTATTAGTGTCTCCGCATACCGCAGCACGCGAAATAGCTCTGCAGACGATAAGTACAACCGTTTCAGAGAAAAGAGCGGCCAATGTGACGCACTGCTTGAAGTCGATTCCATAATAAATTACGAAAACGGACGGATTCCTCACGTTTTTACTTCATATGAATACTTTTCACATTCTCCCTTGCAACTCGGCTGCTAGTCCTCCTTTCATGCAGAATCTTAAGGTCCTAGCCTGTGTCCAAGGCACCAAAGCCAGCAAAAAGTCCATAATCGATACCTAAAACTTGAATTGTACTACTTCTTACTGGCTACTTCATCAACTTAAAGGCTTAATCTGTGTTCTACTATAGTGCTTTTAGTGTCTCCGCATACCGCAGCACGCGATAAGTACAACCGTTTCAGAGAGAAGAGCGGCCAATGTGACGCACTGCTTTAAGTCGATTCGATAATAAATTACGAAAACGGTCGGATATCTCAGGTTTTTACTACATATGAACACTTTTCACATCCTCCCGTGCAACTCGGCTGCTAGTCCTCCTTTCATGCAGAATCTTAAGGTCCTAGCTCATGTCCAAGGCACCAAAGCCAGCTAAAAAGTCAATAATCGATACCTAAAACTTGAATTGTACTACTTCTTACTGGCTATTACATCAACTTAGAAGCTTAATCTGTGTTCTACTATGGTGCTTTTAGTATCTCCGCATACCGCAGCAGGCGACATAGCTTTGCAGACGATAAGTACAACCATTTCAGAGAGAAGAGCGGCCAATGTGACGATCTGGCTTTAAGTCGATTCGATAATAAATTACGTAAACGGACGGATTTCTCAGGATTTTACTACATATGAACACTTTTCACATTCTCCCATGCAACGCGGCTGCTAGTCCTCCTTTCATGCAGAATCGTAAGGTCCTAGCTCATGTCCAAGGCACCAAAGCCAGCTAAAAAGTCAATAATCGATACCTAAAACTTGAATTGTACTACTTCTTACTGGCTATTACATCAACTTAAAAGCTTAATCTGTGTTCTACTATAGTGCTTTTAGTGTCTCCGCATACCGCAGCACGCGACATAGCTTTGCAGGCGATAAGTACAACCGTTTCAGAGAGAAGAGCGGCCAATGTGACGACCTGGCTTTAAATCGATTCGATAACAAATGACGGAAACGGACGGATTTCTCAGGTTTTTACTACATATGAACACTTTTCACATCCTCCCATGCAACGCGGCTGCTAGTCCTCCTTTCATGCAGAATCTTAAGGTCCTAGCTCATGTCCAAGGCACCAAAGTCAGCAAAAAGTCCATAATCGATACCTAAAACTTGAATTGTACTACTTCTAACTGGTTACTTCATCAACTTAAAAGCTTAATCTATGTTCTACTATAGTGCTTTTAGTGTCTCCGCATACCGCAGCACGCGACATAGCTTTGCAGACGATAAGTACAACCGTTTCAGAGAGAAGAGCGGCCAATGTGACGCACTGCTTTAAGTCGATTCGATAATAAATTACGAAAACGGTCGGATTTCTCAGGTTTTTACTACATATGAACACTTTTCACATCCTCCCGTGCAACGCGGCTGCTAGTCCTCCTTTCATGCAGAATCTTAAGGTCCTAGCTCATGTTTAAGGCACCAAAGCCTGCTAAAAAGTCAATAATCAATACCTAAAACTTGAATTGTACTACTTCTTACTGGCTATTACATGAACTTAGAAGCTTAATCTGTGTTCTACTATGGTGCTTTTAGTGTCTCCGCATACCGCAGCACGCGACATAGCTTTGCAGACAATAAGTACAACCGTTTCAGAGAGAAGAGCGGCCAATGTGACGATCTGGCTTTAAGTCGATTCGATAATAAATTACGTAAATGGACGGATTTCTCAGGATTTTACTACTTATGAACACTTTTCACATTCTCCCATGCAACTCGGCTGCTAGTCCTCCTTTCATGCAGAATCTTAAGGACATAGCTCATGTCCAAGGCACCAAAGCCAGCTAAAAAGTCAATAATCGATACCTAAAATTTGAATTGTACTACTTCTTACTTGCTATTACATCAACTTAGAAGCTTCATCTGTGTTCCACTATGGTTATTTTAGTGTCTCCGCATACCGCAGCACGCGACATAGCTTTGCAGACGATAAGTACAACCGTTTCAGAGAGAAGAGCGACCAATGTGACGATCTGGCTTTAAGTCGATTTGATAACAAATGACAAAAACGAACGGATTTATCAGGTTTTTACTACATATGAATACTTTTAACATTGTCCCCTGCACATCGGCTGCTAGTCCTCCTTTCATGCAGAATCTTAAGGTCCTAGCTCATGTCCAAGGCACCAAAGCCAGCAAAAAGTCCATAATCGATACCTAAAACTTGAATTGTACTACTTCTTACTGGCTATTACATCAACTTAGAAGCTTAATCTGTGTTCTACTATGGTGCTTTTAGTGTCTCCGCATACCGCAGCACAGCTTTGCAGACGATAAGTACAACCGTTTCAGAGAGAAGAGCCACCAATGTGACGATCTGGCTTTAAGTCGATTCGATAATAAATTACGTAAACGGACAGATTTCTCAGGATTTTACTACACATGAACACTTTTCGCATTCTCCCGTTCAACTCGGCTGCTAGTCCTCCTTTCATGCAGAATTTTAAGGTCCTAGCTAATGTCCAAGGCACCAAAGCCAGCTAAAAAGTCAATAATCGTTACCTAAAACTTGAATTGTACTACTTCTTACTGGCTATTACATCAATTTAGAAGCTTCATCTGTGTTCCACTATGGTGATTTTAGTGCCTCCGCATACCGCAGCACGCGACATAGTTTTGCAGACGATAAGTACAACCGTTTCATATAGAGGAGCGGCCAATGTGACGATCTGGCTTTAAGTCGATTCGATAACAAATGACGAAAATGGACGGATTTCTCAGGTTTTTACTACATATAAACACTTTTCACATACTCCCGTGCAACGCGGCTGCTAGTCCTCCTTTCATGCAGAATCTTAACGACCTAGCTCATGTCCAAGGCACCAAAGCCAGCTAAAAACTCAATAATCGGTACCTAAAACTTGAATTGTACTACTTCTTACTGGCTATTACATCAACTTAGAAGCTTAATCTGTGTTCTACTATAGTGCTATTAGTGTCTCCGCATACCGCAGCACGCGAAATAGCTCTGCAGACGATAAGTACAACCGTTTCAGAGAAAAGAGCGGCCAATGTGACGCACTGCTTGAAGTCGATTCCATAATAAATTACGAAAACGGACGGATTCCTCACGTTTTTACTTCATATGAATACTTTTCACATTCTCCCTTGCAACTCGGCTGCTAGTCCTCCTTTCATGCAGAATCTTAAGGTCCTAGCCTGTGTCCAAGGCACCAAAGCCAGCAAAAAGTCCATAATCGATACCTAAAACTTGAATTGTACTACTTCTTACTGGCTATTTCATCAACTTAAAGGCTTAATCTGTGTTCTACTATAGTGCTTTTAGTGTCTCCGCATACCGCAGCACGCGATAAGTACAACCGTTTCAGAGAGAAGAGCGGCCAATGTGACGCACTGCTTTAAGTCGATTCGATAATAAATTACGAAAACGGTCGGATATCTCAGGTTTTTACTACATATGAACACTTTTCACATCCTCCCGTGCAACTCGGCTGCTAGTCCTCCTTTCATGCAGAATCTTAAGGTCCTAGCTCATGTCCAAGGCACCAAAGCCAGCTAAAAAGTCAATAATCGATACCTAAAACTTGAATTGTACTACTTCTTACTGGCTATTACATCAACTTAGAAGCTTAATCTGTGTTCTACTATGGTGCTTTTAGTGTCTCCGCATACCGCAGCAGGCGACATAGCTTTGCAGACGATAAGTACAACCGTTTCAGAGAGAAGAGCGGCCAATGTGACGATCTGGCTTTAAGTCGATTCGATAATAAATTACGTAAACGGACGGATTTCTCAGGATTTTACTACATATGAACACTTTTCACATTCTCCCATGCAACGCGGCTGCTAGTCCTCCTTTCATGCAGAATCTTAAGGTCCTAGCTCATGTCCAAGGCACCAAAGCCAGCTAAAAAGTCAATAATCGATACCTAAAACTTGAATTGTACTACTTCTTACTGGCTATTACATCAACTTAAAAGCTTAATCTGTGTTCTACTATAGTGCTTTTAGTGTCTCCGCATACCGCAGCACGCGACATAGCTTTGCAGACGATAAGTACAACCGTTTCAGAGAGAAGAGCGGCCAATGTGACGACCTGGCTTTAAATCGATTCGATAACAAATGACGGAAACGGACGGATTTCTCAGGTTTTTACTACATATGAACACTTTTCACATCCTCCCATGCAACGCGGCTGCTAGTCCTCCTTTCATGCAGAATCTTAAGGTCCTAGCTCATGTCCAAGGCACCAAAGTCAGCAAAAAGTCCATAATCGATACCTAAAACTTGAATTGTACTACTTCTAACTGGCTATTTCATCAACTTAAAAGCTTAATCTATGTTCTACTATAGTGCTTTTAGTGTCTCCGCATACCGCAGCACGCGACATAGCTTTGCAGACGATAAGTACAACCGTTTCAGAGAGAAGAGCGGCCAATGTGACGCACTGCTTTAAGTCGATTCGATAATAAATTACGAAAACGGTCGGATTTCTCAGGTTTTTACTACATATGAACACTTCTCACATCCTCCCGTGCAACGCGGCTGCTAGTCCTCCTTTCATGCAGAATCTTAAGGTCCTAGCTCATGTCCAAGGCACCAAAGCCTGCTAAAAAGTCAATAATCGATACCTAAAACTTGAATTGTACTACTTCTTACTGGCTATTACATGAACTTAGAAGCTTAATCTGTGTTCTACTATGGTGCTTTTAGTGTCTCCGCATACCGCAGCACGCGACATAGCTTTGCAGACGATAAGTACAACCGTTTCAGAGAGAAGAGCGGCCAATGTGACGATCTGGCTTTAAGTCGATTCGATAATAAATTACGTAAATGGACGGATTTCTCAGGATTTTACTACATATGAACACTTTTCACATTCTCCCATGCAACTCGGCTGCTAGTCCTCCTTTCATGCAGAATCTTAAGGACATAGCTCATGTCCAAGGCACCAAAGCCAGCTAAAAAGTCAATAATCGATACCTAAAATTTGAATTGTACTACTTCTTACTTGCTATTACATCAACTTAGAAGCTTCATCTGTGTTCCACTATGGTTATTTTAGTGTCCCCGCATACCGCAGCACGCGACATAGCTTTGCAGACGATAAGTACAACCGTTTCAGAGAGAAGAGCGACCAATGTGACGATCTGGCTTTAAGTCGACTTGATAACAAATGACAAAAACGAACGGATTTATCAGGTTTTTACTACATATGAATAATTTTAACATTGTCCCCTGCACATCGGCTGCTAGTCCTCCTTTCATGCAGAATCTTAAGGTCCTAGCTCATGTCCAAGGCACCAGAGCCAGCAAAAAGTCCATAATCGATACCTAAAACTTGAATTGTACTACTTCTTACTGGCTATTACATCAACTTAGAAGCTTAATCTGTGTTCTACTATGGTGCTTTTAGTGTCTCCGCATACCGCAGCACAGCTTTGCAGACGATAAGTACAACCGTTTCAGAGAGAAGAGCCACCAATGTGACGATCTGGCTTTAAGTCGATTCGATAATAAATTACGTAAACGGACAGATTTCTCAGGATTTTACTACACATGAACACTTTTCGCATTCTCCCGTTCAACTCGGCTGCTAGTCCTCCTTTCATGCAGAATTTTAAGGTCCTAGCTAATGTCCAAGGCACCAAAGCCAGCTAAAAAGTCAATAATCGTTACCTAAAACTTGAATTGTACTACTTCTTACTGGCTATTACATCAATTTAGAAGCTTCATCTGTGTTCCACTATGGTGATTTTAGTGCCTCCGCATACCGCAGCACGCGACATAGTTTTGCAGACGATAAGTACAACCGTTTCATATAGAGGAGCGGCCAATTTGACGATCTGGCTTTAAGTCGATTCGATAACAAATGACGAAAATGGACGGATTTCTCAGGTTTTTACTACATATAAACACTTTTCACATACTCCCGTGCAACGCGGCTGCTAGTCCTCCTTTCATGCAGACTCTTAACGACCTAGCTCATGTCCAAGGCACCAAAGCCAGCTAAAAACTCAATAATCGGTACCTAAAACTTGAATTGTACTACTTCTTACTGGCTATTACATCAACTTAGAAGCTTAATCTGTGTTCTACTATAGTGCTATTAGTGTCTCCCCATACCGCAGCACGCGAAATAGCTCTGCAGACGATAAGTACAACCGTTTCAGAGAAAAGAGCGGCCAATGTGACGCACTGCTTGAAGTCGATTCCATAATAAATTACGAAAACGGACGGATTCCTCACGTACTTACTACATATGAACACTTTTCACATTCTCCCTTGCAACTCGGCTGCTAGTCCTCCTTTCATGCAGAATCTTAAGGTCCTAGCTCGTGTCCAAGGCACCAAAGCCAGCAAAAAGTCCATAATCGATACCTAAAACTTGAATTTTACTACTTCTTACTTGCTATTACATCAACTTAGAAGCTTAATCTGTGTTCTACTATGGTGCTTTTAGTGTCTCCGCATACCGCAGCACGCGACATAGCTTTGCAGACGATAAGTACAACCGTTTCAGAGAGAAAAGCGGCCAATGTGACGATCTATCTTTAAGTCGATTCGATAACAAATGACGAAAATGGTCGGATTTCTCAGGTTTTTACTACATATGAACACTTTTCACATACTCCCGTGCAACGCGGCTGCTAGTCCTCCTTTCATGCGAAATCTTAAGGTCCTAGCCCATGTACAAGGCACCAAAGCCAGCTAAAAAATCAATATTCGATACCTAAAACTTTAATTGTACTACTCCTTACTGGCTATTACGTCAACTTAGAAGCTTCATCTGTGTTCTACTATGGTGCTTTTAGTGTCTCCGCATACCGCAGCACGCGACATAGCTTTGCAGACGATAAGTACAACCCTTTCAGAGAGAAGAGCGGCCAATGTGACGATCTGGCTTCAAGTTGATTCGATAACAAATGACGAAAACGGACGGATTTCTCAGGTTTTTACTACATATGAACACTTTTCACATTCTCCCATGCAACTCGGCTGCTAGTCCTCCTTTCATGCAGAATCTTAAGGACATAGCTCATGTCCAAGGCACCAAAGCCAGCTAAAAAGTCAATATTCGATACCTAAAACTTGAATTGTACTACTCCTTACTGGCTATTACATCAACTTAGAAGCTTCTTCTGTGTTCTACTATGGTGCTTTTAGTGTCTCCGCATATCGCAGCACGCGACATAGCTTTGCAGACGTTAAGTACAACCGTTTCAGAGAGAAGAGCGGCCAATGTGACGATCTGGCTTCAAGTTGATTCGATAACAAATGACGAAAACGGACGGATTTCTCAGGTTTTTACTACATATGAACACTTTTCACATACTCCCGATCAACTCGGCTGCTAGTCCTCCTTTCATGCAGAATCTTAAGGTCCTAGCTCTGGTCCAAGGCACCAAAGCCAGCTAAAAAGTCAATAATCGATACCTAAAACTTGAATTGTACTACTTCTTACTGGGTATTACATCAACTTAGAAGCTTCATCTGTGTTCTACTATGGTGCTTTAAGTGTCTCCGCATACCGCAGCACGCGACATAGCTTTGTAGACGATAATACAACCGTTTCAGAGAGAAGAAGGGCCAATGTGACGATCTGGCTTTAAGTCGATTCGATAACAAATGACGAAAATGGACGCATTTCTCAGGTTTTTACTACATATGAACACTTTTCACATACTCCCGTGCAACGCGGCTGCAAGTCCTCCTTTCATGCAGAATCATAAATACCTAGCTCATGTCCAAGGCAGAAAAGCCAGCTAAAAAGTCAATAGTTGATACCTAAAACTTGAATTTTACTACTTCTTACTGGGTATTACATCAACTTAGAAGCTTAATCTTTGTTCTACTATAGTGCTTTTAGTGTCTCCGCATACCGCAGCACGCGACATAGCTTTGCAGACGATAAGTACAACCGTTTCAGAGAGAAGAGCGGCCAATGTGACGATCTGGCTTCAAGTTGATTCGATAACAAATGACGAAATCGGACGGATTTCTCAGGTTTTTACTACATATGAACACTTTTCACATTTTCCCATGCAATTCGGCTGCTAGTCCTCCTTTCATGCAGAATCTTAAAGACATAGATCATGACCAGTGCACCAAAGCCAGCTAAAAAGTCAATTATCGATACCTAAAACTTGAATTGTACTACTTCTCACTGGCTATTACATCAACTTAGAAGCTTCATCTGTGTTCCGCTATGGTGATTTTAGTGCCTCCGCATACCGCAGCACGCGACATAGCTTTGCAGACGATAAGTACAACCGTTTCAGAGAGAAGAGGGGCAAATGTGACGATCTGGCTTTAAGTCGATTCGATAACAAATGACAAAAACGAACGGATTTCTCAGGTTTTTACTACATATGAACACTTTTAACATTGTCCCTTGCAACTCGACTGCTAGTCCTCCTTTCCTGCAGAATCTTAAGGTCCTAGCTCATGTCCAAGGCACCAATGCCAGCAAAAAGTCCATAATCGATACCTAAAACCTGAATTATACTACTTCTAACTATCTATTACATCAACTTAGAAGCTTAATCTGTGTTCTACTATGGTGCTTTTAGTGTCTCCGCATACCACAGCACTCGAAATAGCTTTGCAGACGATAAGTACAACCGTTTCAGAGAGAAGAGCGGCCAATGTGACGCACTGCTTTAAGTCGATTCGATAATAAATTACGAAAACGGACGGATTTCTCAGGTTTTTACTACATATGCACACTTTTCGCATCCTCCCGTGCAACTCGGCTGCTAGTCCTCCTTTCATGCAGAATCTTAAGGTCCTAGCTCATGTCCAAGGCACCAAAGCCAGCTAAAAAGTCAATATTCGATACCTAAAACTTCAATTGTACTACACCTTACTGGCTATTACATCAACTTAGAAGCTTCATCTGTGTTCTACTATGGTGCTTTTAGTGTCTCCGCATATCGCAGCACGCTACATAGCTTTGCAGACGTTAAGTACAACCGTTTCAGAGAGAAGAGCGGCCAATGTGACGATCTGGCTTCAAGTTGATTCGATAACAAATGACGAAAACGGACGGATTTCTCAGGTTTTTACTACATATGAACACTTTTCACATACTCCCGATCAACTCGGCTGCTAGTCCTCCTTTCATGCAGAATCTTAAGGTCCTAGCTCAGGTCCAAGGCATCAAAGCCAGCTAAAAAGTCAATAATCGATACCTAAAACTTGAATTGTACTACTTCTTACTGGGTATTACATCAACTTAGAAGCTTAATCTGTGTTCTACTATGGTGCTTTTAGTGTCTCCGCATACCGCAGCACGCGACATAGCTTTGCAGACGATAAGTACAACCGTTTCAGAGAGAAAAGCGGCCAATGTGACGATCTGGCTTTAAGTCGATTCGATAACAAATGACGAAAATGGACGGATTTCTCAGGTTTTTACTACATATGAACACTTTTCACATACTCCCGTGCAACGCGACTGCTAGTCCTCCTTTCATGCAGAATCATAAAGTCCTAGCTCATGTCCAAGGCAGAAAAGCCAGCTAAAAAGTCAATAGTTGATACCTAAAACTTGAATTGTACTACTTCTTACTGGGTATTACATCAACTTAGAAGCTTAATCTTTGTTCTACTATGGTGCTTTTAGTGTCTTCGCATACCGCAGCACGCGACATAGCTTTGCAGACGATAAGTACAACCGTTTCAGAGAGAAGAGCGGCCAATGTGACGCACTGCTTTAAGTCGATTCGATAATAAATTACGAAAACGGACGGATTTCACAGGTTTTTACTACATATGAACACTTTTCGCATCCTCCCGTGCAACTCGGCTGCTAGTCCTCCTTTCATGCAGAATCTTAAGGTCCTAGCTCATGTCCAAGGCAACAAAGCCAGCTAAAAAGTCAATATTCGATACCTAAAACTTGAATTGTATTACTCCTTACTGGCTATTCCATCAACTTAGAAGCTTCATCTGTGTTCTACTATGGTGCTTTTAGTGTCTTCGCATACCGCAGCACGCGACATAGCTTTGCAGACGATAAGTACAACCGTTTCAGAGAGAAGAGCGGCCAATGTGACGCACTGCTTTAAGTCGATTCGATAATAAATTACGAAAACGGACGGATTTCACAGGTTTTTACTACATATGAACACTTTTCGCATCCTCCCGTGCAACTCGGCTGCTAGTCCTCCTTTCATGCAGAATCTTAAGGTCCTAGCTCATGTCCAAGGCAACAAAGCCAGCTAAAAAGTCAATATTCGATACCTAAAACTTGAATTGTATTACTCCTTACTGGCTATTCCATCAACTTAGAAGCTTCATCTGTGTTCTACTATGGTGCTTTTAGTGTCTCCGCATACCGCAGCACGCGACATAGCTTTGCAGACGATAAGTACAACCGTTTCAGAGAGAAGAGCGGCCAATGTGACGATCTGCCTTCAAGTTGATTCGATAACAAGTGACGAAGTCGGACGGATTTCTCAGGTTTTTACTACATATGAACACTTTTCACATTTTCCCATGCAATTCGGCTGCTAGTCCTCCTTTCATGCAGAATCTTAAAGACATAGATCATGACCAGTGCACCAAAGCCAGCTAAAAAGTCAATTATCGATACCTAAAACTTGAATTGTACTACTTCTTACTGGCTATTACATCAACTTAGAAGCTTCATCTGTGTTCCGCTATGGTGATTTTAGTGCCTCCGCATACCGCAGCACGCGACATAGCTTTGCAGACGATAAGTACAACCGTTTCAGAGAGAAGAGGGGCAAATGTGACCATCTGGCTTTAAGTCGATTCGATAACAAATGACAAAAACGAACGGATTTCTCAGGTTTCTACTACATATGAACACTTTTAACATTGTCCCTTGCAACACGGCTGCTAGTCCTCCTTTCATGCAGAATATTAAGGTCCTAGCTCATGTCCAAGGCACCAAAGCCAGCAAAAAGTCCATAATCGATACCTAAAACCTGAATTGTACTACTTCTAACTATCTATTACATCAACTTAGAAGCTTAATCTGTGTTCTACTATGTTGCTTTTAGTGTCTTCGCATACCACAGCACGCGACATAGCTTTGCAGACGATAAGTACAACCGTTTCAGAGAGAAGAGCGGCCAATGTGACGCACTGCTTTAAGTCGATTCGATAATAAATTACGAAAACGGACGGATTTCTCAGGTTTTTACAACATATGCACACTTTTCGCATCCTCCCGTGCAACTCGGCTACTAGTCCTCCTTTCATGCAGAATCTTAAGGACATATCTCATGACCAAGGCACCAAAGCCAGCTAAAAAGTCAATTATCGATACCTAAAACTTGAATTGTACTACTTCTTACTGGGTATTACATCAACTTAGAAGCTTAATCTGTGTTCTACTATGGTGCTTTTAGTGTCTCCGCATACCGCATCTCGCGACATAGCTTTGCAGACGATAAGTACAACCGTTTCAGAGAGAAGAGCGGCCAATGTGACGATCTGGCTTCAAGTTGATTCGATAACAAATGACGAAATCGGACGGATTTCTCAGGTTTTTACTACATATGAACACTTTTCAAATTCTCCCATGCAATTCGGCTGCTAGTCCTCCTTTCATGCAGAATCTTAAGGACATAGATCATGACCAAGGCACCAAAGCCAGCTAAAAAGTCAATTATCGATACCTAAAACTTGAATTGTACTACTTCTTACTGGCTATTACATCAACTTAGAAGCTTCATCTGTGTTCCGCTATGGTGATTTTAGTGCCTCCGCATACCGCAGCACGCGACATAGCTTTGCAGACGACAAGTACAACCGTTTCAGAGAGAAGAGGGGCAAATGTGACGATCTGGCTTTAAGTCGATTCGATAACAAATGACAAAAACGAACGGATTTCTTAGGTTTTTACTACATATGAACACTTTTAACATTGTCCCTTGCAACTCGGCTGCTAGTCCTCCTTTCATGCAGAATCTTAAGGTCCTAGCTCATGTCCAAGGCACCAAAGCCAGCAAAAAGTCCATAGTCGATACCTAAAACCTGAATTGTACTACTTCTTACTGGCTATTTCATCAACTTAGAAGCTTAATCTGTGTTCTACTATGGTGCTTTTAGTGTCTCCGCATACCGCAGCACGCGACATAGCTTTGCAGACGATAAGTACAACCGTTTCAGAGAGAAGAGCGGCCAATGTGACGATCTGGCTTTAAGTCGATTCGGTAATAAATTACGTAAACGGGCAGATTTCTCAGGATTTTACTACACATGAACACTTTTCGCATTCTCCCGTTCAACTCGGCTGCTAGTCCTCCTTTCATGCAGAATCTTAAGGTCCTAGCTCATGTCCAAGGCACCAAAGCCAGCTAAAAGGTCAATAATCGTTACCTAAAACTTGAATTGTACTACTCCTTACTGGCTATTACATCAACTTAGAAGCTCCATCTGTGCTCCACTATGGTGATTTTAGTGCCTCCGCATACCGCAGCACGCGACATAGCTTTGCAGACGATGAGTACAACCGTTTCAGATAGAGGAGCGGCCAATGTGACGATCTGGCTTTAAGTCGATTCGATAACAAATGACGAAAATGGACGGATTTCTCAGGTTTTTACTACATATAAACACTTATCACATACTCCCGTGCAACGCGGCTGCTAGTCCTCCTCTCATGCAGAATCTTAAGGTCCTAGCTCATGTCCAATGTACCAAAGCCAGCTAAAATGTCAATAATCGATACCTAAAACTTGAATTGTACTACTCCTTACTGGCTATTACATCAACTTAGAAGCTTCATCTGTGTTCTACTATAGTGCTTTTAGTGTCTCCGCATACCGAAGCACGCGACATAGCTTTGCAGACGATAAGTACAACTGTTTCAGAGAGAACAGCGTCCAATGTGACGATCTGGCTTTAAGTCGATTCGATAACAAATGACGAAAACGAACGGATTTCTCAGGTTATTACTACATATGAACACTTTTCACATACTCCCGATCAACTCGGCTGCTAGTCCTCCTTTGCAGAATCTTAAGGTCCTAGCTCAGGTCCAGGGCACCAAAGCCAGCTAAAAAGTCAATAATCGATACCTAAAACTTGAATTGTACTACTTCTGACTGGCTATTACATCAACTTAGAAGCTTCATCTATGTTCTACTATGGTGCTTTTAGTGTCTCCGCATACCGCAGCACGCGACATAGCTTTGCAGACGATAAGTACAACCGTTTCAGAGAGAAGAGTGGCCAATGTGACGATCTGGCTTTAAGTCGATTCGATAACAAATGACGAAAACGAACGGATTTCTCAGGTTTTTACTACATATGAACACTTTTAACATTCTCCCTAGCAACTCGGCTGCTAGCCCTCCTTTCATGCAGAATCTTAAGGTCCTACCTCATGTCCAAGGCACCAAAGCCAGCAAAAAGTCAATAATCGATACCTAAAACTTGAATTATACTACTTCTTACTGGCTATTACATCAACTTAGAAGCTTAATCTGTGTTCTACTATGGTGCTTTTAGTGTCTCCGCATACCGCAGCACGCGACATAGCTTTGCAGACGATAAGTACAACCGTTTCAGAGAGAAGAGCGGCCAATGTGACGATCTGGCTTTAAGTCGATTCGATAATAAATTGCGAAAACTGACGGATTTCTCAGGTTTTTGCTACACATGAACACTTTTCGCATTCTCCCGTCCAACTCGGCTGCTAGTCCTCCTTTCATGCAGAATCTTAAGGTCCTAGCTCATGTCCAAGGCACCAAAGCCAGCTACAAAGTCAATAATCGTTACCTAAAACTTGAATTATACTACTTCTTACTGGCTATTACATCAATTTAGAAGCTTCATCTGTGTTCATTTATGGTGATTTTAGTGTCTCCGCATACCGCAGCACGCGACATAGCTTTGCAGACGATAAGTACAACCGTTTCAGAGAGAAAAGCGGCCAATGTGACGATCTGGCTTTAAGTCGATTCGATAACAAATGACGAAAATGGACGGATGTCTCAGGTTTGTACTACATATAAACACTTTTCACGTACTCCCGTGCAACTCGGCTGCTAGTCCTCCTATCATGCAGAATCTTAAGGTCCTAGCTCATGTCCAAGGCACCAAAGCCAGCTAATAAGTCAATAATCGATACCTAAAACTTGAATTGTACTACTTCTTACTGGCTATTACATCAACTTAGAGGCTTCATCTGTGTTTCGCTATGGTGATTTTAGTGACTCCGCATACCGCAGCACGCGACATAGCTTTGCAGACGATATGTACAACCGTTTCAGAGAGAAGAGGGGCCAATGTGACGATCTGGCTTTAAGTCGATTCGATAACAAATGACGAAAATGGACGGATTTCTCAGGTTTTTACTACATATGAACACTTTTCACATACTACCGTCCAACCCAGCTGCTAGTCCTCCTTCCATGCAGAATCGTAAGGTCCTAGCTCATGTCCAAGGCAACAAAGCCAGCAAAAAGTCCATAATCGATACCAAAAACTTGAATTGTACTACTTCTTACTGGCTATTACATCAACTTAGAAGCTTAATCTGTGTTCTACTATGGTGCTTTCAGTGTCTCCACATACCGCAGCACCGGACATAGCTTTGCAGACGATAAGTACAACCGTTTCAGAGAGAAGAGCGGCCAATGTGACGCACTGCTTTAAGTCGATTCGATAATAAATTACGAAAACGGACGGATTTCTCAGGTTTTTACTACGTATGAACACTTTTCGCATCCTCCCGTGCAACTCGGCTGCTAGTCCTCCTTTCATGCAAAATCTTAAGGTCCTAGCTCATGTCCAAGGCACGAAAGCCAGCTAAAAAGTCAATATTCGACACCTAAAACTTGAATTGTACTACTACTTACTGGCTATTACATCAACTTAGAAGCTTCATCTGTGTTCTACTATGGTGCTTTTAGTGTTTCCGCATACCGCAGCACGCGACAAAGCTGTGCAGACGATAAGTACAACCGTTTCAGAGAGAAGAGCGGCCACTGTGCCTATCTGGCTTTAAGTCGATTCGATAACAAATGACGAAAATAGACGGATTTCTCAGGTTTTTACTACATATGAAAACTTTTCACATACTCCCGTGCAACGCGGCTGCTAGTCCTCCTTTCATGCAGAATCTTAAGGTCCTAGCTCATGTCCAAGGCACAAAAGCCAGCTAAAAAGTCAATAATCGATACCTAAAACTTGAGTTGTACTACTTCTCACTGGCTATCACATCAACTTAGAAGCTTCATCTGTGTTCTACTATGGTGCTTTTAGTGTCTCCGCATACTGCAGCACGCGACATAGCTTTGCAGTCGAAAAGTACAACCGTTTCAGACAGAAGAGGGGCCAATGTGACGATCTGGCTTTAAGTCGATTCGATAACAAATGACGAAAACGGACGGATTTCTCAGGTTTTTACTACATATGAACACTTTTCACATTCTCCCATGCAACCCGGCTGCTAGTCCTCCTTTCATGCAGAATCGTAAGGTCCTAGCTCGTGTCCAAGGCACCAAAGCCAGCTAAAAAGTCAATATTCGATACCTAAAACTTGAATTGTACTACGCCTTACTGGGTATTACATCAACTTAGAAGCTTAATCTGTGTTCTACTATGGTGCTTTTAGTGTCTCCGCATACCGCAGCACGCGACAAAGCTGCGCAGACGATAAGTACAACCGTTTCAGAGAGAAGAGCAGCCAATGTGATGATCTGGCTTTAAGTCGATTCGATAACAAATGACGAATATGGACGGATTTCTCGGGTTTTTACTACATATGAACACTTTTCACATACTCCAGTGCAACGCGGCTGCTACTCCTCCTTTCATGCGGAATCTTAAGGTCCTAGCTCATGTCCAAGGCACAAAAGCCAGCTAAAAAGTCAATATTCGATACCTAAAACTTGAGTTGTACTACTTCTCACTGGCTATCACATCAACTTAGAAGCTTCATCTGTGTTCTACTATGGTGCTTTTAGTGTCTCCGCATATTGCAGCACGCGACATAGCTTTGCAGACGATAAGTACAACCGTTTCAGCGAGGAGAGGGGCCAATGTGACGATCTGGCTTTAAGTCGATTCGATAACAAATGACGAAAACGGACGGATTTCTCAGGTTTTTACTACATATGAACACTTTTTACATTCTCCTGTGCAACTCGGCTGCTTGTCCTCCTTTCGTGCAGAATCGTAAGGTCCTAGCTCTTGACCAAGGCACCAAAGCCAGCAAAAAAGTCAATAATCGATACCTAAATCTTGAATTGTACTACTTCTTACTGGCTATTACATCAACTTTGAAGCTTCATCTGTGTTCTACTATGGTGCTTTTAGTGTCTCCGCATACCGCAGCACGCGACATAGCTTTGCAGACGATAAGTACAACCGTTTCAGAGAGAAGAGCGGCCAATGTGACGCACTGCTTTAAGTCGATTCGATAATAAATTACGAAAACGGACGGATTTCTCAGGTTTTTACTACATATGAACACTTTTCGCATCCTCGAGTGCAACTCGGCTGCTAGTCATCCTTTCATGCAGAATCATAAGGTCCTAGCTCATGTCCAAGGCACCAAAGCCAGCAAAAAGTCCATAATCGACACCAAAAACTTGAATTGTACTACTTCTTACTGGCTATTACATCAACTTAGAAGCTTAATCTGTGTTCTACTATGGTGCTTTTAGTGTCTCCGCATACCGCAGCACCGGACATAGCTTTGCAGACGATAAGTACAACCGTTTCAGAGAGAAGAGCGGCCAATGTGACGCACTGCTTTAAGTCGATTCGATAATAAATTACGAAAACGGACGGATTTTTCAGGTTTTTACTACGTATGAACACTTTTCGCATCCTCCCGTGCAACTCGGCTGCTAGTCCTCCTTTCATGCAAAATCTTAAGGTCCTAGCTCATGTCCAAGGCACCAAAGCCAGCTAAAAAGTCAATATTCGACACCTAAAACTTGAATTGTACTACTCCTTACTGGCTATTACATCAACTTAGAAGCTTCATCTGTGTTCTACTATGGTGCTTTTAGTGTCTCCGCATACTGCAGCACGCGACGTAGCTTTGCAGACGATAAGTACAACCGTTTCAGAGAGAAGAGCGGCCAATGTGACGATCTGGCTTTAAGTCGATTCGATAACAAATGACGAAAATGGACGGATTTCTCAGGTTTTTACTACATATGAACACTTTTCACATACTCCCGTGCAACGCGGCTGCTAGTCCTCCTTTCATGCAGAATCTTAAGGTCCTAGCTCATGTCCAAGGCACAAAAGCCAGCTAAAAAGTCAATAATCGATACCTAAAACTTGAGTTGTACTACTTCTCACTGGCTATCACATCAACTTAGAAGCTTCATCTGTGTTCTACTATGGTGCTTTTAGTGTCTCCGCATACTGCAGCACGCTACATAGCTTTGCAGACGATACGTACAACCGTTTCAGAGAGAAGAGGGGCCAATGTGACGATTTGGCTTTAAGTCGATTCGATAACAAATGACGAAAACGGACGGATTTCTCAGGTTTTTACTACATATGAACACTTTTCACATTCTCCCATGCAACCCGGCTGCTAGTCCTCCTTTCATGCAGAATCGTAAGGTCCTAGCTCATGTCCAAGGCACCAAAGCCAGCTAAAAAGTCAATATTCGATACCTAAAACTTGAATTGTACTACTCCTTACTGGCTATTACATCAACTTAGAAGCTTAATCTGTGTTCTACTATGGTGCTTTTAGTGTCTCCGCATATTGCAGCACGCGACATAGCTTTGCAGACGATAAGTACAACCGTTTCAGCGAGGAGAGGGGCCAATGTGACGATCTGGCTTTAAGTCGATTCGATAACAAATGTCGAAAACGGACGGATTTCTCAGGTTTTTACTACATATGAACACTTTTTACATTCTCCCGTGCAACTCGGCTGCTATTCCTCCTTTCATGCAGAATCGTAAGGTCCTAGCTCTTGACCAAGGCACCAAAGCCAGCAAAAAAGTCAATAATCGATACCTAAATCGTGAATTGTACTACTTCTTACTGGCTATTACATCAACTTTGAAGCTTCATCTGTGTTCTACTATGGTGCTTTTAGTGTCTCCGCATACCGCAGCACGCGACATAGCTTTGCAGACGATAAGTACAACCGTTTCAGAGAGAAGAGCGGCCAATGTGACGCACTGCTTTAAGTCGATTCGATAAGAAATTAAGAAAACGGACGGATTTCTCAGGTTTTTACTACATATGAACACTTTTCGCATCCTCCCGTGCAACTCGGCTGCTAGTCCTCCTTTCATGCAGAATCTTAAGGTCCTAGCTCATGTCCAAGGCACGAAAGCCAGCTAAAAAGTCAATATTCGATACCTAAAACTTGAATTGTACTACCCCTTACTGGATATTACATCAACTTAGAAGCTTAATCTGTGTTCTACTATGGAGCTTTTAGTGTCTCCGCATACCGCAGCACGCGACATAGCTTTGCAGACGATAAGTACAACCGTTTCAGAGAGAAGAGCGGCCAATGTGACGATCAGGCTTCAAGTTGATTCGGTAACAAATGACGAAAACGGACGGATTTCTCAGGTTTTCACTACATATGAACACTTTTCACATACTCCCGTGCAACGCTGCTGCTAGTCCTTCTTTCATGCAGAATATTAAGGTCCTCAGCTCATGTCCAAGGCAACAAAGCCAGCTACAAAGTCAATAATCGATACCTAAAACTTGAATTGTACTACTTCTCACTGGCTATCACATCAACTTAGAAGCTTCATCTGTGTTCTACTATGGTGCTTTTAGTGTCTCCGTATATTGCAGCACACGACATAGCTTTGCAGACGATAAGTACAACCGTTTCAGCGAGGA
Organism: Schistocerca gregaria; assembly: GCF_023897955.1. Taxonomy (NCBI): domain Eukaryota; kingdom Metazoa; phylum Arthropoda; class Insecta; order Orthoptera; family Acrididae; genus Schistocerca; species Schistocerca gregaria. The sequence continues at coordinate 411,837 of NW_026061829.1, forward strand.
GAGGGGCCAATGTGACGATCTGGCTTTAAGTCGATTCGATAACAAATGTCGAAAACGGACGGATTTCTCAGGTTTTTACTACATATGAACACTTTTTACATTCTCCCGTGCAACTCGGCTGCTAGTCCTCCTTTCATGCAGAATCGTAAGGTCCTAGCTCTAGACCAAGGCACCAAAGCCAGCAAAAAAGTCAATAATCGATACCTAAAACTTGAATTGTACTACTTCTTACTTGCTATTACATCAACTTAGAAGCTTAATCTGTGTTCTACTATGGTGCTTTTGGTGTCTCCGCATACCGCAGCAGGCGACATAGCTGTGCAGACGATTAGTACAACCGTTTCAGAGAGTAGAGCGGCCAATGTGACGATCTGGCTTTAAGCCGATTCAATAAAAAATGACGAAAATGGACGGAGTTCTCAGGATTTTTACTACATATGAACACTTTTCACATACTCCCGTGCAACGCGGCTGCTAGTCCTCCTTTCATGCGGAATCTTAAGGTCCTAGCCCTTGTCCAAGGCAGCAAAGCCAGCTACAAAGTCAATAATCGATACCTAAAAGTCGAGTTGTACTACTTCTCACTTGCTATCACATCAACTTAGAAGCTTCATCTGTGTTCTACTATGGTGCTTTTAGTGTCTCCGCATACTGCAGCACGCTACATAGCTTTGCAGACGATACGTACAACCGTTTCAGAGAGAAGAGGGGCCAATGTGACGATCTGGCTTTAAGTCGATTCGATAACAAATGACGAAAACGGACGGATTTCTCAGGTTTTTACTACATATGAACACTTTTCACATTCTCCCATGCAACCCGGCTGCTAGTCCTCCTTTCATGCAGAATCGTAAGGTCCTAGCTCATGTCCAAGGCACCAAAGCCAGCTAAAAAGTCAATATTCGATACCTAAAACTTGAATTGTACTACTCCTTACTGGCTATTACATCAACTTAGAAGCTTAATCTGTGTTCTACTATGGTGCTTTTAGTGTCTCCGCATACCGCAGCACGCGACAAAGCTGTGCAGACGATAAGTACAACCGTTTCAGAGAGAAGAGCAGCCAATGTGACGATCTGGCTTTAAGTCGATTCGATAACAAATGACGAAAATGGACGGATTTCTCGGGTTTTTACTACATATGAACACTTTTCACATACTCCCGTGCAACGCGGCTGCTACTCCTCCTTTCATGCGGAATCTTAAGGTCCTAGCTCATGTCCAAGGCACAAAAGCCAGCTAAAAAGTCAATATTCGATACCTAAAACTTGAGTTGTACTACTTCTCACTGGCTATCACATCAACTTAGAAGCTTCATCTGTGTTCTACTATGGTGCTTTTAGTGTCTCCGCATATTGCAGCACGCGACATAGCTTTGCAGACGATAAGTACAACCGTTTCAGCGAGGAGAGGGGCCAATGTGACGATCTGGCTTTAAGTCGATTCGATAACAAATGTCGAAAACGGACGGATTTCTCAGGTTTTTACTACATGTGAACACTTTTTACATTCTCCCGTGCAACTCGGCTGCTAGTCCTCCTTTCATGCAGAATCGTAAGGTCCTAGCTCTTGACCAAGGCACCAAAGCCAGCAAAAAAGTCAATAATCGATACCTAAATCTTGAATTGTACTACTTCTTACTGGCTATTACATCAACTTTGAAGCTTCATCTGTGTTCTACTATGGTGCTTTTAGTGTCTCCGCATACCGCAGCACGCGACATAGCTTTCCAGACGATAAGTACAACCGTTTCAGAGAGAAGAGCGGCCAATGTGACGCACTGCTTTAAGTCGATTCGATAAGAAATTACGAAAACGGGCGGATTTCTCAGGTTTTTACTACATATGAACACTTTTCGCATCCTCCCGTGCAACTCGGCTGCTAGTCCTCCTTTCATGCAGAGTCTTAAGGTCCTAGCTCATGTCCAAGGCACCAAAGCCATTTAAAAAGTCAATATTCGATACCTAAACGTGAATTGTACTGAAACTTCCTGGCAGATTAAAACTGTGTGCCCGACCGAGACTCGAACTCGGGACCTTTGCCTTTCGCGGGCAAGTGCTCTACCAACTGAGCTACCGAAGCACGTCTCACGCCCGGTACTCACAGCTTTACTTCTGCCAGTATCCGTCTCCTACCTTCCAAACTTTACAGAAGCAGTGAGTACCGGGCGTGAGTCGTGCTTCGGTAGCTCAGTTGGTAGAGCACTTGCCCGCGAAAGGCAAAGGTCCTGAGTTCGAGTCTCGGTCGGGCACACAGTTTTAATCTGCCAGGAAGTTTCATATCAGCGCACACTCCGCTGCAGAGTGATAATCTCATTCTGGAAACATCCCCCAGGCTGTGGCTAAGCCATGTCTCCGCAATATCCTTTCTTTCAGGAGTGCTAGTTCTGCAAGGTTCGCAGAAGAGCTTCTGTAAAGTTTGGAAGGTAGGAGACGGATACTGGCAGAAGTAAAGCTGTGAGTACCGGGCGTGAGTCGTGCTTCGGTAGCTCAGTTGGTAGAGCACTTGCCCGCGAAAGGCAAAGGTCCCGAGTTCGAGTCTCGGTCGGGCACACAGTTTTAATCTGCCAGGAAGTTTCATATCAGCGCACACTCCGCTGCAGAGTGATAATCTCATTCTGGAAACATCCCCCAGGCTGTGGCTAAGCCATGTCTCCGCAATATCCTTTCTTTCAGGAGTGCTAGTTCTGCAAGGTTCGCAGAAGAGCTTCTGTAAAGTTTGGAAGGTAGGAGACGGATACTGGCAGAAGTAAAGCTGTGAGTACCGGGCGTGAGTCGTGCTTCGGTAGCTCAGTTGGTAGAGCACTTGCCCGCGAAAGGCAAAGGTCCTGAGTTCGAGTCTCGGTCGGGCACACAGTTTTAATCTGCCAGGAAGTTTCATATCAGCGCACACTCCGCTGCAGAGTGATAATCTCATTCTGGAAACATCCCCCAGGCTGTGGCTAAGCCATGTCTCCGCAATATCCTTTCTTTCAGGAGTGCTAGTTCTGCAAGGTTCGCAGAAGAGCTTCTGTAAAGTTTGGAAGGTAGGAGACGGATACTGGCAGAAGTAAAGCTGTGAGTACCGGGCGTGAGTCGTGCTTCGGTAGCTCAGTTGGTAGAGCACTTGCCCGCGAAAGGCAAAGGTCCCGAGTTCGAGTCTCGGTCGGGCACACAGTTTTAATCTGCCAGGAAGTTTCATATCAGCGCACACTCCGCTGCAGAGTGATAATCTCATTCTGGAAACATCCCCCAGGCTGTGGCTAAGCCATGTCTCCGCAATATCCTTTCTTTCAGGAGTGCTAGTTCTGCAAGGTTCGCAGAAGAGCTTCTGTAAAGTTTGGAAGGTAGGAGACGGATACTGGCAGAAGTAAAGCTGTGAGTACCGGGCGTGAGTCGTGCTTCGGTAGCTCAGTTGGTAGAGCACTTGCCCGCGAAAGGCAAAGGTCCCGAGTTCGAGTCTCGGTCGGGCACACAGTTTTAATCTGCCAGGAAGTTTCATATCAGCGCACACTCCGCTGCAGAGTGATAATCTCATTCTGGAAACATCCCCCAGGCTGTGGCTAAGCCATGTCTCCGCAATATCCTTTCTTTCAGGAGTGCTAGTTCTGCAAGGTTCGCAGAAGAGCTTCTGTAAAGTTTGGAAGGTAGGAGACGGATACTGGCAGAAGTAAAGCTGTGAGTACCGGGCGTGAGTCGTGCTTCGGTAGCTCAGTTGGTAGAGCACTTGCCCGCGAAAGGCAAAGGTCCCGAGTTCGAGTCTCGGTCGGGCACACAGTTTTAATCTGCCAGGAAGTTTCATATCAGCGCACACTCCGCTGCAGAGTGATAATCTCATTCTGGAAACATCCCCCAGGCTGTGGCTAAGCCATGTCTCCGCAATATCCTTTCTTTCAGGAGTGCTAGTTCTGCAAGGTTCGCAGAAGAGCTTCTGTAAAGTTTGGAAGGTAGGAGACGGTTACTGGCAGAAGTAAAGCTGTGAGTACCGGGCGTGAGTCGTGCTTCGGTAGCTCAGTTGGTAGAGCACTTGCCCGCGAAAGGCAAAGGTCCCGAGTTCGAGTCTCGGTCGGGCACACAGTTTTAATCTGCCAGGAAGTTTCATATCAGCGCACACTCCGCTGCAGAGTGATAATCTCATTCTGGAAACATCCCCCAGGCTGTGGCTAAGCCATGTCTCCGCAATATCCTTTCTTTCAGGAGTGCTAGTTCTGCAAGGTTCGCAGAAGAGCTTCTGTAAAGTTTGGAAGGTAGGAGACGGATACTGGCAGAAGTAAAGCTGTGAGTACCGGGCGTGAGTCGTGCTTCGGTAGCTCAGTTGGTAGAGCACTTGCCCGCGAAAGGCAAAGGTCCCGAGTTCGAGTCTCGGTCGGGCACACAGTTTTAATCTGCCAGGAAGTTTCATATCAGCGCACACTCCGCTGCAGAGTGATAATCTCATTCTGGAAACATCCCCCAGGCTGTGGCTAAGCCATGTCTCCGCAATTTCCTTTCTTTCAGGAGTGCTAGTTCTGCAAGGTTCGCAGAAGAGCTTCTGTAAAGTTTGGAAGGTAGGAGACGGATACTGGCAGAAGTAAAGCTGTGAGTACCGGGCGTGAGTCGTGCTTCGGTAGCTCAGTTGGTAGAGCACTTGCCCGCGAAAGGCAAAGGTCCCGAGTTCGAGTCTCGGTCGGGTACACAGTTTTAATCTGCCAGGAAGTTTCATATCAGCGCACACTCCGCTGCAGAGTGATAATCTCATTCTGGAAACATCCCCCAGGCTGTGGCTAAGCCATGTCTCCGCAATATCCTTTCTTTCAGGAGTGCTAGTTCTGCAAGGTTCGCAGAAGAGCTTCTGTAAAGTTTGGAAGGTAGGAGACGGATACTGGCAGAAGTAAAGCTGTGAGTACCGGGCGTGAGTCGTGCTTCGGTAGCTCAGTTGGTAGAGCACTTGCCCGCGAAAGGCAAAGGTCCCGAGTTCGAGTCTCGGTCGGGCACACAGTTTTAATCTACCAGGAAGTTTCATATCAGCGCACACTCCGCTGCAGAGTGATAATCTCATTCTGGAAACATCCCCCAGGCTGTGGCTAAGCCATGTCTCCGCAATATCCTTTCTTTCAGGAGTGCTAGTTCTGCAAGGTTCGCAGAAGAGCTTCTGTAAAGTTTGGAAGGTAGGAGACGGATACTGGCAGAAGTAAAGCTGTGAGTACCGGGCGTGAGTCGTGCTTCGGTAGCTCAGTTGGTAGAGCACTTGCCCGCGAAAGGCAAAGGTCCCGAGTTCGAGTCTCGGTCGGGCACACAGTTTTAATCTGCCAGGAAGTTTCATATCAGCGCACACTCCGCTGCAGTGTGATAATCTCATTCTGGAAACATCCCCCAGGCTGTGGCTAAGCCATGTCTCCGCAATATCCTTTCTTTTAGGAGTGCTAGTTCTGCAAGGTTCGCAGAAGAGCTTCTGTAAAGTTTGGAAGGTAGGAGACGGATACTGGCAGAAGTAAAGCTGTGAGTACCGGGCGTGAGTCGTGCTTCGGTAGCTCAGTTGGTAGAGCACTTGCCCGCGAAAGGCAAAGGTCCCGAGTTCGAGTCTCGGTCGGGCACACAGTTTTAATCTGCCAGGAAGTTTCATATCAGCGCACACTCCGCTGCAGAGTGATAATCTCATTCTGGAAACATCCCCCAGGCTGTGGCTAAGCCATGTCTCCGCAATATCCTTTCTTTCAGGAGTGCTAGTTCTGCAAGGTTCGCAGAAGAGCTTCTGTAAAGTTTGGAAGGTAGGAGACGGATACTGGCAGAAGTAAAGCTGTGAGTACCGGGCGTGAGTCGTGCTTCGGTAGCTCAGTTGGTAGAGCACTTGCCCGCGAAAGGCAAAGGTCCCGAGTTCGAGTCTCGGTCGGGCACACAGTTTTAATCTGCCAGGAAGTTTCATATCAGCGCACACTCCGCTGCAGAGTGATAATCTCATTCTGGAAACATCCCCCAGGCTGTGGCTAAGCCATGTCTCCGCAATATCCTTTCTTTCAGGAGTGCTAGTTCTGCAAGGTTCGCAGAAGAGCTTCTGTAAAGTTTGGAAGGTAGGAGACGGATACTGGCAGAAGTAAAGCTGTGAGTACCGGGCGTGAGTCGTGCTTCGGTAGCTCAGTTGGTAGAGCACTTGCCCGCGAAAGGCAAAGGTCCCGAGTTCGAGTCTCGGTCGGGCACACAGTTTTAATCTGCCAGGAAGTTTCATATCAGCGCACACTCCGCTGCAGAGTGATAATCTCATTCTGGAAACATCCCCCAGGCTGTGGCTAAGCCATGTCTCCGCAATATCCTTTCTTTCAGGAGTGCTAGTTCTGCAAGGTTCGCAGAAGAGCTTCTGTAAAGTTTGGAAGGTAGGAGACGGTTACTGGCAGAAGTAAAGCTGTGAGTACCGGGCGTGAGTCGTGCTTCGGTAGCTCAGTTGGTAGAGCACTTGCCCGCGAAAGGCAAAGGTCCCGAGTTCGAGTCTCGGTCGGGCACACAGTTTTAATCTGCCAGGAAGTTTCATATCAGCGCACACTCCGCTGCAGAGTGATAATCTCATTCTGGAAACATCCCCCAGGCTGTGGCTAAGCCATGTCTCCGCAATATCCTTTCTTTCAGGAGTGCTAGTTCTGCAAGGTTCGCAGAAGAGCTTCTGTAAAGTTTGGAAGGTAGGAGACGGATACTGGCAGAAGTAAAGCTGTGAGTACCGGGCGTGAGTCGTGCTTCGGTAGCTCAGTTGGTAGAGCACTTGCCCGCGAAAGGCAAAGGTCCCGAGTTCGAGTCTCGGTCGGGCACACAGTTTTAATCTGCCAGGAAGTTTCATATCAGCGCACACTCCGCTGCAGAGTGATAATCTCATTCTGGAAACATCCCCCAGGCTGTGGCTAAGCCATGTCTCCGCAATATCCTTTCTTTCAGGAGTGCTAGTTCTGCAAGGTTCGCAGAAGAGCTTCTGTAAAGTTTGGAAGGTAGGAGACGGATACTGGCAGAAGTAAAGCTGTGAGTACCGGGCGTGAGTCGTGCTTCGGTAGCTCAGTTGGTAGAGCACTTGCCCGCGAAAGGCAAAGGTCCCGAGTTCGAGTCTCGGTCGGGTACACAGTTTTAATCTGCCAGGAAGTTTCATATCAGCGCACACTCCGCTGCAGAGTGATAATCTCATTCTGGAAACATCCCCCAGGCTGTGGCTAAGCCATGTCTCCGCAATATCCTTTCTTTCAGGAGTGCTAGTTCTGCAAGGTTCGCAGAAGAGCTTCTGTAAAGTTTGGAAGGTAGGAGACGGATACTGGCAGAAGTAAAGCTGTGAGTACCGGGCGTGAGTCGTGCTTCGGTAGCTCAGTTGGTAGAGCACTTGCCCGCGAAAGGCAAAGGTCCCGAGTTCGAGTCTCGGTCGGGCACACAGTTTTAATCTACCAGGAAGTTTCATATCAGCGCACACTCCGCTGCAGAGTGATAATCTCATTCTGGAAACATCCCCCAGGCTGTGGCTAAGCCATGTCTCCGCAATATCCTTTCTTTCAGGAGTGCTAGTTCTGCAAGGTTCGCAGAAGAGCTTCTGTAAAGTTTGGAAGGTAGGAGACGGATACTGGCAGAAGTAAAGCTGTGAGTACCGGGCGTGAGTCGTGCTTCGGTAGCTCAGTTGGTAGAGCACTTGCCCGCGAAAGGCAAAGGTCCCGAGTTCGAGTCTCGGTCGGGCACACAGTTTTAATCTGCCAGGAAGTTTCATATCAGCGCACACTCCGCTGCAGAGTGATAATCTCATTCTGGAAACATCCCCCAGGCTGTGGCTAAGCCATGTCTCCGCAATATCCTTTCTTTCAGGAGTGCTAGTTCTGCAAGGTTCGCAGAAGAGCTTCTGTAAAGTTTGGAAGGTAGGAGACGGATACTGGCAGAAGTAAAGCTGTGAGTACCGGGCGTGAGTCGTGCTTCGGTAGCTCAGTTGGTAGAGCACTTGCCCGCGAAAGGCAAAGGTCCCGAGTTCGAGTCTCGGTCGGGCACACAGTTTTAATCTGCCAGGAAGTTTCATATCAGCGCACACTCCGCTGCAGAGTGATAATCTCATTCTGGAAACATCCCCCAGGCTGTGGCTAAGCCATGTCTCCGCAATATCCTTTCTTTCAGGAGTGCTAGTTCTGCAAGGTTCGCAGAAGAGCTTCTGTAAAGTTTGGAAGGTAGGAGACGGATACTGGCAGAAGTAAAGCTGTGAGTACCGGGCGTGAGTCGTGCTTCGGTAGCTCAGTTGGTAGAGCACTTGCCCGCGAAAGGCAAAGGTCCCGAGTTCGAGTCTCGGTCGGGCACACAGTTTTAATCTGCCAGGAAGTTTCATATCAGCGCACACTCCGCTGCAGAGTGATAATCTCATTCTGGAAACATCCCCCAGGCTGTGGCTAAGCCATGTCTCCGCAATATCCTTTCTTTCAGGAGTGCTAGTTCTGCAAGGTTCGCAGAAGAGCTTCTGTAAAGTTTGGAAGGTAGGAGACGGATACTGGCAGAAGTAAAGCTGTGAGTACCGGGCGTGAGTCGTGCTTCGGTAGCTCAGTTGGTAGAGCACTTGCCCGCGAAAGGCAAAGGTCCCGAGTTCGAGTCTCGGTCGGGCACACAGTTTTAATCTGCCAGGAAGTTTCATATCAGCGCACACTCCGCTGCAGAGTGATAATCTCATTCTGGAAACATCCCCCAGGCTGTGGCTAAGCCATGTCTCCGCAATATCCTTTCTTTCAGGAGTGCTAGTTCTGCAAGGTTCGCAGAAGAGCTTCTGTAAAGTTTGGAAGGTAGGAGACGGATACTGGCAGAAGTAAAGCTGTGAGTACCGGGCGTGAGTCGTGCTTCGGTAGCTCAGTTGGTAGAGCACTTGCCCGCGAAAGGCAAAGGTCCCGAGTTCGAGTCTCGGTCGGGCACACAGTTTTAATCTGCCAGGAAGTTTCATATCAGCGCACACTCCGCTGCAGAGTGATAATCTCATTCTGGAAACATCCCCCAGGCTGTGGCTAAGCCATGTCTCCGCAATATCCTTTCTTTCAGGAGTGCTAGTTCTGCAAGGTTCGCAGAAGAGCTTCTGTAAAGTTTGGAAGGTAGGAGACGGTTACTGGCAGAAGTAAAGCTGTGAGTACCGGGCGTGAGTCGTGCTTCGGTAGCTCAGTTGGTAGAGCACTTGCCCGCGAAAGGCAAAGGTCCCGAGTTCGAGTCTCGGTCGGGCACACAGTTTTAATCTGCCAGGAAGTTTCATATCAGCGCACACTCCGCTGCAGAGTGATAATCTCATTCTGGAAACATCCCCCAGGCTGTGGCTAAGCCATGTCTCCGCAATATCCTTTCTTTCAGGAGTGCTAGTTCTGCAAGGTTCGCAGAAGAGCTTCTGTAAAGTTTGGAAGGTAGGAGACGGATACTGGCAGAAGTAAAGCTGTGAGTACCGGGCGTGAGTCGTGCTTCGGTAGCTCAGTTGGTAGAGCACTTGCCCGCGAAAGGCAAAGGTCCCGAGTTCGAGTCTCGGTCGGGCACACAGTTTTAATCTGCCAGGAAGTTTCATATCAGCGCACACTCCGCTGCAGAGTGATAATCTCATTCTGGAAACATCCCCCAGGCTGTGGCTAAGCCATGTCTCCGCAATATCCTTTCTTTCAGGAGTGCTAGTTCTGCAAGGTTCGCAGAAGAGCTTCTGTAAAGTTTGGAAGGTAGGAGACGGATACTGGCAGAAGTAAAGCTGTGAGTACCGGGCGTGAGTCGTGCTTCGGTAGCTCAGTTGGTAGAGCACTTGCCCGCGAAAGGCAAAGGTCCCGAGTTCGAGTCTCGGTCGGGTACACAGTTTTAATCTGCCAGGAAGTTTCATATCAGCGCACACTCCGCTGCAGAGTGATAATCTCATTCTGGAAACATCCCCCAGGCTGTGGCTAAGCCATGTCTCCGCAATATCCTTTCTTTCAGGAGTGCTAGTTCTGCAAGGTTCGCAGAAGAGCTTCTGTAAAGTTTGGAAGGTAGGAGACGGATACTGGCAGAAGTAAAGCTGTGAGTACCGGGCGTGAGTCGTGCTTCGGTAGCTCAGTTGGTAGAGCACTTGCCCGCGAAAGGCAAAGGTCCCGAGTTCGAGTCTCGGTCGGGCACACAGTTTTAATCTGCCAGGAAGTTTCATATCAGCGCACACTCCGCTGCAGAGTGATAATCTCATTCTGGAAACATCCCCCAGGCTGTGGCTAAGCCATGTCTCCGCAATATCCTTTCTTTCAGGAGTGCTAGTTCTGCAAGGTTCGCAGAAGAGCTTCTGTAAAGTTTGGAAGGTAGGAGACGGATACTGGCAGAAGTAAAGCTGTGAGTACCGGGCGTGAGTCGTGCTTCGGTAGCTCAGTTGGTAGAGCACTTGCCCGCGAAAGGCAAAGGTCCCGAGTTCGAGTCTCGGTCGGGCACACAGTTTTAATCTGCCAGGAAGTTTCATATCAGCGCACACTCCGCTGCAGAGTGATAATCTCATTCTGGAAACATCCCCCAGGCTGTGGCTAAGCCATGTCTCCGCAATATCCTTTCTTTCAGGAGTGCTAGTTCTGCAAGGTTCGCAGAAGAGCTTCTGTAAAGTTTGGAAGGTAGGAGACGGATACTGGCAGAAGTAAAGCTGTGAGTACCGGGCGTGAGTCGTGCTTCGGTACCTCAGTTGGTAGAGCACTTGCCCGCGAAAGGCAAAGGTCCCGAGTTCGAGTCTCGGTCGGGCACACAGTTTTAATCTGCCAGGAAGTTTCATATCAGCGCACACTCCGCTGCAGAGTGATAATCTCATTCTGGAAACATCCCCCAGGCTGTGGCTAAGCCATGTCTCCGCAATATCCTTTCTTTCAGGAGTGCTAGTTCTGCAAGGTTCGCAGAAGAGCTTCTGTAAAGTTTGGAAGGTAGGAGACGGATACTGGCAGAAGTAAAGCTGTGAGTACCGGGCGTGAGTCGTGCTTCGGTAGCTCAGTTGGTAGAGCACTTGCCCGCGAAAGGCAAAGGTCCCGAGTTCGAGTCTCGGTCGGGCACACAGTTTTAATCTGCCAGGAAGTTTCATATCAGCGCACACTCCGCTGCAGAGTGATAAACTCATTCTGGTGATTTGTACTGCTCCTAACTGGCTATTACATCAACTTAGAAGCTTAATCTGTGTTCTACTATGGTGCTTTTAGTGTCTCCGCATACCGCAGCACGCGACATAGCTTTGCAGACGATAAGTACAACCGTTTCAGAGAGGAGAGCGGCCAATGTGACGATCTGGCTTCAAGTTAATTCGATAACAAATGATGAAAACGGACGGATTTCTCAGGTTTTTACTACATATGAACACTTTTCACATTCTCCCATGCAACTCGGCTGCTAGTCCTCCTTTCATGCTGAATCTTAAGGACATAGCTCATGACCAAGGCACCAAAGCCAGCTAAAAAGTCAATAATCGATACCTAAAACTTGAGTTGTACTACTTCTCACTGGCTATCACATCAACTTAGATGCTTCATCTGTGTTCTACTATGGTGCTTTTAGTGTCTCCGCATACTGCAGCACGCTACATAGCTTTGCAGACGATACGTACAACCGTTTCAGAGAGAAGAGGGGCCAATGTGACGATCTGGCTTTAAGTCGATTCGATAACAAATGACGAAAACGGACGGATTTTTCAGGTTTTTACTACATATGAACACTTTTCACATTCTCCCATGCAACCCGGCTGCTAGTCCTCCTTTCATGCAGAATCGTAAGGTCCTAGCTCATGTCCAAGGCACCAAAGCCAGCTAAAAAGTCAATATTCCATACCTAAAACTTGAATTGTACTACTCCTTACTGGCTATTACATCAACTTAGAAGCTTAATCTGTGTTCTACTATGGTGCTTTTAGTGTCTCCGCATACCGCAGCACCGGACATAGCTTTGCAGACGATAAGTACAACCGTTTCAGAGAGAAGAGCGGCCAATGTGACGCACTGCTTTAAGTCGATTCGATAATAAATTACGAAAACGGACGGATTTCTCAGGTTTTTACTACGTATGAACACTTTTCGCATCCTCCCGTGCAACTCGGCAGCTAGTCCTCCTTCCATGCAAAATCTTAAGGTCCTAGCTCATGTCCAAGGCACCAAAGCCAGCTAAAAAGTCAATATTCGACACCTAAAACTTGAATTGTACTACTCCTTACTGGCTATTACATCAACTTAGAAGCTTCATCTGTGTTCTACTATGGTGCTTTTAGTGTTTCCGCATACCGCAGCACGCGACAAAGCTGTGCAGACGATAAGTACAACCGTTTCAGAGAGAAGAGCGGACAATGTGACGATCTGGCTTTTAGTCGATTCGATAACAAATGACGAAAATGGACGGATTTCTCAGGTTTTTACTACATATGAACACTTTTCACATACTCCCGTGCAACGCGGCTGCTAGTCCTCCTTTCATGCAGAATCTTAAGGTCCTAGCTCATGTCCAAGGCACAAAAGCCAGCTAAAAAGTCAATAATCGATACCTAAAACTTGAGTTGTACTACTTCTCACTGGCTATCACATCAACTTAGAAGGTTCATCTGTGTTCTACTATGGTGCTTTTAGTGTCTCCGCATACTGCAGCACGCGACATAGCTTTGCAGTCGAAAAGTACAACCGTTTCAGACAGAAGAGCGGCCAATGTGACGCACTGCTTGAAGTCGATTCGATAATAAATTACGAAAACGGACGGATTCCTCACGTTTTTACTACATATGTACACTTTTCGCATCCTCCCGTGCAACTCGGCTGCTAGTCCTCCTTTCATGCAGAATCTTAAGGTCCTCGCTCATGTCCAATGCACCAAAGCCAGCGAAAAAGTCAATAATCGATACCTAAAACTTGAATTGTACTACTTCTTACTTGCTATTACATCAACTTAGAAGCTTAATCTGTGTTCTACTATGGTGCTTTTAGTGTCTCCGCATACCGCAGCAGGCGACATAGCTGTGCAGACGATAAGTACAACCGTTTCAGAGAGTAGAGCGGCCAATGTGACGATCTGGCTTTAAGTCGATTCAATAAAAAATGACGAAAATGGACGGAGTTCTCAGGATTTTTACTACATATGAACACTTTTCACATACTCCCGTGCAACGCGGCTGCTAGTCCTCCTTTCATGCGGAATCTTAAGGTCCTAGCCCTTGTCCAAGGCAGCAAAGCCAGCTACAAAGTCAATAATCGATACCTAAAAGTCGAGTTGTACTACTTCTCACTGTCTATCACATCAACTTAGAAGCTTCATCTGTGTTCTACTATGGTGCTTTTAGTGTCTCCGCATACTGCAGCACGCTACATAGCTTTGCAGACGATACGTACAACCGTTTCAGAGAGAAGAGGGGCCAATGTGACGATCTGGCTTTAAGCCGATTCGATAACAAATGACGAAAACGGACGGATTTCTCAGGTTTTTACTACATATGAACACTTTTCACATTCTCCCATGTAACCCGGCTGCTAGTCCTCCTTTCATGCAGAATCGTAAGGTCCTAGCTCATGTCCAAGGCACCAAAGCCAGCTAAAAAGTCAATATTCGATACCTAAAACTTGAATTGTACTACTCCTTACTGGCTATTACATCAACTTAGAAGCTTAATCTGTGTTCTACTATGGTGCTTTTAGTGTCTCCGCATACCGCAGCACGCGACAAAGCTGTGCAGACGATAAGTACAACCGTTTCAGAGAGAAGAGCAGCCAATGTGACGATCTGGCTTTAAGTCGATTCGATAACAAATGACGAAAATGGACGGATTTCTCGGGTTTTTACTACATATGAACACCTTTCACATACTCCCGTGCAACGCGGCTGCTACTCCTCCTTTCATGCAGAATCGTAAGGTCCTAGCTCTTGACCAAGTCACCAAAGCCAGCAAAAAAGTCAATAATCGATACCTAAATCTTGAATTGTACTACTTCTTACTGGCTATTACATTAACTTTGAAGCTTCACCTGTGTTCTACTATGGTGCTTTTAGTGTCTCCGCATACCGCAGCACGCGACATAGCTTTGCAGACGATAAGTACAACCGTTTCAGCGAGGAGAGGGGCCAATGTGACGATCTGGCTTTAAGTCGATTCGATAACAAATGTCGAAAACGGACGGATTTCTCAGGTTTTTACTACATATGAACACTTTTTACATTCTCCCGTGCAACTCGGCTGCTAGTCCTCCTTTCATGCAGAATCGTAAGGTCCTAGCTCTTGACCAAGTCACCAAAGCCAGCAAAAAAGTCAATAATCGATACCTAAATCTTGAATTGTACTACTTCTTACTGGCTATTACATCAACTTTGAAGCTTCACCTGTGTTCTACTATGGTGCTTTTAGTGTCTCCGCATACCGCAGCACGCGACATAGCTTTGCAGACGATAAGTACAACCGTTTCAGACAGAAGAGCGGCCAATGTGACGCACTGCTTTAAGTCGATTCGATAAGAAATTAAGAAAACGGACGGATTTCTCAGGTTTTTACTACATATGAACACTTTTCGCATCCTCCCGTGCAACTCGGCTGCTAGTCCTCCTTTCATGCAGAATCTTAAGGTCCTAGCTCATGTCCAAGGCACGAAAGCCAGCTAAAAAGTCAATATTCGATACCTAAAACTTGAATTGTACTACTCCTTACTGGCTATTACATCAACTTAGAAGCTTCATCTGTGTTCTACTATGGTGCTTTTAGTGTCTCCGCATACCGCAGCACGCGACATAGCTTTGCAGACGATAAGTACAACCGTTTCAGAGAGAAGAGAGGCCAATGTGACGATCTGGCTTTAAGTCGATACGATAAAAAGTGGCGAAACCGGTCAGATTTCTCAGGTTTTTACTACATATGAACACTTTTCACATTCTCCCATGCAACTCGGCTGCTAGTCCTCCTTTCATGCTGAATCTTAAGGACATAGCTCATGACCAAGGCACCGAAGCCAGCTAAAAAGTCAATAATCGATACCTAAAACTTGAATTGTACTACTTCTTACTGGCTATTACATCAACTTAGAAGCTTCATCTGTGTTCCACTATGGTGATTTTAGTGTCTCCGCATATCGCAGCACGCGACATAGCTTTGCAGACGATAAGTACAACCGTTTCAGAGAGGAGAGCGACCAATGTGACGATCTGGCTTTGAGTCGATTCGATAACAAATGACGAAAACGAACGGATTTCTCAGGTTTTTAATACATATGAACACTTTTCACATTCTCCCGTGCAACTCGGCTGCTAGTCCTTGTTTCATGCAGAATCTTAAGGCCCCAGCTCATGTCCAAAGCACCAAAGAAGGGTAAAAAGTCATTAATCGATACCTAAATCTTGAATTGTACTACTTCTTACTGGCTATTACATCAACTTAGAAGCTTCATCTGTGTTCTACTATGGTGCTTTATGTATCCCCGCATACCGCAGCACACGACATAGCTTTGCAGACGATAAGTACAACCGTTTCAGAGAGAAGAGCGGCCAATGTAACGATCTGGCTTTAAGTCGATTCGATAACAAATGACGAAAACGGACGGATTTCTCAGTTTTTTACTACATATGAACAATTTTTACATTCTCCCGTGCAACTCGGCTGCTAGTCCTTCTTTCATGCAGAATCGTAAGGTCCTAGCTCATGTCCGAGTCACCAAAGCCAGCAAAAAAGTCAATAATCGATACCTAAATCTTGAATTGTTCTCCTTCTTACTGGCTATTACATCAACTTTGAAGCTTCATCTGTGTTCTACTATGGTGCTTTTAGTGTCTCCGCATACCGCAGCACGCGACATAGCTTTGCAGACGATAAGTACAACCGTTTCAGAGAGAAGAGCGGCCAATGTGACGATCTGGCTTTAAGTCGATTCGATAATAAATGACGAAAACGGACGGATTTCTAAGGTTTTTACCACATATGAACACTTTTTACATTATCCCGTTTAACTCGGCTGCTAGTCCTACTTTCATGCAGAATCGTAAGGTCCTAGATCATGTCCAAGGCACCAAAGCCAGCAAAAAAGTCAATAATCGATACCTAAATCTTGAATTGTACTACTTCTTACTGGCTATTACATCAACTTAGAAGCTTCATCAGTGTTCCACTATGATGATTTTAGTGTCACCGCATACCGCAGCACGCGACATAGCTTTGCAGACGATAAGAACAACCGTTTCAGAGAGAAGAGGGGCCAATGTGACGATCTGGCTTTAAGTCGATTCGATAACAAATGACGAAAATGGACGGATTTCTCAGGTTTTTACTACATATGAACACTTTTCACTTACTCCCGTGTAACGCGGCTGCTAGTCCTCCTTTCATGCAGAATCGTAAGGTCCTAGCTCATGTCCAAGGCACCAAAGCTAGCAAAAAAGTCAATAATCGATACCTAAATCTTGAATTGTACTACTTCTTACTGGCTTTTACATCAACTTTGAAGCTTCATCTGTGTTCTACTATGGTGCTTTTAGTGTCTCTTCATACCGCAGCACGCGACATAGCTTTGCAAACGATAAGTACAACCGTTTCAGAGAGAAGAGCGGCAAATGTGACGCACTGCTTTATGTCGATTTGTTAATAAATTACGAAAACGGACGGATTTCTCAGGTTTTTACTACATATGAACACTTTTCGCATCCTCCCGTGCAACTCGGCTGCTAGTCCTCCTTTCATGCAGAGTCTTAAGGTCCTAGCTCATGTCCAAGGCACCAAAGCCAGCTAAAAAGTCAATATTCGATACCTAAAACGTGAATTTTACTACTCCTTACTGGCTATTACATCAACTTAGAAGCTTAATCTGTGTTCCACAATGGTGCTTTTAGTGTCTCCGCAAACCGCAGCACGCGACATAGCTTTGCAGACGATAAGTACAACTGTTTCAGCGAGGAGAGGGGCCAATGTGACGATCTGGCTTTAAGTCGATTCGATAACAAATGTCGAAAACGGACGGATTTCTCAGGTTTTTACTACATATGAACACTTTTTACATTCTCCCGTGCAACTCGGCTGCTAGTCCTCCTTTCATGCAGAATCGTAAGGTCCTAGCTCTTGACCAAGTCACCAAAGCCAGCAAAAAAGTCAATAATCGATACCTAAATCTTGAATTGTACTACTTCTTACTGGCTATTACATCAACTTTGAAGCTTCACCTGTGTTCTACTATGGTGCTTTTAGTGTCTCCGCATACCGCAGCACGCGACATAGCTTTGCAGACGATAAGTACAACCGTTTCAGACAGAAGAGCGGCCTATGTGACGCACTGCTTTAAGTCGATTCGATAAGAAATTAAGAAAACGGACGGATTTCTCAGGTTTTTACTACATATGAACACTTTTCGCATCCTCCCGTGCAACTCGGCTGCTAGTCCTCCTTTCATGCAGAATCTTAAGGTCCTAGCTCATGTCCAAGGCACGAAAGCCAGCTAAAAAGTCAATATTCGATACCTAAAACTTGAATTGTACTACTCCTTACTGGCTATTACATCAACTTAGAAGCTTCATCTGTGTTCTACTATGGTGCTTTTAGTGTCTCCGCATACCGCAGCACGCGACATAGCTTTGCAGACGATAAGTACAACCGTTTCAGAGAGAAGAGAGGCCAATGTGACGATCTGGCTTTAAGTCGATACGATAAAAAGTGGCGAAACCGGTCAGATTTCTCAGGTTTTTACTACATATGAACACTTTTCACATTCTCCCATGCAACTCGGCTGCTAGTCCTTCTTTCATGCTGAATGTTAAGGACATAGCTCATGACCAAGGCACCGAAGCCAGCTAAAAAGTCAATAATCGATACCTAAAACTTGAATTGTACTACTTCTTACTGGCTATTACATCAACTTAGAAGCTTCATCTGTGTTCCACTATGGTGATTTTAGTGTCTCCGCATACCGCAGCACGCGACATAGCTTTGCAGACGATAAGTACAACCGTTTCAGAGAGGAGAGCGACCAATGTGACGATCTGGCTTTGAGTCGATTCGATAACAAATGACGAAAACGAACGGATTTCTCAGGTTTTTAATACATATGAACACTTTTCACATTCTCCCGTGCAACTCGGCTGCTAGTCCTCGTTTCATGCAGAATCTTAAGGCCCCAGCTCATGTCCAAAGCACCAAAGAAGGGTAAAAAGTCATTAATCGATACCTAAATCTTGAATTGTACTACTTCTTACTGGCTATTACATCAACTTAGAAGCTTCATCTGTGTTCTACTATGGTGCTTTATGTATCCCCGCATACCGCAGCACACGACATAGCTTTGCAGACGATAAGTACAACCGTTTCAGAGAGAAGAGCGGCCAATGTAACGATCTAGCTTTAAGTCGATTCGATAACAAATGACGAAAACGGACGGATTTCTCAGTTTTTTACTACATATGAACAATTTTTACATTCTCCCGTGCAACTCGGCTGCTAGTCCTTCTTTCATGCAGAATCGTAAGGTCCTAGCTCATGTCCGAGTCACCAAAGCCAGCAAAAAAGTCAATAATCGATACCTAAATCTTGAATTGTTCTCCTTCTTACTGGCTATTACATCAACTTTGAAGCTTCATCTGTGTTCTACTATGGTGCTTTTAGTGTCTCCGCATACCGCAGCACGCGACATAGCTTTGCAGACGATAAGTACAACCGTTTCAGAGAGAAGAGCGGCCAATGTGACGATCTGGCTTTAAGTCGATTCGATAATAAATGACGAAAACGGACGGATTTCTAAGGTTTTTACCACATATGAACACTTTTTACATTATCCCGTTTAACTCGGCTGCTAGTCCTACTTTCATGCAGAATCGTAAGGTCCTAGATCATGTCCAAGGCACCAAAGCCAGCAAAAAAGTCAATAATCGATACCTAAATCTTGAATTGTACTACTTCTTACTGGCTATTACATCAACTTAGAAGCTTCATCAGTGTTCCACTATGATGATTTTAGTGTCACCGCATACCGCAGCACGCGACATAGCTTTGCAGACGATAAGAACAACCGTTTCAGAGAGAAGAGGGGCCAATGTGACGATCTGGCTTTAAGTCGATTCGATAACAAATGACGAAAATGGACGGATTTCTCAGGTTTTTACTACATATGAACACTTTTCACTTACTCCCGTGTAACGCGGCTGCTAGTCCTCCTTTCATGCAGAATCGTAAGGTCCTAGCTCATGTCCAAGGCACCAAAGCTAGCAAAAAAGTCAATAATCGATACCTAAATCTTGAATTGTACTACTTCTTACTGGCTTTTACATCAACTTTGAAGCTTCATCTGTGTTCTACTATGGTGCTTTTAGTGTCTCTTCATACCGCAGCACGCGACATAGCTTTGCAGACGATAAGTACAACCGTTTCAGAGAGAAGAGCGGCAAATGTGACGCACTGCTTTAAGTCGATTTGTTAATAAATTACGAAAACGGACGGATTTCTCAGGTTTTTACTACATATGAACACTTTTCGCATCCTCCCGTGCAACTCGGCTGCTAGTCCTCCTTTCATGCAGAGTCTTAAGGTCCTAGCTCATGTCCAAGGCACCAAAGCCAGCTAAAAAGTCAATATTCGATACCTAAAACGTGAATTTTACTACTCCTTACTGGCTATTACATCAACTTAGAAGCTTAATCTGTGTTCCACAATGGTGCTTTTAGTGTCTCCGCAAACCGCAGCACGCGACATAGCTTTGCAGACGATAAGTACAACCGTTTCAGAGAGAAGAGCGGCCAATGTGACGATCTGGCTTCAAGTTGATTCGATAACAAATGACGAAAATGGACGGATTTCTCAGGTTTTTACTACATATGAACACTTTTCGCATCCTCCCGTGCCACTCGGCTGCTAGTCCTCCTTTCTTGCGCAATCTTAAGGTCCTACCTCATGTCCAAGGCACCAAAGCCAGCTAAAAAGTCAATATTCGATACCTAAAACTTGAATTGTACTACTCCTTACTGGCTATTACATCAACTTAGAAGCTTCATCTGTGTTCTACTTTGGTGCTTTTAGTGACTCCGCATACCGCAGCACGCAACATTGCTTTGCAGACGATAAGTACAACCGTTTCAGAGACAAGAGCGGGCAATGTGACGATCTGGCTTCAAGTTGATTCGATAATAACTGACGAAAAAGGACCTATTTCTCAGGTTTTTACTACATATGAACACCTTTCACATTCTCCCATGCGACTCGGCTGCTAGTCCTCCTTTCATGCAGAATCTTAAGGACATAGCTCTTGTCCAAGGCACCAAAGCCAGCTAAAAAGTCAATAATCGATACCTAAAACTCGAATTGAACTACTTCTTACTGGCTATTACATCAACTTAGAAGCTTCATTTGTGTTCCACTATGGTGATTTTAGTGTCTCCGCATACCGCAGCACACGACATAGCTTTGCAGACGATAAGTACAACCGTTTCAGAGAGAAGAGGGACCAATGTGACGATCTGGCTTTTAGTCGATTCGATAACAAATGACGAAAATGGACGGTTTTCTCAGGTTTTTACTACATATGAACTCTTTTCACATTCTCCCATGCAACTCGGCTGCTAGTCCTCCTTCCATGCGGAATCATAATGTCCTAGCTCATGTCCAAGGCACAAAAGCCAGCTAAAAAGTCAATAATCGATACGTAAAACTTGAATTGTACTACTTCTTACTGGATATTACAACTTAGAAGCTTAATCTGTGTTCTACTATGGTGCTTTTAGTGTCTCCGCATACCGCAGCACGCGACATAGCTTTGCTGACGATAAGTACAACCGTTTCAGAGAGAAGAGGGGCCAATGTGACGATCTGGCTTTAGGTCGATTCGATAACAAATGACGAAAACGGACGGATTCTCAGGTTTTTATTACCTATCAACACTTTTCACATTATCCCGCAAAACGCCGCTGCTAGTCCTCCTTTCATGCAAAGTCTTAAGGTCCAATCTAATGTCTAAGGCACCAAAGCCGGCAAAAAAAGTCAATAATCGATAACTAAAACTTGAGGTTTACTACTTCTTATTGGCTATAACATCAACTAAGAAGGTTCATCTGTGTTTTACTATGATGCTTTTAGTCTCTCCGGATACCGCACCACGCGACATAGTTTTGCAGACGATAAATGTAACCGTGTCAGAGAGAAGAGAGGCCAATGTGACGATCTGGCTTTAAGTCGATACGATAAAAAGTGGCGAAACCGGTCAGATTTCTCAGGTTTTTAATACATATGAACACTTTTCACATTCGCCCGTGCAACGCGGCTTCTAGTCCTCTTTTCATGTAAAATCGTGAAGTCATAGCTCATGTCCAAGGCACCAAAGCCGGCTAAAAAGTCAATAATCGACAACTAAGACTTGAATTGTATTACTACATTTTGGCTATTACATCAACTTAGAAGCTACATCTGTGTTCTACTATAACGCTTTCAGTATCTCCGCATACCGCAGCACACGACATAGCTTTGCAGACGATAAATGTAATCGTTTCAGAGAGAAGAGTGGCCAGTGTGTCGATCTGGATTTAAGTCGATTCCATAACAAATGACGAAAACGGACGAATTTCTCAGATTTTTAATACATATGAAAACTTGTCACTTTCTCCCCTGCAACGCGGCCACTAGACTTCCCTTCATGCAAAATCTTAAGGTCCTAGCTCATGTCCAAGCACCAAAGAATGGTAAAACGTCAATAATCGATAACAAAAACTTGAACAGTACTACTTCTTACTGGCTATTACATCAACTTAGAAGGTTCATCTGTGTTTTACTGTGATGCTTTTAGTGTCTCCGGATACCGCACCACGCGACATAGTTTTACACAGGATAAATGTTACCGTGTCAGAGAGAAGAGAGGTTAAATTGACGATCTGGCTTTAAGTCGATTCGATAACAAATGACGAAAACGGACGGATTCTCAGGATTTTACTACCTATCAACACGTTTCACATTAGCCCGCTCAACGCCGCTGCTAGTCCTCCTTTCATGCAAAATCGTAAGGTCCAATCTAATGTCCAAGGCACCAAAGCCGGCCAAAAAGGTCAATAATCGATAACTAAAACTTGAGTTTTACTACGTCTTATTGTCTATAGCATCAACTTAGAAGATTCATCTGTGTTCTACTATGGTGCTTTTAGTGTCTCCGGATACCGCAGAACGTGACATAGCTTTGCAGACGAAAAATGTAACCGTTTCAGAGAGAAGAGCTGCCAATCTGACGATCTGGATTTAAGTCGATTCTGTAACAAATGACGAAAACGAACGGATTTCTCAGGTTTTTACTATATTTGAACACTTCTCACATTCTCCCGCGCAACGCGTCTGCTGGTCCACATTTTCATGCAAAATCGTAAGGTCCCATCTCATGTCCAACTCACCAAAGCCGCCTAAAAAGTCAATAATCGATAACTAAAACTTGAGTTTTACTACTTCTTCTTGGTTATTACATCAACTTAGAAGGTTCATTTGTGTTTTACTATGATGCTTTTAGTCTCTCCGGATACCGCATCACGGGACATAATTTTGCAGAGGATAAATGTAACCGTGTCAGAGAGAAGAGAGGCCAATGTGACGATCTGGCTTTAGGTCGATTCGATAACAAATGACGAAAACGGACGGATTCTCAGGTTTTTAATACATATGAACTCTTTTCACATTCGCCCGTGCAACGCGGCTTCTAGTCCTCTTTTCAAGTAAAATCGTGAAGTCATAGCTCATGTCCAAGGCACCAAAGCCGGCTAAAAAGTCAAAAATCGATAACTAAAACTTGAATTCTACTACATCTTACTGGCTATAACATAACCGGACAAAAAGTCAAAAATCGATAACTACAATTAAAATTGTACTACTTCTTACTGGCTATTACATCAACATATAGCCTTCATCTGTGTTCTGCTATGGTGCTTTTAGTGTCTCCGCATACCGCAGCACGCGACATAGCTTTGCAGACGATAAATGTAACCGTTTCAGAGAGAAGAGCGACCAATGTGACGATATGGCTTTAAATCGATTTGGTAAAAAATGACGAAAACGGACGGATTTCACAGGTTTTTACTGCATATGAACACTTTTCACTTTCTCCCGTGCAACGCAGCTGCTAGTTCTCCTATGATGCATAATTTTAAGGTCCTAGCTCATCTCCGAGGCCCCAAAGCCAGCTAAAAAGTCAATAATCGATATCTAAAACGTTATTGTACTACTTCTTACTGGCTATTACATCTACTTAGAAGTTTCATCTGTGTTCTACTATGGTGCTGTTAGTGTCTCCGCATACCGCAGCACGCGACATAGCTTTGCAGACGATAAATGTAACCGTTTCAGATAGAAGAGCGACCTATGTGACGATCTGGCTTTAAGTCGATTTGATAAGAAATGACGAAAGGGGACGGATTTCTCAGGTTTTTAATACATATGAACACTTTTCACATTCTCCCGTGCAACGCAGCTGCTAGTCCTTCTTTGATGCAAAGTCTTAAGGTCCTAGCTCATGTCAAAGACCCCAAAGCCAGCTAAAAACTCAATAATCGATATCTAAAACATTATTGCACTACTTCTTACTGGCTGTTACATTAACTTAGAATTTTCATCAGTATTCTACTATGGTGCTGTTAGTGTCTCTGCATATCGCAGCACGCGACATAGCTTTGCAGACGATAAATGTGACCGTTTCAGAGAGAAGAGCGACCAATATGATGACCTGGCTTTAAGTCGATTTGATCAGAAATGACGAAAACGGATGGATTTCTCAGGTTTATACTACACACGAACACTTTTCACATTCTTCCGTGCAACGCAGCTGCTAGTTCTCCTTTGATGCAAAATCTTAAGGTCCTAGCTCATGTCTAAGACCCCAAAGCCAGTTTAAAAGTCAATAATCGGTATCTATAACGTTATTGTACTACTTCTTACTGGCTATTAAATCAACTTAGAAGTTTCATCTGTTTTCTACTATGGTGCTGTTAGTGTCTCCGCATACCGCAGCACGCGACATAGCTTTGCAGACGATAAATGTAACCGTTTCAGAGAGAAGAGCGACCAATGTGACGATCTGGCTTTAAGTCGATTTGATAAGAAATGCCGAAAACGGACGGATTTCTGAGGTTTTTACTACATATGAACAATCTTCACATTCTCCCGTGCAACGCAGCTGCTAGTCCTCCTTTGATGCAAAGTCTTAAGGTCGGAGCTCATGTCCAAGGCCCCAAAGCCAGCTAAAAAGTCAATAATCGATATCTAAAACTTTATTGTACTACTTCTTACTGGCTATTACATCAACTTAGAAGTTTCATCTGTGTTCTACTATGGTCTTGTTAGTGTCTCGGCATACCGCAGCGCGCGACATAGCTTTGTAGGCGATAAATGTTACCGTTTCAGAGAGAAGAGCGGCCAATGTGACGTTCTGGCTTTAAGTCGATTTGATAAGAAACGACGCAAACGGACGGATTTCTCAGGTTTTTACTACATATGAACACTTTTCACATTCTCCCGTGCAACGCAGCTGCTAGTCCTCCTTTGATGCAAAGTCTTAAGGTCGGAGCTCATGTCCAAGGCCCCAAAGCCAGCTAAAAAGTCAATAATCGGTATCTAAAACTTTATTGTACTACTTCTTACTGGCTATTACATCAACTTAGAAGTTTCATCTGTGTTCTACTATGGTGCTGTTAGTGTCTCTTCATACCGTAGCACGCGACACAGCTTTGCAGACGATAAATGTGACCGTTTCAGAGAGAAGAGCGACCAATATGATGACCTGGCTTTAAGTCGATTTGATAAGAAATGACGAAAACGGACGAATTTCTAGGATTTTACTACATATGAACACTTTGCACATTCTCCCGTGCAACGGAGCATCTAGTCCTCCTTTGATGCAAAATCTTAAGGTCCTAGCTCATGTCCAAGGACCCAAAACCAGCTAAAAAGTCAATAATCGATATCTAAAACGTTATTTTACTACTTCTTACTGGCTATTACATCAACTTAGTAGTTTCATCTGTGTTCTACTATGGTGCTGTTAGTGTCTCGGCATACCGCAGCGCGCGACATAGCTTTGTAGGCGATAAATGTTACCGTTTCAGAGAGAAGAGCGGCCAATGTGACGTTCTGGCTTTAAGTCGATTTGATAAGAAACGACGCAAACGGACGGATTTCGCAGGTTTTTACTACATATGAACACTTTTCACATTCTCCCGTGCAACGCAGCTGCTAGTCCTCCTTTGATGCAAAGTCTTAAGGTCGGAGCTCATGTCCAAGGCCCCAAAGCCAGCTAAAAAGTCAATAATCGATATCTAAAACTTTATTGTACTACTTCTTACTGGCTATTACATCAACTTAGAAGTTTCATCTGTGTTCTACTATGGTGCTGTTAGTGTCTCTTCATACCGTAGCACGCGACACAGCTTTGCAGACGATAAATGTAACCGTTTCAGAGAGAATAGCGACCAATGTGACGATCTGGCTTTAAGTCGATTTGATAAGAAATGACGAAAACGGACGAATTTCCAGGATTTTACTACATATGTACACTTTTCTCATTCTCCCGTGCAACGCAGCTGCTAGTTCTCCTTTGATGCAAAATCTTAAGGTCCTAGCTCATGTCTAAGACCCCAAAGCCAGCTTAAAAGTCAATAATCGGTATCTATAACGTTATTGTACTACTTCTTACTGGCTATTAAATCAACTTAGAAGTTTCATCTGTTTTCTACTATGGTGCTGTTAGTGTCTCCGCATACCGCAGCACGCGACATAGCTTTGCAGACGATAAATGTAACCGTTTCAGAGAGAAGAGCGACCAATGTGACGATCTGGCTTTAAGTCGATTTGATAAGAAATGACGAAGACGGACGGATTTCTGAGGTTTTTACTACATATGAACAATCTTCACATTCTCCCGTGCAACGCAGCTGCTAGTCCTTTTTTGATGCAATATCTGAAGGTCCTAGGTCATGTCCAAGGCCACAACGCCAAATAAAAAGCCAATAATCGATATATAAAACGTTATTGTACTACTTTTTACTGGCTATCACATGAACATAGAAGTTTCATCTGTGTTCTACTATGGCGCTGTTAGTGTTTCCGCATACCGGAGCACGCGACATAGCTTTGCAGACGATAAATGTAACCGTTTCAGAGAGAAGAGCGGCGAATGTGACGTTCTGCCTTTAAGTCGATTTGATAAGGAGTGACGAAAACTGACGGATTACTCAGGTTTTTACTACATATGAACACTTTTCACACTCTCCCATGCAACGCAGCTGCTAGTCCTCCTTTGATGCAATGTCGTAAGGTCCTAGCTCATGTCCAAGACCCCAAAGCCAGCTAAAAAGTCAATAATCGATATCTAAAACGTTATTGTACTACTTCTTACTGGCTATTACATCAACTTAGAAGTTTCATCAGTGTTCTGCTATGGTGCTGTTAGTGTCTCCGCAAACCGCAGCACAAGACATAGCTTTGCAGACGATAAATGTAACCGTTTCAGAGAGAAGAGCGACCAATGTGACGATCTGGCTTTAAGTCGATTTGATAAGAAATGACGAAAACGGACGGATTTCTCAGGTTCTTAATACATATGAACACTTTTCACTTTCTCCCGTGCAACGCAGTTGCTAGTTCTCCTTTGATGCAAAATCTTAAGGTCCTATCGCATGTCCAAGGCCCCAAAGCCAGCTAAAAAGTCAATAATCGATATCTAAAACGTTATTGTACTACTTCGTACTGGCTATTACATCAACTTGGAAGTTTCATCTGTGTTCTACTATAGTGCTGTTAGTGTCTCCGCATACCGCAGCACGCGACATAGCTTTGCAGACGATAAATGTAACCGTTTCAGAGAGAAGAGCGACCAATGTGACGATCTGGCTTTAAGTCGATTTGATAAGAAATGACGAAAATGGACGGATATCTCAGGTTTTTACTACATATGAACACTTTTCACATTCTCCCGTGCAACGCAGCTGCTAGTTCCCCTTTGATGCAAAATCTTAAGGTCCTAGCTCATGTCCAATACCCCAAAGCCAGCTAAAAAGTCAATAATCGATATCTATAACGTTATTGTACTACTTCTTACTGGCTGTTACATCAACTTAGAAGTTTCATCTGTTTTCTACTATGGTGCTGTTAGTGTCTCCGCATACCGCAGCACGCGACATAGCTTTGCAGACGATAAATGTAACCGTTTCAGAGAGAAGAGCGACCTATGTGACGATCTGGCTTTAAGTCGATTTGATAAGAAATGACGAAAGGGGACGGATTTCTCAGGTTTTTAATACATATGAACACTTTTCACATTCTCCCGTGCAACGCAGCTGCTAGTCCTCCTTTGATGCAAAGTCTTAATGTCCTAGCTCATGTCAAAGTCCCCAAAGCCAGCTAAAAACTCAATAATCGATATCTAAAACGTTATTGCACTACTTCTTACTGGCTGTTACATTAACTTAGAATTTTCATCAGTATTCTACTATGGTGCTGTTAGTGTCTCTGCATATCGCAGCACGCGACATAGCTTTGCAGACGATAAATGTGACCGTTTCAGAGAGAAGAGCGACCAATATGATGACCTGGCTTTAAGTCGATTTGATCAGAAATGACGAAAACGGATGGATTTCTCAGGTTTATACTACACACGAACACTTTTCACATTCTTCCGAGCAACGCAGCTGCTAGTCCTCCTTTGATGCAAAGTCTTAAGGTCCTAGCTCATGTCCAAGACCCCAATGCCAGCTAAAAAGTCAATAATCGATATCTAAAACGTTATTGTACTACATTTACTGGCTATAACTTCAACTTAGAAGTTTCATCTGTTTTCTACTATGGTGCTGTTAGTGTCTCCGCATACCGCAGCACGCGACATAGCTTTGCAGACGATAAATGTAACCGTTTCAAAGAGAATAGCGACCAATGTGACGATCTGGCTTTAAGTCGATTTCATAAGAAATGACGAAAACGGACGAATTTCCAGGATTTTACTACATATGTACACTTTTCTCATTCTCCCGTGCAACGCAGCTGCTAGTTCTCCTTTGATGCAAAATCTTAAGGTCCTAGCTCATGTCCAAGACCCCAAAGCCAGCTTAAAAGTAATTAATCGGTATCTATAACGTTATTGTACTACTTCTTACTGGCTATTAAATCAACTTAGAAGTTTCATCTGTGTTCTACTATGGTGCTGTTAGTGTCTCGGCATACCGCAGCGCGCGACATAGCTTTGTAGGCGATAAATGTTACCGTTTCAGAGAGAAGAGCGGCCAATGTGACGTTCTGGCTTTAAGTCGATTTGATAAGAAACGACGCAAACGGACGGATTTCTCAGGTTTTTACTACATATGAACACTTTTCACATTCTCCCGTGCAACGCAGCTGCTAGTCCTCCTTTGATGCAAAGTCTTAAGGTCGGAGCTCATGTCCAAGGCCCCAAAGCCAGCTAAAAAGTCAATAATCGGTATCTAAAACTTTATTGTACTACTTCTTACTGGCTATTACATCAACTTAGAAGTTTCATCTGTGTTCTACTATGGTGCTGTTAGTGTCTCTTCATACCGTAGCACGCGACACAGCTTTGCAGACGATAAATGTGACCGTTTCAGAGAGAAGAGCGACCAATATGATGACCTGGCTTTAAGTCGATTTGATAAGAAATGACGAAAACGGACGAATTTCTAGGATTTTACTACATATGAACACTTTGCACATTCTCCCGTGCAACGGAGCATCTAGTCCTCCTTTGATGCAAGATCTTAAGGTCCTAGCTCATGTCCAAGGACCCAAAACCAGCTAAAAAGTCAATAATCGATATCTAAAACGTTATTTTACTACTTCTTACTGGCTATTACATCAACTTAGTAGTTTCATCTGTGTTCTACTATGGTGCTGTTAGTGTCTCGGCATACCGCAGCGCGCGACATAGCTTTGTAGGCGATAAATGTTACCGTTTCAGAGAGAAGAGCGGCCAATGTGACGTTCTGGCTTTAAGTCGATTTGATAAGAAACGACGCAAACGGACGGATTTCTCAGGTTTTTACTACATATGAACACTTTTCACATTCTCCCGTGCAACGCAGCTGCTAGTCCTCCTTTGATGCAAAGTCTTAAGGTCGGAGCTCATGTCCAAGGCCCCAAAGCCAGCTAAAAAGTCAATAATCGATATCTAAAACTTTATTGTACTACTTCTTACTGGCTATTACATCAACTTAGAAGTTTCATCTGTGTTCTACTATGGTGCAGTTAGTGTCTCTTCATACCGTAGCACGCGACACAGCTTTGCAGACGATAAATGTAACCGTTTCAGAGAGAATAGCGACCAATGTGACGATCTGGCTTTAAGTCGATTTGATAAGAAATGACGAAAACGGACGAATTTCCAGGATTTTACTACATATGTACACTTTTCTCATTCTCCCGTGCAACGCAGCTGCTAGTTCTCCTTTGATGCAAAATCTTAAGGTCCTAGCTCATGTCTAAGACCCCAAAGCCAGCTTAAAAGTCAATAATCGGTATCTATAACGTTATTGTACTACTTCTTACTGGCTATTAAATCAACTTAGAAGTTTCATCTGTTTTCTACTATGGTGCTGTTAGTGTCTCCGCATACCGCAGCACGCGACATAGCTTTGCAGACGATAAATGTAACCGTTTCAGAGAGAAGAGCGACTAATGTGACGATCTGGCTTTAAGTCGATTTGATAAGAAATGACGAAAACGGACGGATTTCTGAGGTTTTTACTACATATGAACAATCTTCACATTCTCCCGTGCAACGCAGCTGCTAGTCCTTTTTTGATGCAATATCTGAAGGTCCTAGGTCATGTCCAAGGCCACAAAGCCAAATAAAAAGCCAATAATCGATATATAAAACGTTATTGTACTACTTTTTACTGGCTATCACATGAACATAGAAGTTTCATCTGTGTTCTACTATGGCGCTGTTAGTGTTTCCGCATACCGGAGCACGCGACATAGCTTTGCAGACGATAAATGTAACCGTTTCAGAGAGAAGAGCGGCGAATGTGACGTTCTGCCTTTAAGTCGATTTGATAAGGAATGACGAAAACTGACGGATTACTCAGGTTTTTACTACATATGAACACTTTTCACATTCTCCCATGCAACGCAGCTGCTAGTCCTCCTTTGATGCAATGTCGTAAGGTCCTAGCTCATGTCCAAGACCCCAAAGCCAGCTAAAAAGTCAATAATCGATATCTAAAACGTTATTGTACTACTTCTTACTGGCTATTACATCAACTTAGAAGTTTCATCAGTGTTCTGCTATGGTGCTGTTAGTGTCTCCGCAAACCGCAACACGCGACATAGCTTTGCAGACGATAAATGTAACCGTTTCAGAGAGAATAGCGAACAATATGACGATCTGGCTTTAAGTCGATTTGATAAGAAATGACGAAAACGAACTGATTTCTCGGGTTTTTACTACATATGAACACTTATCACATTCTACCGTGCAACGCAGCTGCTGGTCCTCCTTTGATGCAAAGTCTTAAGTTCCTAGCTCATGTCCAAGACCCAAAAGCCAGCTAAAAAGTCAATAGTCGATATCCAAAACGTTGTTGTACTACTTCATACTGGCTATTACACCAAGTTAGAACTTTCATCAGTGTTCTACTATGGTGCTGTTAGTGTCTCTGCATACCGCAGCACGCGACATAGCTTTGCAGACGATAAATGTGACCGTTTCAGAGAGAAGAGCGACCAATATGAAGACCTGGCTTTAAGTCGATTTGATAAGAAATGATGAAAATGGACGGATTTCTCAGGATTTTACTACATATGAACACTTTTCACATTCTCCCGGGCAACGCAGCTGCTAGTCCTCCTTTGATGCAAAATCTTAAGGTGCTAGCTCATGTCCAATTCCCCAAAGCCAGCTAAAAAGTAAATAATCGATATATAAAACGTTATTGCACTACTTCTTACTGGCAATTACTACAACTTAGAAGCTTCTTCTGTGTTCTACTATGGTGCTGTTAGTGTCTTGGCATACCGCAGCACGCGACATAGCTTTGTAGGCGATAAATGTTACCGTTTCAGAGAGAAGAGCGGCCAATATGACGTTCTGGCTTTAAGTCGATTTGATAAGAAAAGACAAAAACGGACGGATTTCTCAGGTTTTTACTACATATGAACACTTTTCACATTCTCCCGTGCAACGCAGCTGCTAGTCCTCCTTTGATGCAAAGTCTTAAGGTCCTAGCTCATGTCCAAGACCCCAAAGCCAGCTAAAAAGTCAATAATCGATATCTAAAACTTTATTGTACTACTTCTTACTGGCTATTACATCAACTTAGAAGTTTCATCTGTGTTTTACTATGGTGCTGTTAGTGTCTCCGCATACCGTAGCACGCGACATAGCTTTCCAGACAATAAATGTAACCGTTTCATAGTGAAGAGCGACCAATGTGACGATCTGGCTTTAAGTCGATTTGATAAGAAATGACGAAAACGAACGTATTTCTCAGGTTTTTACTACATATGAACTTTTTTCACATTCTCCCGTGCAACGCAGCTGCTAGTCCTCCTTTGATGCAAAATCTTAAGGCCCTAGCTCATGTGCAAGGCCCTTAAAGCCAGCTAAAAAATCAATAATCGATATCTAAAACGTTATTGTACTACTTTTTACTGGCTATTACATCAACTTAGAAGTTTCATCAGTGTTCTACTATGGTGCTGTTAGTGTCTCCGCATACCGCAGCACTGGACATAGCGTTGCAGACGATAAATGTAACCGTTTCAGAGAGAAGAGCGGCCAATGTGACGATCTGGCTTCAACTCGATTCGATAACAAATGACGAAAACGGACTGATATCTCAGGTTTTTACTACATAAGAAGACTTTTCACATTATCCCGTGCAACGCTTCTGCTAGTCCTCCTTTCATGCAAAATCTTAAGGTCCTAGCTCATATCAAAGGCATCTAAGAAGGGTAAAAAGTCAATAATCGATAACTAAAACTTGAATTGTACTGCTTCTTACTGGGTATTAGATCAACTTAGAAGCATCTTATGTGTTCTGCCATGCTGCGTTTAGTCTCTCCGCATACCGGAGCACACGACATAGCTTTGCAGACGATAAATGTACCCGTTTCAGAGAGAAGAGCGGCCAATTTGACGATCTTACTTTAAGTCGATTCGATAACAAATGATGAAAACGAACGGATTTCTCAGGTTTATACTGCATATGAACACTTTTCACATTCTCCTTTGCAACGCGGCTGCTAGTCCTCCTTTCATGCAAAATCGTAAGGTCCTAGCTAATGTCCAAGTCACCAAAGAATCAAAAATCGATAACTAAGTCTTGAATTGTACTGCGTCTTACTGGCTATTAGATCAACTTAGAAGCATCTTATGTGTTCTGCCATGCTGCTTTTAGTGTCTCCGCATGCCGCATCACG
The DNA here is from genome assembly GCF_023897955.1 of Schistocerca gregaria. Lineage (NCBI taxonomy): Eukaryota > Metazoa > Arthropoda > Insecta > Orthoptera > Acrididae > Schistocerca > Schistocerca gregaria. The sequence continues at coordinate 444,093 of NW_026061829.1, forward strand.
CGACATAGCTTTGCAGACGATAAATGTAGCCGTTTCAGAGAGAAGAGCGGCCCATGTGGCGATCTAGCTTTAAGTCGATTCGATAACAAATGGCGAAAACGTACGGATGTCTCAGGTTTTTACAACATATGGACACTTTTCACATTCTCCCGTGCAACGCGCCTGCTAGTCCTCCTATCATGCAAAATGTTAAGGTCCTAGCTCATGTCAAAGGCATCTAAGAAGGGTAAAAAGTCAATAATCGATAACTAAAACTTGAATTGTACTGCTTCTTACTGGGTATTAGATCAACTTAGAAGCATCTTATGTGTTCTGCCATGCTGCGTTTAGTCTCTCCGCATACCGGAGCACGCGACATAGCTTTGCAGACGATAAATGTACCCGTTTCAGAGAGAAGAGCGGCCAATTTGACGATCTTACTTTAAGTCGATTCGATAACAAATGATGAAAACGAACGGATTCCTCAGGTTTATACTGCATATGAACACTTTTCACATTCTCCTTTGCAACGCGGCTGCTAGTCCTCCTTTCATGCAAAATCGTAAGGTCCTAGCTAATGTCCAAGTCACCAAAGAATCAAAAATCGATAACTAAATCTTGAATTGTACTGCGTCATACTGGCTATTAGATAAACTTAGAAGCCTAATATGTGTTCTGCTATGCTACTTTTAGTCTCTCCTCATACCGGAGCACGCGACATAGCATTGCAGACGGTAAATGTAACAGTTTCAGAGAGAAGAGCGGCCAAGTGACGATCTGGCTCTAAGTCGAATCGATAACAAATGACGAAAATAAACGGATTTCTCAGGTTTTTACTACATATGAAACCTTTTCACATTCTACCGTGCACCGCGGCTGCTAGTCCTCCTGTGTTCATGCTAAATCTTAAGGTACTAGCTCATGTCCAAGGCACCAAAGAAGGGTAAAAATATAATAATCGATAACTACAACTTGAATTTTACTGCTTCTTATTGGCTATTACATCAACTTAGAAGCTTATTCTGTGTTCTACTATAGTGCTTTTAGTGTCCCCGCATACCGCAGCACGCGACATAGCTTTGCAGACGATAAATGTAACCGTTTCAGAGAGAAGGGCGGCCAATGTGACGATCTGGCTTTAAGTCGATTCGATAACAAATGACGAAAACGGACGGATTTCTGAGGTATTTATACATACGAACACTTTTCACATTCTCCCGTCCAACGCGGCTGCTAGTCCTACTGTCATACAAGATCATAAGGTCCTAGCTCATGTCCAAGGCACCAAAGAAGGGTAAAAAGTCATTAATCGATAACTAAAACTTGAATTGTACTGCTTCTTATGGCCGTTACATCAACTTAGAAGCTTCTTCTCTGTTCTACTATAGTGCTTTTAGTGACTCCTTATACCGCAGCACGCGACATAGCTTTGCAGACGATAAATGTAACCGTTTCAGCGAGAAGAGTAGCCAATGTGACGATCTGGCTTTAAGTCGATTCGATAACAAATGGCGAAAACGGACGGATTTCTCAGGTTTTTACTACATATGAACACTTTTCACATTCTCCCGTGCAATGCAACTGATATTCCTCGTTTCATGCAAAATCTTAAGGTCCTATCTTATGTCCAAGGCACCAAAGAAGGGAAAAAGTCATTAATTGATAATTAAAACTGGAATTGTACTGTTTCTTACTGGCTATTACATCAGGTTAGAAGCTTCTTCTAAGTTGTACTATGGTGCTTTCAGTGTCTCCGCATACCGCAGCACGCGACATAGCTTTGCAGACGATAAATGTAAGCGTTTCAGAGAGAAGAGCGGCCTATGTGGGGATCTGGCTTTTAGTCAATTCGATAACAAATGACGAAAACGGACGGATTTCTCAGGTTTTTACTACATATGAATACTTTTCACATTCTCCTGTGCAACGCGGCTGCTAGTCCTCCTTTCATGCAAAATCTTAAGGTCCTGACTCATGTCCAAGGCCCCAAAGAAGGGTAAAACGTCAATAATCGATAACTAAAACTTAAATTGTACTGCTTCTTACTGGCTATTACATCAACTTAGGAGCTTGTTCTGTGTTCTACTATGGTGCTTTTAGTGTCTCTGCATACCGCAGCACGCGACATAGATTTGCAGACGATAAATGTAACCGTTTCAGCGAGAAGAGCGGGTAATGTGACGATCAGGTTTTAGTCGATTCGTTATGAAATGCCGGAAACGGACGGATTTCTCAGGTTTTTACTACATATGAAACCTTTTCACATTCTCCCGTGCAACGCGGCACCTAGTCCTCCTTTCATTCAAAATCTTAAGGTCTTAGCTCATGTCCAAGGCACCAAAGAAGCGTAAAAAGTCAATAATCGATAACTAAAACTTGAATTGTACTGTTTCTTACTGGCTATTACATCAGGTTAGAAGCTTCTTCTAAGTTGTACTATGGTGCTTTCAGTGTCTCCGCATACCGCAGCACGCGACATAGCTTTGCAGACGATAAATGTAACCGTTTAGCGAGAAGAGCGGCCAATGTGACGATCTGGCTTTAAGTCTATTCGATAACAAATGACGAAAACCGACGGATTTCCAATGTTTTTGCTACATATGAACACATTTCATATTCTCCCGTGGAACGCGGCTGCTATTGATCCTTTCATGCAAAATCTTAAGGTCCTAGCTTATGTCCAAGGCACCAAAGCCGGCTGAAAAGTCAATAATCGATAATTAAAACTTGGTTTGTACCACTTCTTACTGGCTAATACATCAACTTAGAAGCTTCATCTGTGTTCTACTATGGTTCTTTTAGCGTCTCCGCATACCGCAGCACGCGACATAGCTTTGCAGACGATAAATGCATCCGTTTCAGAGAGAAGAGTTGAAAATGTGGCGATCTTGCTGTAAGTCGATTCAGTAACATATGATGAAAACGGACGGATTTCTCAGGTTTTTACTTCATATGAACACTTTTCACATTCTCCCGTGACACGTGGCTGCTAGTCCTCAATTCATGCAAAATCTTAAGGGCCCACCTCATGTCCAAGGCACCAAAGCCGGCTAAAAAGTCAATAATCGATAACTAAAACTTGAATTGTACTACTTCTTACTGTCTATTACATCCACTTAGAAGCTTCATCTGTGTTCTACTATGGAGCTTTTAGTGTCTCCGCATGCCGCAGCACGTGACTTAGCATTGCAGACGATAAATATGACCGTTTCAGAGAGAAGAGCGGCCAATGTGACGATCTGGCTTTATGTCGATTCGATAACAAATGACGAAAACGGATGGTTTTCACAGATTTTTACTACATGTGAACACTTTTCACATTCTCCCGTGCAACGCGCCTGCTAGTCCTCCGTTCATGCAAAATCGTAAGGGCCTACCTCATGATCAAGGCACCAAAGCCGTCTAAAAAGTCAATAGTCGATAGTTAAAACTGGAATTGTACCACTACTTACTAGCTAATACATCAACATAGAAGCTTCATCTGTGTTCCACTATGGTGGTTTTAGTGTCCCCTCATACCGCGGCACGTGACACAGCTTTGCGGACGATAAATGTAACCGTTTCAGAGTGAAGAGCGGCCAATATGACGATCTGACATTAAGTCGATTGGATAACAAATGACGAAAACGGATGGATTTCACAGATTTTTATTACATGTGAACACTTTTCACATTCTCCCGTGCAACGTGGCTGCTAGTCCTCCTTTCATGGAAAATCTTAAGGTCCTAGCACATATCAAAGGCACCAAAGCTAGGTAAAAAGTCAATGATCGATAACTAATACTTGAATTGTCCTACTTCTTACTGGTTATTACATCAACTTAGAAGCTTCATCTGTGTTCTACTATGGAGCTTTTAGTGTCTCCGCATGCCGCAGCACGTGACTTAGCATTGCAGACGATAAATGTGACCGTTTCAGAGAGAAGAGCGGCCAATGTGACGATTTTTATTACATGTGAACACTTTTCACATTCTCCCGTGCATCGTGGCTGCTAGTCCTCCTTTCATGGAATATCTTAAGGCCCTAGCACATATCAAAGGCACCAAAGCTAGGTAAAAAGTCAATGATCGATAACAAATACTTGAATTGTACTACTTCTTACTGGTTATTACATCAACTTAGAAGCTTCATCTGTGTTCTACTAAGTGCATTTAGTGTTTCCGCATACCGCAGCACGCGACATAGGTTTGCAGACGATAAATGTAACCGTTTAGAGAGAAGAGCGGCTAATGTGACGATCTGGCTTTAAGTCGATTCCATAACAAACGACGAAAACGGACGGATTTTTCAGGTTTTTACCATATATGAACACTTTTCACATTCTCCCGTTCAACGAGGCTGCTACTCCTCCTTTCATGCAAAATCTTAAGTTCCTAGCTCTTGTCCAAGGCACGAAAGAGGGGTGAATAGTCAATAATCGATAACTAAAACATGAATTGTACTACTTGTTACTGTGTATCACACCAACGTAGAAGCTTCATCTGTGTTATACTATGGTGCTTTTAGTGTCTCTGCACACCGCAGCATGCGACACAGTTTTGCAGACGATAAATGTAACCGTTTCAGAGAGAAGAGCGGCCAATGTGACGATCTGGCTTTAAGTCGATTCGTTATGAAATGACGGAAACGGATGGATTTCTCAGGTTTTTACTACATATGAACACTTTACACATTCTCTCGTGCAACGCGGCTGCTAGAACTCCTTTCATGCAAAATCTTAAGGTCCTAGTTCATGTCCAAGGCACCGAAGAAGGGTAAAAAGTCAATAATCGAAAACTAATGCTCGAATTGTACTGCTTCTTACTGGCTATTACATGAACGTAGAAGCTTCATCTGTGTTCTACTATGGTGTTTTTAGTGACGCCGCATACCGCAGCGCTCGACATAGCTTTGCAGACGAGAAATGTAACCGTTTCAGAGAGAGGAGCGGCCAATATGACGATCTGGCTTTAAGTCGAAACGATAACAAATGACGAAAATGGACAGATTTCTCAGGTTTTGACTTCATATGAACACTTTTCACAATCTCCCGTGCAAAGCGACTGCTAGTCCTCCTTTAATGCAGAATCTTAAGGTGATAGCTGATGTCCAAGGCACCAAAGCCGGCTAAAAAGTCAATAATCCATAGCTAAAACTTGAATTGTACTACTTCTTACTGGCTATTACATCAACTTGGAAGCTACATCTGTGTTCTACTATGATGCTTTTAGTGTTTCCGCATACCGCAGCACGCCACATAGCTTTGCAGACGATAAATGTAACCGTTTCAGAGAGAAGAGCGGCCAATGTGGTGATGTATCTTCAAGTCGATTCGAAAACAAATGACGAAAACGGACGGATTTCTCAAGTTTATGCTACATTTTAACACACTTCACATTCTCCCTTGCAACGCGGCTGCCAGTCCTCCTTTCATGCTAAATCTTACGGTCGTAGCTAATGTCTAAGGCACCAAATCCATCTAAAAAGTTAATAATCGATAACTAAAACTTGAATTGTACTGCTTCTTACTGCCTATTACATCTACTTAGAAGCCTCTTATGTGTTCTGCTATTCTGCTTTTAGTCCCTCCGCATACCGGAGCACGCGACATTGCTTTGCAGACTATAAAAGTAAACGTTTCAGAGAGAAGAGCGGCCAATGTGACGATCTAGCTTTAAGCCGATGAGATAACAAAAGACGAAAACGGACGGATTTCTCAGGTTTATGCTACATACGAACACGTTTCACATTCACCCATGCAAAGTGGCTCCCAGTCCTCCATTCAGGCTAAATCTTAAGGTCCTAGCTCATGTCCAATGCACCAAAGTAGGGTAAAATATCAATAATCGATAACTAAAACATGAATTTACTACCTCTTACTGGCTATTACATCAACTTAGAAACTTCATCTGTGTTCTACCATGGTGCTTTTAGTGTCTCCGCATAACGCAGAGCGTGACATAGCTTTGCAGACAATAAATGTAACCGTTTCAGAGAGAAGAGCGGACAATGTGACGATCTGGCTTTAAGTCGATTCGAAAACAAATGACGAAAACGGACGGATTTCTCAGGTTTATGCTACATATGAACACTTTTCACATTATCCCTTGCAACGCGGCTGCCAGTCCTCCTTTCATGCAAAATCTTAAGGTCCTAGCCCATGTCCAAAGCACCAAAGAAGGGTAAAAAGTCAATAATCGGTAAGTGAAACTTGAATTGTACTACTTGTTACTGGCTATTACATCAACTTAGGACCTTCATCTGTGTTCTACTAGGGTGCTTTTAGTGTCTATGCATACCGCAGCACGCGACATAGCTTTGCAGACGATAAATGTAACCGTTTCAGATAGAAGAGCGGCCAATGTGACGATCTGGCTTTTAGTCGATTCGATAACAAATGACGAAAACGGACGGATTTCTCAGGTTTTTACTACATATGAACACTTTTCACATTCTCCCGTGCAACGCGGCTACGAGTCCTCCTTTCATGCTAAATCTTAAGATCCTAGCTCATTTCCAAGGCAGCAAAAAAGGGTGAAAAGTCAATAATCGAAAACTAAAACTTGAATTGTGCTGCTTATTACTGGCTATTACATCAACTTAGTAGCCTATTATGTGTTTTGCTATGCTGCTTTTAGTGTCTCCGAATACCGCAGCACGTGACATAGCTCTACAGACGATAAATGTACCCGTTTCAGAGAGAAGAGCGGCCAACGTGACGATCTGGCTTACAGTCGATTCGAAAACAAATGACGAATACGGACGGATTTCTCAGGTTTATGCTTCATATGAACACTTTTCACATTCACCCATGCAACGCGGCTGCCAGTCCTCCTTTCATGCAAAATCTTAAGGTCCTAGCTCATGCCCAAGGCACACAAGCCGCCTAAAAAGTCAATAATCGATAACTGAAACTTGAATTTTACTGCTTCTTACTGGCTATTACATTAACTTAGGGGCTTCTTCTGTGTTCTACTATGGTGCTTTTAGTGTCTCCGCATACCGCAGAACGCGACATAGCTTTGCAGACGATAAATGTAACCGTTTCAGAGAGAAGAGCCCCCAATGTGACGATCTGGTTTTAAGTCAATTCGATAAAAAATGACGAAAACGGATGAATTTCTCAGGTTTTTATTACATATGAACACTTTTCACATTCTCCCGTGCAACGCGGCTGCTAGTCCTTCTTTAATGCAAAATCTTAAGGTCCTAGGTCATGCCCAAGGCACACAAGCCGCCTAAAAAGTCAATAATCGAGTACAAAAGCTTGAATTGTACTGCTTCTTTTGGCTATTACATCAAGTTAGATATTTCTTCTGTGTTCTACTATGGTGCTTTTAGTGTCACCGCATTCCGCAGCACGCAACATAGATTTGCAGACGATAAATGTAATCGTTTCAGCGAGAAGAGCGGCCAATGTGAGGATCAAGCTTAAGTCGTTACGTTATCAAACTTGAATTGTACCATTTCTTGCTTTCTATTACATCAATTTGGAAGCATCATCTGTGTTCTACTATGGTCCTTTTAGTGTCTCCGCATACAGCAGCACGCGACATAGCTTTGCAGACGTTAAATGTAACCGTTTCAGAGAGAAGAGCATCCTACGTGAGGATCTGGCTTTAAGTCGATTCGGGAAAAAAGAATAAAACGGAAGAATTTCTCATGTTTTTACTACATATGAACACTTTTCAGATTCTCACGTGCAACGCGTCAGTTAGTCCTCGTTTCATGCAAAATCTTAAGGCCCTAGCTCCAGTCCAAGGCACGAAAGCCGGGTAAGAGTCAATAATCGATAACTAACACTTAAATTGTTCTACTTCATACTTTCTATTACATCAGCTTCGAAGATTCATCTGTGTTCTACTATGGTGCTTTTAGTGTCTCCGAATACCGCAGCACGAGATATAGCTTTGCAGACGATAAAAGTAACCGTTTCAGGGAGAAGAGCGGCCAATGTGACGATCTGGCTTTCAGTCGTTTCGACAACAAATGACGGAAACGGACGGATTTCTCAGGTGTTTACTACATATGATCACTTTTCACATTCTACTGTGCAACGTGGCAGCTAGTCCTCCTTTCATGCAAAATCTTAAGGTCCTAGCCTATGTCCAAGCTACAAAAGTCGGGTAAAAGGTCAATAATCGATAACTAACACTTGAATTGTACTACATCTAACGGGCTACTACATCAACTTAGAAGCTTCGTCTGTGTTCTACTATGGTGCTTTTAGTGTCTCCGCATACTGCAGCACGCGACATAGCTTTGCAGACGATAAATGTAACCGTTTCAGAGAGAAGTGCGGCCAATGTAACGCTCTGGCTTAAATCGATTCGATATCAAATGATGAAAACGAATAAGTTTCTCAGGTTTTTACTACATATGAACTCTATTCACATTCGCCCGTGCAATGCGGCTGCTAGTCCTGTTTTCATGCAAAATCGTAAGGTCCTAGCTCATGTCCAAGGCACAAAAGCCGGCTAAAAAGTCAATAATCGATAACTAAGACTTGAATTGCTCTACTTCATACTTTCTATTACATCAGCTTAGAAGATTCATCTGTGTTCTACTATGGTGCTTTTAGTGTCTCCGAATACCGCAGCACGCGATATAGCTTTGCTGACGATAAATGTAACCGTCACAAAGAGACGAGCGGCCAATGTGTCGATCTGGCATTCAGTCGTTTCGACAACAAATGACGAAAACGGAGGGTTTTCTCAGGTTTTTACTACATATGAACACTTTTCACATTCTCCCCTGCAACGCGACTGCTAGTCCTCCTTTCATGCAAAATCTTAAGGTTCTAGGCCATGTCCAAGGCACAAAAGCCGGGTAAAAAGTCAATAATCGATAACTAACACTTGAATTGTACTACATCTAACTGGCTATTACATCAATTTAGTAGCTTCGTCTCTGTTCTACTATGGTGCTTTTAGGGTCTCCGCATACCGCAGCACGCGACATAGCTTTGCAGACGCTAAATGTTACCATTTCAGAGAGAAGAGCGGCCAATGTGACGTTCTGGCTTTAAGTCGATTCGATAACAAATGACGAAAACGGAATTCTCAGGTTTTTACTACATATGAACACTTTTCACATTCTCCCGTGCAACGCGGCTACTAGTCCTCCTTTCATGCAAAATATTAAGGTCATAGCTCATGTCCAAGGCACCAAAGAAGGGTAAAAAGTTAATAATCGATAACTAACACTTGAATTGTACTGTTTCTTAATGGCTTTTACATCAACTTAGAAGTTTCTTCCGTGTTCTACTATGGTGCTTTTAGTGTCTCCTCATACCGCAGCACGCGAGATTGCTTTGCAGATGATAAGTTTAACCGTCTCAGAAAGAAGAGCGGGCAATGTGACGATCTAGCTTTAAGCCGATTAGATAACAAATGACGAAAACGGACGGATTTTTCAGGTTTTTAGTACATATGAACACTTTTCACTCTCTCCTGTGCAACGTGGCTGCTAGATCTCCCATCATGCAAAATCGTACGGTCCTAGCTCATATCCAAGGCACCAAACCCGGCTAAAAAGTCAATAATCGATATCTATAACTTGTATTGTATTATTTCTTACTGGCTCTTACCTCAACTTAGAAGTTTCATCTGTGTTCTACTATGGTTCATTTAGTGTCTCCGCATACCGCAGCACGCTACATAGCTATGCAGGCGACGAATGTAAACGTTTCAGAGAGAAGAGCGCCCAATGTGAAGTTCTATCTTTAAGTCTATTCGATATCAAATGACGAAAAAGGACGAAATTCTCAGGTTTTTACTACATATGAAAACTTTTCACATTCCCCCGTGCAACACGGCTGCTAGTCCTCCTTTCATGCAAAATCTTAAGGTACCACCTCATGTCCAGGGCACCAAAGCCGGCTAAAAATTCAATAATCGATAAATAAACTTGAATTGTACTACTTCCTACTTTCTATTACATCAGCTTAGAAGCTTCATCTGTGTTCTAGTATGATCCTTTTAGTGTCTCCGCATACCGCAGCACGTGACATAGCTTTACAGACGATAAATGTAACCGTTTCAGAGAGAAGAGCTTCCAATGTAGCGATCTGGCTTAAAGTCGATTTGATAACAAATGACGAAAACGGGCCAATATCTTAGGTTTTTACTACATATGAACACTTTACGCACTTTCCCGTGCAACGCAGCTACTAGTCCTCCTTTCATGCAAAATCTTAAGGTATTAGCTCACGTCCAAGGCACCAAAGCCGGCTAAAAAGTCAATAATCGATAACTAAAACATGAATTGTACCACTTCTTACTGGCTATTACATCAACTAAGAAGCTTCTTCTGGTTTCTATGGTGTTTTTAGTGTCTCCGCATACCGCACGCAGCGACATAGCTTTGCAGACGGTAAATTTAATCGTTTCAGAGGGAAGAGCGGCCAATGTGACGATCTGGCTTTAAGTCGATTCGACAACAATTGACGAAAACATACCGATTTCTCAGGTTTTCACTACATATGAACACTTTTCACATTCACTCCAGTAACGCGGCTGCTAGTTTTCCTTTCATGCAAAATCTTAAGGACCAACTCATGTCCAAGGCACCAAAGCCGGCTAAAAAGTCAATAACCGAAAACTAAAACTTGAATTGTACTACTTCTTACTGGCTATTACATCAACTTAGAAGCTTCTTCTGTGTTCTACGGTGCTTTTAGTGTCTCCGCATACCGCACCCAGCGACATAGGTTTGCAGACGGTAAATTTAACCGTTTCAGAGGGAAGAGCGGCCAATGTGATCTTCTGGCTTTAAGTCGATTTGATAACAATGACGAAAACGGACGGACTTCTCAGGATTTTACTACATATGAACACTTTTCACATTCTCCCGTGCAATACGGCTGCTAGTCCTCCTTTCTTGCAAAATCTTAAGGTCCTAGATCATGTCCAAGGCACCAAAAAAGTCTAAAAGGTCAATAATCGAAAACTAAAACTTGAAGTGCAGTAGTTCTTACTGGCTATTACATCAACTTAGAAGCTTCATCTGTGTTCTACTATGGTGCATTTAGTGTCTCCGCATACCGCAGCATGCGACATAGCTTTGCAGATGATAATTGTAATCGTTTCAGGGAGAAGAGCGGCCAATGTGACGATCTGGATTTAAGTCGATACGACTTTCTCAGGTTTTTATTACATATGAACGCTTTTCACATTCTCCCATGCAACGTGACTGCTAATCTTACTTTCATGAAAAATCTTAAGGTCCTAGCTCATGTCCAAGGCACCAAAGCCGGCTAAAAAGTCAATAATCAATAACTAAAACTTGAATTGTACTACTTCTTACTGGCTATTACATCAACTTATAAGTTTCATCTGTTTTCTACTATGGTGCTATTAGTATCTCCGGATACCGAAGCACGCGACATAGCTTTGCAGACGATAAACGTAACCGTTTCAGAGAGAATAGCGGCCAACGTGTCGTTCTGGATTAAAGTCGATTCGATACCAAATGACGAAAACGGACGGATTTCTCAGGTTTTTACTACACATGAACATTTTTCACAATCGCCCGTGCAACGCGGCTGATAGACTTCCCTTCATGTAAAATCTTAAGGTCCTACCTCAAGTCCAAGGCTCCAAAGAAGGGTAAAAAGTCAGTAATCGATAACTAAAACTTGAATTGTACTACTTCTTACTGGCTATTACATCAACTTAGAGGCTTCATCTGTGCTCTACTATGCTGCTTTTAGTGTCTCCGGATACCGCAGCACGCGACATAGCTTTGCAGACGTGAAAACGTAAACGTTTCAGGGAGAAGAGCGGCCAATGTGTCGATCTGGATTTAAGTCGATACGACTTTCTCAGGTTTTTACTACATATGAACACTTTTCACATTCGCTCGTGCAACGCGGCTGCTAGTCCTCCTTTCATACAAAATCTTAAGGTCCTAGCTCATGTCAACTGCAGCAAAGCCGGCTAAAAAGTAATAATCGATAACGAAAACTTGAAATGTACTACTTCTTACTGGCTATTACATCAACTTAGAGGCTTCATCTTTGTACAACTATTATGGTTTTAGTGTCTCCGCATACCGCAGCACGCGACATAGCTTTGCAGACGATAAATGTAATCGTTCCAGAGAGAAGAGCGGCAAATGTGTCGATCTGGATTTCAGTCGATTCGATAACAAATGACGAAAACGGACGAATTTCTCAGATTTTTACTACATATGAACACTTTTCACATTCTCCCGTGCATCGTGGCCACTAGCCTTCCCTTCATGAAATATCTTAAGGCCCTAACTCATGTCCAAGCGCCAAAGAAGGGTAAAAAGTCAATAATCGATAGCTAAAACTTCAATTCTACTACTTCTTACTGGCTATTACATAAACTTAGAAGTTTGATCTGTATTCTTCTATGGTGCTTTTAGTGTCTCCGCATACCACAGCACGCGACATATCTTTGCAGACGATAAATGTAGTCGTTTCAGAGAGAAGAGCGGCCAAAAGACGATCTGGTGTTAAGTCGATTCGATAACAAATGACGAAAACGGACGGATTTCTCAGTTTCTTACTACATATGAACACTTTTCACATTCTCCCCTGTAACGCGGCCACTAGACTTCCCTTCATGCAAAATCTTGAGGTCCTAGCTCATGTCCAAGCACCAAAGAAGGGCAAAAAGTCAATAATCGGTAACAAAAACTTGAATTGTACTACTTCTTACTGGCTATTACATCAACTTATAAGCTTCATCTGTGTTCTACTATGGTACTTTTAGTGTCTCCGGATAACGTAGCAGGCGATATAGCTTTGCAGACGATAAATGTATTCGTTTCAGAGGGAAGAGCGGCCAATGTGACGATCTGGCTTTAAGTCGATTCTATAACAAATGACGAAAACGGACGAATTTCTCATATTTTTACTACATATGAACACTTTTCACATTCTCCCCTGCAACGCTTCCACCAGACTTCCCTTCATGCAAAATCTTAATTTCCTAGCTCATGTCGAAGCACCAAAGAATGGTAAAAAGTCAGTAATCGATAACTAAAACTTGAATTGTACTATTTCTTACTGGCTATTACATCAACTTAGAGGCTTCATCTGTGCTCTGCAATGCTGCTTTTAGTGTCTCCATATACCGCAGCACGCGACAGAGCTTTGCAGACGATAAATGTAACCGTTTCAGAGAGAAGAGCGGCCAATGTGTCGATCTGGATTTAAGTAGATTCGATAACAAATGACGAAAACGGACGAATTTCTCAGATTTTTACTACATATGAACACTTGTCACTTTCTCCCCTGCAACGCGGCCACTACACTTCCCTTCATGGCAAATCTTAAGGTCCTAGCTCAAGTCCAAGCACCTAAGAATGGTAAAACGTCAATAATCGATAACAAAAACTTGAATAGTACTACTTTTTACTGGCTATTGCATCAACTTAGAAGGTTCATCTGTGTTTTACTATGATGCTTTTAGTGTCTCCGGATAACGTAGCACGCGACATTGCTTTGCAGACGATAAATGTAATCGTTTCAGAGAGAAGAGCGGATAATGTGACGATCTGGCTTTAAGTCGATTCGATAACAAATGACGAAAACGGACGGATTTTTAGGTTTTTACTACATATGAACACTATTCACATTCGTCCGTGTAGCGCGGTTGCTAGTCCTCCTTTCATGCAAAATCTTAAGGTCCTAGCTCATGTCCAATGCACCAAAACCGGCTAAAAACTCAATAATCGATACCTAAAACTTGAATTGTACTACTTCTTACTGGCTATTACATGAACTTAGAAGCTTCATCTGGGTTCTACTATAGTGCTTTTACTGTCTCCGCATACCGCAGCACGCGACATAGCTTTGCAGACGATAAGTACAACCGTTTCAGAGAGAAGAGTGACCAATGTGACGATCTGGGTTCATGTCGATTCGATAACAAATGACGAAAACGGACGGATTTCTCAGGGTTTTACTACATATGAACACTTTCCACATTCTCCCGTGCAACGCAGCTGCTATTCCTCCTTTCATGCAAAATCTTAAAGTCCTAGGTCATGTCCAAGGCAACAAAGAAGGCTAAAAATTCAATAATCGATAATTAAAACTTGAAGTGTACTACATTTTACTGGCTATTACATAGCCGACTAAAAAGTCAAAAATCGATAACTAAAACTTGAATTGTACTACTTCTTACTGGCTATTACATCGACTTAGAAGCTTTATCTGTGTTCTACTATGGTGCTTTTAGTGTCTCCGCATACCGCAGGACGCGCCATAGCTTTGCAGACGATAAATGTAACCGTTTCAGAGATATGAGCGGCCAATGAGACGATCTGACATTAAGTCGATTCGATAACAAATGACGAAAACGGACGGATTTCTCAGGTTTTTACTACACATGAACACTTTTCACATTCTCCCGTGCAACGCAGCTGCTAGTCCTCCTTTGATGCAAAGTCGTAAGGTCCTAGCTCATGTCCAAGACCGCAATACCAGCTAAAAAGTCAATAATCGATATCTAAAACGTTATTGTACTACTTTTTACTGGCTATTACATCAACTTAGAAGTTTCATCATTGTCCTTCTATGGTGCTGTTAGTGTCTCCGCATACCGCAGCACGCGACATAGCTTTGCAGACGATAAATGTAACCGTTTCAGAGAGAAGAGCGACCAATGTGACGATCTGGCTTTAAGTCGATTTGATAAGAAATGACGAAAACTGATGGATTTCTCAGGTTTTTACTACATATGAACACTTTTCACATTCTCCCGTGCAACGCAGCTGCTAGTTCTCTTTTGATGCAAAATCTTAAGGTCCTAGCTCATGTCCAATACCCCAAAGCCAGCTAAAAAGTCAATAATCGGTATCTATAACGTTATTGTACTACTTCTTACTGGCAATTACATCAACTTAGAAGTTTCATCTGTTTTCTACTATGGTGCTGTTAGTGTCTCCGCATACCGCAGCATGTGACATAGCTTTACAGACGATAAATGTAACCGTTTCAGAGAGAAGAGTGACCAATGAGACGATCTGGCTTTAAGTCGATTTGATGAGAAATGACGAAAACGGACGGATTTCTCAGGTTTTTACTACATATGAACACTTTTCACATTCTCCCGTGCAACGCAGCTGCTAGTCCTTTTTTGATGCAATATCTTAAGGTCCTAGGTCATGTCCAAGGCCCCAAAGCCAAATAAAAAGTCAATAATCGATATATAAAACGTTATTGTACTACTTTTTACTGGCTATCGCATCAACTTAGAAGTTTCATCTGTGTTCTACTATGGTACTGTTAGTGTCTCCGCATACCGCAGCACGCGACATAGCTTTGCAGACGATAAATGTAACCGTTTCAGAGAGAAGAGCGGCCAATGTGACGTTCTGCCTTGAAGTCGATTTGATAAGAAATGACGAAAACTGTCGGATTTCTCAGGTTTTTACTACACATGAACACTTTTCACATTCTCCCGTGCAACGCAGCTGCTAAACCTCCTTTGATGCAATGTCTTAAGGTCCTAGCTCATGTCCAAGACCACAAAGCCAGCTAAAAAGTCAATAATCGATATCTAAAACGTTATTGTACTACTTCTTACTGGCTATTACATCAACTTAGAAGTTTCATCAGTGTTCTACTATGGTGCTGTTACTGTCTCCGCATACCGCAGCACGCGCCATAGCTTTGCAGACGATAAATGTAACCGTTTCAGAGATATGAGCGGCCAATGAGACGATCTGACATTAAGTCGATTCGATAACAAATGACGAAAACGGACGGATTTCTCAGGTTTTTACTACACATGATCACTATTCACATTCTCCCGTGCAACGCAGCTGCTAGTCCTCCTTTGATGCAAAGTCTTATGGTCCTAGCTCATGTCCAAGACCGCAATGCCAGCTAAAAAGTCAATAATCGGTATCTATAACGTTATTGTACTACTTCTTACTGGCTATTACATCAACTTAGAAGTTTCATCTGTTTTCTACTATGGTGCTGTTAGTGTCTCCGCATACCGCAGTACGCGACATAGCTTTGCAGACGATAAATGTAACCGTTTCAGAGAGAAGAGCGACCAATGTGACGATCTGGCTTTAAGTCGATTTGATAAGAAATGACGAAAACTGACGGATTTCTCAGGTTTTTACTACATATGAACACTTTTCACATTCTCCCGTGCAACGCAGCTGCTAGTTCTCTTTTGATGCAAAATCTTAAGGTCCTAGCTCATGTCCAATACCCCAAAGCCAGCTAAAAAGTCAATAATCGGTATCTATAACGTTATTGTACTACTTCTTACTGGCAATTACATCAACTTAGAAGTTTCATCTGTTTTCTACTATGGTGCTGTTAGTGTCTCCGCATACCGCAGCATGTGACATAGCTTTACAGACGATAAATGTAACCGTTTCAGAGAGAAGAGTGACCAATGAGACGATCTGGCTTTAAGTCGATTTGATGAGAAATGACGAAAACGGACGGATTTCTCAGGTTTTTACTACATATGAACACTTTTCACATTCTCCCGTGCAACGCAGCTGCTAGTCCTTTTTTGATGCAATATCTTAAAGTCCTAGGTCATGTCCAAGGCCCCAAAGCCAAATAAAAAGTCAATAATCGATATATAAAACGTTATTGTACTACTTTTTACTGGCTATCACATCAACTTAGAAGTTTCATCTGTGTTCTACTATGGTACTGTTAGTGTCTCCGCATACCGCAGCACGCGACATAGCCTTGCAGACGATAAATGTAACCGTTTCAGAGAGAAGAGCGGCCAATGTGACGTTCTGCCTTGAAGTCGATTTGATTAGAAATGACGAAAACTGTCGGATTTCTCATGTTTTTACTACATATGAACACTTTTCACATTCTCCCGTGCAACGCAGCTGCTAGTTCTCCCTTGATGCAAAATCTTGAGGTCCTAGCTCACGTCCAAGGCACCAAAGCCAGTAAAAAGTCAATAATCGAAATCTAAAACGTTATTGTACTACTTCTTACTGGCTATTACATCAACTTAGAAGTTTCATCTGTTTTCTACTATGGTGCTGTTTGTCTCTCCGCAAACCGCAGCACGCAACATAGCTTTGCAGATGATAAATGTAACAAATGTAACCGTTTCAGAGAGAAGAGCGACCAATGTGACGATCTGGCTTTAAGTCGATTTGATAAGAAATGACGAAAACGGACGGATTTCTCAGGTTTTTACTACACATGAACACTTTTCACATTCTCCCGTGCAACGCAGCTGCTAGTCTTCCTTTGATGCAATGTCTTAAGTTCCTAGCTCATGTCCAAGACCCCAAAGCCAGCTAAAAAGTCAATAATCGATAATTAAAACGTTATTGTACTACTTCTTACTGGCTATTACATCAACTTAGAAGTTTCATCTGTGTTCTACGATGGTGCTGTTAGAGTATCCGCAAACCGCAGCACGCGACATAGCTTTGCACATAATAAATGTAACAGTTTCAGAGAGAAGAGCGACCAATGTGACGATCTTGCTTTAAGTCGATTTGATAAGAAATGACGAAAACGAACGGATTTCTCAGGTTTTTACTACATATGAACACTTTTCACATTCTCCCGTGCTACGCAGCTGCTAGTCCTCCTTTGATGCAAAATCTTATGGCCCTAGCTCATATCCAAGGCCCCAAAGCCAAATAAAAAGTCAATAATCGATATATAAAACGTTATTATACTACTTTTTACTGGCTATCGCATCAACTTAGAAGTTTCATCTGTGTTCTACTATGGTACTGTTAGTGTCTCCGCATACCGCAGCACGCGACATAGCTTTGCAGACGATAAATGTAACCGTTTCAGAGAGAAGAGCGGCCAATGTGACGTTCTGCCTTGAAGTCGATTTGATAAGAAATGACGAAAACTGTCGGATTTCTCAGGTTTTTACTACACATGAACACTTTTCACATTCTCCCGTGCAACGCAGCTGCTAAACCTCCTTTGATGCAATGTCTTAAGGTCCTAGCTCATGTCCAAGACCCCAAAGCCAGCTAAAAAGTCAATAATCGATATCTAAATCGTTATTGTACTACTTCTTACTGGCTATTACATCAACTTAGAAGTTTCATCAGTGTTCTACTATGGTGCTGTTACTGTCTCCGCATACCGCAGCACGCGCCATAGCTTTGCAGACGATAAATGTAACCGTTTCAGAGATATGAGCGGCCAATGAGACGATCTGACATTAAGTCGATTCGATAACAAATGACGAAAACGGACGGATTTCTCAGGTTTTTACTACACATGATCACTATTCACATTCTCCCGTGCAACGCAGCTGCTAGTCCTCCTTTGATGCAAAGTCTTATGGTCCTAGCTCATGTCCAAGACCGCAATGCCAGCTAAAAAGTCAATAATCGGTATCTATAACGTTATTGTACTACTTCTTACTGGCTATTACATCAACTTAGAAGTTTCATCTGTTTTCTACTATGGTGCTGTTAGTGTCTCCGCATACCGCAGTACGCGACATAGCTTTGCAGACGATAAATGTAACCGTTTCAGAGAGAAGAGCGACCAATGTGACGATCTGGCTTTAAGTCGATTTGATAAGAAATGACGAAAACTGACGGATTTCTCAGGTTTTTACTACATATGAACACTTTTCACATTCTCCCGTGCAACGCAGCTGCTAGTTCTCTTTTGATGCAAAATCTTAAGGTCCTAGCTCATGTCCAATACCCCAAAGCCAGCTAAAAAGTCAATAATCGGTATCTATAACGTTATTGTACTACTTCTTACTGGCAATTACATCAACTTAGAAGTTTCATCTGTTTTCTACTATGGTGCTGTTAGTGTCTCCGCATACCGCAGCATGTGACATAGCTTTACAGACGATAAATGTAACCGTTTCAGAGAGAAGAGTGACCAATGAGACGATCTGGCTTTAAGTCGATTTGATGAGAAATGACGAAAACGGACGGATTTCTCAGGTTTTTACTACATATGAACACTTTTCACATTCTCCCGTGCAACGCAGCTGCTAGTCCTTTTTTGTTGCAATATCTTAAAGTCCTAGGTCATGTCCAAGGCCCCAAAGCCAAATAAAAAGTCAATAATCGATATATAAAACGTTATTGTACTACTTTTTACTGGCTATCACAAAAACTTAGAAGTTTCATCTGTGTTCTACTATGGTACTGTTAGTGTCTCCGCATACCGCAGCACGCGACATAGCCTTGCAGACGATAAATGTAACCGTTTCAGAGAGAAGAGCGGCCAATGTGACGTTCTGCCTTGAAGTCGATTTGATTAGAAATGACGAAAACTGTCGGATTTCTCATGTTTTTACTACATATGAACACTTTTCACATTCTCCCGTGCAACGCAGCTGCTAGTTCTCCCTTGATGCAAAATCTTAAGGTCCTAGCTCACGTCCAAGGCACCAAAGCCAGTAAAAAGTCAATAATCGAAATCTAAAACGTTATTGTACTACTTCTTACTGGCTATTACATCAACTTAGAAGTTTCATCTGTTTTCTACTATGGTGCTGTTTGTCTCTCCGCATACCGCAGCACGCAACATAGCTTTGCAGATGATAAATGTAACAATTGTAACCGTTTCAGAGAGAAGAGCGACCAATGTGACGATCTGGCTTTAAGTCGATTTGATAAGAAATGACGAAAACGGACGGATTTCTCAGGTTTTTACTACACATGAACACTTTTCACATTCTCCCGTGCAACGCAGCTGCTAGTCTTCCTTTGATGCAATGTCTTAAGTTCCTAGCTCATGTCCAAGACCCCAAAGCCAGCTAAAAAGTCAATAATCGATAATTAAAACGTTATTGTACTACTTCTTACTGGCTATTACATCAACTTAGAAGTTTCATCTGTGTTCTACGATGGTGCTGTTAGAGTATCCGCAAACCGCAGCACGCGACATAGCTTTGCACATGATAAATGTAACAGTTTCAGAGAGAAGAGCGACCAATGTGACGATCTTGCTTTAAGTCGATTTGATAAGAAATGACGAAAACGAACGGATTTCTCAGGTTTTTACTACATATGAACACTTTTCACATTCTCCCGTGCTACGCAGCTGCTAGTCCTCCTTTTATGCAAAATCTTAAGGCCCTAGCTCATATCCAAGGCCCCAAAGCCAAATAAAAAGTCAATAATCGATATATAAAACGTTATTATACTACTTTTTACTGGCTATCGCATCAACTTAGAAGTTTCATCTGTGTTCTACTAT
Source organism: Schistocerca gregaria (assembly GCF_023897955.1). Lineage (NCBI taxonomy): Eukaryota > Metazoa > Arthropoda > Insecta > Orthoptera > Acrididae > Schistocerca > Schistocerca gregaria. Next base: position 464,239 of record NW_026061829.1, read on the forward strand.
GGTACTGTTAGTGTCTCCGCATACCGCAGCACGCGACATAGCTTTGCAGACGATAAATGTAACCGTTTCAGAGAGAAGAGCGGCCTATGTGACGTTCTGCCTTGAAGTCGATTTGATAAGAAATGACGAAAACTGTCGGATTTCTCAGGTTTTTACTACACATGAACACTTTTCACATTCTCCCGTGCAACGCAGCTGCTAAACCTCCTTTGATGCAATGTCTTAAGGTCCTAGCTCATGTCCAAGACCCCAAAGCCAGCTAAAAAGTCAATAATCGATATCTAAATCGTTATTGTACTACTTCTTACTGGCTATTACATCAACTTAGAAGTTTCATCAGTGTTCTACTATGGTGCTGTTACTGTCTCCGCATACCGCAGCACGCGCCATAGCTTTGCAGACGATAAATGTAACCGTTTCAGAGATATGAGCGGCCAATGAGACGATCTGACATTAAGTCGATTCGATAACAAATGACGAAAACGGACGGATTTCTCAGGTTTTTACTACACATGATCACTATTCACATTCTCCCGTGCAACGCAGCTGCTAGTCCTCCTTTGATGCAAAGTCTTAAGGTCCTAGCTCATGTCCAAGACCGCAATGCCAGCTAAAAAGTCAATAATCGGTATCTATAACGTTATTGTACTACTTCTTACTGGCTATTACATCAACTTAGAAGTTTCATCTGTTTTCTACTATGGTGCTGTTAGTGTCTCCGCATACCGCAGTACGCGACATAGCTTTGCAGACGATAAATGTAACCGTTTCAGAGAGAAGAGCGACCAATGTGACGATCTGGCTTTAAGTCGATTTGATAAGAAATGACGAAAACTGACGGATTTCTCAGGTTTTTACTACATATGAACACTTTTCACATTCTCCCGTGCAACGCAGCTGCTAGTTCTCTTTTGATGCAAAATCTTAAGGTCCTAGCTCATGTCCAATACCCCAAAGCCAGCTAAAAAGTCAATAATCGGTATCTATAACGTTATTGTACTACTTCTTACTGGCAATTACATCAACTTAGAAGTTTCATCTGTTTTCTACTATGGTGCTGTTAGTGTCTCCGCATACCGCAGCATGTGACATAGCTTTACAGACGATAAATGTAACCGTTTCAGAGAGAAGAGTGACCAATGAGACGATCTGGCTTTAAGTCGATTTGATGAGAAATGACGAAAACGGACGGATTTCTCAGGTTTTTACTACATATGAACACTTTTCACATTCTCCCGTGCAACGCAGCTGCTAGTCCTTTTTTGATGCAATATCTTAAAGTCCTAGGTCATGTCCAAGGCCCCAAAGCCAAATAAAAAGTCAATAATCGATATATAAAACGTTATTGTACTACTTTTTACTGGCTATCACATCAACTTAGAAGTTTCATCTGTGTTCTACTATGGTACTGTTAGTGTCTCCGCATACCGCAGCACGCGACATAGCTTTGCAGACGATAAATGTAACCGTTTCAGAGAGAAGAGCGGCCAATGTGACGTTCTGCCTTGAAGTCGATTTGATTAGAAATGACGAAAACTGTCGGATTTCTCATGTTTTTACTACATATGAACACTTTTCACATTCTCCCGTGCAACGCAGCTGCTAGTTCTCCCTTGATGCAAAATCTTAAGGTCCTAGCTCACGTCCAAGGCACCAAAGCCAGTAAAAAGTCAATAATCGCAATCTAAAACGTTATTGTACTACTTCTTACTGGCTATTACATCAACTTAGAAGTTTCATCTGTTTTCTACTATGGTGCTGTTTGTCTCTCCGCATACCGCAGCACGCAACATAGCTTTGCAGATGATAAATGTAACAAATGTAACCGTTTCAGAGAGAAGAGCGACCAATGTGACGATCTGGCTTTAAGTCGATTTGATAAGAAATGACGAAAACGGACGGATTTCTCAGGTTTTTACTACACATGAACACTTTTCACATTCTCCCGTGCAACGCAGCTGCTAGTCTTCCTTTGATGCAATGTCTTAAGTTCCTAGCTCATGTCCAAGAACCCAAAGCCAGCTAAAAAGTCAATAATCGATATCTAAAACTTTATTGTACTACTTCTTACTGGCTATTACATCAACTTAGAAGTTTCATCAGTCTTCTACTATGGTGCTGTTAGTGTCTCCGCATACCGCAGCACGCGACATAGCTCTGTAGACGAGTAATGTAACCTTTTCAGAGAGAAGAGCGTCCAATGTGACGTCCTGGCTTTAAGTCGATTTGATAAGAAATGACGAAACGGACGGATTTCTCAGGTTTGTACTGCATATGAATACTTTTCACATTCTCCCGTGCAACGGAGCATCTAGTCCTCCTTTGATGCAAAATTTTAAGGTCCTAGCTCATGTCCAAGGCCCCAATGCCAGCTAAAAAGTCAATAATCGATATCTAAAACGTTATTGTATTACTTCTTACTGGCAATTACATCAACTTAGAAGCTTCTTCTGTTTTACTATGGTGCTGTTAGTGTCTCGGCATACCGCGGCACGCGACATAGCTTTGCAGGCGATAAATGGTACCGTTTCACAGAGAAGGGCGGCCAATGTAACGTTCTGGCTTTAATTTGATTTGATAAGAAATGACGAAAACGGACGGATTTCTCAGGTTTTTACTTCATATGAACACTTTTCACATTCTCCCGTGCAACGCAGCTGCTAGTCCTCCTTTGATGCAAAGTCTTAAGGTCCTAGCTCATTTCCAAGACCCCAAAGCCAGCTAAAAAGTCAATAATCGATATCTGAAACGTTATTGCACTACTTCTTACTGCCTATTACATCAACTTAGAAGTTTCATCTGTGTTCTACTATGGTACTGTTAGTGTCTCTGCATACCGCAGCACGCGATATAGCTTTGCAGACGATAAATTTAACCGTTTCAGAGAGAAGAGCGACCAATGTGACGTCCTGGCTTTAAGTCGATTTGATAAGAAATGACGAAAATGGACGGATTTCTCAGGTTTTTACAACATATGAACACTTTTCACATTCTCCCGTGCAACGCAGCTGCTAGTCCTCCTTTGATGCAAAGTCTTAAGGTCCTAGCTCATGTCCAAGACCCCAAAGCCAGCTAAAAAGTCAATAATCGATAATTAAAACGTTATTGTACTACTTCTTACTGGCTATTACATCAACTTAGAAGTTTCATCTGTGTTCTACGATGGTGCTGTTAGAGTATCCGCAAACCGCAGCACGCGACATAGCTTTGCACATGATAAATGTAACAGTTTCAGAGAGAAGAGCGACCAATGTGACGATCTTGCTTTAAGTCGATTTGATAAGAAATGACGAAAACGAACGGATTTCTCAGGTTTTTACTACATATGAACACTTTTCACATTCTCCCGTGCTACGCAGCTGCTAGTCCTCCTTTGATGCAAAATCTTAAGGCCCTAGCTCATGTCCAAGGCCCCAAAGCCAGCTAAAAAGTCAATAATCGATATCTAAAACGTTGTTGTACTATTTCTTACTGGCAATTACATCAACTTAAAAGCATCTTCCGTGTTGTACTATGGTGTTGTTAGTGTCTCGGCATACCGCAGCACGCGACATAGCTTTGCAAGCGATAAATGTTACCGTTTCAGAGAGAAGAGCGGCCAATGTAACGTTCTGGCTTTAAGTCGATTTGATAAGAAATGACGAAAACGGACGGATTTCTCAGGTTTCTACTACATGTGAACACTTTTCACATTCTCCCGTGCAAAGCAGCTGCTAGTCCTCCTTTGATGCAAGATCTTAAGGCCCTAGCTCATGTCCAAGACCCCAAAGCCAGCTAAAAAGTCAATAATCGATATCTAAAACGTTATTGTGCTACTTCTTACTGGCTATTACATCACCTTAGAAATTTCATCTGTGTTCTACTATGGTGCTGTTAGTGTCTCCGCATACCGCAGCACGCGACATAGCTCTGTAGACGAGTAATGTAACCTTTTCAGAGAGAAGAGCGTTCAATGTGACGTCCTGGCTTTAAGTCGATTTGATAAGAAATGACGAAAACGGACGGATTTCTCAGGTTTGTACCTTATATGAATACTTTTCACATTCTCCCGTGCAACGGAGCATCTAGTCCTCCTTTGATGCAAAATTTTAAGGTCCTAGCTCATGTCCAAGGCCCCAATGCCAGCTAAAAAGTCAATAATCGATATCTAAAACGTTATTGTACTACTTCTTACTGGCAATTACATCAACATAGAAGCCTCTTCTGTTTTACTATGGTGCTGTTAGTGTCTCGGCATACCGCGGCACGCGACATAGCTTTGCAGGCGATAAATGGTACCGTTTCACAGAGAAGGGCGGCCAATGTAACGTTCTGGCTTTAATTTGATTTGATAAGAAATGACGAAAACGGACGGATTTCTCAGGTTTTTACTTCATATGAACACTTTTCACATTCTCCCGTGCAACGCAGCTGCTAGTCCTCCTTTGATGCAAAGTCTTAAGGTCCTAGCTCATTTCCAAGACCCCAAAGCCAGCTAAAAAGTCAATAATCGATATCTGAAACGTTATTGCACTACTTCTTACTGTCTATTACATCAACTTAGAAGTTTCATCTGTGTTCTACTATGGTACTGTTAGTGTCTCTGCATACCGCAGCACGCGATATAGCTTTGCAGACGATAAATTTAACCGTTTCAGAGAGAAGAGCGACCAATGTGACGTCCTGGCTTTAAGTCGATTTGATAAGAAATGACGAAAATGGACGGATTTCTCAGGTTTTTACAACATATGAACACTTTTCACATTCTCCCGTGCAACGCAGCTGCTAGTCCTCCTTTGATGCAAAGTCTTAAGGTCCTAGCTCATGTCCAAGACCCCAAAGCCAGCTAAAAAGTCAATAATCGATAATTAAAACGTTATTGTACTACTTCTTACTGGCTATTACATCAACTTAGAAGTTTCATCTGTGTTCTACGATGGTGCTGTTAGAGTATCCGCAAACCGCAGCACGCGACATAGCTTTGCACATGATAAATGTAACAGTTTCAGAGAGAAGAGCGACCAATGTGACGATCTTGCTTTAAGTCGATTTGATAAGAAATGACGAAAACGAACGGATTTCTCAGGTTTTTACTACATATGAACACTTTTCACATTCTCCCGTGCTACGCAGCTGCTAGTCCTCCTTTGATGCAAAATCTTAAGGCCCTAGCTCATGTCCAAGGCCCCAAAGCCAGCTAAAAAGTCAATAATCGATATCTAAAACGTTGTTGTACTATTTCTTACTGGCAATTACATCAACTTAAAAGCATCTTCCGTGTTGTACTATGGTGTTGTTAGTGTCTCGGCATACCGCGGCACGCGACATAGCTTTGCAAGCGATAAATGTTACCGTTTCAGAGAGAAGAGCGGCCAATGTAACGTTCTGGCTTTAAGTCGATTTGATAAGAAATGACGAAAACGGACGGATTTCTCAGGTTTCTACTACATGTGAACACTTTTCACATTCTCCCGTGCAAAGCAGCTGCTAGTCCTCCTTTGATGCAAGATCTTAAGGCCCTAGCTCATGTCCAAGACCCCAAAGCCAGCTAAAAAGTCAATAATCGATATCTAAAACGTTATTGTGCTACTTCTTACTGGCTATTACATCACCTTAGAAATTTCATCTGTGTTCTACTATGGTGCTGTTAGTGTCTCCGCATACCGCAGCACGCGACATAGCTCTGTAGACGAGTAATGTAACCTTTTCAGAGAGAAGAGCGTTCAATGTGACGTCCTGGCTTTAAGTCGATTTGATAAGAAATGACGAAAACGGACGGATTTCTCAGGTTTGTACCTTATATGAATACTTTTCACATTCTCCCGTGCAACGGAGCATCTAGTCCTCCTTTGATGCAAAATTTTAAGGTCCTAGCTCATGTCCAAGGCCCCAATGCCAGCTAAAAAGTCAATAATCGATATCTAAAACGTTATTGTACTACTTCTTACTGGCAATTACATCAACATAGAAGCCTCTTCTGTTTTACTATGGTGCTGTTAGTGTCTCGGCATACCGCGGCACGCGACATAGCTTTGCAGGCGATAAATGGTACCGTTTCACAGAGAAGGGCGGCCAATGTAACGTTCTGGCTTTAATTTGATTTGATAAGAAATGACGAAAACGGACGGATTTCTCAGGTTTTTACTTCATATGAACACTTTTCACATTCTCCCGTGCAACGCAGCTGCTAGTCCTCCTTTGATGCAAAGTCTTAAGGTCCTAGCTCATTTCCAAGACCCCAAAGCCAGCTAAAAAGTCAATAATCGATATCTGAAACGTTATTGCACTACTTCTTACTGCCTATTACATCAACTTAGAAGTTTCATCTGTGTTCTACTATGGTACTGTTAGTGTCTCTGCATACCGCAGCACGCGATATAGCTTTGCAGACGATAAATTTAACCGTTTCAGAGAGAAGAGCGACCAATGTGACGTCCTGGCTTTAAGTCGATTTGATAAGAAATGACGAAAATGGACGGATTTCTCAGGTTTTTACAACATATGAACACTTTTCACATTCTCCCGTGCAACGCAGCTGCTAGTCCTCCTTTGATGCAAAGTCTTAAGGTCCTAGCTCATGTCCAAGACCCCAAAGCCAGCTAAAAAGTCAATAATCGATAATTAAAACGTTATTGTACTACTTCTTACTGGCTATTACATCAACTTAGAAGTTTCATCTGTGTTCTACGATGGTGCTGTTAGAGTATCCGCAAACCGCAGCACGCGACATAGCTTTGCACATGATAAATGTAACAGTTTCAGAGAGAAGAGCGACCAATGTGACGATCTTGCTTTAAGTCGATTTGATAAGAAATGACGAAAACGAACGGATTTCTCAGGTTTTTACTACATATGAACACTTTTCACATTCTCCCGTGCTACGCAGCTGCTAGTCCTCCTTTGATGCAAAATCTTAAGGCCCTAGCTCATGTCCAAGGCCCCAAAGCCAAATAAAAAGTCAATAATCGATATATAAAACGTTATTGTACTACTTTTTACTGGCTATCGCATCAACTTAGAAGTTTCATCTGTGTTCTACTATGGTACTGTTAGTGTCTCCGCATACCGCAGCACGCGACATAGCTTTGCAGACGATAAATGTAACCGTTTCAGAGAGAAGAGCGGCCAATGTGACGTTCTGCCTTGAAGTCGATTTGATAAGAAATGACGAAAACTGTCGGATTTCTCAGGTTTTTACTACACATGAACACTTTTCACATTCTCCCGTGCAACGCAGCTGCTAAACCTCCTTTGATGCAATGTCTTAAGGTCCTAGCTCATGTCCAAGACCCCAAAGCCAGCTAAAAAGTCAATAATCGATATGTAAAACGTTATTGTACTACTTCTTACTGGCTATTACATCAACTTAGAAGTTTCATCAGTGTTCTACTATGGTGCTGTTACTGTCTCCGCATACCGCAGCACGCGCCATAGCTTTGCAGACGATAAATGTAACCGTTTCAGAGATATGAGCGGCCAATGAGACGATCTGACATTAAGTCGATTCGATAACAAATGACGAAAACGGACGGATTTCTCAGGTTTTTACTACACATGATCACTATTCACATTCTCCCGTGCAACGCAGCTGCTAGTCCTCCTTTGATGCAAAGTCTTAAGGTCCTAGCTCATGTCCAAGACCGCAATGCCAGCTAAAAAGTCAATAATCGGTATCTATAACGTTATTGTACTACTTCTTACTGGCTATTACATCAACTTAGAAGTTTCATCTGTTTTCTACTATGGTGCTGTTAGTGTCTCCGCATACCGCAGTACGCGACATAGCTTTGCAGACGATAAATGTAACCGTTTCAGAGAGAAGAGCGACCAATGTGACGATCTGGCTTTAAGTCGATTTGATAAGAAATGACGAAAACTGACGGATTTCTCAGGTTTTTACTACATATGAACACTTTTCACATTCTCCCGTGCAACGCAGCTGCTAGTTCTCTTTTGATGCAAAATCTTAAGGTCCTAGCTCATGTCCAATACCCCAAAGCCAGCTAAAAAGTCAATAATCGGTATCTATAACGTTATTGTACTACTTTTTACTGGCTATCACATCAACTTAGAAGTTTCATCTGTGTTCTACTATGGTACTGTTAGTGTCTCCGCATACCGCAGCACGCGACATAGCTTTGCAGACGATAAATGTAACCGTTTCAGAGAGAAGAGCGGCCAATGTGACGTTCTGCCTTGAAGTCGATTTGATCAGAAATGACGAAAACTGTCGGATTTCTCATGTTTTTACTACATATGAACACTTTCCACATTCTCCCGTGCAACGCAGCTGCTAGTTCTCCCTTGATGCAAAATCTTAAGGTCCTAGCTCACGTCCAAGGCACCAAAGCCAGTAAAAAGTCAATAATCGAAATCTAAAACGTTATTGTACTACTTTTTACTGGCTATCACATCAACTTAGAAGTTTCATCTGTGTTCTACTATGGTACTGTTAGTGTCTCCGCATACCGCAGCACGCGACATAGCTTTGCAGACGATAAATGTAACCGTTTCAGAGAGAAGAGCGGCCAATGTGACGTTCTGCCTTGAAGTCGATTTGATCAGAAATGACGAAAACTGTCGGATTTCTCATGTTTTTACTACATATGAACACTTTTCACATTCTCCCGTGCAACGCAGCTGCTAGTTCTCCCTTGATGCAAAATCTTAAGGTCCTAGCTCACGTCCAAGGCACCAAAGCCAGTAAAAAGTCAATAATCGAAATCTAAAACGTTATTGTACTACTTCTTACTGGCTATTACATCAACTTAGAAGTTTCATCTGTTTTCTACTATGGTGCTGTTTGTCTCTCCGCATACCGCAGCACGCAACATAGCTTTGCAGATGATAAATGTAACAAATGTAACCGTTTCAGAGAGAAGAGCGACCAATGTGACGATCTGGCTTTAAGTCGATTTGATAAGAAATGACGAAAACGGACGGATTTCTCAGGTTTTTACTACACATGAACACTTTTCACATTCTCCCGTGCAACGCAGCTGCTAGTCTTCCTTTGATGCAATGTCTTAAGTTCCTAGCTCATGTCCAAGACCCCAAAGCCAGCTAAAAAGTCAATAATCGATATCTAAAACTTTATTGTACTACTTCTTACTGGCTATTACATCAACTTAGAAGTTTCATCAGTCTTCTACTATGGTGCTGTTAGTGTCTCCGCATACCGCAGCACGCGACATAGCTTTGCAGACGATAAATGTAACCGTTTCAGAGAGAAGAGCGACCAATGTGACGATCTGGCTTTACGTCGGTTTGATAAGAAATGACGAAAACTGACGGATTTCTCATGTTTTTACTACATATGAACACTTTTCACATTCTCCCGTGCAACGCAGCTGCTAGTTCTCCCTTGATGCAAAATCTTAAGGTCCTAGCTCACGTCCAAGGCACCAAAGCCAGTAAAAAGTCAATAATCGAAATCTAAAACATTATTGTACTACTTCTTACTGGCTATTACATCAACTTAGAAGTTTCATCTGTGTTCTTCTATGGTGCTGTTAGTGTCTCCGCATACCGCAGCACGTGACATAGCTTTACATACGATAAATGTAACCCTTTCAGAGAGAAGAGTGACCAATGTGACGATCTGGCTTTAAGTTGATTTGATAAGAAATGACGAAAACTGACGGATTTCTCAGGTTTTTACTACATATGAACACTTTTCACATTCTCCCGTGCAACGCAGCTGCTAGTTCTCTTTTGATGCAAAATCTTAAGGTCCTAGCTCATGTCCAATACCCCAAAGCCAGCTAAAAAGTCAATAATCGGTATCTATAACGTTATTGTACTACTTCTTACTGGCAATTACATCAACTTAGAAGTTTCATCTGTTTTCTACTATGGTGCTGTTAGTGTCTCCGCATACCGCAGCATGTGACATAGCTTTACAGACGATAAATGTAACCGTTTCAGAGAGAAGAGTGACCAATGAGACGATCTGGCTTTAAGTCGATTTGATGAGAAATGACGAAAACGGACGGATTTCTCAGGTTTTTACTACATATGAACACTTTTCACATTCTCCCGTGCAACGCAGCTGCTAGTCCTTTTTTGATGCAATATCTTAAAGTCCTAGGTCATGTCCAAGGCCCCAAAGCCAAATAAAAAGTCAATAATCGATATATAAAACGTTATTGTACTACTTTTTACTGGCTATCACATCAACTTAGAAGTTTCATCTGTGTTCTACTATGGTACTGTTAGTGTCTCCGCATACCGCAGCACGCGACATAGCTTTGCAGACGATAAATGTAACCGTTTCAGAGAGAAGAGCGGCCAATGTGACGTTCTGCCTTGAAGTCGATTTGATTAGAAATGACGAAAACTGTCGGATTTCTCATGTTTTTACTACATATGAACACTTTTCACATTCTCCCGTGCAACGCAGCTGCTAGTTCTCCCTTGATGCAAAATCTTAAGGTCCTAGCTCACGTCCAAGGCACCAAAGCCAGTAAAAAGTCAATAATCGAAATCTAAAACGTTATTGTACTACTTCTTACTGGCTATTACATCAACTTAGAAGTTTCATCTGTTTTCTACTATGGTGCTGTTTGTCTCTCCGCATACCGCAGCACGCAACATAGCTTTGCAGATGATAAATGTAACAAATGTAACCGTTTCAGAGAGAAGAGCGACCAATGTGACGATCTGGCTTTAAGTCGATTTGATAAGAAATGACGAAAACGGACGGATTTCTCAGGTTTTTACTACACATGAACACTTTTCACATTCTCCCGTGCAACGCAGCTGCTAGTCTTCCTTTGATGCAATGTCTTAAGTTCCTAGCTCATGTCCAAGACCCCAAAGCCAGCTAAAAAGTCAATAATCGATATCTAAAACTTTATTGTACTACTTCTTACTGGCTATTACATCAACTTAGAAGTTTCATCAGTCTTCTACTATGGTGCTGTTAGTGTCTCCGCATACCGCAGCACGCGACATAGCTCTGTAGACGAGTAATGTAACCTTTTCAGAGAGAAGAGCGTCCAATGTGACGTCCTGGCTTTAAGTCGATTTGATAAGAAATGACGAAAACGGACGGATTTCTCAGGTTTGTACTGCATATGAATACTTTTCACATTCTCCCGTGCAACGGAGCATCTAGTCCTCCTTTGATGCAAAATTTTAAGGTCCTAGCTCATGTCCAAGGCCCCAATGCCAGCTAAAAAGTCAATAATCGATATCTAAAACGTTATTGTACTACTTCTTACTGGCAATTACATCAACTTAGAAGCTTCTTCTGTTTTACTATGGTGCTGTTAGTGTCTCGGCATACCGCGGCACGCGACATAGCTTTGCAGGCGATAAATGGTACCGTTTCACAGAGAAGGGCGGCCAATGTAACGTTCTGGCTTTAATTTGATTTGATAAGAAATGACGAAAACGGACGGATTTCTCAGGTTTTTACTTCATATGAACACTTTTCACATTCTCCCGTGCAACGCAGCTGCTAGTCCTCCTTTGATGCAAAGTCTTAAGGTCCTAGCTCATTTCCAAGACCCCAAAGCCAGCTAAAAAGTCAATAATCGATATCTGAAACGTTATTGCACTACTTCTTACTGCCTATTACATCAACTTAGAAGTTTCATCTGTGTTCTACTATGGTACTGTTAGTGTCTCTGCATACCGCAGCACGCGATATAGCTTTGCAGACGATAAATTTAACCGTTTCAGAGAGAAGAGCGACCAATGTGACGTCCTGGCTTTAAGTCGATTTGATAAGAAATGACGAAAATGGACGGATTTCTCAGGTTTTTACAACATATGAACACTTTTCACATTCTCCCGTGCAACGCAGCTGCTAGTCCTCCTTTGATGCAAAGTCTTAAGGTCCTAGCTCATGTCCAAGACCCCAAAGCCAGCTAAAAAGTCAATAATCGATAATTAAAACGTTATTGTACTACTTCTTACTGGCTATTACATCAACTTAGAAGTTTCATCTGTGTTCTACGATGGTGCTGTTAGAGTATCCGCAAACCGCAGCACGCGACATAGCTTTGCACATGATAAATGTAACAGTTTCAGAGAGAAGAGCGACCAATGTGACGATCTTGCTTTAAGTCGATTTGATAAGAAATGACGAAAACGAACGGATTTCTCAGGTTTTTACTACATATGAACACTTTTCACATTCTCCCGTGCTACGCAGCTGCTAGTCCTCCTTTGATGCAAAATCTTAAGGCCCTAGCTCATGTCCAAGGCCCCAAAGCCAAATAAAAAGTCAATAATCGATATATAAAACGTTATTGTACTACTTTTTACTGGCTATCGCATCAACTTAGAAGTTTCATCTGTGTTCTACTATGGTACTGTTAGTGTCTCCGCATACCGCAGCACGCGACATAGCTTTGCAGACGATAAATGTAACCGTTTCAGAGAGAAGAGCGGCCAATGTGACGTTCTGCCTTGAAGTCGATTTGATAAGAAATGACGAAAACTGTCGGATTTCTCAGGTTTTTACTACACATGAACAGTTTTCACATTCTCCCGTGCAACGCAGCTGCTAAACCTCCTTTGATGCAATGTCTTAAGGTCCTAGCTCATGTCCAAGACCCCAAAGCCAGCTAAAAAGTCAATAATCGATATCTAAAACGTTATTGTACTACTTCTTACTGGCTATTACATCAACTTAGAAGTTTCATCAGTGTTCTACTATGGTGCTGTTACTGTCTCCGCATACCGCAGCACGCGCCATAGCTTTGCAGACGATAAATGTAACCGTTTCAGAGATATGAGCGGCCAATGAGACGATCTGACATTAAGTCGATTCGATAACAAATGACGAAAACGGACGGATTTCTCAGGTTTTTACTACACATGATCACTATTCACATTCTCCCGTGCAACGCAGCTGCTAGTCCTCCTTTGATGCAAAGTCTTAAGGTCCTAGCTCATGTCCAAGACCGCAATGCCAGCTAAAAAGTCAATAATCGGTATCTATAACGTTATTGTACTACTTCTTACTGGCTATTACATCAACTTAGAAGTTTCATCTGTTTTCTACTATGGTGCTGTTAGTGTCTCCGCATACCGCAGTACGCGACATAGCTTTGCAGACGATAAATGTAACCGTTTCAGAGAGAAGAGCGACCAATGTGACGATCTGGCTTTAAGTCGATTTGATAAGAAATGACGAAAACTGACGGATTTCTCAGGTTTTTACTACATATGAACACTTTTCACATTCTCCCGTGCAACGCAGCTGCTAGTTCTCTTTTGATGCAAAATCTTAAGGTCCTAGCTCATGTCCAATACCCCAAAGCCAGCTAAAAAGTCAATAATCGGTATCTATAACGTTATTGTACTACTTTTTACTGGCTATCACATCAACTTAGAAGTTTCATCTGTGTTCTACTATGGTACTGTTAGTGTCTCCGCATACCGCAGCACGCGACATAGCTTTGCAGACGATAAATGTAACCGTTTCAGAGAGAAGAGCGGCCAATGTGACGTTCTGCCTTGAAGTCGATTTGATTAGAAATGACGAAAACTGTCGTATTTCTCATGTTTTTACTACATATGAACACTTTTCACATTCTCCCGTGCAACGCAGCTGCTAGTTCTCCCTTGATGCAAAATCTTAAGGTCCTAGCTCACGTCCAAGGCACCAAAGCCAGTAAAAAGTCAATAATCGAAATCTAAAACGTTATTGTACTACTTCTTACTGGCTATTACATCAACTTAGAAGTTTCATCTGTTTTCTACTATGGTGCTGTTTGTCTCTCCGCATACCGCAGCACGCAACATAGCTTTGCAGATGATAAATGTAACAAATGTAACCGTTTCAGAGAGAAGAGCGACCAATGTGACGATCTGGCTTTAAGTCGATTTGATAAGAAATGACGAAAACGGACGGATTTCTCAGGTTTTTACTACACATGAACACTTTTCACATTCTCCCGTGCAACGCAGCTGCTAGTCTTCCTTTGATGCAATGTCTTGAGTTCCTAGCTCATGTCCAAGACCCCAAAGCCAGCTAAAAAGTCAATAATCGATATCTAAAACTTTATTGTACTACTTCTTACTGGCTATTACATCAACTTAGAAGTTTCATCAGTCTTCTGCTATGGTGCTGTTAGTGTCTCCGCATACCGCAGCACGCGACATAGCTTTGCAGACGATAAATGTAACCGTTTCAGAGAGAAGAGCGACCAATGTGACGATCTGGCTTTACGTCGGTTTGATAAGAAATGACGAAAACTGACGGATTTCTCATGTTTTTACTACATATGAACACTTTTCACATTCTCCCGTGCAACGCAGCTGCTAGTTCTCCCTTGATGCAAAATCTTAAGGTCCTAGCTCACGTCCAAGGCACCAAAGCCAGTAAAAAGTCAATATCAATAATCGAAATCTAAAACGTTATTGTACTACTTCTTACTGGCTATTACATCACCTTAGAAGTTTCATCTGTGTTCTTCTATGGTGCTGTTAGTGTCTCCGCATACCGCAGCACGTGACATAGCTTTACATACGATAAATGTAACCCTTTCAGAGAGAAGAGTGACCAATGTGACGATCTGGCTTTAAGTTGATTTCATGAGAAATGACGAAAACGGACGGATTTCTCAGGTTTTTACTACATATGAACACTTATCACATTCTCCCGTTCAACGCAGCTGCTAGTCCTCAATTGATGCAATGTCTTAAGTTCCTAGCTCATTTCCAAAACCCCAAAGCCAGGTAAAAAGTCTATAGTCGATATCTAAAACGTTATTGTACTACTTCTTACTGGCTATTACATCAAGTTAGAAGTTTCATCAGTGTTCTACTATGGTGCTGTTAGTGTCTCCGCATACCGCAGCACGCGACATAGCTTTGCAGACGATAAAGGTAACCGTTTCAGAGAAAAGAGCGACCAATGTGACGATCTGGCTTTAAGTCGATTTGATAAGAAATGACGAAAACGGACGGATTTCTCATGTTTTTACTACATATGAACACTTTTCACATTCTCCCGTGCAACGCAGCTGCTAGTCCTCCTTTGATGCAAAATCTTAAGGTCCTAGCTGATGTCCAAGTCCCCAAAGCCAGCTAAAAAGTCAATAATCGATATCTAAAACGTTATCGTGCTACTTCTTACTGGCTATTACATCACCTTAGAAATTTCATCTGTGTTCTACTATGGTGCTGTTAGTGTCTCCGCATACCGCAGCACGCGACATAGCTCTGTAGACGAGTAATGTAACCTTTTCAGAGAGAAGAGCGTCCAATGTGACGTCCTGGCTTTAAGTCGATTTGATAAGAAATGACGAAAACGGACGGATTTCTCAAGTTTGTACTGCATTCTCCCGTGCAACGGATCATCTAGTCCTCCTTTGATGCAAAATTTTAAGGTCCTAGCTCATGTCCAAGGCCCCAATGCCAGCTAAAAAGTCAATAATCGATATCTAAAACGTTATTGTACTACTTCTTACTGGCAATTACATCAACTTAGAAGCTTCTTCTGTTTTACTATGGTGCTGTTAGTGTCTCGGCATACCGCGGCACGCGACATAGCTTTGCAGGCGATAAATGGTACCGTTTCACAGAGAAGGGCGGCCAATGTAACGTTCTGGCTTTAATTTGATTTGATAAGAAATGACGAAAACGGACGGATTTCTCAGGTTTTTACTTCATATGAACACTTTTCACATTCTCCCGTGCAACGCAGCTGCTAGTCCTCCTTTGATGCAAAGTCTTAAGGTCCTAGCTCATTTCCAAGACCCCAAAGCCAGCTAAAAAGTCAATAATCGATATCTGAAACGTTATTGCACTACTTCTTACTGCCTATTACATCAACTTAGAAGTTTCATCTGTGTTCTACTATGGTACTGTTAGTGTCTCTGCATACCGCAGCACGCGATATAGCTTTGCAGACGATAAATTTAACCGTTTCAGAGAGAAGAGCGACCAATGTGACGTCCTGGCTTTAAGTCGATTTGATAAGAAATGACGAAAATGGACGGATTTCTCAGGTTTTTACAACATATGAACACTTTTCACATTCTCCCGTGCAACGCAGCTGCTAGTCCTCCTTTGATGCAAAGTCTTAAGGTCCTAGCTCATGTCCAAGACCCCAAAGCCAGCTAAAAAGTCAATAATCGATAATTAAAACGTTATTGTACTACTTCTTACTGGCTATTACATCAACTTAGAAGTTTCATCTGTGTTCTACGATGGTGCTGTTAGAGTATCCGTAAACCGCAGCACGCGACATAGCTTTGCACATGATAAATGTAACAGTTTCAGAGAGAAGAGCGACCAATGTGACGATCTTGCTTTAAGTCGATTTGATAAGAAATGACGAAAACGAACGGATTTCTCAGGTTTTTACTACATATGAACACTTTTCACATTCTCCCGTGCTACGCAGCTGCTAGTCCTCCTTTGATGCAAAATCTAAAGGCCCTAGCTCATGTCCAAGGCCCCAAAGCCAGCTAAAAAGTCAATAATCGATATCTAAAACGTTGTTGTACTATTTCTTACTGGCAATTACATCAACTTAAAAGCATCTTCCGTGTTGTACTATGGTGTTGTTAGTGTCTCGGCATACCGCAGCACGCGACATAGCTTTGCAAGCGATAAATGTTACCGTTTCAGAGAGAAGAGCGGCCAATGTAACGTTCTGGCTTTAAGTCGATTTGATAAGAAATGACGAAAACGGACGGATTTCTCAGGTTTCTACTACATGTGAACACTTTTCACATTCTCCCGTGCAAAGCAGCTGCTAGTCCTCCTTTGATGCAAGATCTTAAGGCCCTAGCTCATGTCCAAGACCCCAAAGCCAGCTAAAAAGTCAATAATCGATATCTAAAACGTTATTGCACTACTTCTTACTGGCTATTACATCAACTTAGAAGTTTCATCAGGGTTCTACTATGGTACTGTTTGTGTCTCTGCATACCGCAGCACGCGACATAGCTTTGCAGATGATAAATGTAACAGTTACAGAGAGAAGAGCGACCAATGTGACGATCTTGCTTTAAGTCGATTTGGTAAGAAATGACGAAAACGGACGGATTTCTCAGGTTTTTACTACACATGAACACTTTTCACACTCTCCCGTGCAACGGAGCATCTAGTTCTCCTTTGATGCAAAATCTTAAGGTCCTAGCTCATGTCCAAGGCCCCAAAGCCAGCTAAAAATTCAATAATCGGTATCTAAAACGTTATTGCACTACTTCTTACTGGCTATTACATCAACTTAGGAGTTTCATCTGTTTTCTACTATGGTGCTGTTAGTGTCTCCGCATACCGCAGCACGCGACATAGCTTTGCAGACAATAAATGTAACCGTTTCAGAGAGAAGAGCGACCAATGTGACGATCTGGCTTTAAGTCGATTTGATAAGAAATGACGAAAACGAACGGATTTCTCAGGTTTTTACTACATATGAACACTTTTCACATTCTCCCGTGCAACGCAGCCGCTAGTCCTCCTTTGATGCAAAATCTTAATGCCGTAGCTCATGTTCAAGGCCCCAAAGCCAGCTAAAAAGTCAAAATCGATATCTAAAACGTTATCGTGCTACTTCTTACTGGCTATTACATCAACTTAGAAGCTTCTTCTGTATTCTACTATGGTGCCTATATTGTCTCCGCATACCACAGCACGCGACATAGCTTTGCAGACGATAATTGTAACCGTTACAGAGAGAATAGCGGCCAATGTAACGTTCTGGCTTTAAGTCGATTTGATAACAGATGAGGAAAACGGACGGATTTCTCAGGTTTTTACTACTTATCAACACTTTTCACATTCTCGCCTGTGCAACGCAGCTGCTAGTCCTCCATTCATGCGCAAATCTTAATGTCACAGCTTATGTCCAAGGCACGACAGACGGCTAACTAGTCAATAATCGATAACTAAAACTTGAATTGTACTACATCTTACTATCTATTAAGTCAACTTAGAAGCTTCTTCTGTGTTCTACTATGGTGCTTTTAGTATCTCTGCATACCGCAGCACTCGACATAGCTTTGCAGACGATAAATGTAACCGTTTCAGAGAGAAGAGCGGCCAGTGTGACGATCTGGCTTTAAGTCGATTCGATAACAAATGACGAAAACGGACGGATATCTCAGGTTTTACTATATATGAACAGTTTTCACATTCTCCCGTACAACGCAGCTGCTAGTCCTCCTTAGATGCAAAAACTGAAGGTCCTACCCCATGTCCAAGGCCCCAAAGCCAGCTAAAAAGTCAATAATCGATATCTAAAACGTAATTGTACTACTTCGTACTGGCAATTACATCAACTTAGAAGCTTCTTCTGTGTTCTACTAAGGTGCTGTTAGTGTCTCGGCATACCGCAGCACGCGACATAGCTTTGCAAGCGATAAATGTTACCGTTTCAGATAGAAGAGCGGCCAATGTGACGATCTGGCTTTAAGTCGATTTGATAAGAAATGACGAACACGAACGGATTTCTCAGGTTTTTACTACATATGAACACTTTTCACATTCTCCCGTGCTACGCAGCTGCTAGTCCTCCTTTGATGCAAAGTCTTAAGGTCCTAGCTCATGTCCAAGACCCCAAAGCCAGCTAAAAAGTCAATAATCGATATCTAAAACGTTATTGTATTACTTCTTACTGGCTATTACATCAACTTAGAAGTTTCATCTGTGTTCTACTATGGTGCTGTTAGAGTATCCGCATACCGCAGCACGCGACATAGCTTTGCAGATGATAAATGTAACAGTTTCAGAGAGAAGAGCGACCAATGTGACGATGTTGCTTTCAGTCGAATTGGTAAGAAATGACGAAAACGGACTGATTTCTCAGGTCTTTACTACATATGAACACTTTTCACATTCTCCCGTTCAACGCAGCTGACAGTTCTCCTTTGATGCAAAATCTTAAGGTCCTAGCTCATGTCCAAGGCCCCAAAGCCAGCTAAAAAGTCAATAATCGGTATCTAAAACGTTATTGTACTACTTCTTACCGGCTATTACATCTACTTAGAAGTTTCATCTCTTTTCTACTATGGTGCTGTTAGTGTCTCCGCATACCGCAACACGCGACATAGCTTTGCAGGCGATAAATGGTACCGTTTCACAGAGAAGGGCGGCCAATGTAACGTTCTGGCTTTAATTTGATTTGATAAGAAATGACGAAAACGGACGGATTTCTCAGGTTTTTACTTCATATGAACACTTTTCACATTCTCCCGTGCAACGCAGCTGCTAGTCCTCCTTTGATGCAAAGTCTTAAGGTCCTAGCTCATTTCCAAGACCCCAAAGCCAGCTAAAAAGTCAATAATCGATATCTGAAACGTTATTGCACTACTTCTTACTGCCTATTACATCAACTTAGAAGTTTCATCTGTGTTCTACTATGGTACTGTTAGTGTCTCTGCATACCGCAGCACGCGATATAGCTTTGCAGACGATAAATTTAACCGTTTCAGAGAGAAGAGCGACCAATGTGACGTCCTGGCTTTAAGTCGATTTGATAAGAAATGACGAAAATGGACGGATTTCTCAGGTTTTTACAACATATGAACACTTTTCACATTCTCCCGTGCAACGCAGCTGCTAGTCCTCCTATGATGCAAAGTCTTAAGGTCCTAGCTCATGTCCAAGACCCCAAAGCCAGCTAAAAAGTCAATAATCGATAATTAAAACGTTATTGTACTACTTCTTACTGGCTATTACATCAACTTAGAAGTTTCATCTGTGTTCTACGATGGTGCTGTTAGAGTATCCGTAAACCGCAGCACGCGACATAGCTTTGCACATGATAAATGTAACAGTTTCAGAGAGAAGAGCGACCAATGTGACGATCTTGCTTTAAGTCGATTTGATAAGAAATGACGAAAACGAACGGATTTCTCAGGTTTTTACTACATATGAACACTTTTCACATTCTCCCGTGCTACGCAGCTGCTAGTCCTCCTTTGATGCAAAATCTTAAGGCCCTAGCTCATGTCCAAGGCCCCAAAGCCAGCTAAAAAGTCAATAATCGATATCTAAAACGTTGTTGTACTATTTCTTACTGGCAATTACATCAACTTAAAAGCATCTTCCGTGTTGTACTATGGTGTTGTTAGTGTCTCGGCATACCGCAGCACGCGACATAGCTTTGCAAGCGATAAATGTTACCGTTTCAGAGAGAAGAGCGGCCAATGTAACGTTCTGGCTTTAAGTCGATTTGATAAGAAATGACGAAAACGGACGGATTTCTCAGGTTTCTACTACATGTGAACACTTTTCACATTCTCCCGTGCAAAGCAGCTGCTAGTCCTCCTTTGATGCAAGATCTTAAGGCCCTAGCTCATGTCCAAGACCCCAAAGCCAGCTAAAAAGTCAATAATCGATATCTAAAACGTTATTGCACTACTTCTTACTGGCTATTACATCAACTTAGAAGTTTCATCAGGGTTCTACTATGGTACTGTTTGTGTCTCTGCATACCGCAGCACGCGACATAGCTTTGCAGATGATAAATGTAACAGTTACAGAGAGAAGAGCGACCAATGTGACGATCTTGCTTTAAGTCGATTTGGTAAGAAATGACGAAAACGGACGGATTTCTCAGGTTTTTACTACACATGAACACTTTTCACACTCTCCCGTGCAACGGAGCATCTAGTTCTCCTTTGATGCAAAATCTTAAGGTCCTAGCTCATGTCCAAGGCCCCAAAGCCAGCTAAAAATTCAATAATCGATATCTAAAACGTTATTGCACTACTTCTTACTGGCTATTACATCAACTTAGGAGTTTCATCTGTTTTCTACTATGGTGCTGTTAGTGTCTCCGCATACCGCAGCACGCGACATAGCTTTGCAGACAATAAATGTAACCGTTTCAGAGAGAAGAGCGACCAATGTGACGATCTGGCTTTAAGTCGATTTGATAAGAAATGACGAAAACGAACGGATTTCTCAGGTTTTTACTACATATGAACACTTTTCACATTCTCCCGTGCAACGCAGCCGCTAGTCCTCCTTTGATGCAAAATCTTAATGCCGTAGCTCATGTTCAAGGCCCCAAAGCCAGCTAAAAAGTCAAAATCGATATCTAAAACGTTATCGTGCTACTTCTTACTGGCTATTACATCAACTTAGAAGCTTCTTCTGTATTCTACTATGGTGCCTATATTGTCTCCGCATACCACAGCACGCGACATAGCTTTGCAGACGATAATTGTAACCGTTACAGAGAGAATAGCGGCCAATGTAACGTTCTGGCTTTAAGTCGATTTGATAACAGATGAGGAAAACGGACGGATTTCTCAGGTTTTTACTACTTATCAACACTTTTCACATTCTCGCCTGTGCAACGCAGCTGCTAGTCCTCCATTCATGCGCAAATCTTAATGTCACAGCTTATGTCCAAGGCACGACAGACGGCTAACTAGTCAATAATCGATAACTAAAACTTGAATTGTACTACATCTTACTATCTATTAAGTCAACTTAGAAGCTTCTTCTGTGTTCTACTATGGTGCTTTTAGTATCTCTGCATACCGCAGCACTCGACATAGCTTTGCAGACGATAAATGTAACCGTTTCAGAGAGAAGAGCGGCCAGTGTGACGATCTGGCTTTAAGTCGATTCGATAACAAATGACGAAAACGGACGGATATCTCAGGTTTTACTATATATGAACAGTTTTCACATTCTCCCGTACAACGCAGCTGCTAGTCCTCCTTAGATGCAAAAACTGAAGGTCCTACCCCATGTCCAAGGCCCCAAAGCCAGCTAAAAAGTCAATAATCGATATCTAAAACGTAATTGTACTACTTCGTACTGGCAATTACATCAACTTAGAAGCTTCTTCTGTGTTCTACTAAGGTGCTGTTAGTGTCTCGGCATACCGCAGCACGCGACATAGCTTTGCAAGCGATAAATGTTACCGTTTCAGATAGAAGAGCGGCCAATGTGACGATCTGGCTTTAAGTCGATTTGATAAGAAATGACGAACACGAACGGATTTCTCAGGTTTTTACTACATATGAACACTTTTCACATTCTCCCGTGCTACGCAGCTGCTAGTCCTCCTTTGATGCAAAGTCTTAAGGTCCTAGCTCATGTCCAAGACCCCAAAGCCAGCTAAAAAGTCAATAATCGATATCTAAAACGTTATTGTATTACTTCTTACTGGCTATTACATCAACTTAGAAGTTTCATCTGTGTTCTACTATGGTGCTGTTAGAGTATCCGCATACCGCAGCACGCGACATAGCTTTGCAGATGATAAATGTAACAGTTTCAGAGAGAAGAGCGACCAATGTGACGATGTTGCTTTCAGTCGAATTGGTAAGATATGACGAAAACGGACTGATTTCTCAGGTCTTTACTACATATGAACACTTTTCACATTCTCCCGTTCAACGCAGCTGACAGTTCTCCTTTGATGCAAAATCTTAAGGTCCTAGCTCATGTCCAAGGCCCCAAAGCCAGCTAAAAAGTCAATAATCGGTATCTAAAACGTTATTGTACTACTTCTTACCGGCTATTACATCTACTTAGAAGTTTCATCTCTTTTCTACTATGGTGCTGTTAGTGTCTCCGCATACCGCAACACGCGACATAGCTTTGCAGACGATAAATGTAACCGTTTCAGAGAGAAGAGCGACCAATGTAACGTTCTGGCTTTAAGTCGATTTGATAAGAAATGACGAAAACGGACGGATTTCTCAGGTTAGTACTACATGTGAACACTTTTCACATTCTCCCGTGCAACGCAGTTCCTAGTCCTCCTTTGATGCAAGATCTTAAGGCCCTAACTCATGTCCAAGGCCCCAAAGCCAGCTAAAAAGTCAATAATCGATATCTAAAACGTTATCGTGCTACTTCTTACTGGCTATTACATCAACTTAGAAGCTTCTTCTGTATTCTACTATGGTGCCTATATTGTCTCCGCCTACCACAGCACGCGACATAGCTTTGGAGACGATAAATGTAACAAATGTAACCGTTTCAGAGAGGAGAGCGACCAATGTGACGATCTGGCTTTAAGTCGATTTGATAAGAAATGGCGAAAACAGACGGATTTCTCAGGTTTTTACTACACATGAACACTTTCACATTCTCCCGTGCAACGCAGCTGCTAGTCTTCCTTTGATGCAATGTCTTAAGGTCCTAGCTCATGTCCAAGACCCCAAAGCCAGCTAAAAATTCAATATTCGATATCTAAAACGTTATTGTACTACTTCTTACTGGCTATTACATCAACTTAGAAGTTTCATCAGTGTTCTACTATGGTGCTGTTAGTGTCTCCGCATACCGCAGCACGCGACATAGCTTTGCAGACGAAAAATGTAACCGTTTCAGAGAGAAGAGCGACCAATGCGACGATCTGGCTTTAAGTCCATTTGATAAGAAATGACGAAAACGGACGGATTTCTCAGGTTTTTACTACATATGAACACTTTTCACATTCTCCCCTGCAACGCAGCTGCTAGTTCTCTTTTGATGCAAATTCTTAAGGTCCGAGCTCATGTCCAAGACCCCAAAGCCAGCTAAAAAGTCAATAATCGGTATCGATAACGTTATTGTACTACTTCTTACTGGCTATTACATCAACTTAGAAGTTTCATCTGTTTTCTACTATGGTGCTGTTAGTGTCTCCGCATACCGCAGCACGCGACATAGCTTTGCAGACGATAAATGTAACCGTTTCAGAGAGAAGAGCGGCCA
Organism: Schistocerca gregaria; assembly: GCF_023897955.1. Taxonomy (NCBI): domain Eukaryota; kingdom Metazoa; phylum Arthropoda; class Insecta; order Orthoptera; family Acrididae; genus Schistocerca; species Schistocerca gregaria. Next base: position 487,861 of record NW_026061829.1, read on the forward strand.
ATGTGACGATCTGGCTTTAAGTCGATTTGATAAGAAAAATGACGAAAACGGACGGATGTCTCAGGTTTTTACTACATATGAACACTTTTCACATTCTCCCGTGCAACGCAGCTGCTAGTCCTCCTTAGATGCAAAATCTGAAGGTCCTAGCTCATGTCCAAGGCCCCAAACCCAACTAAAAAGTGAATAATTGATATCTAAAACGTTATTGTACTATTTCTTACTGGCTATTACATCAACTTAGAAGCTTCTTCTGTGTTCTACTATGGTGCATTTATTGTCTAAGCATACCACAGCACCCGACATAGCTGTGCAGACGATAAATGTAACCGTTACAAAGAGAATCGCGGCCAATGTAACGTTCTGGCTTTAAGACGATTTGATAACAGATGAGGAAAACGGACGGATTTCTCAGGTTTTTACTACTTATCAACACTTATCACATTCTCCCGTGCAACGTGGCTGCCAGACTTCCCATCAAGCAAGCACCAAAGAAAGGTAAAAGGTAAATAATCAAAAACTAAAACTTGAATTGTACTGTTTCTTACTAGCTATTACGTCAACTTAGAAGCTTCTTCTGTGTTCTACTATGGTGCTTTACGTGTCGAGCCCATACCGCAGCACACGACATAGCTTTGCAGACGATAAATGAAACCGTTTCAGAGAGAAGAGCGGCCAATGTGACGAACTGGCTTTAAGTCGATACGATAACAAATGTCGAAAACGGACAGATTTCGCAGGTTTTTACTATATATATGAACACTTTTTACATACTCCCGTGCAAAGTGGCTGCTAGACATCCCTTTATGCAAAATCTTAAGGTCCTAGCTAATGTAAAAATAACTATAAGGTCGATTTGATAAAAAATGACGAAAACGGACTGATATCTCAGGTTTTTACTACATAAGAAGACTTTTCACATTATCCCGTGCAACGCTTCTGCTAGTCCTCCTTTCATGCAAAATCTTAAGGTCCAAGCTCATGTCCAAGGCACCAAAGCCGGCTAAAAAGTCAATAATCGAAAGCTAATACTTGAATTGTACTGCTTCTTACTGGGTATTACACGAACTTAGAAGCTTCTTCTGTGTTCTACTATGGTGTATTTAGTGTCTCCGCATACCGCAGCACGCGACATAGCTTTGCACAAGATAAATGTAATCGTTTCAGAGAGAAGAGCGGCCAATGTGACGATCTGTAATGAAGTCGATTGGATAGCAAATGACGAAAACGAGCGGATTTCTCAGGTTTTTACTAGATGTAAACACTTTTCACGTTCTCCCGTGCAACGTGGCTGCTAGATCTCCGTTCTTACTAAAACGTAAGGTCCTAGCTCATGTCCAATGCATTAAAGCCATCTAACAAGTCAATACTCGGTAACTAATACTTGAATTGTACAGCTGCTTACTGGCTATTAGATCAACTTAGAAGCTTCTTCTCTGTTCTACTATGGTGCTTTTAGTGTCTCCGACTACCGCAGCAAGCGACATAGCATGGCTCACGATAAATGTAACCGTTTCAGAAAGAAGAGCGGAAAATGTGACGATCTGGCATTAATTCGATTCGATAGCAAATGACGATAACGGGCGGATTTCTCAGGTTTTTACTAGATGTGAACACTTTTCACATTCTCCCGTGCGATATGGCTCATAGACCTCCCTTCATACTAAATCGTAAGGTCCTAGCTCATGTCGAATGCACTAAAGCCTTCTAAAAATTCACTAATGGATAACTAATACTTCAATTGTACAGTTGCTTACTGGCTATTACATCAACTTTGAAGCTTCTTCTGTGTTCTACTATGGTGCTTTTAGTGTCTCCGCATACCGCAGCACACGACATAAGTTTGCACACGATAAATGTAACCGTTTCAGAGGGAAAACGGCCAATGTGACGATCTGGCATTACGTCGATTCGAAAGCAGATGACGAAAACGGGCGGATTTCTTAGGTTTTTACTGCACATAAAAACTTCTCACTTTCTCCCGTGCAACGTGGCTGCCAGACCTCCCTTCATGCCAAATCTTAAGGTCCTAGCTCATGTCCAAGGCACCAAAGCCGGCTAAAAATTCAATAATCGATAACTAAAACTTGAATTGTACTGCTTCTTACTGGCTATTACACCAAATTAAAAGCTTCTTCTGTGTTTTACTATGGTGCTTTTAGTGTCTCCGCAAACCGCAGCACGCTACATAGCTATGCAAACAATAAATGTAACCGTTTCAGAGAGGAAACGGCCAATGTGACGATCTGGCATTACGTGGATTCGAAAGCAGATGTGAAAACGGGCGGATTTCCTTGGTTTTTGGTACATATGAACACTTTTCACATTCTCTCGTGTAACGTGGCTGCCAGACCTTGTTTAATGCCAAATCTTAAGGTAGTCGGTTATTTCACTGGCACCAAAGCCGGCTAATAAATCATCTACATCTACATCTACATGACTACTCTGCAATTCACATTTAAGTGCTTTTCAGAGGGTTCATCGAACCACAATCATACTATCTCCTACTGTTCCACTCCCGAACAGCGAGCGGGAAAAACGAACAGCTAACCTTTCTGTTCGAGCTCTGATTTCTCTTATTTTATTTTGATGATCATTCCTACCTATGTAGGTTGGGCTCAACAAAATATTTTCGCATTCGGAAGAGAAAGTTGGTGACTGAAATTTCGTAAAAAGGTCTCGCCATGACGAAAAACGTCTATGCTGTAATGACTTCCATCCCAACTCGTGTATCATATCTGCCACACTCTCTCCCCTATAACGCGATAATACAAAACGAGCTGCCCGTTTTTGCACCCTTTCGATGTCCTCCGTCAATCCCACCTGGTAAGGATCCCACACCGCGCAGCAATATTCTAACAGAGGACGAACGAGTGTAGTGTAAACTGTCTCTTTAGTGGACTTCTTGCATCTTCTAAGTGTCCTGCCAATGAAACGCAACCTTTGGCTGGCCCTCCCGACAATATTATCTATGTGGTCCTTCCAACTGAAGTTGTTCGTAATTTTAACACCCAGGTACTTAGTTGAATTGACAGCCTTGAGAATTGTACTATTTATCGAGTAATCGAATTCCAACGGATTTCTTTTGGATCTCATGTGGATCATCTCACACTTTCCGTTATTTAGCGTCAGCTGCCACCTGACAAACCATACAGAAATCTTTTCTAAATCGCTTTGCAGCTGATACTGGTCTTCGGATGACCTTACTAGACGTTAAATTACAGCATCATCTGCGAACAGTCTAAGAGAACTGCTCAGATTGTCACCCAGGTCATTTATATAGATCAGGAACAGTAGAGGTCCCAGGACGCTTCCCTGGGGAACACCTGATATCACTTTAGTTTTACTCGATGATTTGCCATCTATTACTACGAACTGCGACCTTCCTGACAGGAAATCACGAATCCAGTCGCACAACTGACACGATACCCCATAGCTCCGCAGCTTGATTAGAAGTCGCTTGTGGGGAACGGTGTCAAAAGCTTTCCGGAAATCTAGAAATACGGAATCAACTTGAGATCCCCTGTCGATAGCGGCCATTACTTCGTGCGAATAAAGAGCTAGCTGCGTTGCACAAGAGCGATGTTTTCTGAAGCCATGCTGATTACGTGTCAATAGATCGTTCCCTTCGAGGTGATTCATAATGTTTGAATACAGTATATGCTCCAAAACCCTACTGCAAACCGACGTCAATGATATAGGTCTGTAGTTAAATGGATTACTCCTACTACCCTTCTTGAACACTGGTGCGACCTGCGCAATTTTCCAATCTGTAGGTATAGATCTATCGGTGAGCGAGCGGTTGTATATGAGTGCTAAGTAGGGAGCTATAGTATCAGCGTAATCTGAAAGGAACCTAATCGGTATACAATCTGGACCTGAAGACTTGCCCGTATCAAGCGATTTGAGTTGCTTCGCAACCCCTAAGGTATCTACTTCTAAGAAACTCATGCTAGCAGATGTTCGTGTTTCAAATTCTGGAATATTCCATTCGTCTTCCCTGGTGAAGGAATTTCGGAAAACTGCGTTCAATAACTCCGCTTTAGCAGCACAGTCGTCGATAACAGTACCATCGGCACTGCGCAGCGAAGGTATTGACTGCGTCTTGCCGCTTGTCTACTTTACATACGACCAGAATTTCTTCGGATTTTCTACCAAATTTCGAGACGATGTTTCGTTGTGGAACCTATTAAAGGCATCTCGCATCGAAGTACGTGCCAAATTTCGCGCGTCTGTAAATTTTAGCCCATCTTCGGGATTTCGCGTTCTTCTGAACTTCGCATGTTTTTTCCGTTGCCTCTGCAACAGCGTTCGGACTTTTTTTGTGTACCACGGGGGATCCGTTCCATCTCTTACCAATTTATGAGGTATGAATATCTCAATTGCTGTTGCTACTATGTCTTTGAATTTGAGCCTCATCTCGTCTACATTCGCATAGTCAGTTCGGAAGGAATGGAAATTGTCTTTTAGGAAGGCTTCTAGTGGCACTTTATCCGCTTTTTTAAATAAAATTATTTTGCGTTTGTTTCTGATGGATTTGGAAGAAATGGTATTGAGCCTAGCTACAATGACCTTGTGATCACTAATCCCTGTATCAGTCATGATGCTCTCTATCAGCTCTGGATTGTTTGTGGTCAAGAGGTCAAGTGTGTTTTCGCAACCATTTACAATTCGCGTGGGTTCGTGGACTAACTGCTCGAAATAATTTTCGGAGAATGCATTTAGGACAATCTCGGAAGACGTTTTCTGCCTACCACCGGTTTTGAACAAGTATTTTTGCCAACATACCGAGGGTAGGTTGAAATCCCCACCAACTATAACCGTATGAGTTGGGTATTTATTTGTTACGAGACTCAAACTTTCTCTGAACTGTTCCGCAACTGTATCATCGGAGTCTGGGGGTCGGTAGAAGGAGCTAATTATTAACTTAATTCGGCTTTTAAGTATAACCTCCACCCACACCAATTCACACGGAGTATCTACTTCGACTTCACTACAAGATAAACCACTACTGACAGACACAAACACTCCACCACCAATTCTGCCTAATCTATCTTTCCTGAACACCGTCTGAGACTTCGTAAAAATTTCTGCAGAACTTATTTCAGGCTTTAGCCAGCTTTCTGTACCTATAACGATATCAGCTTCTGTGCTTTCTATTAGCGCTTGAAGCTCAGGGACTTTTCCAGCGCAACTACAACAATTTACAACTATAATTCCGACTGTTCCTTGATCCAAGCACGTCCTGTAATTGCCAAGCACCCTTTGACATTGCAGCCCATCCCGCACTTTCCCGAGGCCTTCTAACCTAAAAAACCGCCCAGTCCACGCCACACAGCCTCCGCTACCCGTGTAGCCGCCAGCTGAGTGTAGTGAACTCCTGACCTATTCAGCGGAACCCGAAACCCCACCAGCCTATGGCGCAAGTCAATGAATCTTCAGCCAATAAGGTTGCAAAACCGTCTGAGCCTCTGATTCAGACCCTCCATCCGGCTCTGCACCAAAGGTCCGCAGTCGGTTTTCTCAACGATGCTGCAGATGGTCAGCTCTGCCTTCATCTCGTAAGAAAGACCGGCAGCCTTCACCAAATCAGATAGCCGCTGGAATCCAGAGAGAATTTCCTCAGATCCAAAGCGACACACGTCATTAGTGCCGACATGTGCCACCACCTGCAGCTGGCTGCACCCTGTGCTCTTCATGGCATCCGGAAGGACCCTTTCCACATCAGGAATGACTCCTCCCGGAATGCACACGAAGTGCACACTGGATTTCTTCCCCTCCTTAGCCGCCGTATCCCTAAGGGGCCCCATTACGCGCCTAACATTGGAGCTCCCAACTAATCGATAACTAAAACCTGAATTGTACTGTTTCCTACGGGCTAATTACATCAACCTAGAAGCTTCCTCTATGTTCTACTGTGTTGTTTTTAGTGTCTCTGCATTCCTTAGCACGCGACATTAGTTTGCAGACGATAAATGTAACCGTTTCAGAGAGAAAAGCTGCCAATGTAACGCTCTGGCAATACGTCGATTTGATAGCAAATGACGAAAACGGGCTTATTTCTTAGGTTTTTACTACATATGAACACTTTTCACATTCTCTCGTGTAACGTGGCTTTTAGGCCTCTCTTCATGCAAAATCTTAAGGTCGTCGGTAATGTCAAGGCACCAAAGCCGGATAATAAGTCAATAATCGATTACTAAAACTTAAAGTTTACTGCTTCTTACTGGCTGATTACATCAACTTATAAGCTTCTTCTGTGTTTTACTGTGTTGCTATTAGTACCTCCACATAGCGCAGCACACAACATAAGTTTTCAGACGATGAAGGTAACCACTTCACAGAGAAATTCCAAATTCTGTGTCTGTGTCTACTGCCTGCTCATATTGTTTAAAGCAGGTTGCTCTAAATGCCCAGTGGATCTGATTCCCTTGATACCCATTCTAAACAATCTCGGATTGGGAAAGACCAAGCTCTGCTTATACTTATAGTCTGGGAAGTTGACATATCTTAGACAGTAAAATATGATGGTTAAAGATGTCCACTGAGTATTCCCATATACACTGAAGTTAGCTTTGAACAACAAATTATTAATTGGCCACCTACTCTTGACTCAATAGCTACTAAGATCTTTCACTGGTGAAGGAGGTGACAACGTTGTTACGTCCATTAGAGGCTTCTGTAATTTGCTGAGAATGATGTGATATAATTGTGCCTTGTGATTTTCTGTGGAGTTCCAGAGTAAGTTCTACACTGGTGCAGGACATCCATTATTGCTGTTCTCATTCGAGGCAATCCTGGATTCTAAATCTCAAGCACCAGAGGATTAGAAACAGCAATGCAACCTCTGTCTTCCTGGCTGTCCACTATTTCAAAGTGCTGTGGTTGACAGTCTCTTCTCATTGTGCAGTGCTTGTAGATTATTGTAAATGGATAAACTGCAATATTTAGAACATCTCATTCTAAACTTTTTAAAGAACGAGACTTTTCTGTCACGACCACTTTTTGTGTGAGGTGATAAATACCAGGAATTTGGTTGTATTTTGAGAACCTAATGGTGACGTACATTAGTGTCTGTGTAAATTAATGGAACTGGATTTTTCCTGAGGTCGGCAGTTTTCCGAAGGTCGGCGTTTTCCCACGAGGTCGGCGTTTTACCCCGAGGTCGACGTTTTTCCCTCGAGGTCTGCGTTTTTCCCCGAGGTCGGCGTTTTTTCCCTAGGTCTGCGTTTTTGCACTGAGGTCGGATCGGCGATTTTTTCCCCGAGGTCTAGAAATCTATCGGTATATTGAAAATCCAAAGTATTTTGATGTATATCGAACTATACTGATATGTCAAGTCAACTTGAAACATATATCCGACCACTAGATATCGGTATTTATCGAGATAGCGATATATTTCGATATACCTATTTATTTCGAGAATCGTTTTCTTAGGGGTACAGATTTTTTTCAAGACGTCCATTCTTTCCCATTATCGATTCATTTCGATATATCGACTTATGTCGAAGCACTCATTATACCGAGACGTCGATTTATTTCGAGATATCTATCTATATTGAGGCATCCATTTATTTCGAGGTATCAATTGATTTCGAAGTATCCGTTTATGTCGAGATATCGATTTAGTTTGATATACCGAAACAAATCGGGTTGTCTGTTTATTTCGAGCTATCGATATATTTCCATGTATCGGTGTACTTCAGATATCGATTCCTTTCGAGATATCGATATATTTCAAGAAACCTCTATATCTCAAGTAATCCATAAATTTCTAGATATTGTATTTTTAGAGATATCTTTATATTACTAGGTACCAATATATTTCAAGATATCGATATATTTCTATACCTCGATTTATCTCGAGAGGTCGTTGAGATTCGAGATATCGATCTATATGGTAAGCTGAAATGCGTCTAGATGTCGATATATTTCGGGATATCGAATCATTTCGATGTAGCTGTCTTTTGGAGGTGTCGATTTATTTCGAAGTTTCGATTTTTTTCATGGTGTCGATTTATTTCGAGGTTGCGATTTATTTCGGGTTGGCTATTTATTTCTGGGTGTGGATTTATTTCGAGGTGTCGATATATTTCGAGGTGACGATATATTTCGACGTTACTTGTCGACTGCATCAGCTTAGAACCTATTTCGTACAGAGTGGTGCGACTGCATACCTCAGAAGGCGACATTGATATCCAGACGATGAATGTAAACGTTTCCGAGAGAAAAGCGTCCAATGTGACGAATTGGCACTACGTCATTATGAAAACAAATGACGGAAACGTGAGGTTTCTGCCACTCAAAGTGCTGCCAACTTTCACCCCACCCCCTCCTCACTCTCCCCAGTCGTGGCGATCAGCTGGTGTGATAGAAATGGACACAGGAAAGTAATAACGTTCCATGAAATCCCATTCTAGGGAGGTTCAAGGGTAAATGTTCCAGACGGTTTATTTGCATTAAGACACGCATACTGGACATCTACAATGTCACATCTGCCAGATCGTTTCTATTGTCAGCAGTGGAAAACAAAACAGCGTACTGAAAAAGCCATAGTGAGACGCGGTTTTTGGTAGACGAAATAATAGGAATACTCTAGGCACTGATAATGATGATCTAATGAGAATTCTGGTATTGTTTTGAAAGATGCATTTAAATATGCATTGAACGTAGCTCCAAATTATTTTGAGAATTATAATTGCGGTATGATGGATCTACATTGGAGATTTGGTAATGCAAAACATTTCGATCTGAGAATACTTTACGTGATAGAACGGCATTGACCTTGTGTGTCATTAGGGTAAAGTTAATTTGCCGCCATTAACATAAAATTTATCCGCCATTAACATAAAATCTATTTTTCAGCTTACTTCAATAAGGACTCACTTCAGATGATTGGACAACTAAAGAGAACTCAAACCGTTATTTTAATAGTATTCATAGGTCCAATGCAGCATTTACCGTGGACAGTCCCTGAGTCAAGACTGTCAGTTTTATGTAGGGAGCACTCCTTTAAGAAAGCACTCCGTGTTCAGGCCACAAGTGGCCAATCAGGACCATCCGACCGCCACGTCATTCTCACTGAGGGTGGAGGAGGAGCTGGCTCTCCCACTCGTTGTGGTAGTTTCCTTTGACTGGAGCCGCTACTATTCGGTCGAGTAGTTCCTCAATTGGCATCGCAAGGCTGAGTGCAACCCGAAAAATGGAAACAGCGCATAGCGGCCCGGATGGTCACCCATCCAAGTGCCGACCACGCCCGAAAGTGCTAAACTTCAGTGATCTGGCGGGAACCGGTGTATCCACTGCGGCAAGGCCGTTGCCCCTACCACTTTTACATGATATTTTTGATCGTAGATCAGGTCTGATGGCTAGAAAGAATGGACGTTTACCATGTTATGCACATTTATATTTTCACTACGTCGACACAGCTGGTCCAATTTCGACCAGCGGTGATGGTAGCCATAATGATCGAGCCAAGCATCCTGTGTACATTGGTTGCACCCAAGTGTGTGGGGATCACAGCATTCGTGACATTTAAATTTGTTACTTCTTTGCTACTATATTCGCAATAAATTTTGCAGACAGTATCCGCATATGACGCTGAATGCACCTACAAAATTATATCATTGTACGACACATGTTTCAGGAGATACGTCATAAAAACTCAGGACAAGGCCAGACGCTGCATAGTACGGACGTGGACGCACAGCTGTAAATAAATGCCTGGTCAACACCAAGCTTTTCCGCTAGTCATCTATAAAGATAAAAAATCCCCAATATTGTCCACCAGCATATTTTTGAAAAACCTTTATTTTGTCATCCATTTTTTTTCCTGTAAAAATCGTAAAAGCCGCATCATTGTGTTTTTAAAAATCGTTTCCTATTGTCATCTCTTTTTATGTATTTTAAACCATTTATCGCTTGTGTAACCTGTGGCTACAAGTCCATTCCCTTTATGGGGTAATCGAAATAATGAACAACGGAAAAAAGTGTGGGTCAATTTCTTCCTCATTTTTCGGAACTTTTGATAATAGTAAATCGTTGGCTCTTTGAGGGCGTGGTAGGTACATACAAGAGATTATTGTAAGATTAGAATTTGGGTTAGATACAGTGCCAGGAGGTTCTGTTTCTATCTGGCTAGCTTCAAAGTACTTCACCATCTACTAAGTGATGCGTTTCATTGTGAATGGTGTGGTCTGTGCTAGGTCTACCCTTTACTCCACAATGCTGTTCCTTCGATGCTATTAAAACCAGGATGTTATCAAAATATATGCACAGTGGCAGACTGGAGTCTGCAGAAATATTTCCAGTGGTGGGGAGGGGGGAAGGCGCGTCGAGGCTGGAGTGCATGATTCTGAAACTGGCACTCTGTGTACAAATCAGCTGGTCAGTTACGAGGTGCATCAAGCTACAAGACCCTAACTCTATAAGCGCTACAACTGGCCAAAGCTAAGGTTTAGCAGTATTGTGGAGAATTCTTATCTGGAAGAGTATGAGTATACTGTAACGAATAAAAACTCTTTACTCCAGATTCCAAGGATGGTTAGGGGCGACGGGTGAAAGTGCCCTTTTGCCTATCCTCCCCTCCCCACCTCCTCCCCTCCCCCTCCCCTTCCCCCTCGCGGACGCCAATGGCTGGCCCGTTCATTTTGAGAACATCAGAGTTGCAGTAACCTTTCTGAGAAACTGTTCTAGATGTCCTTGCGCGTCAATCTTACCACTCACAACAGCAGTGGGAATGTCGGTTATCGCTCAAACAACTGGTTTTCGGCTCTTATCAGTTTCCCAGCCTCACTTTAACCTAATTGTTAAAGCCCGTCACAATACCAGTTCTTGTAATAACCGATTTTCAATCTTTTATTTACATTATTTCCTCTTGTAAACGTAGAAATCAAACAAAGATAAAAAATTTTACTTTCTCACTTTCTTGATAAATGGAATCAAAACGTCAAATACATTTATGATGACCTGCAGCCGTCCAGAACGAAATTAGAATTATATTAATACCGTCAGCTGCTCACGGGTGTCGATATATATCAACGGGGACAGGTGACAATGTGTGCCTGTCTGGGGCTCGAACCCGGGATCTCCTGCTTACATGGCAGGCTCTCTGCCCATCTGAGCCACCGAGGGCACAGACGATAGTGTGACTGCAGGTACTATCTCGCGCACGCTTCCCGCGAGACTCACATTCTCACCTTCCATGTCCACGCACTACATTCGTAGTGTCCCACACCAACACATTCATTACTCGTGGAACACATTCTTACCAAGTCCCGTAACAGTTCGGGGAATACTTGTGCATCTTCACAGAAGAAGGTCATGGCTGGTATTGCCAGAACCATATACTTCTACATCTACATCTACATCCGCACTCCGCAAGCCACCCGACGGTGTGTGGCGGAGGGTACCCTGAGTACCTCTATCGGTTCTCCCTTCTATTCCAGTCTCGTATTGTACGTGGAAAGAAGGACTGTCGGTATGCTTCTGTGTGGGCTCTAATCTCTCTGATTTTATCCTCATGGTCTCTTCGCGAGATATACGTAGGAGGGAGCAATATACTGCTTGACTCTTCGGTGAAGGTATGTTCTCGAAACTTCAACAAAAGCCCGTACCGAGCTACTGAGCGTCTCTCCTGCAGAGTCTTCCACTGGAGTTTATCTATCATCTCCGTAACGCTTTCGCAGTTACTAAATGATCCTGTAACGAAGCGCGCTGCTCTCCGTTGGATCTTCTCTATCTCTTCTATCAACCCTACCTGGTGCGGATCCCACACTGCTGAGCAGTATTCAAGCATTGGGCGAACAAGCGTACTGTAACCTACTTCCTTTGTTGTCGGATTGCATTTCCTTAGGATTCTTCCAATGAATCTCAGTCTGGCATCTGCTTTACCGACGATCAACTTTATATGATCATTCCATTTTAAATCACTCCTAATGCGTACTCCCAGATAATTTATGGAATTAACTGCTTCCAGTTGCTGACCTGCTATTTTGTAGCTAAATGATAAGGGACCTATCTTTCTATGTATTCGCATCACATTACACTTCGCTACATTGAGATTCAATTGCCATTCCGTGCACCATGCGTCAATTCGCTGCAGATCCTCCTGCATTTCAGTACAATTTTCCATTGTTGCAACCTCTCGATACACCACAGCATCATCTGCAAAAAGCCTCAGTGAACTTCCGATGTCATCCACCAGGTCATTTATGTATATTGTGAATAGCAACGGTCCTATGACACTCCCCTGCGGCACACCTGAAATCACTCTTACTTCGGAAGACCTCTCTCCATTGAGAATGACGTGCTGCGTTCTGTTATCTAGGAACTCCTCAATCCAATCACACAATTGATCTGATAGTCCGTATGCTCTTACTTTGTTCATTAAACGACTATGGGGAACTGTGTCAAACGCCTTGCGGAAGTCAAGAAACACGGCATCTACCTGTGAACCCGTGTCTAAGGCCCTCTGAGTCTCGTGGACGAATAGCGCGAGCTGGGTTTCACACGATCGTCTTTTTCGAAACCCATGCTGATTCCTACAGAGTAGATTTCTAGTCTCCAGAAAAGACATTATACTCGAACATAATACGTGTTCCAAAATTCTACAACTGATCGACGTTAGAGATATAGGTCTATAGTTCTGCACATCTGTTCGACGTCCCTTCTTGAGAACGGGGATGACCTGTGCCCTTTTCCAATCCTTTGGAACGCTTCGCTCTTCTAGAGACCTACGGTACACCGCTGCAAGAAGGGGGGCAAGTTCCTTCGCGTACTCTGTGTAAAATCGAACTGGTATCCCATCAGGACCAGCGGCCTTTCCTCTTTTGAGCGATTTTAATTTTTTCTCTATCCCTCTGTCGTCTACTTCGATATCTGCCATTTTGTCAACTGTGCGACAATCTAGAGAAGGAAGCACAGTGCAGTCTTCCTCTGTGAAACAGCTTTGGAAGAAGACATTTAGTAATTCGGCCTTTAGTCTGTCATCCTCTGTTTCAGTACCATTTTGGTCACAGAGTGTCTGGACATTTTGTTTTGATCCACCTACCGCTTTGACATAGGACCAAAATTTCTTAGGATTTTCTGCCAAGTCAGTACATAGAACGTTACTTTCGAATTCATTGAAAGCCTCTCGCATAGCCCTCCTCACACTACATTTCGCTTCGCGTAATTTTTGTTTGTCTGCAAGGCTTTGGCTATGTTTATGTTTGCTGTGAAGTTCCCTTTGCTTCCGCAGCAGTTTTCTAACTCGGTTGTTGTACCACGGTGGCTCTTTTCCATCTCTTACGATCTTGCTTGGCACATACTCATCTAACGCATATTGTACGATGGTTTTGAACTTTGTCCACTGATCCTCAACACTATCTGCACTTGAGACAAAACTTTTGTGTTGAGCCGTCAGGTACTCTGTAATCTGCTTTTTGTCACTTTTGCTAAACAGAAAAATCTTCCTACCTTTTTTAATATTTCTATTTACGGCTGAAATCATCGACGCAGTAACCGCTTTATGATCGCTGATTCCCTGTTCTGCATTAACTGATTCAAATAGTTCGGGTCTGTTTGTCACCAGAAGGTCTAATATATTATCGCCACGAGTCGGTTTTCTGTTTAACTGCTCAAGGTAGTTTTCAGATAAAGCACTTAAAAATATTTCACTGGATTCTTTGTCCCTGCCACCCGTTATGAACGTTTGAGTCTCTTATATGGATATGAACATGTCTTCCACGAGGAATGAGTGTGTTGGAGTGGGACTCTACGACTGTAGTGTATGGACATTCAAGGTAAGAATGTGAGTCTCGCAGGAGGCGTGCGCGAGATAGTCCCTGCAGTCGAACCATACACTGTGCCCTCGGTGGCCTAGATGCATAGAGCGTCTGTCATTTTAGCAAGAGATCCCGGGTTCGAGTCCCGGTCGTGGCACACATTTTCACTTGTCCACGTTGATATTTATCAACGCCCGTGAGCAACTGACGGTATTAATATAATTCTAATTTCTTTAAATTAAATAGTCCAATAAAACTTTGTCCGCTGTTCGCTGTTTCTCTCAAAATATAGCGAGTACTTCTATACCACAGAAAACTGCCAGTATTATCCTACTGATTTTAGTTTTTAGAACTCTGCTCAAAAATTATATTTAAATCGGTTATCACAGCACTATGCGGGCATTACCTATAATCCAGCGATAAAGAGTGAAAACTGCGGCAGGAGAACTCTCTTTTTCGTTTTAATTTCTCTGTTAACGGCTAAAAGCAGATAACGTAGACACAGGCAGCAGATCAGGCACTTTCTATTTTTATCCCGAACTATGAATGATTTGTAAAATTTTAACTTTTTTCCTTGTATGATGTCGCAAGTCGACCAAATCGACCATTGTGCTTCACTCGTACTGCATATCGTAAAATACTTCCAGGCTTCCAGATGGTGCCATTCTGTGTTACAACTGACGTTCGACAACAGCGAGAAACTGCGTCCATTCTCGCGCACTGCTTGTATAACAGGCACAGTATTGTCTCGGCAATGTTGGACCAATTCACTTGTTGCTCGTTTCTATCAGCAGTGTTATTAAAGTGGCATACATCACTTTTCCCATTTTTTCTGTAATAACGCAGTATCTCAGAGCTATGGAAATCTTACGAATAAAAATTACTCGTCTTTTTTAAAAAAGGTTTATTTGAAAACTAAAAATTTTACTACGACAACTGTGGCTAATTGGTATATCTGTTTTTACGTGGTTATCAGGAAAATATGAAAAGATACTTGTTATAACCGAGAGCAAACAAATACCGAAAGACATCGGTTATTCAGAACTAAAATACCCATGTCGTTTTAACTGATCGGTTTTTCTATCTCTAAACTGCAGTGTGGCCACAGAAAAGTGTGTCGTTCCATCAATGTACATAGCAACGTTGAGATATGTATGTGTTTATGCGCAATATCGGCAAATGGAAACACGAAGAGGTAATAAGCACATGAGCGATAGAATTTATTTCACAGTCAGAAAAGTCGAGTGACAGACAAGACCGAATCACTGTAATAGAAATTATATGGAAAGCTGTGTAAAGGAAAATTTCCAGTTCTTTCGTGGATTCCAAAATTGAAGCAAATTCCGGGACATCAAGGTGACATAGTCTTATACGGATAGTATTCCATGACTAACGTAATTGGCCCACATACTGTACTGGTATACTGATAATATTACACTACTAAGGTAATTTACCTGAAATAATTTACAAACATGTTACTATAACATTCGCTACTACTCATTACGCTAATTGACCTTCAGCCATTAAGCGCAAGCGCAGATCTCAGTTATGATACGTGCGCCATCCAAAAATTTATCAAGGTGGTAGCTCAATACAACTACAAACGATCATTGTGTGCAAAATAAATAGAACACTTCATAAGAAGAACATGACGGGTTTGAATCATTCCCACCGCAAAGGATGAAAAAATCAGGCTTGCACATAAGACCACTTGATAACTAACCAGAAATTCAGATTAGTTGTAGCTTCGGTGACAATCGCCTTTTTTACATTTTCCCCGTAAACTAGATAATTATGAAACGTAACAACTACTCTAAAATATCTGCAGCAACGGACTTGCCGCGGAGGTTGCATCGGTTCACGTGAGATCACCGAAGTTAAGTGCGTTGTCGGGCGTTGAAGGCACTTGGATGGGTGATCATCCAGGCCGCCTCATGATGCCAATCGAGGAGCTACTCGACCCAATAGTAGCGGCTCCGGTCAAAGAAAACCATCATAACGACCGGGAGAACAGTGTGCTGATCCCCGCCCCTCCTGTTCACATCCTCCACGGATGATGACACGGCGGTCGGATGGTGCTGTCCCAGTAGGTCACTCGTGGCCTGAAGACGGAGTACTTATAAAGCAACTACTCTCCAGTGGATGGTCGTACTACTGAGACCTTGATGCCCGGCATCAATAACAGATGGCAGCACAAGAGGTTGGCTTACGCCTACTGCCGAATTTTGCGATCTGTCGTAAGCCTGCGTAAGCACGTGGGGCCTTCCGTCTTAAGTGCAAGCATATCCATTGCGTTTTCTGCCGCGCGACTTGAGTGGAATGTTTCATTATTTCTGAAATATTATAGAAATGTTTTTCGTTGTATATCCTCACCATCGGTACTGAATTTACTGTAAAATTACTTGCTCACTTTTCGGAACTTCCGTTCATAGTAAATCGATACTATTTGAAGCCGTGGTAGACACGAGTCTAGTGTGCTTCACCTTCAGCACCTTCTGTGTCAGTCTCGGTTCCTATGTCCCTGATTTCACAACGAACAGTTCGTTGTCTACTGAGTATACTGTCTGTTGCACGACACTATCCCTCCCACGCTGCTAAATGTAGGTCGTCGGCAAAATATGACTGCAGTGGAACAAGGGCGTCTGCAGAAATTTCCCCAGGAGGTGGTGGTGGCATTGTTAGTGGTGTGCTTGTGTGTGTGTGTGTGTGTGTGTGTGTGTGTGTGTGTGTGTGTGTGTGTGCGTGTGTGTGTGTGTGTGTGGAGGCCATTACTATGAAATTCACACAGTCCAGACCGCCAAGGAAAATAAACCTTGAGATTTGGAAAGGTTGTTGATCTTATACCGCTTATACTGCATATTTCGAAATTCCACCTCTAAGGGGGATACACAGGAAATGAAAGGATTTTTGAAACATGTAGCTATTAAGGTAATTTTGAAGCTAGGCAGACGAAAATTTGTATCTGGTTTCTAGGTCAGAAATAAAGAAATATGTGTTCCAGTATTATTGGGAATTTAACCTCTATGAGGTGAAATAGTAGGTGAACATTTTATCTTGAGATAAAAAATTATGGAAGGACAATGGAAGTATTTTTAAGGCTATATCTACGAAAATTGGTATTTGACTTCAAGGTTACAAATAAGAAAATACGTATTTTCGTGTTTTTGGAAGTTCAACCCCTAAGGGGATGAAATAGAGTGAGCTGGTGCGTTTCTGGCGCCAGTTTCCGTCGATCGATGTTTCGATCTTTGAGTCGCGGTGCAGAGGACACTGCTCGCTAACCGACTGTAGTAGTTCTCTGTGCGGCCCAACATCGGGCTTACCGCGCTTACACTGGACACAGTTGCCAACAAATCGCATGCCATCGCCATATAGGTTGGGCCAAAACATGTGTTCCCGAATTCTGTTCAAGGTCTTGTAGAACCCCAAATGATCCCCTACCGCCGAATCGTGGAAATATCTGAGTGCCATGCTAACTCGTTCCTGTGGAATACAGACCTTCCCTTCACCACGGTTGTCTTCCCCTTTACACAAGACACCCCCCGCCCACCCCACCCCCCGAAGACCTCGCCATCCGCCAACTGCTGCCGAATCGGTCCCCACCCGGGGTCCTCGGCCTGTTTGCTGGCTAAGTCGCAGAAGAAGCCGGGTGTCTCGGAGAGAAGGAAATTGACCCCCAGATCCGGCTCCACGTGGCCCTTGCCTTCCCCAGACTCTGCCGCGAACATACGGATAAGAGCGTCGCCAATTCATTGTCTCTGCCACTAATATGGCGAACCTGGAGATAAGTCTCGTCATCTTAACTTCGGTATGATTTTTAGCGATCTTATTAATCAAAGTTTAAGGGCTGGCACTGGCCAAGTAACTCACGGAGGCTCATTGGTTTCAGTCCAGTTGTATTGCTCACCTGTTCTCCAGATAGGGTTGTGTAGTTTATGTCTCAGAAAATTGTCTGCTCTTGATGTGTGTTGTGTTAGAGATAACTGGCAGCGGTCGACGCTAGCATACTGGGAGCAGAGCACCACGGCGGCAGAGAGATATTTGAGGCCATGTCCTCTCCTTTACATCTTGGGTTATGTTGTCACTTTTGCGTGATTCCATCTTTCCGGTGCTGAACTATAGCATCCAAAGTTCAATTGCATTGCCATGTTGAGTATATTTCTATGTCATTCTCTGCCTCGTGGATCTCTTGTATTGATTTGAATCCTTGGTCTGCTCGCGTCTATCGCCAATTCACACGAAATATTGAAGCAACCTTATTTTAAGGGTATTGTCATATAGTCATGTTCTAGTTGTAATCATTCTAAGAATATTGTTGATTAATCAACTGAGTAAGTAAATTTGAAGGTCCGTTTAGTCAAAATTAAAGGCCCCCTTAATTGTTTTAGTCATTTTTATACAGTTTTGTTTAGGAAAGTTGGCAAGCCGAACGTTAAATATCTGTATTCTTACGCTTAATCTTTTTCTCCCCTGATTGCAAGTAGTGAGAGTTCTGCTATGAATTTTATGGACATTTGTGCTATTTAAGTAAAGCTTTACCTAAGTATATATACCTAGTCATATTCAAATTTCAAGTTTTATGGGTCTCGTTCCACTTAACGAAATTTATTTATTATTTGTCCAACTGATCTGGCCTTGTGATTTTATAATGCTTTTGATTGTAATAAAATATGTAGCAACTACAACGGATTACTATTGTGATTTTGGTGTGTCACTACCATACCCCATATCACAGAGGATGAAATGTTTCATGAAATATATGAAAACATGTTTTTGATACATTGAACGATTAAGAGGGTGGAATATAGGATGTAATGTTTTATGAAAGTATTTCAGTGCGAAAGAGTTTTTAAAGCGAAATCTATGAATATTGTGTTATTGAAAACTACGTGTTTCACTGTTTTTGGAACTACAACCTCCAAGAAGGTGCAATAGGGGCACAGGTTTCACTGACCCATAGCCTTCCAGCCCAACCTGCAAAGTATACGGACTTGAAATTTGATGAAGGTGTAAATCTTACGCTGAAAGCATCATTTAAGAAGAGATTGTTCGAAATTTCACTCCTATGGGGGTGAAACATGGGTTGAAAGTCTTTTTTTTTTTAAATATGTCCCTATGTCCCTATTGAAGCTATAACTACAAAACTACGAAAATTGACATTTGGTGTCTCAGTCAGATACAAAAAAGAAACAGGTTTTTAGCATTTTCCGAAATTCTTCCATTGGGGGATAAAATAATTAGTGAAGGTTTTTTGAAAATAAATCATTATTAAAGAACTACTGAAGCATTTTTATAGCTACATCTATGAAAATAGGTATTTGACATCTCGGTTGGATGTAAAAAAAATGTGTTTCGTTGCTTTTGGAAATTTAACTCACTAATAGAGTGAATAAGGGATGTAATGTTTTATGAAATATTTCACTATGAAAGCATTTTTAGAATTAAATGGATGAAGATTTGAATTTGGCTCCTCGGCTCTAAATAGAAGAATACGTGTTTAATTGTTTTTGAAAACCCAACCCCTAAAGGGTGTGAGATGTTTCAGAAAATGGTTCATTATGAAAGGATTGCTAAATATATCTGACAATTCGTATTCGGCTAATATGTTACAATTTTTAAAAACTACGTGTTTTTCTGGTTTTGGAACTTCGAGCATAAGGGGATGAAAATTTTAATGAAATATTTATTGCGTTATATTAAAATATTTTAAATCTGCATCTATGAAAACCGGTATTTCACTTCTCAATTAGATATAAAGAAATATGCGTTAGGGAATGAAAGACTGTACGGAGATATCACCACAAGAATACAAACGGCTTGATTAACAAAAACCTTGGACTCCAGCTGTCAGCATTGCTTTTTGATCATTCAGTAAAAGACCATGCTTCAACGGCGCTAAGTTTAGAAAGTTTAGAAAGTGTTGCAGTTTATAAAAGACATAAAAAAACGATTAAAGAAAAAAATTCTTTGCAGACCATGAACGGTCTACGCAAGTAAAGAAGCGGATGATAAGCTAGCTCTTTATGCAAATGAGTTGGTCAGTTTAAGTTCCGAGACATGTCATGCAGCAGGAACGGAATCCTATAGTTGCTACGATTGGCTAAAGGAAAAGTTTTGCAGAATCACTCGAAATCACTTCTGCAAGTGGCTAAGAATCTCGTAATGAATAAAAATTCTGTACTGAGAATTCCAAGGTGGGAGATGCAAGATTCCTCCCCCCCCCCCCCTTCCCCCTCCTCACAATGCTATCCTTCTTTACCTACAGCAAAAAATAAATTAATTAATTAATAAATAAAACTAGTGAAATTTCTACTGTGAAACTATTTGCATACAAGAGAACGGCCCTTGAAATTTAACTCTTCAATGTTTTAAGCCCTGCTCATTCCGGATATTGATTAGAAAGTGTTAATCCACATGTGAAACCTGAGTATATAATCCCTGTGACATTTGATCAACGGTGTTCCATAAGGACAGGTTCTCATTCAAAACGTTCGAAAATTCAATTTCTTTGTAGTTGCATTTTTTAAAGGTGTACTTGTCTAGACTCTTGGAACAGAAAGTTTTTTTTTTTTAATCCGTGCTTTACAAAAGTTTCTACAGTCCATTGTTTGAAGCAGTGTCACGGCTGCCATGAGCCGCGCGGGGTACCCGCCATGTGTCCAACGCCTTGTCACGGTTCGCGCGGCTCCCCCTGTTGGAGGTTCGAGTCCTCCCTCGGGCATGGTTGTGTGTGTGTTGTCCTTAGCATAAGTTACTGTAAGTAGTGTGTAAACATAGGGACTGATGGTTCAAATGGCTCTGAGCACTTTGGGACTTAACATCTGAGGTCATCAGTTTCCTAGAACTTAGAACGACTTAAACCTAACTAAATTAAGGACATCACACACACCCATGCTCGAGGCAGGATTTGAACCTGCGACCGTAGCGGTCGCGTGGCTCCCGACTGAAGCGCCTACAACCGCTCGGCCACATCGGCCGGTCTATCATGTATTCTAGAAGAGTTACAAGGTCGTCAGTGGCGCATGTTCTTTCGAGAGCAGTTACTATCTTCATATCTATGGTTAAACGTTACCCAGCCATTGACCTTCGTCTGTGCGAATGCGCAGAGGTTGCCGGAACTCTTACGGGAATCGTCACCTTAGTGTGAGCCAGTAATGAGTGGATGGACAAATACCTATTAAGTACATTACGTATGCGGATTGTGGACGGTTGGGGATGTGAGTCTCACGGGAAGCGTGCGAGGGATAAATTCCTGCAGTCGTGCTGTTCATGTGTGCCCTCGATGGCTCAGATGGATTGAGCTTCTGCCTTGTAAGCAGGAGATTCTGGGTTCGAGTCCCAGTAGGGGCACACTTTTCAGCTGTCCCCATCGAAGTATATCAACAACACCTGTCGGCAGCTGAGGGTTTCAATTAATTATCAGTTGTGAAGGTGATTCGATGAACCCTTTGCCAGGCACTTAAATGTGTTTTGCAGGGTATCCATATAGATGTAGATGATAACTCGTCCCGTGTCGCACGTGCTCAAAATGATTCATACTGCAGAATGCATGCAAACATACTCACCGAAAATACGGACGAATATCAAGTGCAGGCTGCCGAGTGCTGCATATCCAGCTTTGACAGATCGGCTTTTCCTGCCAAGAAGAACAGGAAGTTGCTGTCTAGGAACAATCAGAGGTAGAGGAAGGGTTGATAAATACTCCTTGACTTGCAGACTAAACGTAAATAACGAAAATACATTTTTGGTAAAAATTGGTCAAAACATAATCGGTTGCCCTCCGTATTGGATTAGCTGTTTTGAATATTGAAAATCTGACTTCAGATTCGTTTTCAGCGACATTAAAAATATATATGTAACACTCAGTTCATGCAAATCGAAGTAATAATATAACTAAATGTTTTCCCTAAACTTTGAACACATTTTTTTCGGGTAACTATTTTCTCAGAACGGCATGCAGCATAAATTAAAAGTGGTTCGTTCTCTTAACATCTACCTCTGACCCCTAAAAGTAAACACTTTTCTTAGGAACTTATAGCTATAATATGACATTTGTTAATATTAACTAATTTTTGTGTAGGCATAAGGAGTGAAACAAACCCTCAAAAATTAGCACTGTATCGTTAAATTTAAGGTTGTTTCATTGCGGTTAGGTATACGCTCCCATAAATTTTATGTTTTATCGACTGATGTTATCCATTTTCAATTTCAGAGGAATAATGTAGTATCAACTGATGTTACCCATTTTTGAATTCAGGTAACATATGAGGTGCCACACTGCACGCGCTCTGCGTACTCCAGTCTCGCAGGCCCTTGATCAAATCATAATTACGGGCGCCATTTTTTATTGAAAATCTAAAATTAAGCTCATAGTATTATCACTCGTAATTCCCAAACAGATCTTTCGAATGTATTTTCATTGTCTCAAAAAGAATTTCAAATGTACCCTTTTTTGCTCATTTGTATGAGAACCTGGCCGTAACACCGGAATATAGTCACGAGATTTTTTTTCAGAGACGCTGTACGTTCGCGAGAAGACTTTCGTTCTGCGCGTGTCGAAGGACATTCCTCAGATATTACTGTGTGTGTGCTACTCAGTCGTGCCATTTAAGTGTACATCTTTGCATAGTTTTCCTTTCACGATGTAAACAGTGTTCCGCTCAGTTGCTAACTGGCCAGTGAGTGGTTCCGAAGTTATCGGATGTGCGGTGCGTTCGGTCTGCTAGGACAACAGCAGACTGGCGTGGTGCGATGGCAGAAGCAGACACTGAGGGAGCTAGCTGCTGGGACGCCAGCGAACAATTTATGCCAAGTAAGACGAAGAGGACTATTCTAAAATTACGAGCCGTCTCAAAAGTGTTTACCATTGGTAAATCTTGCTGTTGAGTCTGACAAAACTGGCAGTTTTGCCTAGAGATACATTAGAGAGAGCTACAGGAAATCCCCCCACCCCCCTCAATGAATTTTTGGTTCTGATGACAGGCCGATTGGTAGTGTAGCCCGAGATCTAAGTTAGGTTGGAAGGTGGTAATTTGATTGAGAGTTGTTTACGCCAACGATTATGAATGCCGACTAAACGTTGTGCGAGCAGATTGCCCTGTAGCGTAGCCTAGCGTTTCCGTCCGCGCCACATTTAACACACTTTCTCTAACTGTGTACAAAAGTCTCACAACAGCCACGATAACTACGTTTCTGGTGGGGGGAGGGTAGAGTCCACTATGTAACTTTCACTGCAAATTTTAGTAACCGCATAAACTAACCGAAATAGAAGCGTAATTTTAACTATATTTCCTTTTGTGGGAAAATAATGGTTCTCCTCTTTCGGCTGCAACTGTAATATGTAGGCGACTTATTAGTTTTTTTTAACTCTGAATCATGATCTCAATAGACGCAGTGCTTTTTTTACGTTACTTGATTTGTGGTCTATAGTAAACAATGCAACGAATTGGTAAATTCTTTGAAGTTTGACGTGTGTTACATAGACGACGTCTGCAATGTTCGTAAGGCCAAGTTTGCATATATTCGGTGTCTGTTTTTTTGGCCATGTACTGTATAATTAAAGGGAGGAGGATTATGTTCAAGGAGCAGTGCATTAGCAGTCTATGGAGAAATTGAGAATTTGGATCTAAAGAACGGCATGCTCGGGCAGTTCGTGCTATTCTGTTGACCACTGTGTAATTCGGACACAGTGATCATTGCCTCTCCCTCATAACCAGGGGACTCGGGTGCTAATCCTGGTCTGGCACAAATTTTCAACAGTGCCCATTGACTAAAGTCTGTGCCCATTGTCAGCTAATGTCATTGTTTCGGTGTTAAATTGTATTTTGTTCACGATACGTAGTTTGGCTTTTTCATGGATAACAGCTTTGAAAAGCGTACAGGTTATATTGATATTTGCTCGTCGTTAGTCCAAGGCAACTATAGCGATTTATAAACACAGTTGTAGTTCGTATTAAGCCTACATACGTAATTGTGTCCTGTGTTTCTTTACCAAGAACTACTTCGTAAGTAATTCCCCTGTAGTGGTATTTTGTTTTAGTATTTTGTTTAAATATTTATAGACTGCAGGCTTGGATGAAATATGAAACACATGTCCGAAGTTCCTGTTGATACTGCAGATACTGTTTCATCCGTACTAGGGGCCAAAACATTTCATCTAATACAGAAGGACACAATTTGTCTCGAGATTTAGCAATTTTTCGTAATAGAGGCCTTGCTTCGATATATTTTTCTCTAATTCTTGTTTGGATTTAATCTTAAAACACACTAACTCTTCCACCACTTATTCGATATGTGGTTTTATCCATTTCGTAGCCTAGAGTTCCTAAACGGTCGATAATATTAATGATTTCCTTTCTCAATTATATTTTCTGTAAATCTCCTGTTTATGGTTATTGCTAACATGTTTCACGTTCTCACTTTTATTATTTTTATTTTTCTAGTTTTGTGCCTTGTAGCCAAATTTTCTTTGAATCTGGTTTCTAATTCTGAAATAGTAACAGTTGAAGGTCAAGAGAAGATTGCGGTCTATTTGAGGAGAGTGGCTTGGAGATTTTTTATAACAGACGTATACAGGTCATGGGGATCCTTACCTATATACATTTACTTCGAGTGTGATGTAGCCCATTCTCTTGTCATGATCTCGGCTGTATCGTAGCACATTGTCTCGGTTAGGTTGGAGATTTCTGTTGAGAGTTGCCGAAGTCAACGAAAGTGATTACAAAGTAAAGAATGTGCTAACAGAACGATCTGTAGCGTAGTCCAACACGTTCTTTCTGTCCTTTTAAAGCCTCTTTTAATTAAAAATAACTAAAGCTGCAAGATACAATCACAAAAACTGTATTACGTAATAGAGTAATCCCAGACTATTGTTGTGTAAGTTGTGTGCGTACACTATTTTTTTTGTTAGTGAATATACACTTTTTTACTCATTTGCTGGGTTTCAGTTTTTCCCCGTTTTCTGGCAAAAAACCTTTTCCTGTGAAGGGCCCATTAGCTTGTCGGTTATATTTGTGACATTCTCGACGGTCAGTAATTTCGTGATAGTCCATCCACCGGCGTCATTGTTAACATCCGATATAGATTTAAGTATTAGGAAGGCTAATATGAAGCTAATGCATGAGTAGGTCTAATAATTAATAAAAATAGGAATGCGGGTAAGCTACTACATACAGCATAGTGAACGCATTGTTGTGGCCAAGATAGCCACGAATCCCACGCCTACCAAAGTCGTAAAAGTAGTCCTCAGATGATGAAGAAATTGATGGAATGTGTGATGAGATAAAAGAAATCATTCAGATAGTGATGGGAGATGAAAATTTAATATTAATGGGTGACTGGAATTCGACAGTAGGAAATGGAAGAAAAGGAAACGTAGTAGGTGAATATGGAATGGGGGTAAAAAATGAAAGAGGAAGCCGCCTGGTAGGTTTTTGCCCAGAGCATAACTTAATCATAGCTAACACTTGGTTCAAAAATCATGAAAGAAGATTGTATACGTGGAAGAGACCTGGAGATACTGCAATATTTCATATATATTATATAATGGTAAGACAGAGATTTAGGAACCAGATTTTAAATTGTAAGACATTTCCAGGGGCAAATGTGGACTCTGATCACAATATATTGATTATGAACTGTAGATTAAACTGAAGAAACTGGAAAAAGGTGGGAATTTAAGGAGATGGCACCTGAAAGAACTGACAGAATCAGAAGTTGTAGAGTGTTTCAGGAAGATCATTAGGGAACGATCTACGGGAATGGGGGAAAGTAATACAGTGTGATGAGGGATCTGAGTGGTGTACTGTCAAGGGGGAGGGGGTTCCTCAGGGATCAGTGTTGGGGCCGCTCCAGTTCCTTATTTATATAAATGATATGCCCTCAAGTATTACGGGTAACTCTAAAATATTTCTGTTTGCTGATGACACTAGCTTGGTAGTAAAGGATGTTGGGTGCAACATTGACTCCGTTTCAAGTAGTGCAGTACATGACCTCAGTCCATGGCTTGTAGAAAATAAACTAACGTTAAATCACAGTAAGCTTCAGTTTTTACATTTTCTAACACACAATTCAACAAAACCTGACGTTTTAATTTCACAGCATGGGCATATGATTGGTGAAACTGAACGGTTCACATTCCTAGGTATTCAAATAAATAGTAAGATGTCGTGGAAAGCCCACGTTCAGGATCTTGTTCAAAGACTTAATACTGCCATTTTCACTATTGGAACGGTGCCGAAAGTGAGTGATACTTCGACAAGTAAATTAGTCTACTTTGCTTATTTCCATTCACTTATGTCGTATGGTATTATGTTTTTGGGTAACTCTTCCCATTCTAGAAGGATATTTTTGGCTCAGAAACTGGAGGTTCGGGCAAAAAGTGGTGTGAGTTCACGAACCTCTTGTCGACTTCTGTTCAGGGAGTCTGGGTATTTTGACATTGGCCTCTCAATATGTATATTCCTTATTGTCGTTTCTTGTTACCAATATTAGTTTATTTCCAACAATAAGCAGCTTTCACTCGGTTAATACTCGGCAGAAATCAAACCTCCATTTGGATCGGACTTCCTTAACTCATGTGCAAAAATGTGTGCAGTATACTGCTGCATCAATTTTCAATAAGCTGCCACTCGAATTCAAAACTCTTAGCAGTAATCCACGCGCTTTCAAATCGAAACTGGAGTGTTTCCTCATGGGTCACTCCTTTTATTCTGTCGAGGAGTTAATTGAAAAATTAAGCTGATTCTCATTGTACTGCTGATAGCGTTTGCTTAAACTTATGGACTGATTTTCTCTCAGGTTCATGAACATGTATTTCTATCTGTTATTACTTTTTTGTTGTAAGTTCATGTGTCGCCCTAACCGCCGGCTGCTTCACGTCTGCTGTGCAGCGAGCTACCTTAATTTAAGTATTAACTCTATTTTTCTTACTTGTCACTTCTTCTTCCGTGTGTTTTTGCTTTTAGGAAGCTTTAATTGTCGAGTGCTAGTAATAGTGTTACATAGATTTCGTGTTTGTTTTGAATACAGTCAGAGAGAGTCCTTGTAGTCAGCCATAGTGCCAGTAGTGCTAGTGTTTGTTTTGAATACAGTCCAGAGACAGGTAGTGCTATTTTCATTGTTTTCCACAAGAAGTGGTTAGCAATCACAGTTTAGTCAGTAATCAATCGCCTTTAGTGAATTAGCAGTCTACTTAAAAGTTGATTAAGTCTCTTCGGTAAATTGATTCCTTAGGATGGATAGGATGTGTGACTGCTGTGTACAGACGCTGGCCACTCTTCGCGAACAGCTGAGCGTGTTGATGGCCGCGGTCAGCCGTCTTCAGGCTGCTGCCTCGGAGTGTAGCGGCAGTGGGGAGTCTGGTGCGTCGCATGGTGCACCCCAGGTATTAGATGCTTCACCCACTGTCCCTGCTGTCGAGAGATCTTCGCGGGTACCGGGCGCGGTTGGGCCACCCTCTCCCCAAGGGGAGTGGCGGGTTCAGTGGCGTTCGCGGCGCACGAGGCGGAGGGTCAATGTGGAGGCTGGCCGTGTGGCATCGCCCGCTCTGCCTGTGAATGGACATGTGGCTGCTCCTTCAGCAAGGTCCGAGCAGGCACACGGGGGGAGGGGTTTATTAGTTATTGGGAGCTCCAACGTTAGGCTAGTGATGGAGCCCCTTAGGGAAATGTTATAGTTCTGGGAGGAGATTTTAATTTTGCTGGATATAGACTGGGAGACTCAAACGTTCATAACGGGTGGCAGGGACAAAGAATCCATTGAAATATTTTTAAGTGCTTTATCTGAAAACTACCTTGAGCAGTTAAACAGAGAACCGACTCGTGGCGATAATATATTAGACCTTCTGGTGACAAACAGACCCGATCTATTTGAATCAGTTAATGCAGAACAGGGAATCAGCGATCATAAAGCGGTTACTGCATCGACGATTTCAGCCGTAAATAGAAATATTAAAAAGGTAATAAGATTTTTCTGTTTAGCAAAAGTGACAAAAAGCAGATTACAGAGTACCTGAGGGCTCAACACAAAAGTTTTGTCTCAATTACAGATAGTGTTGAGGGTCAGTGGACAAAGTTCAAAACCATGGTACAATATGCGTTAGATGAGTATGTGCCAAGGAAGATCGTAAGAGATGGAAAAGAGCCACCGTGGTACAACAACCGAGTTAGAAAACTGCTGCGGAAGCAAAGGGAACTTCACAGCAAACATAAACATAGCCAAAGCCTTGCAGACAAACAAAAATTACGCGAAGCGAAATGTAGTGTAAGGAGGGCTATGCGAGAGGCTTTCAATGAATTCGAAAGTAAAGTTCTATGTACTGACTTGGCAGAAAATCCTAAGAAATTTTGGTCCTATGTCAAAGCGGTAGGTGGATCAAAACAAAATGTCCAGACACTCTGTGACCAAAATGGTACTGAAACAGAGGATAACAGACTAAAGGCCGAAATACTAAATGTCTTCTTCCAAAGCTGTTTCGCAGAGGAAGACTGCACTGTGCTTCCTTCTCTTGAAGTCGCACAGTTGACAAAATGGTAGATATCGAAGTAGACGACAGAGGGATAGAGAAACAATTAAAATCGCTCAAAAGAGGAAAGGCCTCTGGTCCTGATGGGATACCAATTTGATTTTACACAGAATACGCGAAGGAACTTGCCCCCTTCTTGCAGCGGTGTACCATAGGTCTCTAGAAGAGCGAAGCGTTCCAAAGGATTGGAAAAGGGCACAGGTCATCCCCGTTTTCAAGAAGGGACGTCGAACGGATGTGCAGAACTATAGACCTATATCTCTAACGTCGATCAGTTGTAGAATTTTGGAACACGTATTATGTTCGAGTATAATGTCTTTTCTGGAGACTAGAAATCTACTCTGTAGGAATCAGCATGGGTTTCGAAAAAGACGGCCGTGTGAAACCCAGCTCGCGCTATTCGTCCACGAGACTCAGAGGGCCTTAGACACGGGTTCACAAGTAGATGCCGTGTTTCTTGAATTCCGCAAGGCGTTTGACACAGTTCCCCACAGTCGTTTAATGAACAAAGTAAGAGCATACGGACTATCAGATCAGTTGTGTGCTTGGATCGAGGAGTTCCTGGATAACAGAACGCAGCATGTCATTCTCAATGGAGAGAAGTCTTCCGAAGTAAGAGTGATTTCAGGTGTGCCGCAGGGGAGTGTCATAGGACCGTTGCTATTCACAATATTCATAAATGACCTGGTGGATGACATCGGAAAGTCTCTGAGGCTTTTTGCAGATGATGCTGTGGTGTATCGAGAGGTTGCAACAATGGAAAATTGTACTGATATGCAGGAGGATCTGCAGCGAACTGACGCATGGTGCACGGAATGGCAATTGAATCTCAATGTAGACAAGTGTAATGTGATGCGAATGTATAGAAAGATAGGTCCCTTATCATTTAGCTACAAAATAGCAGGTCAGCAACTGGAAGCAGTTAATTCCATAAATTATCTGGGAGTACGCATTAGGAGTGATTTAAAATGGAATGTTCATATAAAGTTGATCGTCGGTAAAGCAGATGCCAGACTGAGATTCATTGGAAGAATCCTAAGGAAATGCAATCCAACAACAAAGGAAGTAGGTTACAGTACGCTTGTTCGCCCACTGCTTGAATACTGCTCAGCAGTGTGGGATCCACACCAGATAGGTTTGATAGAAGAGATAGAGAAGATCCAACGGAGAGCAGCGCGCTTCGTTGCAGGATCATTTAGTAATCGTGAAAGCGTTACGGAGATGATAGATAACCTACAGTGGAAGACTCTGCAGGAGAGACGCTCCGTAGCTTTGCATGGGCTTTTGTTGAAGTTTCGAGAACATACCTTCACCGAAGAGTCAAACAGTCTATTGCTCCCTCCTACTTATATTTCGCGAAGAGACCACGAGGATAAAATCAGAGAGATTAGAGCCCACACAGAA
This sequence comes from Schistocerca gregaria, assembly GCF_023897955.1. NCBI lineage: Eukaryota > Metazoa > Arthropoda > Insecta > Orthoptera > Acrididae > Schistocerca > Schistocerca gregaria. The sequence continues at coordinate 517,555 of NW_026061829.1, forward strand.
GCATATCGAGAATCCTTCTTTCCACGTACAATACGAGACTGGAATAGAAGGGAGAACGGATAGAGGTACTCAGGGTACCCTCCGCCACACACCGTTAGGCGGCTTGCGGAGTACGGATGTAGATGTAGATACTGACACGTTCCATGACCTTGAAGATTTGCTCCTCAATTTGGGCCTACGGAACTTGACATGCGCAGAGAAAGAGGGTAACAGAAGATATATTGAATTTAATTTATGAAAGGAGAAAATACAAAAATGCAGTAAATTAAGCCGGCAAAAAGAAATACTAATGTCTCAAAATGAGATCGACAGGAAGTGCAAAATGGCTAAGCAGGGATATCTAGAGGACAAACGTAAGGATGTAGAGGCGCATATCACTAGGGGTAAGATAGATACTGCCTACAGGAAAATTAAAGAGACCTTTAGAGAAACGAGATTCACTTGTATGCATATCAAGAGCTCAGATGGAAACCCTGTTATCAGCAAAGAAGGGAATGCAGAAAGGTGGAAGGTGTATATAGAGGATCTATACAAGGGCAGTGTACTTCAGGACAATATAATGGAAATGGAAGAGGATGTAGATGAAGATGAAATGGGAGATGACATACTGCGTGAAGAGTTTGACAGAGCACTGAAAGACCTTAATCGAAACAAGATCCCGGGAGTAGGCAACATTCCATTAGAACTACTGACAGCCTTGGGAGACCCAACTCTGACAGAACGTTACCGTCTGATGAGCAAGATGCATGAGACAGCCGAAATACCGTCAGACTTCAAGAAGAATGAAATAATTCCAATTTCAAAGAAAGCAGGTGTTGACAGATGTGAAAATTAGCGAACTATCAGTTTAATAAGTCACAGCTGCAAAATACTAACGCAAATTCTTTACAGACGAATGGAAAAAATGGTAGAAGCCGACCTCAGGGAAGACCAGTTAGGATTCCGTAGAAATACTGGATCATGTGAGGCAATACTGACCCTACGACTTACCTTATTAAGTAGATTAAGGAAAGGCAAACCTACGTTTCTAACATTTGTAGACTTAGAGAAATCTTTTGACAATGTTGACTGGAATACTCTCTTTCAAATTCTGAAGGTGGCAGGGGTAAAATACAGGGAGCGAATTCAATTTACAATTTGTACAGAAAGCAGGTGGCAGTTATAAGAGTCAAGGGATATGAAATTGAAGCAGTGGTTGGGAAGGGAATGAGACAGGGTTGTAGACTATCCCCAATGTTATTCAATCTGTTTATTGAGCAAGCAGTAAAGGAAACAAAAGAAAAATTCTGAGTAGAAATTAAAATCCATGGATAAGAAACTAAAACCTTGAGGTTTGCCGATGACTTTGTAATTCAGAGACAGCAAAGAACCTAGAAGAGTAGCTGAACAGAATGAAGTGTCCTGAAGGGATGATATAAGATCAGCATCAATAAAAGCAAAACGAGGATAATGGAATGTAGTCGAATTAAGGTGGGTGATGCTGAGGGAATGAGATTAGGAAATGAGACATTTAAAGTAGTAAAGGAGTTTTGCTATTTAGGGAGCAAAATAATTGATGACGGTCGAAGTAGAGAGGATATAAAATGTAGACTGTCAATGGTAAGAAAAGTGTTTCTAAAGAAGAAAAATTTGCTAACATCGAGTATAGCTTTAGGTAATCGGAAGTCTTTTCTCCGAGTATTTGTATGCAGTGTAGCCACGTATGGAGGTGAATAATGGACAATAAATAGTTTGAACATGAAGATAATAGAAGCTTTCGAAATGTGGTGCTACAGAAGAATGCTGAAGATTAGATGGGTAGATCACATAACTAATGTGGAGGTATTGAATAGGATACGGGAGAAGAGAACTTTGTGGCACAACTTGACTAGAAGATGGGGTCGGATGGTAGGACACGTTCTGAGGCATTAAGGGATCACGAATTTAATATTGGAGGGCAGCGTGGAGGGTAAAAATCGAGGAGGGAGTCCAGGAGATGAATACACTAAGCAGATTCACAAGGATGTAGGTTGCAGTGGGTACTGGGAGATGAAGCTTCCAGACGATACAGTAGCATGGAGAGCTGCATCAAACCAGTCTGTGGACTGAAGACAAAAACAACAACAAGGTATTTGTGTGATGTGTAACCTTCAACAGAAGTGGGGCAGACAAGAGGGTTAGATTATATGTACTTTCCATTGAAATTGATCCATAATGGGGAGATACTCAATGGGAAAATAATATGCTAATTTACTATCCACAGACCGCAAATGGACTGATCATGAACGAGGAATGAAAATTTAGTCACACTTCTGATTGTACACGTATTATTTGACCCCCCCCCCCCCCTCTCTCTCTCTCTCTCTCTCTCTCTCTCTCTCTCTCTCTCTCTCTCTCTCTCTCTCTCTCTCTCTCTCTCTAAAACACACACACACACACACACACACACACACACACACACACACACACACACACACACACACACACACACACACACACTCTCTCAATCGCGCGTGCGCGCTAGTTCTAATAAATAATTCAATTCATTAATGGTGTCGGAAGAGATGGTTAGCAAGAAATCCTTTAGGCTCCTCGTAAACTGAAATCTGTCAGTAGTAAAGCTTTTTGTGGCTGCCGGCAAGTTATTGAAAACATTGTTCTCCTTAATGATGGAGACTTTCTTGCACCAAAGTAATTAACTTACCAATTTTTGTGGAGATTATTCACTTCTAGTTATGACTTCATGAAATGAGCTGTTGATTTGAAAATATTCATTTGTTTTTAAACACAATATTCACGGGGAGAACGTATCTTCCATCTCCACCATGTTAACTGATCTATTTATATGATCCTTATTCTAAGTTGTGTTACATTAACGGTAAAACACAAAACATTACTTACATGCATTTCCACTGTTTTCCAACAAGCTGACAATTTTTCATGAATAATATATTAATACTGAAATTTTTAGAAAAATTTTGAAAGAGAGGTTTTGCAGGCAAATTTCAAAAATAAAAAGACCATAGTGTTCATTATAATACATCTTCTCCATGGTTTTTAATTCCTACTCCGAAGCTTTCTTTTGTTTTCTTTACTGCTTGCTCAGCAAACAGATTGAATAACATCGGAGATAGGCTACAACCCTGTCTCGCTCCCTTCCCAACCACTGCTTCCCTTTCATATCCCTCGACTCTTCATGCCCTCGAGTAAGAAAACTGACCGTTAGAATTCCATGGTTCTGGGATAAATGGTTTGAGAGGAAAGGTACATTTAGTTAGAAAAGTTACGGAAAATTTAAAGTTGCATTGCACTTAACGTCGTACATGCACTCATTTAAATTCATAGTTTCTTTCACTTTCCAATAGTATGCATGCTGTACAAAAACATAACATTTGTTTCATGATATTTACTTTTTTATTTCTTGCAAGTCTTCTAGAACTTCTCTCGAAAACTTTGTGGGTAGATCTTGGCATTTGTTTTGTTCAGAAACGTTATTACTGTAGCAAACAACTGACTACGAGACAAGAAAAAATGTATTCAATAGGTGAAAGCTCAAAAACTACGGGTAAAATGTCCCTAGGCTTATCATCTCAAAGAAGAGATGGCACAGAGAAACAAGTGGGCATGTCTTACATAGCAAGCTGCCATTTAAACCGACATTTTAGTACCTTCAAATAAGGATTTGGAATAAAATACTTTCATATTCGCACTAAGTGTAAATCAAACTGGTACAGTCACAAATAAACAAAATTATTTTCATTGTTTTCGGGGTTCCTTTTGCCTTTCGGAATAAATATATTGCGAATCAGCAGTTAACATGCCTGGTTCCCCAAACAGGAGACGACTAGAAACTTCCGAAATGTGGTGGTGTAGAAGAATGCTAAAAAAGTTTTGATCGAATAGCTGATGGGGAGATACGAAATCAGATTAGGGAGCAGAGAAATTAATGGCACAAATTGACAAAAAGAAGCGATCGTGGGTAAATGTCATATTTCGATTCCACCCATCCGCTGTGACCCACGACGTTCTGCATTACTTTGATTAGTTGCATTTCGAAGGATACCAGTGGCCTTATTAAATGTTAACTGGGATTGCCTTCGTTTCTAGAGCAATTTATAACGTTCGTTAACTATGATTTTTTTTCGGAATATATCGTGATGAACTCTGGGAGGAACCACAGAACACAGCTTAAATTGTCGTTGAAGAAACGAGTAGTGATTGTATTTTTATCTTTCTTATCCGACACGTTGGGGAATCCAAGGTATAATGGGGTACAAAGTTGAAAACTTTGATTAAATGTACAAAATTGATAAATAAGAGAGTTACAAATTTTTATATGAACACATTATGATGTATTAATCACAAAAATATAAGAACATTGCCATAAAATAAAACAACAATATTTTCTCACTCAGAAACAGAAATTTATATCATTTGCACGCGGCAGAATGGGGTGGTAAATACAAGTGATTACAAAAACGTATAAAATTATCGGAAATGCAGAAAATATTGGCTTGCTCGGTATTTTTTTTAGTTTAAAGTGAGTATTAATGTCAAACTACAGTTTTCATGTATCGTATCCTTTTCTTGAGGCTGTTTACAAAATTCACACACGGGGAGACACTCATCATCTTCGCTATCTATTCCTGCACAAGAATCGTGTGTCCATTTTTTGCACGTGGAACAAGCGACCCAACCTCCAACTGATTTTGAATATAACCCACCACAATATACACACTGACAGTCAGAACTTACCTCATAATCACTCTCGTTAGTATAGTATTCTTACTCCTTTCTTCCATTTATCTTCAGGCCCTTTCTCTCGTTTTTGAGTTCTTAATTTTATTCTCTTTCGCAAAAAGTTTTCTGTTTGCTCTTTCTTCTTTGTCAAAGTTCTTTTTTCTATTTCTCCCATTAATGACTTTTAACTCTTTTTTGTACGGCGAATCAGTTAAAACAACGTTGTTCCCCCTTTTCAGTCTCGCTCTTTTCTTGCTTTCGTTAACTTTTGACAAGAAAATCAGAATCTCAGGTGAAATATGAAATGAGGAGGTTGTGTTGTCAGTTGTCATCCAAGAGCACCCAAGATTAGAACAATTAGCCCCAATAACTTTGTTATTCTTAGGCGGCAGTTCATTGTAACAATTCGCTGAAACCTCGTCCCCTTGATTATCCAGCCCGTTTGAGTCGTCTTTTTCAGCTAGTGTGCTAGTTGGAGGCAATTCCAATTGTTCAGATATAATAACCCCTTCATCTGACGGCCTATCACGTCCGCTGTCAGTTGTGTGTGCCGATAGGAAGTGTGCGTCTTGAATATGGATGGGTCCGTGGGCCATATTGCAGTAGCTTCGAAACCTTTAATAGCGGTTTTCATTGTTGCGCTTTAGACGAAAGCTGAACCAAAAAGCGTTGAAATTTGAAAGATAGTTACGACTTTCCCTGCGTGGCTGCGCAGCCATTTTCGAAGCTGATCACTATAACGAGGATTTATAAAACAAACATCAAGCGGCTGAAGTCTGTGAGAGCAATGTGGTGGTGAAGAAACGCCACTCTCCCTCGCGTAGTCCATAACGTCATTGTTCGTGGTATGAGCTGAGTGGCCATCTGATATAAGGAGAACTGGGACGTGCTTTGATGTCTTAGAAAATACCACTAATTGTGGAAACCATACAAAGAATGACTCTGTGGCCATCCATGCGGTGCTGTGGACCTCAGCGCAACCTCCTGCTGTCAGTCCTAACTCAAATTCTTTCTGCTTCTTCTTTAGTGGAAAAATAATCGTAGGAGGAATGTCAGCTCCGCTTGCTGACGTACTAATGAGGATGGTTGCAGTTTCGCCCCTTTCTGCAGAGGTTAACGATCGCACTGGACGGTTCCCTTTGCAAGCTGCGCTGTTCGATTGGTTTTTAGCATTAACCGAGACGCCTGTTTCATCACAATTAGTTATTTGAGAAGTCATTAGTTTGTGATTGTCAGTTACATTTGTTAGCAACGAAAAAAACCTATCGACAGCTACTTTATTAAAATCAATGATTCTTGTACCAGATAATGCTTCGGGCTTGCGAACAAACCCGCATTTGCTTCTTCATTGTTTCGTGATGTAATAAAGATTTCGATTTGTTTTGCTCGAAATTTTCGAAAAGGTATCTGTAAAAACGTGCAAAAATTGAAATGGCAAAACTGTGCACCTGCCGAAATACGAGTGCGTATACTCATTTGAAAACATTTTCCTACACCGCTTCTGATACGCTAGAGGTTACCGCACAGTAAACAACAATTGTAGTTGACCATTTGCCTGCATCGTATAAAGTACGGCCAATAAAATATTTTTGTAGGGGGGACACATCATCTCATCCTAAATGGAGAGTTCATCTATACGTGTAAAAGTAACCACTTGTGCCAGAGGGAAGTGTGTTGGGAGCCTTATTGTTCCTGTTGTATATTAACATTACAGATAATATAAGTAAGCTCACATATTTCGAAAATGATGCCGATATCGACATTGAGGTAACAAAGGTCGTGTGAAGCGATATGCACATACAGGGGATAGTAAAAATGTGACCACCTATACTTGCATCTACATGGATACTCTGCAAGTCACATTTAAGTGCATGGCAGATTGTTCATCGAACCACCTTCACAAGTCTCTATTATTCCAATCTCGCATAGCACCCGGAAAGAATGATCACCTGTGTCTTTCCATACGAGCTCTGACTTCCCTTATTTTATCGTTGTGGTCGTTTCTACCTACGTAGGTCGGTGTCAACAAAATATTTTCGCATTCGGAGGAAAAAGTTGGTGATTGGAATTTCGTGAGAAGATACTGTCGCAACGAAAAACGCTTTTCTTTTAATGATGTCCAGCCCAAATCCAGTATCATTTGTGTGACACACTCTCTCATATTTCGCGATAATAGAAAACGTGCTGCCTTTCTTTGGACTTTTTCGATCTACTCCGTAAGTCCTATCTTGTAAGGATCCCACATCTTCCAGCAGTATTCTAAAAGAGGACGGAGAAGCGTAGTGTAGGCAGTCTCCTTTGTAGGTCTGTTACGTTTTATAAGTGTCGTGCCAATAAAACGCAGTCTTTGGTTAGCCTTAACCGCAACATTTTCTATGTGTTCTTTCCAATTTAAGTTGTTCGTTATTGTATAATAATAATGGCGTGTGACGAGGGCCTCCCATCGGGTAGCCCGTTCGCCTGGTGCAAGTCTTTCGATTTGACGCCACTTCGGCGACTTGCGCGTCGATGGGGATGAAATGATGATTAGTACAACACAACACCCAGTCCCTGAGCGGAGAAAATCTCCGACCCAGCCGGGAATCTAACCCGGTCTTTTAGGATTGACAGTCTGTCGTGCTGACCACTCAGCTACCGCGGGCGGACGTTAGTTATTGTAACACCTAGTTATTTAGTTGACTTTACGGCTTTTAGATTAGACTGCAACTTCTCTGATAGTGATTCGTCCATTCTGCTTCACCAGCAATATTGCGGGATCAGTAACGACCTGATTTGCGGATATTGCGGGCGTACCTTAACTGGCTTCTGTCTTCATTGATTAGCGGCTACCTTTGAAATGGTTGTACCACTCCTTTAGCCCTGCAGTACCCATTACTTTGTCCACAAACACACGATGGTTTCAACTTGAGAATTGCCAAGCTTGGAGCCAAATGTGATGTAAAGACGTCATTTTGCTCAGAATACTAAATCCAACGTGTACCACTTGCAAGCGTTCCAAAGTAGTGGAGAAAATCAGGTATGTGTGCTAAATATGCCTGAAAACATGAGCGCATGCGCGCCCTGATACCATTGTTGATTTCAACAATTAAAAAAGGTCGGATATTTTTTGAACAGCTCATGTATATAAGCCATCGCCAGTGATGTCGAAAGAGCAAGATACCCCTAACTACGGCAGTTGTATAGGTAGTTCGAATGGAGCGGTCTATTGTCTGACGTATCTCCATAACAGCTCCGAACCGAATACCCCAAAGTTCGACAAATGGTTCAAATGACTCTTAGCACTATGGGTCTTAACATCTATGGTCATCAGTCCCCTAGAACTTAGAACTACTTAAACCTAACTAACCTAAGGACATCACACAACACCCAGCCATCACGAGGCAGACAAAATCCCTGACCCCGCCGTGAATCGAACCCCGGAACCCACACGCGGAAAGCGAGAACGCTACCTTCACGTCAGGAATCAAGCTGAGCTCAGAAGGGCGCAAGTCCGGGGTTGTCTCTGGCTGATACTGATCTTCGGCCTGACGTGGCTGCTTGTCCTGTTCCAGGGGTTGCCCCTCAGTCTGCAAGATCCGAGCAGTCGCAGAGGGTGGTCTTACTGGTAGTTGGGAGCTCCAACGTCAGGCGCGTAATGGGGCCCCTTAAGGATATGGCAGCAAGAGAGGCGAAGAAAACCAATGTGCAATCCGTGTGCATACCGGGGTGGGTCATTCCAGATGTGGAAAGGGTCCTTCCGGATGCCATGAAGGGTACAGGTTGCACCCAGTTGCAGGTGGTCGCTCATGTCGGCACCAATGATGTGTGTCGCTATGGATCGGAGGAAACCCTCCCTGGCTATCTGATTTGGTGAAGACTGCCAGTCTCGCTAGCCGGATGAAAGCAGAGCTCACCATCTGCAGCATCGTCGATAGGACTGACTGCTGACCTTTGGTAAAGAGCTGAGTAAAGGGTCTGAATCAGAGGCTGAGATTGTTCTGCGACCGTGTGGGCTGCAGATTCCTCGACTTGAGCCATAGGGTGGTGGGGTTTCGGGTTCCGCTGGATAGGTCAGGAGTCAACTACACGCAACAAGCGGCTACACGGGTAGCAGGGGTTGTGTGGCGTGGGCTGGGCGGTTTTTTAGGTTAGATGGCATTGGGCAAGTACAAAAAGGGCGGCAGCCTCAACGAGTTCGGGGCAAAGCAGGACATGAGGGGACCAAGCAGCAATCGGTATTGTAATGGTAAAATGTCGAAGCTGCGTTGGTAAAGTACCGGAACTTCAAGCGCTGATAGAAAGTACCGAAGCTGAAATCGTTATAGGTACAGAAAGCTGGCTGAAACCAGAGAGAAATTCTGCCGAAATTTTTACAAAGGTACAGACAGGTAGAAAGGATAGATTGCATGCAATCGGTGGTGGAGAGTTAGTCGCTGTTAGTAGAAGTTTATCCTGTAGTGAATTAGAAGTGGATAGTTCCTGTGAATTATTATGGGTGGAGGTTACACGCAACAGCCGAGCTAGGTTAATAATTGGCTCCTTTTACCGACCTCCCGATCCAGCAGCATTAGTGGCAGAACAACTGAGAGAAAATTTGGAATACATTTCACATCAATTTTCTCAGCAAGTTATAGTCTTAGGTAGAGATTTCAATTTACCAGATATAGACTGGGACACTCAGATGTTTAGGATGGGTCGTAGGGACAGAGCATCGAGTGACATTATACTGAGTGCGCTATCCGAAAATTACCTCGAGCAATTAAACAGAGAACCGACTCGTGGAGATAACATCTTGGACCTACTGATAACAAACAGACCCGAACTTTTCGACTCTGTATGTGCAGAACAGGGAATCAGTGATCATAAGGCTGTTGCAACATCCCTGAATATGGAAGTTAATAGGAATATAAAAAGAGGGAGGAAGGTTTACGTGTTTAGCAAGAGTAATAGAAGGCAGATTTCAGTCTACCTAACAGATCAAAACGAAAATTTCTGTTCTGACACTGACAATGTTGCGTATTTATGGAAAAAGTTCAAGGCAATCGTAAAATGCGTTTTAGACAGGTACGTGTAGAGTAAAACTGTGAGGGACGGGATAAACCCACCGTGGTTCAACAACAAAGTTAGGAAACTACTGCGAAAGCAAAGACAGCTTCACTCCAAGTATAAACGCAGCCAAAACCTCTCAGACAAACAGAAGCTAAACGATGTCAAAGTTAGCGTAAGGAGGGCTATGCGTGAAGCGTTCAGTGAATTCGAAAGTAAAATTCTATGTACCGACTTGACAGAATATCCTAGAAAGTTCTGGTCTCACGTTAAATCAGTAAGTGGTTGGAAACAGCATGTCCAGACACTCCGGGGTGATGATGGCATTGAAACAGAGGACGACAGGCGTAAAGCTGAAATACTAAACACCTTTTTCCAAAGATGTTTCATAGAGGAAGACCGCACTGCAGTTCCTTCTCTAAATCCTAGCACAAACGAGAAAATGGCTGACATCGAAATAAGTGTCCAAGGAGTAGAAAAGCAACTGGAATCACTCAACAGAGGAAAGTCCACTGGACCTGACGGGGTACCAATTCGATTCTACACAGTACGAGAAAGAACTTGCCCTCCCTTCTAACAGCCGTGTACCTCCAGTCTCTAGGGGAACGGAAGGCTCCAAATGATTGGAAAAGAGCACAGGTAGTCCGAGTCTTCAAGAAGGGTCGTAGAGCAGATGCGCAAAACTATAGACCTATATCTCTGACGTCGATCTGTTGTAGAATTTTAGAACATGTTTTTTGCTCGAGTATCATGTAGTTTTTGGAAACCCAGAATCTACTCTGTAGGAATCAACACGGATTCCGGAAACATCCATCGTGTGAGACCCAACTCACTTTATTTGTTCATGAGACCCAGAAAATATTAGATACAGGCTCCCAGGTAGATGCTATTTTTCTCGACTTCCGGAAGGCGTTAGATTCAGTTCCGCACTGTCGCCTGATAAGTAAAGTAAGAGCCCACGGAATATCAGACCAGCTCTGTGGCTGGATTGAAGAGTTTTAACAAACAGAACACAGCATGTTGTTATCACTGGAGAGACGTCTACAGACGTTAAAATAATCTCTGGCGTGCCACAGGGGAGTGTTATGGGACCATTACTTTTCACAATATATATAAATGAGGTAGTAGATAGTGTCGGAAGTTCCATGCGGTTTTTCGCGGATGATTCTGTAGCATACACAGAAGTTGCAGCATTAGAAAATTGTAGCGAAATGCCGGAAGATCTGCAGCGGATAGGCCCTTGGTGCAGGGAGTGGCAACTGACCCTTAACATATACAAATGTAATGTATTGCGAATACATAGAAAGAAGGATCCTTTATTGTATGATTATATGATAGCGGATCAAACACTGGTATCAGTTACTTCTGTAAAATATCTCGGAGTATGCGTGCGGAACTTTTTGAAGTGGAATGATCATATAAAATTAACTGTTGGTAAGGCGCGTACCAGGTTGAGATCCATTGCGAGAGTCCTTAGAAACTGTAGTTCATCAACAAAGGAGGTGGCTTACAAAACAATCGTTGGACCTATACTTGAGTATTGCTCATCGGTGTGGGATCCGTACCAGATCGGGTTTGCGGAGGAGATAGAGAAGATTCAAAGAAGAGCGGCGCGTTTCGTCACAGGGTTATTTGGTAACCGTGATAGCGTTACGGAGATGTTTGACAAACTCAAGTGCCAGACTCTGCAAGAGAGCCGCTCTTCATCGCGGTGTAGCTTGCTCGCCAGATTTCGAGAGGGTGCGTTTCTGGATGAGGTATCGAATATATTGCTTCCCCCTACTTATACCTCCCGAGGAGATTACGAATGTAAAATTAGAGAGATTAGAGAGAGCACAGGGGCTTTCAGACAGTCTTTCCTCCCGCGAACCATACGCGACTGGAACAGGAAAGGGAGGTAATGACAGTGGCACGTAAAGTGCCCTCCGCCACACACCGTTGGGTGGCTTGCGGAGTATAAATGTAGATGTAGATGAGTGTGGTGCGTGATGCGGCGCTCCCCATCCCCATATACCGATCAAATCAGTCACGACTTGAACCGAGCGTGCCCGAACATTGTCCTACAAAATGATGTCCGCCTCCTGCAGAAACCGACGCCGCTTCTTTCTCTCAGTTGCTTTTCTGCTTTGTAACACAGTCTGTTTCGTTTTCGAGTCCAAACCGCTTAACAGATATTGTTCAAATTTGGCATGGAGACAGTTTGAACTCTGAGAAAGAACATAGCCCACTTTAAAAAGCAAGAAAAATTTTTTTTTGCATCAGTGAACGTAAACTACATTAAAACTTACTTATTTTGCTTGTATAACTTAAGAATTCTATAATGTATAAGTACTTCAGTAGTCGCCGTGCGGGATAGTCTCTCAAACGAAATTGCTCCCACGTCCGAGGCCTTTCAATATCACGTCTTCCATTCCGTTTGTAGTTCAGAATATTTTGGGGAAGTCTGGGACGTAGCATTCTCACCAGTCTTCACGATATTTTTGAATTTCTTAGTTTCTGTTGAAAATACTTAATTTTTCTCTAGTATCTTCATTCCTAATCATTTCTTGTTGTGCAGCTCTTCGAATTTCTTAAGAACCTCGTCTCTGCCGTGTGATTTTTTTTGCTTTTTTTTTAACCATGTTTTCGCTTTCATAGCATAATACAGGAACCGGGACCACGTTATAGAATTTCGGAACAATCTTTTTGTACTTTATTGCCCAATACTCAGATAATAGTGTCACAGACAGCTTAGAATTTGTGTAATTTATTTTAAGTATCAGAGTAAAAATCAGATCTTACAGCGTAGCCTAAGTGAAAGATTAAGAGACCAGTTCTAAAGCAGGATTATCCAAAACTAGTTTTAAAATGACTGAGTATTTTCCTCGGAGTGCACTTATTTTCGTTTTATTACTAGAAATTTTAAAGTTGTATTCATTGCATATTTCGTTCAGGTGGTATATAGATCTTTGGAGGTCATTTCGTGAACGTGAATCATGTCATCTACAAACAGAAGCACAATCAGGTATTTCTCATTCGTTATCCCAATTCTTTTGTCTTGTCGTAGTTCCTGCTTTCATTTACGAAGAACGAAGTCAATGTAAATACTAAAAATGCTGACTTAATCTGCTCATTTAAATGTATACCGAACGAGCTGCCGCAGTGGTTAGTACATGGTATGATGATGATGATGATGATGATGATGATGATGATGTTTGGTTTTTGGGGCGCTTAACTGCACGGTTATCAGCGCCTGTACAAAGCCCCAACCTTTACACAGTCCAGTTTCGCCACCTTCACGAATGATGATGAAATGATGGCATCACAGACACCTACTTCCCGGGCGGAGAACGCAACCCAGCCGTGAATCGAACCCGGAATCCCATCACCAGCAACGCTAGCTTCTACACGACGAGCTGTCAACTAGTACACTAGACTCGCATTCGGGAGGATGACGTTTAAATCCGCATCCGGCCATCCTGATACGTTTTCCGTAACTTTCCTGAATCGCTCCAAGCAAATGCTGGGATGATTCCTTTGAAAGGGAACGGCGGACTTCTTTTACCCTTCCCTGACGCATTGCCAACTCCTGCTCCGTCTCTAATGACCTCGACATCGATAGCACATTAAATGCAATCCTCCTTCCGTCCTTCATTTAAAGGCATAGGTTTACGCAATAAGTCGGGCGTTAAAAGTTACAAACTGCGTACTCGTCTAAGGCAGCATAATTTCATGGAGCGCAAATTATCGAGACTATATTCACCTAGCATTTGTGAAAGGCAGCACGTGGCGACTTCCAACAAACTTCACACATAATTTCGGAACTTGGCGAAACTTTTTTTCCCCTCTGACATCCCTGACAGAATGATGAAAGGAAAAAGACTTTTATCACTTCTACATTTTCGCTGTTCGTGCAGTAAAGTGTCAGCATCAGGCTTGATGTTTCACTTCATTACTTCTTTACTACTCACTTTATTCGCAACACATTTGTCAGACAGTATCCACATACGTCGCCAAATGTACCTGAAAATTATAGAATTGTACAACACCTAGTTCAGTACATAAATATTGAGACGTTTTCGAAAAACTAGCTTCTCTTACAACAGAGCGTCTTCAACTGCAAAGGGTTATGTTTCTTCAGGTCAAGTTTTTAACACATTAACTGATACGGAAAGTGAACGAACTTCTGAAGGTGGTTTACATATGGGACTTACCGTTTTGAGACAGCAATTTGGAGAGGAGAAGGGGCGGTGGTTACGCGGTCTATTTGGATCTTCAGTGTTTCCGCAAATGATGCTGTTGCCTGTAATAAAGTTCTGTTTGAAAGAAGCCACGCCCTCATAAGATTTCAGTGTAGTGCAAAGCATGACAACTTAGTTTAAATGTTCCCGAAATGTAAAATTGTTCGGTTCACAAAACGATATAACCTTATCCTACGAGTATAGTGCAGCGAGTCAAATTCGCAGTCGCTCAATCCACATGAATACCTGGGTGTAAAAATTTCTAGAGATTTGAAATGGAACCGTCACATAGTCGCAGTCTTAGGGAAATACGGTAGCTGGCTGCAATTCGTTGGTAGAATTCTAGGAAAATACAATCGGTGTACAAAAGAAATTGCTTACAAATCACGCTTGCGACCCATCCCCCAATATTGCTCGAGATTCTTGGATCCTAATCAGATACAACTGCCCGGCGATACTGAATGTATACAGAGAAGGGCGGCACGAATGGTCACAGGTTTTTTGACCCGTTGGAGAATGTCACACAGTTTCTGATCAAATTGAACAGGCAGGCGCTTGGAAACAAACGTAAAATATCCAGAGAAAGTCTACTTGGAATATTTCCGGAGGAATCCTTAACTGTAGAATATAGGCGAATGGTGGTCAATGGAGGGAATGACTGCGAATGCTCGTTCGATTTGCGTTCTCTTCCGTAGGCTGCGATGCAAACTAATCCTGGTAATATTCCCGGTGTGAGATGTAGTTGGCAGCTCTGTAAATGCTGACCGGTGAGTCGCTTAAAGCCCAGGTGAAATTAATTTCGGAGGGACACATCACGCTCCCAACCGACTATGCATATCCCCTAAGGATCGCCTAGAGCCTGTGACTAGTGCATTGAATGTAAATACGGAAAACTGCAAAAACTCACTTTTTGAACTATTTGTAATTCCATTAACTAGTTTTGTAACCTTTACAGACTCATCTTCAAATGTGGCACACAGAATTTCCGTCTCTCTGACGTGGAGGCAGGGCGACAGTAACATGGTGACATGCGTCGGAAAACCAATTATTCCACTTACTGACTAAAGGGCAGTTCATGGTAGACACAGACTATCCCGTGGAAGAGCAAAGTATCGCGAGGAGACCTAATTAGAAAGTTTCTAGAACTGACGTTACATGATGAAAGTAGGAATGGAATATACTTAAACCGCCTAGGTATTGTAACTGTAGGAAGCGTGAAGACCAGAAGAGACTAAGCACAGCACGCACAGAGGCTTTTAAGCAGCCACAGTTCGCACGCTCCATACGTCAGTGGAGTGGGAATAAGTCCTAATAACTGGTATACTGGCAAGTTCCATCTGTCACGCAATTCACGGTCATTTATAGACTACAAATTATAAGCTGCCTATGTTTTGTTTAAATTTGGATTACAAGAAAATGGGCGTTTTGCAAAATGTCCTACATAAGTCTCCTCTTCATCAACACCACCACCATGAGTGTTCTGCCCTAGGGCAGGTCTTCACATGTAGCTCTCCATGCAGTCCCATCATTTGTTACCCTCTTGTTTTCTCACAACTATGTTCTGTTCTTAAGCTGTCCATCACCTGGTATGTTCATCGTCTTCTTCTTCTTCTTCTTGCATTCACCGTTTCCTCCATACCATCAATAAACAATCTCTTCTCATTCAGTGTCCATGCCAATTGTGTTTGCTCATCCTGCTACCTTTAAAATTTCTCTCTGTTCTCCCACTCAACACCACCTCATTTCTCACTGTGCCTGCCTATTTTATCCCCTATCAACGCACCCACATAAATGCCTCCTGTTATGAAACGTCTCGTTGGCAATTACTATACGTATTTTCACCTCCATATTACTTCCAATGTCGTCCATAATAGCACGACGCAGTTATCTAAAAACACTAAATTGTTGTGTATCTTCCTGCCTAACATTATAGTTGTTCTTGCTTTTCTTGCACCTATCACCGGACATTTTGCGATTTTCTTATTATTTAACATTCCAATTTACTCACGCCTCTTGTTCAATTCTTTTAACATTTCAGTCATACTTCTTTCGCTCTCTGCCAATAACACCACATGATCCGCGAGTCTAATACATTCTGCTCTCCTAACAACAACCCGCTCCCGTCTATGTCGTTTCAAACGTTTTTGAATGACATGCTCCAAATATATTTACACACTAAGGAGAATAAACGTATCCCGGAGGACTTACCCCAGCGCGATGGAAATCGATACACGTGATGTTCATTCATGCCCAATAGTATCCGAACGACCTGAATTGAAATTCGCCTGATTCACATGCAACCCACATAGCGCAACTGTCTAGCAGGTCTCCTTATCGCTCCTTGGTACAGTCGTTTGACTATTGAAAGTGGTTCCAACAAGTCACCACGAGAAAAAACTGTTCTGTATCGCAATAACTCAAGATGTAAAGTAATACCACGATACTACAAATATCACGGAACACCTTATCACAGATAAGACTGCCCTTAAGGCTTGTAGCTCACATTTATTACAATAAATGACATACCTGACATTTTACCACTCTCATTATTACGTCAGATAGGTAATGCACGTAGTAAATTCGTCGTATTCATGATTTACTCTTCAAAGTAACATACCGTACTTATTATTTAACACAAAATAAGATTAAAAATTAAAGGTATTCACGAGCAGCTAATTGAGAATATTTATGAACTTCAAATGACACGACGAACCGTCTCGTTCTGCATATGGATGCAAACTCAGGTCATGCCGACTAAGCAATGATTTCGTGCCTGACGGATACTAACTGCCACTCCTGATTAGGCATACAGAGAGTGATATACCTCGATTTTAGACAAAGCCAGTTTGCAAATTCCATCTTTAAATTACATATCGCAAGTATTTTTGCCGGACGCGAATTTATTGTCCCTGTAACGAACGACGAGAGATGTTGAATCTTGGTTCTTAACAAGTAACTTACGTGAATTGCCGTGAGGTAAGGCTTTGTATTTTGCAGGGATTCGAACTCGGAACTTAATCGGATAGATATCGACGCACAATCAACTGTGACATTTCGGATTTTCTCGGCAGTAGCTAGATGTTTTAACTGAAATGACGAGACGAAACATTAATTTTTTTCCTTCCCAAGACCCCAACCCGGCAACTATCGCTGTTATATTCTAGAGAAAACGAACGTTAAATATGGGTTTGTTGCACCAGCAGCGACATGTGAGCGTGTTGGAACTAGAAATAATATGACGAAGAGTTCGGTGCTCACTGGGAATACAGCTCCACACATCATATCGCTTTTGACTACACACAAAGATACGTCAGCTTCCGAATTTTTGTCCAGCTCGGACTAACATCTTGAACTTACAGTGATCTCGCAAATAGTTCTGTGTCTCACTGGGTGTCAAAAACGTCACATATCGTTAGTGTTGACAACGAATGAAAATACATTAAACATTAAAATAATTATCCACCAGCAGATAGGTGTTCTCATGCTAGAGCTTGATAATACATAATGAAATCTATAGTGCGGGGCCAGGATTCGAACCCATTCACGCGCAGTATGTGGAGACGTTGAGGAATCTGCAGTTCTGAACAAACAACAAATAGTAGCCGTGCTGTATTCTCACGAAGGGATCAAATTCAGCGTTAAGTACGGTCTAATTTGCATTCCCAGTTCAGAACCGATTTTATCGACATACAGAAGCTCAGATAAAATATGGACTAAATGTCCTGTGAGCCTACATAGCGTTTGTTTCGTCACTAGAAATGAATAACAAGTATAAGAAAGGTTTCTACGTGTCGCCGCTCCAGTCTTTATTGTGATTCATCCTAACGTCTACTTTGTAGAAAAGGAATATCATTTTTTATGTCAATTTCAGACCACAATGTCATTATATCTTCTTCACTTGGTGTAGCCAGAAGAGAATGGAATCTGTCTCTTCTTATCTAAAATCATTGACAGAAGTTGGAATCGAACCCAGTCCATAGATATTCAAGTATATTATAAGTATGTGGCTCATTTTTTTATCGTAACGCCGTTGCACCACACTGGATGAGAATTGACACACAGGCTTCCTGTAGTAATTTGCAGCAGGTTCAGTAAATTCATTTACTTGGTTGACCGAATCACAATGAACTAGCTGCCTCGACTACCCAGTGCATAAATTCGACCGAAATAAAATCACGTACCTGCCACCTACACAGAACAGCCAACAGTGTAGGATGCACAAATTTGAAAAGGAAGTGTTTCTTTCCACTTGAGCTACTGTATTGCGCCATCTCTTTGTTGAAAACGTCGTGCAGTACAAATGTCGCATTTCATAAGTAAAGTTTTGTATTCCTAGAAACCCAAAATTTGCTTGTCAGCGGCGGGAAGAGGAGTTACCCGTTGTGCAGCATTGTAAGTTTTCACCATTGAACTATGAGCCGAAAGTATTTTTTTGCGATTTCCTTATCGATGTTTTATCTGACTGCTTGTAGCTCTTTCACAGAAGGGATAAAAACGTTACAGTCAGTGAGACTGGAAGTGCGAACCATAACAGATGCTATTTCTCAGGTCAGCGCATTACCATAGAGCTGGAGTAGAAGTACGTGTCTTAGCTTACTCTTACGAGATCGATAATGTCTAGCACTCGTAAACCGCTATTTAATGGACGAGATTAGTTGCGATTTCCACGTGCAACGACTTTCCTGGGCTGAAAACCGTAAATTTACAATCTTTTGTTACACGTAAAGCGATAATAAATCAGATTATTCAATGGAAATGACAGGTAAAATCAAGTGAACTTTGAGGATAAATTCCGTGCACACCAGGAAGCAACTGGTCGATCACAGAGTTGCCAAACATACGTTGCCTTGTTGTCAAATCTCAGTTACAGTACCAGCAGAAAGAAGACGAACCGATGTGATCGTACAGCGGTCTGGGAAGTGACCATAGCTGGTGTCTCCAAGTCGCGGTTGCTACGGCCTGGAATACGTAATGCGTCTGATTCGCATTTCTGTAACTAGGTTTAGGGACTGGAGCGTGGTTACTAATAATACTCGGAACTGACTGAAAACTAAGCATCATATATCAGTAACTCTCACAGTTATTTTTATATTAATTTCGTAAGTGTACTAAAAGCTAATAAGCTCATTCAGAGACGTTTTCATGCCTCGCCGATAGTCGAGCAAAACAAACAAATAAAGAAAAAAAGAATGTGTGTGTGTATGATAGAGAGAGAGAGAGAGAGAGAGAGAGAGAGAGAGAGAGAGAGAGAGAGAGAGAGAGAGAGAAATCAAAAAGAATGAGAGAGAGTAAGAAATAGTTGTAAAGAAATTGAATCATGGTATGTAAAGAAATCTTTCATTAAAATTACACGTTACACGTCATTACGAAATATCGTATTCATGATCTATGAAACAAGAATTGATCTAATGTAATCTAATCATATCATATTGATGGCTATCCATGAAGAGTCATGAATTACCGAAATTTTTGCCAATACCAGTAATGAAATCTAAACTTGAAAATAAAAGACGACAATTTTTTTAATAAACCGGGACTCCTAACAAGACAATTTCGTCCCTGTTAACTAACCACGAAAGATGTCTGATATACCTCCATGCTCAAGTAACAAAGTGCGCATGCATTTAAAGATTAAGTGCATGATGTGAAGTTATATGACGGAGATACGAACCCAACACGTAATCGTATTGTTAATTAAGTAAAATCAAATTTACGTATCGGTTTTTCTTACCAGCTGCTAGGTGTTTGAATCTAAACTAAGGATACAAACTTTTGTACCTAAGCGACAATCTATCTACACGCCTACCGTGCATCCACAAATATAGCTTAAATATCAGTTGCTTACTCACCAACGGTAAGGTGTGTGCGTGATTGACAAGAAATAATGACACCTATTGCGATTGTTGGCAACACATGAGTAGACATTAAAAGCGCACGTTGGTTTTCACTAGCGGGACGGTGTGCACGTTATAGGGCTTGAACTGAAACTATGAATATTTTTGTATTGGATCAGGATTCGGACCCACATACTTACCTTTGGTGGAGACCTAGAGAAGGTTGCAGTCTTGCGAAAAGGGACGAAATGGTTGAACTATAATGTCCCGAGAGATTCAGATCCTCGAAAGCGGAGAAACGAATTCGAATCACAGTCCAGCACCAAATTTTTCAACGTCTCTAGTTCAATCAATTACAAGTAAAAGAAGAGCCCCATCCTTTAAATGGCTATCGGTTCATAAAATAAAATAAAAATTTCTAATGTAAGTAAGTTTACTGGCGACTGTATTTCTGTTTACGATGACTTCCGCTATGTCATTTCCCAACGTAACCTGGCTCTGCCCAGTTGGTAATGATGGAACGTGATTTGTATTGCGAATTCTGGATTATAACGTCTTTCTTTTGAGGTTACCAGACGCAAAGTAAATCTGTTTGTGCTTCTTAAAAGTAAATGTCTGAACCCACGCATTGCTCCTGTGATAGTTCCACCAGGCCACTGTGCCCACATTTCCCAGCCCCAGGAGTGAGCTGCAATGGATGATGTGCTGAGCTTACAAAAGTAGTCACGGTGGATAAAACGCGAGTCTATTAAATGTTTAAGTAGAAAAAAGCTTCTGACGCGGAGATTATGCTATTCTCATGTCAGCAGGATGTAAAGACCCTTGTAGGCATCATAGGCTCGATGTGAAGCCATTTTGAAATGTTCACAAATTCAGATATTTTCTTAGTTCGTGAAGATCCACTGGGAAGTGTGAAGTTACCGGATAATTGGATTATTACCGTCATTATTACTATCATTTTCTTCATGCCGCTGCTGGAACACTGTACTTGAATATCAGTTCGTGCCTTTTGGTCACTATACAAGTAGTTTCCCAAGAAGAGGTTCTTTCTCTGTCTACAGAATTCTTTTCATGTTAATATCTATGAGTAATTACTCATAGATTACATTAAAACTAAAGTAATCGATGAAGACGTTACTTGATAACAATAACGCTCTGCCTTTCTTCTATTACTTGCGCCTAGAAATGGCTGTCGAGTACTGCCAAACCAAAAGCCAAGAGATCTTACTGCCTGCCGATATACGCCGCTGGCAATTTTTCCATATGATTTGGTCGACGTGACCTGTTTCAAGTTGTGTATGACAGAGAATGTTTTAGAAAATCAATTGTTTTCCTTTGCAATAAAGAAAAAGATTTTCATTCTAAGCTATCCAAGTTCAAAATTTTTGGAATATTAGTTCCAGTTTAATATTCGCTTCTATAATGTAGGAAAGTATTTCGCACTTGTAAAACTCGGATCCGGCCCACTGACCTTACACTCAGCCGCCGGCCATAAATTCTGGCTCAGAGTGACACCAGATTAAGTAACCTAATTTAGCGAAGATTATTTGCCAGTGCTCTCTCTCACTGGAAAATACGCACTTCTCTCATTAATTGGGCTCCATTAGTACACTGTAACAGTAATTTCTGTGTGTCTGCAATGCATACGGATTGTGGAATTTAGCGGTGCTCTCTCTTCCACTTCTTTATACAATATGACTGACCTAAACGGGCCCTTTATCGTTACAGTCCCTGAGCAGTGCTACATCATACTGACAACAGTAATGTTCTTATACTGACAATCTGACTGGTCGTTTTACCTGATTTTGTAATCATTTAAATAAGACAACATGACCTTCCAGTGGGAGACATTTCGTTCTCCCTTTTCCTTCTGTGACATTTTTCCGTAATCTATTTGCCTTCCAATCAGCGAAATGCGGTAGAGTACGGCCGGTAAACGATTTACAAATCACGATTTAGTCCCGTTAAGACGGTTTCTTCAAACATTGTCGTTGCTAAAGGAATTTACTTTCGTCTTAAATCGTCTCAAGCAGCAACGTTCACAGACATCCCAAATACGTAAAAGCTCATTATCCTGGTACGAAGTTTGTAAAACAAACTTCCCACAGTTTGTGTCAGGTTGATCTTTTCGTCTGATAGCACTGCCTAAGTATCACAAGTAGTGTCCCTGTAGCTGTGGGAATCATTGGTTAATAACGAGTTTAACACCAATGGGTATAGTATTGCTAAATATTCAAATTAATTATCAACCCAAGTCTGAGTTTATCCGCAGACTGTAGTGATTTTATAATACTGAAGCTAGACTTTGTATCCTTGTCCTCCTTGAGTGGGCATTGGAAGGCGTTTGCACACACGAACACAACACTATGAATACTTCGAACGCCATAGTTAACGTTGCTCTCATAAACTACTTTTGTTATTTTAATTCTTCTAGGTGTTCAGGATGCAATATGTGTTGTAGATACAGCCTTAGAGCAAAACATTGACCGCCGAGCCGTCCACATAAGGTGGACAACACAGTCGTGCTCCTCTCAGGATACTGTGTCCGGCAGTAAGTTCGATCTGCAACATTGTAGACTGCGGCACCTCCCAGAGGAAGTCTTGAGTTCAGTCTTAGTACATTATTCTTGACTAAGGCCGTAGTCTTGAGGTAAAACGTGAGACTAGCTAATATGACGTCTGGCGACCGGAAGCAGACAACGACAAAATTTTTATCGCCCCTTTCCTCTCGGTGCTGAAGCTATGCGTGTAATTCAAGCGAATCTACAATATATTTCGCTTTGTGTCACACTGGTAATAATAGTTTGGTTCAACAATGTTTTAGCGAAAGATTTCTTTACCGAGCATCTGCCTCTGAACACCGCATGCGTCTGAGTTCTCTGGGACCCGTTTGCTGCCTACCGGCGGGGGCTGAGGCACTGCGCTGCCTTCTGCCGACAACATCTGCTCCACTCCACACTCTCAACCATGTAAAATGCTTTAATGTTGTTGAGTAGTGACCCATAAAATCTGTCTACGATTTGTGTTTCACTCTTGACAGCAAAGGAGGCACAAAACCGTTTTTATTTGATGATTATTTTATTACATTAGAATGCAGTACATCAATGTGACACAGAATTAATTTCATTGTTTCTGATCCAGTGCGCTATAATTAAAGCGTCCCATTCTGTTCTTTTCCTTGCACAGGAGATTCTTCAAATAATTTATTATTGTCATGGATTCATATGTGTTACTCAAGGCACAGGGAGTAAATGCAATGTAATGTTTGGTTTCTTTCTTTGATTTTCTATGGTAAATGGATGAAAAAGATTGCGTCAATTCCTATCAGAACCTGCTCTATAGCTACTAAGGCAAATTGCTTCTTTTGAGGTCCATAAATTAATTAATGGAGAAGTGAACGCTGTTCACAAATGATATTTAGAATATTCAATTGGATTTAAGGCGACAAAACTGCCACATTTGAAGCTACCCAGAGAAAAAGCAAGTTGCTAGAGGCACTGTCAGCACATGTCTGTAGGAAAGTTTAGCATAGAGTAATCAAGAGGCTCATTTCCTTCATACTTATCACCCTGGAATGTGAGTCTTAAGTGAAGAACAATATTGAAATTCGTATCGTTGATGATCGATTCGAATTTCTTCAGAGACGCTGGTATTGCGAAGCAGCTTGGAAGTCAGAACGCCATGATCTATGACGATTAACACAACTTACTGAGTCGAGCTACCAAGAAGATTTGATGTGTAAAGGTTTTCTTCCGATTTCGATACAGAATTTTTTCTGGAAATTCGCAGCTCCTTAAAAAAAAAAAGCTCGCACACGATGGTCCCTACCTCAGTTGGAACTGACGACTGATTGAGCCGTTCTGACACGAGACATGGGCGGTACCACCGGGTTACAGACACACTGCTACCTTTGCACCACTCTCATCATGGTATTGGTCGCTCAGCCTCATAACGCATCGTGAAAGATAATAAAAGTTGCCACTTATGTGAAGAATAGCATTTCTTTAGCCAAAAAATTGAATTTTCTGCCTCAGTATCTTAGTTTACGTAAGGATTATACAGCATGAGCCATTCAAATGGAAAGGTAATATCAAGTAAATTTAGTGAGCCAATTCAGTACCATAGGCGGAAGTGATTGCATTGTCACAGTGTTGCCTAATGTTTGTGACGATGTTGCCAAATCTCAGGTGTGCTAGGAACAGCTGTGTAGCGGTATGCGTGGAGAATCCCCTGCTCGTGTCTTACGGGGATATGGAGAGGAACCGCAGGGTTTGGTTAGGATGCAGCGTTTTCTCCTAGCAGTTGTGTCAAACATTAAGGTGTATAATCTTCCATCACGATTACAGTTTCCTATAAAATATATACAAATAAAACACTTACCTTGTTTCTTTCCGACAAAAGATTATTTCAGTACGATAAAAAGTTTTTGGAAATCTCTTATGCCCACCTGTCACCAAAGTAAGATAAACACTTTGCACCTCGAAATCGATTGCATGTATGTGCAGTCTTGTGATGCTTAAATAACGCTCAAAGGACACTTAGTCCATATTTTATCTGAGCTTCTGTATGTCGATAAAATCGGTTCTGAACTGGGAATGCAACTTAGACCGTACTTAACGCTCAATTTGATCCCTTCGTGAGAATACAGCACGGCTACTATTTGTTGTTTGTTCAGAACTGCAGATTCCTCAACATCTCCACATACTGCGCGTGAATGGGTTCGAATCCGGGCCCGGCACTATAGATTTCATTATGTATTATCAAGCTCTAGCATGAGAACACCTCGTCATTTCAGTTAAAACATCTAGCTACTGCCGAGAAAATCCGAAATGTCACAGTTGATTGTGCGTCGATATCTATTCGATTAAGTTCTGAGTTCGAATCCCTGCCCAGTACAAAGCCTTACCTCACGGCAATTCAAGTAAGTTACTTGTTAAGAAAAAAGATTCAACATCTCTCGTCGTTCGTTAACAGGGACAATAGGTGCTGGGTAGGAATTCGCGTCCGGCAAAAATACTTGCGCTATGTAATTTAAAGTTGGTATTTGCAAACTGGCTCAGTCTAAAATCGAGGTATATCACTCTCTGTATGCCTAATCACGAGTGACTGTTAGTTTCCGTCAGGCACGAAATCCTTGCTTAGTCTGCATGACCTGAGTTTGCATCCATATGCAGAACGAGACGGTTCGTCGTGTCATTTGAAGTTCATAAATATTCTCAAGTAGCTGCTCGTGAATACCTTTAATTTTTAATCTTATTTTGTGTTAAATAATAAGTACGGTATGTTACTTTGAAGAGTAAATCATGAATTCGACGAATTTACAATGTGCATTACCTATCTGACGTAATAATAATGAGAGTGGTAAAATGTCAGGTATGTCATTTATTGTAATAAATGTGAGCTACAAGCCTTAAGGGCAGTCTTATCTGTGATAAGGTGTTCCGTGATATTTGTAGTATCGTGGTATTACTTTACATCTTGAGTTATTGCGATACAGAACAGTGTTTTCTTGTGGTGATTTGTTGGAACCATTTTCAATAGTCAAAAGACTGTACCAAGGAGCGATAACGGGACCTGCTAGACAGTTGCGTTATGTGGGTTGCATGTGAATCAGGCGAAATTCAATTCGGGCGTTAGGATAGTTTTGAGCATGACTGTACGTGTAGGGGCAAATGAATGATTAGAGTTGAAGAAAAACTGGATGATTAATTCAAGACAAAGAGATTCACAAATTGATAAGTCGATAATGTGTTGGGCCACCTCTGGCAGTTACTAGGCTTGACATTGACTTATAAAGTTAGTGGATACCCTCCTGATGGATATGGTACCAAATTCAGTTCAGTTGGTTCATTACATCGCCAAAATCGCGACCTGCTTTGAAGAGCCTGCCCATTGTGCTCCAAATGTTCAAAATTGGTGAGAGATATGGCTATCTTGCTGAGCAATGTATTGCCTTGCATGTACAAACACGTAGATACGATCTCCGTGTGTGGTGCGTAAATTGTCGGCAGGCACCTCACTTAGTGTCCCGAGCAGAGTTCAAGCCGCCATAGAGACAAAGGTTGGACACACTGCATATTAATGTCCACTAATAGGTGTCTGTACACTCATTGATAGGATAGTGTATTTCGAAATGTTAGCAGATAAAGCTTACGTGGGGCGAGTCGTAGAATCTCTAAAAAGAGACACCTCTGGCAACACTAGTTGAAAGTGGCCTTCAAACTAGCCGTGCTGCGCTCTCTATCTTCGGCTATTCTCGTGGCCGTCAGAGCGGCCGTAGCCGAGACGCCCCCTGGGTAAACGCTACGGACGTCTGCAGTCGCGCCTCACGATCTGTCACAAATTATGGAATGTATTCGCAGATACCAATTGTAACACGACAACGGCTATACAGTTTGCTGGAAACGTACAGGATGTTCTGAAATTCCCATCACTACCTGCTAGAATTTGTAGAGGGGACTGAGTACATAATACTCATATTTTAAATTGTAACCCGTCTCTCGAGACGTACCGTATACTAGAACCATTTGAAAACATGTTGGTAAGGCTGTCACATTGACAAGTAATTTGTTACACTGTGGAATCAAAGAAATATCGTTTATGGCCCCCGCGAGCACGCAGAAGTGCCTCAACACGCCGTGGCATGGACTCTACTGATGGCTGAAGTCGCGCAGGAGGGAACTGACACCATGAAACCTGCAGAGCTGCCCATAAATCCGTAACAGTAAGAGGGAGCAGAGATCTCCTCTGATCAACACTTTGCAAGGCATTCCAGATATGGTAGTTAATACTATAAAATTTACTAGAGACGTACAGTATGTTTGGGGAGTTTGGTGGCCAGCGAAAGTGTTTAAGCTCGGAAGAGTGTTCCTGCAGCCACTCTGTAGCAATTGTGGTTGTGTGGGCCGCTCCTTTGTCCTGCTGGAATTACCCACTTCCGTCGGAATCCGCAATGGACACGAATGGATGCAGGTGATTAGACAGAATGTATCTAGACGTGTCAGGGATCCCACATAACTCCGAATGCGCACGCTCTACAACGTCACAGAGCCTCCACCAGCTTGAACAGTTTCCAGCTGACATGCAGGGTCCATGGAGTCATGATGTCGTATTCATACCCATACACTTCCATACTGTATATACATTTTGAAATGAGACACGTCCAACCAGGCAATATGTTTCGAGTCATCAACAGTCCAATGTTCGTACCGATGGGCCCAAATGAGGCGTAAAGCTTTGTGCTGTGCAGCGAGCAAGGGTACACGAGTGGGCCTTCGGCTCTGAAAGCCCATGTAGATGATGTTTCCATGAATGGTTCGCATGCTGATACTTGTTGATGGTCAAGCATTGAAATTTTCAGTTATTTTCGGAAGGGTTGCACTTTCGCCACTCTGAACGATTCTCTTCAGATTCCATTCTTGCAGGATTTTTTTTCTGGCCGCAGAGATGTTGGAGATTTATTGTTTTACTGGAATGCTGATATTCACGGTGCCCTCGTGAAATGGTCGTACAGGAAAATCCCCACTTCATCGCTACCTCGTAGATGCTGTGTCCCATCGGTCTTGCGCCAAGTATAAAACCACGTTCAAAGTCATTTAAATCTTGATAACCTGCCATTGTAGCAGCAGTAACCGATCTAACAACTACGGTAGACACATGTCTTACATAGGCGTTGCCGGCGGCAGCACCATATTAAGCCTGTTTACATATCTCTGTGTTTGAATACGCATTATTATAATAGTTTCTTTGGCATTTCAGTGTAGATGTGGCCGAGTACATCTATTGTTCTACAGTTTCACTCTTTAATATCCAAAGAATCAAAAAAATCGGTCTTCAGAGACACTGTTTTTACAGGAGGGCCTTTTCCAATTTGAAATTAGAATGATATTATTTCCTTCAGCTGCTGACGGGCGTTGATAGATATCAACGAAGACAGGTGAAAATGTGTGCCCCGACCGGAACTTGAACCAGGGATCTCCTGCTTACATGGCAGTCGATCTATCCATCTGAGCCACCGACGGCACAGAGGATAGTGAGACTACAGGAATTATCTCGCGCACGCCTCCCGCGAGACCCACATTCTCACCTATGTATGACCACACACTACATTCGTAGCGTCCTTTCGGACATGTCCGGAAGAACAGACACAATATCCATATAAATATATTTTCCAATTCGCGTGCGCTGCGTCTCCACGGGCACCACACACGCACCTGATGACGTTGAAGACACCCTTACTCGAAGACGTTGTGCAATGGTAACGAAAAGCGTGTGGGGAGGAGTCAGATGCTGTGGACAACGATCTTGATAAACGCGACCAGCAGCTCTTCCAGTACTGTGAGCTTCGCCACACAGAATACTCGTGTCGGTATATTCGGCAAAAGTGTACTCAGCAATGTTCCTCTAACACTCACAGAAACATGAACGAGACTCGATCCAGGTCAGAGAGGAGACAGCTGTCAAATGACATCATACGATCCGACGTAAGTAACCCCCCTCCCCCCCCCCCCCCCAGTGATTATAACCCTGTTGCATACCACACTAGCGAAGGTGTATTCATACGGCTGTAGCACGGATATACCTTTCCATACATGGGCTCCTCTTCAAAATATCATTACTCATTTCCCTAGAAGTTTTTAACGTGATTTTGGAACATCCTGTATCTCTCCAGTAACTATACAGCTGTTTCCAGAATTAGTTCCCTCTAAGGCGGAGGGTGCGCCGATATGAAACTTCCCGGCAGATTAAAACTCTGTGCGGGACCAAGATTCGATCTCGGTACCTTTGCCTTTCATGGGCAAGTGCTCTACCATCTGAGCTACCCAAACACGACTCACGCCCCGTCTAAACAGCTTTACATCTGCAGTACCTCGTCTCCTACCTACAGCTGTTGTACCACATTCGAAATATACGGATGTATTTCAGAATTTCGGCGTAATGCTACTTCGCAGAAACATGGCTGAATTTTCCTGTATATTGTTATCATTAAAACCAAGCACCGTCTCTGTCTCCATATCAAAAAGTATTAGGTAATATTTTCATCATTTCTAGCACTATTAAAGTTGGTAGGTGTAGGAAAAAATACTACTATCATTCTGAAAATATCGTTGAGAAGCGATAGAATTCCTACAAACAAATTTAAGAAAATCATTTTGGGTACTAGGCCATGTCATTATACAACAGTGAAACAACTAAAATAACGACATTTCGACCATCATTTGAACGATCCTCTTCAGAGCGAATAAATGCCACGAAATTTCAAATCAGCAGCAGCGAAATGAAAGGTCGATTTGGAAACAATTTCTATTTCTTCTTTCTTATCTTCGATTAATTTCCCAAATATCTCGTTCGTTTCGTATGTTGCTTTCTTTATACAAGGTGTTCAACATTTCTAGAGCTTGCAATTTTACCTAGTAACTCATGCATGCAAACGTCATCTAACGAGGCTACAGAGCATCAAAATACAGGCACCAGCCCCGGCGAATGTATGTAAGTAGAGTGTGATGCCGTGATTATTTATCAATTTGATCATGTATCATGTTCCGGAAGTTACAAGGGAATATCGTTATCATACCTCTGACGGCGGAATACAAGTACTGGTACTGTTGTTGCTAACTTTCATAGGTGGTAGTATGGATCAAAGTAAGAAAAAAATGTCCGGTAAACATGGGCTACAAAATGCATACCTGAGGCGCTATGAGCACTTGTTCAACAGTGGAGATATGTTTTATGCTAGCGAAGATGAACAAGTCCTCACAGCTCTTAAGGTATGCATTTTACAGCCCATGTGTACTGGACATTCGGTCCATACTACCACCTCTGAAAGTTTCCTGCCCTACATCTTAGCTGCAACACTACCGGTACATACTGTTACACGTAACAGGAATGTCTTCTCTTCCAATTTTTCGTTATAGGGACATAACCTCAAATTTATCCATCTCCATCATCATAGAAAATTGCTAACATCTTCATTGGATCTCCCTGTGTACACACATTTTACAGACTACAGCGCCTGTAACTTTGATACTCTGTAGCCTCGCTGGATGACGTTTCCAGACATCGATTCCCAGGTAGGTCCCCTCTACAAACGCGATAAGTGTGTCGCACGACGTGTGAAACTTTCTGTATGCAAACTCACTCTCTCTCTCCCTCCTCAACTATCAACTACCAGCTTTCTTATAAGTCTTACATCTGCTGGCTGATTTTTGGCAGAGCTCTAGATAACATGCCGCTCACTGTATTTTATCGCTGGTTGCATCTTAAATTCAAACTATATTTTGGTCAAAACTGTGAAAAGTTATTTTCTACGTCTATAGATGTTATAAATATGGGTTGAATTTCTTCAACCGATCTCTAGCGGCTAGTGTGTTCGATTTTCCTATAGCTCCTCTCCTCTAATGTGTTCCATTCCTCTGTAAATATTTTGGATCAGTATTTTCAGCCAGGACGTATGAAAGAGATGGTTCGGTAGTATTCACAATTATCACTATTTGCCATATTTGGTGTTATTTTTTTCGTTTATTCTGAAGATTTAGCAGCATATCAGCGAGCATAGATGTTGAGCAGTGAAGCAGCAAACGCCGACAGAGTGAGTCCTCGCCGATGCTGATAGAGCCCTCTGGTAGCGAAGCTCTGCACTACAGGCAACGAAGTGTGTGAGGTACTAGTAGCGACACGTAGCAGCGAAGTGATGAACCGCAAAATGGCCGCGAATATTGAGTGACTTAAATGTCTAGTTGCTGTTTATTTCTTCCTTTACACTATTATTACAAAACAGACTACGGCATCACTGCTCGGTTTGTCTGTTACCGTATTTTTGGGTATTTCACACATTACAAAATAATTCTGTTCTCGTAACATATAATGCAAACTACATCTCGAGCGACATTAATGTATGCAGCATGTTACATTCATCATTCCCTCTTCGTAATTTAGTATTACTAATAGTTTTGTCCACAGTTTTAAGCATTAAAAATGGATATGTGGCTCGGAACAGGGCTACTGTTATATTAAATGTTAACAAAATAATCGCACGGTATAGTGAGTTAAAGAATATTGAACAGCAACGAGAACTGTAAGTAAGTTTATGCAATGCAACGTTAGTGATATAATAGTACAACAGTAATAGACGTTTGTCATCCATTTTTCCTATTTTACAGTTTCACTCATTACTGATGGCAAATGCCTTGCAGAGAAGGGAACATTCTGCATCTTCGGCTAAGGCCTTTACAATCTCTTTCATTCAACCAGACTTAACTCATAGAAGTAGTAACATAATTTCTTTTCTGATCCAAAAGATACTTTTACATAAAGTAGAGGTAGAGAGGTTGTCATATAACTATTAATCGAAATATTATATCAAATATATGGGCTTGTTAGTGAAATCCCCAAGAAATTCCTCTTGTTAACGTTAAGTATTATCTGTTTGATTCAGCATTCAGCTCACATAAAACCACGAGAAATAACGTTTTTCATACAAAAAAGAGTTTATCTCTTTAGTGACCTGTGTCACATCAAACATCTCATTTTGATACTAGAATAATTTGAGAAAAAAGAAGGCCTTTGTTCGTTTTTGAAAATGCAATTAGTGAAAAGTATTTTTAAAAGATATTGTCAACTATTGCGAAACGATTTCTTATACAGGATTTATTTATCACATAGTCAATCATGATACTAAAAATAACACAGCGTTGGCTTGTGATTTGCTATTGATGTAATATTTTGTATTTTCTTATGACGTTGAAATAATTATTGCTTTTTCAGCACTGAGAATGTGTGAAATACAGTATGTAATATATGAATCAGTATGATAACCTTTTTTTCGAATATTCACTGGTAACTACAGGAAAATGGCACATGTTTGGGTATTAACCTCAGCAGTATTCAGTACACGAAGGAAAACAAAATCTTTTTTTTTTTTTTTTTGTAAGGGTTTTATTTCATAGTTGTAATCCTACAAATATACCAAGCAGTTTCTTTTGATAGTGAGATATATTAAATACCTTAAAATATATGTAGATGAAGTCTGGTGAAGAAAGTGTGCGAATTAAAATTTTAAATGTTTGTAGCAGCATAATCAGGTACAGTTTGTAGTGTGGGAGTGAGCTCCACGTGGGATCCAAAGCACGGACCCCACGGGGGTGCCTGACATGCGCCACATGCCAAGGCAGAGGTGGAGGCTAGTGTTCGGAAGTCTGAAAATTCCAGCGCCGGCCGGGGATTGAACCCCGGCCCCAGCCGAGGCGCTGGAACGTTCCAGACCCCCTTACCACTAGACCACCGGGGACCCCGGCTGTTTCCTGCTCTGGAGTCCAGCTAGTGGTCGTGCACTTCCTGCTGTCCTCCGTGTTTACACCGAGGCAGCAGTGGCGTGGTGTAACAGGAAGTGTTTACCTGCGTCCGCTGGATGTCCACTTAGTGTGGGACTTATTTACCCGGCTGACGTTCGTGTCCTATAAAGTCCTTAGTTGAGTTACAATTATTTCCAGAGACCGAAATCTGCCTATGCAGTTCCACACAGTCGCGTCTCACTATTTGAACCTCTGTAATTCGATCGTGTTGTCAAGACCCATGTAAGAACTTCTGTTTACCGAAGAAACCTCCTGTGTTCGGTACATTCCATAAACGGAAGCGACTGTCATAACAGACAGCCACGTAAACATTTCGTAATGAAGTGCCAGCCGGTATGTAATACTCGATATCTGGAATTGTTTTATCGGTTATTAAGATAATCGTTTCATCTCTAAACACTTTGAAAAATTTACGTGTTTTCTCAATAAAGCATAAGCACAGTACATAGATCCGCCGTGAAAATGACATCGAAGAAGTACAAGTGTTCGAGTGCCACAGAAAAGAAGTTCGTCCTTGAAGGTGTGGAACGAAGAGCAGTACAAAAGTAAGATGTCACGTTTCGGGATTCCCTCATACTCGCTATAGACACTCCAGAAGCAGGAAAATAAGTTTGATGATGTCTCATGAGGAGCGAGGAATAAATTCACTCTCATATAACTACTGTACGAGATGCCTCGCCGCCTCTTAAAGGGTGTCATGGGCTTCTGCGGCCGTGAGTCAACGTGGTGTTTCTGGCCACATACATTTTAGCTGCGGTTTCTCCGACCTGCAAAGGAAGCCGCGACAATGGGGAGGCTCTGCCTGTTGTTTTGTAATAAGATCGCCCCTCCACATTTTATCTAGGCTTAAGGCTGTGCATAGCCGTGTTTAAAAAAATATTATTTTTTACATTTTCTGTTCTACAACATTACTTCTGTCTTATTTTACGAACTTTTCGTACGAATGACGTAAATTTTAAACTCCTTAAATCCACCAAGTCATTATGTATTCTTAAAATATCTTTTAACTCCTTTTAAACACGGATTTATTTTTAATCTCTTTCACTGAAGAGGCTAACCGACGGATTACATTTTTTTAAATTTCAGGTATTGATTTTATTACATTCTCCTTTAGCATATTGATCAGAAATTGTAGGTTCAGATACCTTTGCCTGATTGAGTATCGTTTGCTATGCCAAACTTCGACAGTATTCATGGTCCTGTGCATCGAATTGATGACGGTAGATAGCTGACCGAAATCACTTCGAAATAAATTCTCTGAACGCAGATGTGTTAGCTATCGAGGTGTTACCTAACGCAACTGAAGACAAGTTAAGAATGAATTTATTTCGATATAATTTCGGTCGACTGTCTGTCTTCACCAATTCCACATTTCAGATGGTGTACTAGGATTTTCCATCTATTGACTGACTATATAGTCTACGAATTCATGACCTTTTCGTCACCGGGCATTTACTACGCTGTTACCATCCATGCATCATCAAGGCAGTCCGGTGGAAGATGTGCTCTACAGCATACATGCGGCAAGACAATCGAACTACTTCTTCATCCCTGTATTTCTCCACTAATCCATTGCAGTTAATATCCATCTGACAACTTGGTTTTAGTTGTATATTGGCCACTGGTCAATCTCTCTTCATTGTAAATATAAATACGCATTGTCACCATATATCACCAGCATAACGTTTAATACAGATGTACATTACAAAGATCATCACTTAAAAATACAGCATACTTTGCTCTGAAACAATTTTTTGGATTTTTGTGCTTATAACACGACGGCGTGCTGAGAAGATAATGACTCGGTCTGTTTTATTTGATGAAGTCAGTAACATTCTACATCTTTACTTTGGATATCTGCAGCCCTCTGATTTTGCGTAAGGAGCGTTTTGTAACAAGTGTTTATCCTTATTTTGGATAGTTACCTCTCTTATCTGAGTGACTATGTTGGTGGGTGAGAAAGAGCTCACAAAACTAAAAGAACGAATTCGAAGACTTCGTCCGCATGTGGAGCACACTCTCCTTGAGCACGGCAGTGCCAAACTACACACGATCGCTGCGGCATCTGCAGCAAGCCGACGTCCTTGCACTGCCGTCGATCATCCTACACACAGTCTCGATTTTCGTCTATCGCAAAACTAAGAAAACCTTTGAGCACTTCAGTTGTTTCAAGCGGTGCAAGCAGAGGTAAGGTTGTGGCTCTGTTAACATAGTCAAACAGTACACTGTGACGGTGTCTACAAAATAGTATCTAGTTGGGGAAATTTTGCTGGTTCCGAGGGTGAGTGTCTTGAGAAATAAATTTATAGACGTGAAGAATACAATGTAGAATGTTAATGAAGTTTGTTTTATTTAAAAAGCTTTGAGAGTTTTCACGTAAAACATCTGTCGACATTACTTTTCAGTGCGTCCTCGTACGGTGGATGTCTGAGAAAATAAATACATTGATTAAAATAAGTGGTGACATGAGTGCTGTTAAGAGCACTAGGTTCAAAAAATTTTAACTGTATGCCAATTGCAGATTAATTTTAATGGCAGCTAGCGCGATTATATGAGTGGAGTATTAAATTTAATGGTGAGCATTTATGTAATTTTTAAGCATTGTCATTCTTCCTCTCTTAAGTACCTCGTCCTCCAGTAACACTGCCGATCGATAGCATGATCTGTTGTCCGTCCATGGTTTTTCAGAACATTGATTCAGTGCTGAACCCAAACTGCTGGTTTGAGTTATTTAGCCAGGTTAATCCTATGCGTCGTGGATCACATATTCCATTAATCTTTCAAAAAATGGTTCATATGGCTCTGAGCACTATGGGACTTAACATCTGAGCTCATCAGTCCCCTAGAACCTACAACTACTTAAACCTAAGTAACCTAAGGACATCACACACACCCATTTCCGGAGCAGGATTCGAACCTGCGACCGTAGCGGTCGCACGGTTCCAGACTGAAGCGCCTAGAAACGCTCGTCCAGACTGCCGTCCATTAATGTTTCCTTGAATTATTAATTTCAACAGGTTTTATTTGTTGTTGCGGAATTGCGCTACCAAAACAATCGAGTTCTGCTCTCTGGATGCTGTTGAGAATTTCTACATTTTCGTACCGCCGTACTTTTGACTAAATCTGTCGATGGTA
Source organism: Schistocerca gregaria (assembly GCF_023897955.1). Taxonomy (NCBI): domain Eukaryota; kingdom Metazoa; phylum Arthropoda; class Insecta; order Orthoptera; family Acrididae; genus Schistocerca; species Schistocerca gregaria. The sequence continues at coordinate 552,838 of NW_026061829.1, forward strand.
TCCTTAATATTTTTCCATACGATCGCATTTCAAATGCCTAATACAGTCCATGACTCAGCTCCATAGAGTAGGACATCGAACGTGTAACATCGAAGTAGTAGAGTGCGAATCCTAATGACTGCTCTGAAGGTTCTCAGCAGTCGCTACGGACTAAATGACTTCAGGGGACTCGGTTCATTGGCTACAAGTCTTTTAGTAATTCTGGAGATTTTCCTTTGGACTAAGTGCGAGGTAGTCCCTCGTTGCTTAGATCGTGCAGTTTTCAGACCGTTTGTGTTACTATGGCTACACTACTAACTGTGTGTCGACCACCGTATCAGTAGATATAATGAAACGGCGGCACTCTTTCGTTATGTCTTACAAGGAGATTTCTCCAGGGGTAGGATCGACTTTCTGTAACCATCTATACGGTTATGTAGGTTAAGCACCCAAGTATCACACAGTGCAGCCATTCATCCTGGTGGGTAGACGTTTTCGAGGAACTGACGAGAAAAGAAATTCGGAATTTTGTGTGAGACTCAATAACGTGAAGAAAGCCGAATGACCTAGGTAGGTTGTGGGGGTATTGGAAAGGATACTAGCTTCACATGCATGAGGTTGTGGGTTCGAATCTCACCAGAGGAAGAAATCTATGCTAGGTGTTTATCGAAGTGATATTGATAATCATTTTCATTCAACTGATGTAAATATTTTTTTTTTATTTCCGCTCCTCGGTCACGTGATTCAATAGTGATATGAACTTCTTCATTTGGTCTAATTTTTCTTCTTGTCATCCATTTTCCACTGGAAATATTTGTTCGTGAACTTTTAATTATCTTCATGTACTAATTCCGATTTAATTTCTCCTATTTTTATGGCCCTGTGTTTTCGTTATTGTGTTCATTATATCGATTTCTCACATTGCTTGAATTTTGTTTTACTTAGAAAACCTTCTCTCATTCATATCATCATCTACCATACATTTCCATAGTACACAAAGAATTTAGGTAATGTTTTAAATATTTGTATGTCGATTACCATGCAGAAAAAGGCACGTCTTGTAATGAAAAATACGTTTTTCACGTTAATGCACAGTCAATATAAATAGATTATTTCGTCTTTTGTTTTTTTAATTAATTTATCGGAGTTTTGAAGTAATTGAATAGTCAAACAGATAGGTACAATAAAATACACATTCACAAAAATTCCGATTGGAAGAAGAATGATGCAAAGAAAAATGAAACAAATGGAAAAGTTCATACGGTGATTAAAACGATGTAACAAAGGAATAGAACGAACGAAATTACATTTAAAACAATAAATTGAGTAAAAATAGGCACCAAAGTCATTTCGATAAGGATTTAAAAAAAATTTTACTGCACCTGATGAGGCATGGTTAAGCTTCTGTCCTAACCATTATGACACGCAACAAGACTATGGAATAAGACTTCCTTAACGCTATATAGCATGACGCAAAATTCCAAACTCTTCTGCGTCAGTTACTTGCAAACGGAGGCCCACCTGGATGCAGGGTCTGATACTGGGGGGTCTTGAGTTACACTACCGCTTATTTGGTTTCAAAAAGTCGACCCCACCGCTGGGGAGCTCTCCATGTTGGTTTTAAGAGTAACAAACTGCACATTTCGAAAGAACAGTAATGTCGCAGTCCAAAAGAAGCAACTAGCGGTTGCTCCTGCAAACTTAAAAGACGGCTCTAGCAAAGGCAAAAAAAAAAAAAAAAAAAAATTACTGTAGTAAGTAACCTGGCAACGCTACACACACGTTTAACCAACAGAACAACACCGAAATAATAATAATACCAAGCAACAAACCTAGCAACCAATACAACTGGATACAGATCACAAGTATACACAACATTTCCTACCAGATGCCCAGATTTAAAATTTTTAACAGAACAACGACTAGCTGATCAGATCCGTGTAATAATCAGAATTAGAAAACATCAAACAACGAGAACAACAAATACTGGAACAAAATAATGCCCAATCAGAAGAAGAAGAAAATAATACAGTAATGGACTCACACATCCCAGAGCAAACAAACAAAGAACAACACGCATCAATTAAACAATCAGAGGAAAACGAAATCTTAAGACTGCCACCAGAACAAGTACAAATAGAACACGAAGTGACACACATGTTAGATATAAAAGAAAAATTTCAGCTGACATATATAGAATACAAAGACACAAATACAGACATTAGACCATTCTTGCATACACCGCCAAATAACCCACAAGTCGAAACAACAATAAAAACTATCAACACAATCATACACAACAAAATAAATGGAAACACAACTATGGGAGAGTTACAACTACTGGTTTAAATAGGAGCACTCTCTACACTAAATTTACACACTAGACAGACATCAGAACCAACCAACACACAGAAGAAACCCACAAAACCTGCATGGCAACACAGGCTACAGATCGGAATAGAAAAACTGAGAGAAGACATCAGACAGCTAACACAATTTCTAAGAAAAGAAATATCATATAAAAAACCAAAAAGGTTAGGTAAAATCTCACAACAAGAAGCGATAGAGCAATTAGATGAAAAGAAGCAGAAATTAGAAGCATTGGCCAAACGACTTAGAACATACAAAAAAAGTGAAAATAGAAGGAAACAAAACCAAACATTCAACACAAACCAAAAGAAATTTTACCAGACAATAGATAACACACGCATTAAAATAGACAATCCACCAAACATAACAGACATGGAACACTTCTGGAACAACATATGGTCAAACCCGGTACAACATAAAAGACATGCACGGTGGATACAAGCGAAAACAGAGACATAAAAGATGATACCACAAATGCCTGAAGTGATAATTTTGCAACATGAAGCGACCAAAGCAATTAATTCTACACACAATTGGAAAACCACTGGAAAAGATAAAATAGCAAATTTCTGCCTAAAGAAGTTCACGTCAACACATTCACATCTAACTAAATAATTTAACAGTTACATTGCAGACCCATACACATTCCCTGATACACATACACAAGGAATAACTTGTCTGAAACCTAAAGATCAAGCACACACAGCAAACCCAGCAAATTATTGCCCCATGACATGCCTACCAACAATATACTAAATATTAACTTCAGTCATTACACAGAAAATAACGATACATACAACACAGAACAAAATTATAAATGAAGAACAAAAAGGCTGTTGCAAAGGAGCACGAGTATGTAAAGAGCACCTGATAATAGATGCAGAGGTAACATATCAAGCTAAAACTAAACAAAGGACGCTACACTACACATACATTGATTACTGAAAAGGTTTTGATAGTGTACCCCACTCATGGTTACTATAAATATTGGAAATATACAAAGTAGATCCTAAATTGATACAGTTCCTAAACATAGTAATGAAAAACGACACTTAATATCCAAACAAATTCAAATAATATCACATCACAGCCAATACAGATTAAGCGTCGAATATACTAAGGAGACTCATTAAGTCCTTTCTGGTTCTGCCTTGCTCTGAACCCACTATCCAACATGCTAAATAATACAAATTATGGATACAATATTACTGGAACATACCCACACATGGATGATCTAAAACTACTGGCAGCAACAAATCAACAACTCAACCAATTACTAAAGATAACATAAGTATTCAGCAATTATATAAATATGGCTTTTGGAACAGACAAATGTAAGAAAAATAGCATAGACAAGGGAAAACACACTAAACAAGAAGATTACATATTGGATAACCACAGCGACTGCATAGAAGCGCTGGAATAATCAGATGCCTATAAATATCTAGGATGCAGACAAAAAATAGGAATACATAAGACAAATATTAAATTTAGGAGAGTATATTTTATGTTGTACAACTTCATGTGGTTGTCCCGTACCTCATATTGTCACATTATGACAGTTCACCTCTCCATGTAAATGGAGTGTTGCCTCGTCACTAAACACTAACTGTGGGAGAAAACAGCCATGCTCCACCTTGCCAAGAGTGAAATTACGGAACTTCACACGATGTTAGCACCCTCACGAACAGCTCGCAGTAGCTGAATTTAATATTGTTTGATGCAGAAACGTCGACGCATAGACGCCAGACGGACATCGGGGGCGTGCTGAGCTGTCGAGCTGCACGGCGAACGGATTTCTGCGGACCCCTCGTGAAACTGTGGCGGATGCGTTCGACGTCTGTATCATTCACTCGGGGACAGCCCGGCGGTTTGCCTTTATGCAAACATTCTGTTTCTCTTAACGCTAGGATGCATGGTGCCGAAAACACACGTGAATGCATAGGCAGGGCCTCCAAGGCCCTGACCTAATTTAAAATTTTCCTCTTTCCACATATTCATTCTTTGGAGTTAAATTTCGTTCTGTCAAATTTTTTGTCATATCGCAAGATTCCTAAGATACAGTGACAGGATCTGGTGGGCGTGATTAACATTTCTTTTATATAAAACTCTAAGAGTGAATTTTTATTAGTTACTTTCCTTTACAAACAACATATACAAATTATTTTATTAATTCACTTATAACTTGCAGTTTACATTTTAAAACACTTATTACAACCAATTTCTTCAATTAAAACATGCTCATTATTCACAGTATTATGTGTATAGGCAATATTTTTATAAAAAGTTATTATTCATTGTTCACATAAAATTGCATCTTTCTTAGTTTTCAACATGTGACAAACAAGAAGCACAAAGAACGCCACTATGTTCCTTACAAAAGTTGGGTTTGCACTTAATGCATGTCATAGCACTTTTCCTGTGTTTCTTATATGGACAATAATTGCATCTTCTTCTTTTTCCTGAAACATGTAGTTGGTTTGGCAATATGACATCTTCGCATATCATCAACGATTTTCTTTGGAAGATTAGGGATCTGAATATGAAGTTCCATTAGAGGTCTTACCATTTCCTCTGCTAAACCTCTTAGGAACAAACGCCTTTTATTACTTCTTCCACTATGGTATGTCAGATGTTGGGCGGAAAATAAAATTTCTGTGGTCATTGCTGCGATGTCCATCATATTCATCCATAATGCAAATGGACATCTTCTCGTTTGTCTCTTGCAAGTGTAATAACGAATATTCTGGTCCATTTATCTACTCCACCCTTCGTAGAGTTATAGAAGTTTATTGCATCTGGTTTCTTTTTTGCATGAGTTTCATCAATGTTTCTGTCGTATTGCATTGTGCTAATGAGAACTATAGACTTCTTCTTATTGGGAAGATAACTCACCATTGTAATGACACCTATAAATGCAAACAAAGAGGAATGAATTGCTCTTGAGACAGATGGTTTCATCTCATTAGGAATTTCTGGTTTATTTTGTTTGATTGTTCCCACCACTGTAATTTGCTTCTGAAGCACACTAGTAAAGAAGTTGTCAACGGTAATATTTTTTGATGATCATTGAATGCTTTTAGCAAGATCTTTCACTACATTCAATCCAAGATTTTTCTGAATAAATTCATGGGGCTTCCTTCTCGTGTAAACAGTTCCCTCTAAAGCATATGATCACATAACAAAAATATTTTTATGCCACACTTGGCTGGTTCAGAGGGCATATACTGGGTGAAGCTGCATCTTCCACGGATTAGGACTAGCTGTTCGTCAACTGTGAGCGAATGATTGGGATTCATTCTATTTCTACACTTGTCAAGAAATAGTTCCCATACATAGCGAACTGCTGCGTCATCTGCAGATCGAGCTTCACGGGTACGCCTGTCATCAAATCTAATCATTCTCCTTATATCCTCGAATCTATTTACTGGCAAGGTAGCCTTCTATGTAGGATTTTCCTTTTCATCCTAGAATAATTCTCTAATAAGGACATCCCAAGTCTTCTCATCACCAGAAAGCAGTAAAAGACCAAGAAAACCCACCATTCCAGGAAGCAAAACGTTTTTCCACGTAAAGCAGCCACTCTTCTGCCTTCAATATTTGTGCAGATGATCATTTCCTTGGAGATGAAATAGTCCCAGGCATCCTTAGGTTTACAGGTATTCAAACCAAGGGCTGGACTAGGTGCCTTCTTTACGATGTTATGGACAGGCGTACGAAAAGTTGCAGGAGGATCTAATTTCCAAATCGCTCCATTCCGACTAATGTATGTGTGGTCTTCTATACCTTTTTGTGGTTGTGCTCCATTTTCAGACTCTGATGAAGTAATATTATCGGAAGGACTGCCATCTGCCTCAATATTCACATCTGCAGGTTCATTGGCTAATTCTTCACTACTTGCATCTTCAAATATATTTCCTTCCTCGCAAGAATCATCTTCTTCAGACCACTGAGCCACAACACTTCTAGAGATTGCAGTTTTACTTAGAAACTCATGCCTGCAAACGTCACCCACCGACGCTGTGGAGCATCAAAGTCACAGGCGCCAGCTCCGGTAAATGTATGTATATGCAAGATGATCCGTGATTGTGTTACAAACTTCCTAGTATGATGGAAACAGACAAATGTATCGATTTGAGGTAAGGGCCCCTGTACCGGAAACAAACGTGTCGAAAGTTGTAAGTGAAAATCGTTATCCTGCCTCTGACAGTGGAATACGTGTACTGGTACTGTTGTTGCTAGGATTGTAGGGTAGGCAACGTTCAGAGGCGGCAGTATAGACCGAAACAAGAAAAAAAGTGCAGTAAACATGGACTCTAAACTGCATAATTCTGGAGCTGTAAGCACTTGTTCAATAGTGGAGATGGCTTTCACGCAAGCGATGATGAACAAGTGCTCATGGTTCATGATGTATGCATCTTACAGCCTATGTGTACTGCACATTGTTTTCTTCTTTCGTTCCATACCACCGCCTCTGCAAGTTTCCTGTCCTACATCCTAGCAACAACGATAACGTTACATGCTGTCAGAGGTAACAGAAAGGTTTTCTGTTATAATTTTCCGGTGCAAGGACATAATCACAAATGTACACATTTATCCATCTGCATCGTCTTAGAAAGTTTGTAACATCTTCGTGGGATCCATCTATTTTTGTAGATGCCGGTTCCTATAACTTTGACGTTCTGTAGCATCGCAAGATGACGTTTTCAGAAGTAGATTCCTATGTAAAACTTGATCAGTTAAATCGCCTGTACAGTCCCGAGTAGTGTGAAACACCCTGCATATAGAATGAATAACATCAGGCAATGGACTAGAACGCTGTCTCACTCACTTCTCACGTATTGCCTTACTTTTATGTCCTTCGACTTGTACAGCCTCTGTCTCATTTCTGGTGGAGTTCTATGTAATGTTTCTCTCGCTATATTTTATTCCTGGTTGCATCTTAAATTCAAACTGCATATTCTGGTCAACATTGTCAAAAGTTTCTGTATCTAAAGATGTTATAGATATGGGTTCTGTTCCCTCCAAATGGATTTTCCTCTAGATCGGCTTCGGTAAGGTGCTCCCTTCCGCTCTAAATAGTTTGTAGCAGTATTTTCAGCAAGCAGTTATAATAGTGGTGGTTTCGCTGATCACGATTTGCCTTATGTAGCATTGGTGCTATTACGCTTCTCGTTTAGTGTGAGGATTTAGCGGGTATCTCAGCTGGCGTACTCGTTCAGGAGTGGAGCAGCAAATCCCGGCAGAGTGAGTCGTCGCCAGCTCCGCTAGAGCCCTCTGGTAGCGAAGCCCTGCGCTACAGACAACTGACTGTGTGAGGGACCAGTAGCGACACCTAGCAGCGATGTGGTGAAAAGGAAATAGTATTGCTAAAAGTTTATCCACGCCTTTTAGCATTTAGAATGGAGATATGGCACGGAATTTAATAGCAAAAGAAAACAGCTATAGTAGCAGTCTGTCTCTCGCAATGCAACAATAGTACAACAACAATAGACCAACTGAATCTGTAGAGGTAGTAATAAAATTTCTTTTCTGACCTGCAAGATACTTTTATATAAAGCTGAGCCTGAGAGGTTGTCATGAAACTACCAACAGAAATATTATATGAGACATGTAGACCTGTCAGTAAAATTCGTTTTTTTAAATGTTAACTGTTCAATTTAGCATTCAGCTGACATAAGACCAGGAGAATTATCCTGTATCATACAAACAAAGAGTTTATCTCATTAGTGACCTGTATCCTATCTTAATCTCATTTAGACACTTGAATAATTTGAAAAAAAGGCCTGTGTTCGTTTTGAAACTACAATTGCTGACAATATACACTTATAAATGGCACTGAGTGTGAACGGTTGCGAAACGATTTCTCATACAGAATTTATCTATTATCGTATAATCAATCAGGATAATTAAAAAAAAAAGGCAGACTGAGACACCTGAAAATATCTTGTGTGATGGTATTGATATAATATTTTGCATTTCTTTGACATTGAGATAATTTATTCAGTATTATAGCCAAACTTACTTTCATAATTACCTACAAGAAAATGAAAGCTGTTTTGGTATTTATCTTAGCAGCATTTAGCACAAAAAGGAAAATTAAACTTATTAGTTTTTTTAGTGAGGATTTCATTTCATTGTTGCAATCCTACTAATGTTCATGATACTATGCAGTTTCTTGCGACAGTGAGATGTCTTATGTAGAAAGTACCTGGAAAATATATGTAGATGTGGTCTGGTGAAGAAAGTGTGCGTATTGAAATTTAAAATAAGTGATTGCAGCAGCATAATGAGGTATATTTTGTAGTGAGGGAGTGAGCTCCACGTGGGATCCGAAGCACGGACCCCACGGGGGTGCCCGGCATGCGCCACATGCCAGGGCAGAGGTGGAGGCTAGTGTTCGGAAATCTGAAAATTCCAGCGCCGGCCGGGGATTGAACCCCGGCCCGGCTGGGGCGAATAGCCCCAGCCGAGGCGCTGGAACGTTCCAGACCCCCTTACCACTAGACCACCGGGGACCCCGGCCGTTTCCTGCTCTGAACTCGGTATGGTAGTCCTGTCACACTTCCTGTTGTCGGCTGTGTTTACATCGGACGCTGAGTGGCATAGTGTAGCCGGCAACATTAGAACGCTGTGAGGGGGAAGTGTTTACCTCCGACTGGTAGCTGTCCCCCCTACCCAGGTGAAGTAGCTTTACAGTTACCAAAGACATTTGAAATCAGCCTTTGCGACTGTATGCAGTCGACGGTTGTTAATCGTTTGTTTCAACCTGTTCCCAAATGCCTCGAGAAAACCGAAGTAACTTCTTCACTAATCGAGGCGACTGTCATATGAAAACGACCCGCAGACATTCTATAATTACAAGTCAACGCCTAGCTTACACCAGATAATTCTGTCTGTTTCATCAGTTGTTTTAACAGTGCACGAAATAACACAGCATATTATTAATCCGTTGCAAATAAATTTCTGTGTGTGCAGTTCAGGTCTGGGCTGTAGAGTTTTCGTGAAAACGTCGGGATAAAATCGTAACATGTGTTTCATATTAATATGAAATTTAGTTAACAATATCTTTATTACAGTGGTCACACTCACAATTTTGGACTTTTCAGTGGCTGGGGTACGATATAGCCTTTGAGTACGTTATCGCGTTGCGCAATTTCTTCCTTTTTTTCCGACTCTGAGGGAGCTGTCACCTTCTCTCAGCGCTGCCCTATTTAGGCTTCTGGGAGGGCTTTTCTCACGTTTTCTGTAATTTAGAGCATATTTACAAGTCCTGAGACGAACTCTTCCTATGTGTCGTAGGTTTAAACTCAATATAGATTTTCGTTTATATTCCAGCGAATATTTTTATTTTCTGTTACTCCTAGCGGCGCTCCCTAAGCTGTTCATCGCAATGACACACAAATGACAATCCTAGCTAACAGCTTCACCAGTTTATAATTTTACATAAAGATGATTCCTAACAATGACCCGCATATGCCAATACAGGCAATAAGTGACAACCACGTGGACTTAACCTTTGTTTGCGCACTGTCTGTCTCGTAATTAATAGTGATTCAAATCTGTCGCCATTTTGTCACACAAGGAACTTCGACCACGGAGAAAGTAGACGTTTTTCACTTTAGGATATTTTCCAGGAAGTTTCCGACATTCGCAAAACAGAAACGAGTTTCGACGCTGTGGAATGCAACGAGAAGTAGCAGGTAACGAATTGTTTCGGGATTCCACCATCCAAGCTGCAAACGATCATCGAGCGGAAAGATAATGTTGCTCATAAGTATTAAAAAGCGGGAGCAAGCAGACCGGGCGAGGCGAAAGTTTATAGTATTGCCTTACTCAATGCAGGGTACAAAAGGTATTTGTCGGAACGCTAAGACATTTACGGTTAGTCTGGGAACAGAAGTCTCAGATACAAATAAGGAGTGACACGCTAGCTCCAAAGACATAAGGTTCTTTATGAGAAACTTAATTGACAAAAAGCAACCATTCGTGACAGTTGGTTCAGCATTGAAAAATGAATGAAGCTGAATTGATGTACTTTCGAACATTTGTGTGTACCTTCCGTTTCAAATACTAAAGCAAAAAAACATGTAAGAAAACTGGAAATACGTTAGTAAAAAAAAATCAAAATTTTATTTCGATTTTTCCTGATTTCATCTAGAGTAAAGTCGAGTTAATTATTCGAACTTCGAATTGTGCAGACTCGATTGTAACGGTCATTTGCGCTTCGAATTTTCTACTCAGGAGTAATGTCTAAAAAGTAAAAACAAATCTTTTCGTACTACTATCCACGTTGCAGTGGATGCTGGTTTGGTTGTCCTTTTTAGTATATCAGTATGATCATAGAGTCATAATCAACGTACACAACGCTGTTACGGTATAAAAGTACTTTGGTAAAAATAAAAGTCGCGTAAGAATGCGCTTTTGCCATGCATCCCAACTCCCTAAATCCGCCATCAGGCAAAAGAAAGTGAATACTCTTTCCTTTGCTTTCACCCTTCATCAATGACAATTGATAATGACTTGGCAGCAGAGACCTGTTTAGCTTGAGTGAGTGCTTAAACGGAAGTCATTGACGAATAAAAATACAAAACATATATACGTAACGTCACGTAACCATGAAGAAAAGCAGACTTGGTTTATTTTACCATATAAGTTAATTCTTTTAAAACATCGTAAGTAGAATTAACAATTTCGGTCGCTTTCAACATCTAGGAATGTTCTTTATAATAGATAAGTTTCTGATATTTACTTATAGCATTCTTGTGTCTTTTCCCCTTGCATTTGGAGTTGTCTTCTCTGACTGCAGATTTTTGAGCAGCAGTGATGTCATTATCCTACATTTATGTTGGTCTGCAGCGCTGAGGTTGATCCCTCACCTGTGGTCGAGTGAGAGATCATTCCAAAGTATGGCAGGCAGCGAAAGACTTTGCGAGGGGCCGATCGTAGGGCCTCCAGAGGAACCTTCTTGGAACGCAAATTCGTGGTGTTCACAGAAGGTGAGTTTGCTGGTGGTTCGGAACTCCAATAATAGGCGCGTAATTGGGCCCCCTTAGTAACATGGCTGCCAAGGTGTGGAAGGATGGCAGTGTGCACAAGGTGGGGGAGTCAGTCCTGATTTCTAAAGAGTGCTTCCGGATGCCATGAAGAGTACAGGGTGCACCCAACTGCAGGTGGTGGCCCCAGTCGGTGCCAATGGCTTGTGTCGCTTTGGATTGGAGGAGATTCTCTCTCCTTTTGTTTAGCGGATATGGTTAAGCGAGTTTAAGGCGGAGCTCATAATCTGCACCATCATCGACAGAACCGACTGTGGTCCTTCGGTGCAGAGCCGAGTGGAAGGTATGAATCATAGGCTCAGGCGGTTATGTGACTGTGTAGGCCTCAGATTCCTTGACTTGAGCCATAGTGTGGTGGGTTTCCGGATTCCGCTTAATAGGTCAGGAGTCCACTACACGGGTAGTGGGGGCGGATTTTTAGGTTAGAGGGTCTCAGGAAAACATAGAAATGGCGTCTGTCTAAAAGGGGGCAGGTAACACACAGTAAGGTGGTTGTAGAAACGATCGGTGTTGTAAATTATCGTAGCTGTGTTGGGAAAGAACCAGAGCTCCAGGCCCTAATAGAAAGCACTGAAGCTCAAACAGTTATAGGTACGGAAAGCTGGCTAAAGCCGGAAATAAGTTAAGCCGAAATTTTTTCAAACGACCTAACAACGTTCAGAAGGGATAGATTAAACATAGTTGGTGCTGGAGTATTTATTGCTGTCAGAAGTAGTTTACCTTGTAGTGAAACTGAAGTAGATAGTTCCTGCGAAATAGTTTGGGTAGAGGCTGTACTTGTCAATCGGACTAAACTGGATCGTTTTACCGACCCCGACTGAGAGGATATAGTTGCTGAACAGTTCAAAGATAACGTGAGTCTCATTTCAAATCGGTACCCCACTCCCACAATTATAGACGGTGTTGATTTCAATGTATCCTCGATATGCTGGAAAATTTACACGTTTAAAGCCGGCGGCAGGCTTAAAACGTCACCTGAAATAGTACTGAATGCTTTCTAAAAAAAGTATTTTGAACTATTAGTTCGTGAGCCCACTCGAAGCATAAATGGTTACGAAAGCGTACTTGACGAATTCAGGGATTGGCGACCACAAGGCAGTTGCCTGTACACTGAATACTGAAACACCTATAACCATCAAAAAGAAACTTAAAGTACATCTGTTTAAAAAAAGCTGACAATGCTCTTAACGATTTTTAAGGAAACAGCCTCCACTCCTTCCGATCTGATCATGTAAGCGTAGAAAAGGTGTGGAATGATTTCAGAGAAATAGTACCGATTGCAATTGAGAGATATATATACCACATAGATTAATAAGTGATGGTACTGATCCCCCATGGAGAAAACGGGTGAAATCGCTGTTGCAGAAGTAACGAAAAAGCATGCCAAAACTAAAAGAATCCAAAATCCGCAAGACTAGCAATGTTTTGCAGAAGTTCTAAATATAGCGGTTACTACAGCGAGATGCTCTTGATAATTTCCGCAACAAAACTCTGTTTCGAAATCTGGCGAAAAACCCAAAGAGATTCTGGTCATGCATGAAGTACACCAGTGTCAAGACGCAATCAGTACCTTCACTGCGCGAAAGTAACGGTGGAGTCACTGATGACAGTGCTACTAAAGTAGAGTTAAGAAACGTGGTTTTCCGAAACTCCTTCAGCAAAGAATACGAAGCAAGTATTCCCGAAGACCAGTCAACAGAAAGTGCCAAAATGAGAAGCATATATCCTCGGTGTAGCAAAGCAGCTTAAATCACTTATTAAAGGCAAGGTTTCCGTTCCAGATTGTATACCAGTCAATTTCCTCTGAGTGTGCTGATACAATAGCTCCATGTTTAGTAATTATATACAACCGCTCACAGAAAGATCCGTACCTAAAGACTGGAAAATTGCTCAGGTCACACCAATTTCTTAAAGTACTGCCTTTTGTGATGTTTAACAAAACTGTTGGCAAGCGTACTTGTTATACAAATGGGCACGGCAAAGGCTTAAGGTCGTAAAAAAAATTTCAGCGTTAAACTGGAAATAGTTGTAGGAGAGTATCAGAAGTAATAACCTAATGACATCTTTAATTTCTTGTACATTAGGTTTTTGTGTTGGAGAAGATTCTCATCAGTAATTTTAATAGTCTCATAAATGTGAATGTTAACAAGTAAATTAACTACGTTAAAGGATACGGAATTACCATCATCAGAAATGGAAAAGTTTTTAATTTTAGCTGTTAGTTAAAGGGAATTTTTGACAGTGTAGTTTTCTTCAAAAACATAATATTCTTTAAATGGTGTATATAATTTTTTGCCGATTTCGTAGAAGCGCCGTCTGTATAGTTAACACTGTGGACAGGAAGCGAAGGCGGCGTGCAGTCGGAGTCGATGCTGGGCACCAATTGTCGGCTACGACGGGACTGCCCGGGAGGCACACTTACACTCCAGTGGCCGCACGAGTCACGGTGGATGCAGCGAAAGGTCCGCAGCAGCACTGATACTATCGCGGTTGTGTGCACCACCTGTTCTAGTGTCTCGTGTGCACCAAGGACCTCTGCAGACCGAGTTGCAACTTTCTTAGATCGCTGGACTGTGCAGTTGCTAATTTACAGGGGCTGTGCCCGATGCAGCCCGCCTGGCAGTAGTGTGTTGCAGCGTGGCGTCAGCGCCTGACAGCTTCCGCAACTGGACGAATGAACTGGCGGTAAAAAAAAAAGTCACAACTACTTTCGTTTTCTGACAAAGGCTATAGCCAAAAATTTAGTTATAGAGTTTGATGATCTTTTCTATGTGCCTGAGCGATCATCCTTACGGTGAGTTGCTGACTACTCTCAGAGTATTTGCTCGAGTTACCCGTTGCGTGTGTTATCGCCGCGGTCTCATTTCATCGACGTGGTGACTGTGACATGTGAATGGCTGGCCACATGAATGGACTTTCGTGGCGGGCCAAAATTGCAGGCCATTTCTGTGGGTCTCTCGAACGGATCGGGCCTGCCGATCCAAAGCCCATAGTTTGCCACTAATGTGCGGGTACTACCATGGACCTAGGACTGTGGTGCCCCTCCTCGGCCCCAGGCGATGTATTTCGGGCATCGTGACTGTCTCACAGCAAGTACATTGTACAGTGCGGCGTTTGATACAAAATTTATTTATTATAGTATATTTTGGCACTTCGAAAGTAGTTTATATATTTGAAAGAATGGACGATAAGAAAAAAAAATTTCTGGCAATCGCAGGCAGTTTGTACACTATGAAGTCATGTATTTATTGAAAGAAAAAAAATCACACAATACCTGTAGATAATAGACATAACTCAGTGAGTAATAACCGACAATTACGAACATAGAAGCATAATTTTATTAGCAGTCACCTACAGTGTTGGTTGACACACCTCTTCCCCACCTTGTACATTTATTTCGAGAGGCCTACTTTTTTTCTGAGATTATTTTAAATACCATCACTGCTTTCAGGAATGTGTCTCGCAACTCCAAGAAAATGCATATTTTCGTCACCAAATAGGTTTCGCTTTATGAAAATAAAATCAGTGATCTTAATTAAACATATCTACCATTGGGCTTCCTTTCTCCATCTACAAGCAGTTCATTACACAACATTTTGATGTTAGTACTTAAGATTTTTGTTCACACGTTCAGAAACACAGAGGTCATTACTTTATTTTTTACAATTTAGGTCTTTCACTTGGGGGAAAGTTGTGGCAACCCTGTAATAGGTTTCAATTTTCAGTCTCATTGCAGCATTGTTATTTAATACAAGGCATAAGAATGTAATGGGTTTGAATCATTGCATGTCAGTCATCCATGAACTGCCAAATCTTACACGTCATTAAGACACATTTTCAAAAGAGAAAAAAGGTACATTGCATAATATACAAAAAAAAAAAAACGAAAAAATGGACTCGCTCGGTGAGGATGTTATACAAACTTAATTATGTATGTAGACAGTTCATACGTTCCGTGAGTAGAGAATCTCGACTATTTTCACCCGTTATCGACATTGATCCTGGCAAGATACCGATCCCACGGATTAAAAGATTTTCGAGAATGTTTTCGTTTTAATAGTATAAATGTGACAAAGTCATGCAGGAAGCAGGCGACCAGTATTATTATTTTAATAATGAACAGCCTCTGTTGCACCGCTTACCTAGACTTTACCCAGGTTTCAGTAGGGATAACTCAACCTTCTTCAGAATAACAGTGTTTACTGTGTGTTCATAGTGGAGATCCAGTACAGCACTCGTGGCTGCCGTATCGTGGTCGCGAAGTGGGGCCGAGGCAGTGCCAGATAAGTTTTACAGTCTGGCGATAGTTTATGAATTAGTAGTATTAACTTGGCGATGTCCACTATGGACAGACAGTAGATATGTTATTGTGAAGAAGGTTGGGTTATCCCGACTGAAACACAGGTAAATTCTAGATAAACGGTGCAACTGAGACTGTTCATTATTAAAATTAATGTTTATACAGTTGGTGACAGGACCGCGAAATATTGAAGATATTTAAGTATTACTGTTATTAGAGTAATTAGAAGTTTTGCATTGAGGCTAACTGCGTCTATTCTGCGAAATTTTGCTTCACATGCAACTTTGAACGACATATGCACATGCAGTAATCGCATATGGATATCTGATGACGGCTACATTCCGAAACACAATACTGCCATTCCTTGCGCGATATTTGACGTTCAGTATTGGGACCCAGTCAACATGAACGCAGAACTACTGATGTTGTAATTTGAAGTTCGATGTTGGATAACAATTTCCGTGTGATATAATAACAAATTGCCAGTTTTCGGATTTTTCCTTTACGTGTACTGTAAAACCTTGCTCCTTGCTAATTTTCATTAGTGTAGGTCAACAGAAAGTGCCCTCTAGGTCTGTATATTTTACACCGTGAAGGGAACACGACCTCTGTATGTGAAAAAAATTTCAACTTGATACATCTCCCCGTTCCCGAAGCAAAGGATCTGCAACAGACAGACGAAAACAAGGGTAAAAGGGTGCAAAAAACATGGCACACTGCACTTAAAAATACAAAAAAGAAAGGCACCGAGATTCGAACTAGCGACTTCTACTGTTCCTGCACGCTCATTATCGCTAGTCTACCAAGCCCGACATTTGCTTTTTTATGCTTATGGGGGGGGGGGGGGGAGGATTTATTTTAGTTGGTTGTGATGCCCAGATAACATACACGTAAACGCGATCCTGTTGCCAGTTACAGAGCAGTAAAACGCCCAACTCACATCAGTATATTGCTTTATTTGTATCAGATATTCGAGCACAATTTCCATCTGTACTTGTGTAAACTTTTAAGAAGCGAATCGCCATAACTACGCTTACGTCTTTGGTCACGAGATATTTTTTGTACGCCTACTGTCAAACTCTGTATTACCTTTTGCGTCGGTAATCACGTGCTGATTACCAAGTAGCAGCCGACAGTTAATAAATGTTTTACTTTTTATCAGCGCACCTTGTATTCACGCATACGACTGTGTACAGTTCTCAGAGATTATCAGCATTAACTTCCAAGCCATCCACAAGGAATCAAGAGTGGCATTAGAGCCACCCTGAAGTCTAGGCTGGTCTTCACGGTGGCACGAAATCTTGGTCAAGCAGAAAATTTATAATTCTGAACTCAGGCGTAACGAGTTACCTCAGACTGAATGAGCTCCCCCCTGCTAAGCAGCATGGATTCCGAAAACATCGACTACGTGCAACCCGACTCGAACGACAGTCTGAAAACCAGAGATCAAGGCAGACAGGGGAAAACGGTGTTTACTGATTTCCGAAACGCATTTCACTCACCAGGACAACTGTGCTTTTTAAGTGAATTGGGTTTTGCATGATCTATATTCTCGAAATTCATGCTGGCTCGCGTTGAGGTCGTTCTGTTTGACCTCAGAATATGTTCTAAGGTACTACAGCAAATCGATAGCGAAAAATAAAACTGTGCAGTTAAACAGGCGAAAAAATGCCGTACCCTATTACCGTGATGCCAAAGAGTCGCAGTTGTAACAGCTGAAATCATACAAATACATTGTTGCAACACTTAATAGGTACAAGAAATGTCACGACCACAATAGTCTGAGTTGTAGGTAAAGCAGCAAAACAGTGCAGCTGACAATCCCCGCGAATTTCCGCTAGCCCCTTGTAACTCAGGGCAGGCTGCTGCTTCTTGTGGTCGAACAGCCAACCCCTTACTGCATTCCACGGTTACGCCGATGGCGAAGGCTGTGGTACTGAGATGAGAAGAATTTAGTGCACGAAGGCTGAGGGCTTACACATCCACACTATGTTCGTTTAGGTCTTAAGCTCACGTTCTCTAAACACTTCCATAGTGGAAAATGATGAAAGGTTTCTGTTCCAGTAGTGTGCTGCAGCGTTGGCTCTTGCTATACCGTGCCCAGTTGACTGTGTTTTACCTTGCAATGCATAACACACTCATCCACTCGCCACTTTTATTTATCATCATCCCAATGAACCATGAACCATGGACCTTGCCGTTGGTGGGGAGGCTTGCTTGCCTCAGTGATACAGATAGACGTACCATAGGGCAACCAAAACGGAGGAGTATCTGTTGAGAGGCCAGACAAAGGTGTGATTCCTAAAGAGGGGCAGCAGCCTTTTTAGTAGTTGCAGGGCAACATTATGGATGATTGACTGATCTGGCTTTGTAACACGAACCGAAACGGCCCTGCTGTGCTGGTACTGCGAATGGCTGAAAGCGAGGGGAAACTATGGCAGAAACTTTTCCCGAGGGCATGCACATTTACTGTATGGTTAAATGATGATGGCGTCCTCTTCGGTAAAACATTTCGGGGGTAAAATAATCCCCCATTCGGATCTCTGGGCGAGCTCTACTCAGTAGGATGTCGTTATCAGGAGAAAGAAAACTGACGTTCTACGGAACGGAGCGTGGAATTTCAGATCCCTTAATCGGGCAGGTAGGTTAGAAAATTTAAAAAGGGAAATGGATAAGTTAAAGTAAGATATAGCGGGAATTGGTGTAGTTCGGTGGCAGGAGGAACAAGACTTTTGGTCAGGTGACTACAGGGTTATAAACACAAAATCAATGAGGGGTAACCAGGAGTAGGTTAAATAATGAATAAAAAAAATAGGAGTGTGGGTAAGCTACTACAAACAGCATAGTAAACGCATTATTGTGGCCAAGATAGACACGAAGCCCACGCCTACCACAGTAGTAGAACTTTATATGCCAACTAGCTCTGCAGATGACGAAGAAATGTATGATGAAGTAAAAGAAATTATTCAGATAGTGAAAGGAGACGAAAATTTAATAGTCATTGGTGACTGCAATTCGGTAGCAGGAAAAGGGAAATAAGGAAACGTGGTAGGTGAATATGGATTGGGGGGGGGGGGGGGGGGGAAGAAATGAAAGAGGAAGCCATCTGGTAGAATTTTTGCACGGATCATAACTTAGCTATGATTAACACTGGGTTCAAGAATCATGAAAGAAGGTTGTATATGTGGAAGACACCTGGAGATACTGCAATATTTCACATTATATAATGGTAAGACAGAGATTTAGGAAACAGGTTTTAAATTGTAAGACATTTCCAGGGGCAAATGTGGACTCTGGCCACAATCTATTGGTTATGACCTGTAGAAACTGCAAAAAGGTGGGAATTTAAGGAGATGGGACCTGGATAAACTGAAAGAACCAGTGGTTGTACAGAGCTTCAAGGAGACCGTAAGGGAACAAATGACAGGAATGGGGGAAAGTAATACAGTAGAAGAAGAAAGGGTAGCTTTGAGAAACGAAGTAGTGAAGGCAGCAGAGGATAAAGTAGGAAAAAAGATGAGGGCTGCTAGAAATCCTTGGGTAACAGAAGAGTTATTGAACCTAACTGATGAAAGGAGAAAATATAAAAATGCAGTAAATGAAGAAGGCAAAAAGGTATACAAATGTCTCAAAAATGAGATCGACAGGATGTGCAAAATGGCTAAGCAGAGATGGGTAGAGGACAAATGTAAGGATGTAGAGGCTTGTCTCACCAGGGGTAATATAGATACTGCCTACAGGAAAATTAAAGAGAACCACTTGTATGAATATCAAGAGCTCAGATGGAAACTCAGTTCTAAGCAAAGAAGGGAAAGCTGAAAGTTGGAAGGAGTATATAGAGTATCTATACAAGGGTGATGTACTTGAGGACAATATTGTGGAAATGGAAGAGGATGTAGATGAAGATGAAATGGGAGATATGATACTGCATGAAGAGTTTGACAGAGCAGTGAAAGACCTGAGTCGAAAACCTTCCATTAGAACTACGGACAGCCTTGGGAGAGCCAGTCATGACAAAACTCTACCATCTGGTGAGCAAGGTGTATGAGACAGGCGAAATACCCTCAGACCTCAAGAAGAGTATAATAATTCCAATCCCAAAAAGAGCAAGCGTTGACAGATGAGAAAATTACCAAACTATAAGTTTAATAAGTCACAGCTGCAAAGTACTAACGCAAATTCTTTACAGATGAATGGAAAAACTAGAAGCCAACCTCGGGGAAGATCAGTTTGGATTCCGTAGAAATACTGGAACACATGAGGCAATACTGACCCTACGACTTACCTTATAAAGTAGATTAAGGAAAGGCAAACCTACGTTTCTAACATTTGTAGACTTAGAGAAAGCTTTTGACAATGTTGACTGGAATACTTGCTTTCAAATTCTAAAGGTGGCAGGGGTAAAATACAGGGAGCGAAAGGCTATTTACAATTTGTACAGAAACAAGATGGCAGTTATAAGATTCGAGGGACATGAAAGGGAAGCAGTGGTTGGGAAGGGAATGAGACAGGGTTGTAGCCTCTCCTCGATGTTATTCAATCTGCATATTGTGCAAGCAGTAAAGGAAACAAAAGAAAAGTTCGGAGTAGGTATTAAAAGCCATGGAGAAGAAATAAAAACTTTGAGGTTCGCCAGTGACATTGTAATTCTGTCAGAGACAGCAAATGACCTGGAAGAGCAGTTGAATTGAATGAACAGTGTCTTGAAAGGAGGATATAAGGTGAACATCAACAAAAGCAAAACAAGGATAATGGAATGTAGTCGAATTAAGTCAGGTGATACTGAGGGAATTATATTAGGAAATGAGACACTTAAAGTAGTAAATGAGTTTTGCTATTTGGGGAGCAAAATAACTGATGAGAAGTAGAGAGGATATAAAATGTAGACTGGCAAGGAAAGCGTTTCTGAAGAAGAGAAATTTGTTCACATCGAGTATAGATTTATGTGTCAGGAAGTCGTTTCTGAAAGTATTTGTATGGAGTGTAGCCTGGTATGGAAGTGAAACATGGACAATAAGAGAATAGAAGCTTTCGAAATGTGGTGCTACAGAAGAATGCTGAAGATTAGATGGGTAGATCATATAACTAATGAGGAGGTATTGGATACGATTCGGGAGAAGGCGAGTTTGTGGAACAACTTGAGTAGAAGAAGGGATCGGTTGGTAGGACATGTTCTCAGACATCACCAATTTAGTATTGGAGGGCAGCAGGAAAGGTAAAAACGTAGAGGAAGACCAAGAGATGAATACAGTAAACAGATTCAGAAGGATGTAGGTTGCAGTAGGTACTGGGAGATGAAGCAGCTTGCACAGGATAGAGCAGCATGGAGAGCTGCATCAAACCAGTATCAGGACTTAAGACCACAACATCCCAATGATCAAATTTGTGCTGTATTCATATTAATTTATCTCATTTTTATTACAATATACAACAAATAACTGTTTTTATGACACAAGAAATGATGTGCTGGACAGACCTATTCCTTGAAGTTGTGATTTCATTTGCCACATCATATATTTTTCTACAGTTGAGCAGAGCTATTCACTTATACTTTAGTGACATTTTTTAAGCATGTGGTTATTGATCTTCTTATGGGCTTGCCAGACACATTCACTGATGAAATTTTGTTCATCACATGAAATTAAATCCTTATACATTTGTGCACAGCTATTCACTTATGCTGTAATAACATTTGTCAAGCATGTTGTTCTTTATAACAGTTTTAAATTTATCCTAATTTTCCAGCTCTTTGATATGTTTTGGTAGTGCATTAAAAAGTTTGATGCCTTGATTACATACATGTTTCTGACTTTGGGTCCTTATTACAGCCTGTAAGTGGAGATTTTTACATTGCCGTGTATGGTAACCTGTATTGGTTTTTCATTTTGTCGCGATTTTGTTTGATCACCGACAGACATTTCAGAATGTATAATGATGGAATTGCAAAAATTTCCAATGCTTTAAAAAGGGGCCTACAACGTGTTTGATGTGGGCTCTGGGTCGTTATCTGAATAGGGTGTTTTTGTAATTTGAAAATCTCATTTAAACAACAATTTGTTTTTCCTCAAGGATACTATCCCATAGGCCTCAATTGACTGGAAATAGCCAAAATATACTAATCTGGTACAGTCATTACTACAAACTCTTGAAATTATTCCAAGTACAAAACATGCTGAATTGGGTTTTGGTGCTAAGCTCACCACATGGTCCTTCCAGTTTATCTTCTCATCAATGTGCATACCCAGGAATTTTGCTCACTGAACTCTTTCAAGTTTTTTTCCTCCATAGTGAGATGTAGGTCGTCATCTTCACTTATTCTTCCATATTGCACATAATTAGTGTTTTTTTTTTTTTTTTTGCATTCAGTGTTAGCTTGTTGGCACAGAGCCATTTTTGTGTATCTTGTGTATATGGTCCACAATAGTGTGCAATGACTGCTTCATAAAACAAACAATTAAACTAGTATCATCAGCAAAACAACTTGATTCTAGCTTTTCTATCTGGCACATGAATATAATTAATGTAAATGGGGAACAGCAAGGGGCCTAATAGACTTCTTTTGGTGCTGTAATTCCAACCACCGTCATCCTCTTTTCCAGATACTACTCAAGCCACTTTTTGTTCCGGTCCTCTGATACCTATAGCTTCAAGCTTTTCCAAAAGTATGCTGTGGTCAACAGTGTCAAAGGCTTTTGACAGCTCTAGATTTATCCTGACAACACTTTTTCCCTCTCCCAATTTACTAATTATTTCTTTTGGGTTTTTTCCAGTAAAGCTGTTTCGGTACTACTCCCAGCTAGAAATCCATGCTGATTACTGTTTATCAGATTCCATAATTAAGATAATGTGTCACTCTATATTTGATTAGTATCGCCAAAACCTTAGAGAAAGTTGGGAGAAGTGAGACAGGTCTGCAGTTTTCTGTTTCAAGATTATCACTCTTTTTCAACAGGGGAACGAATTTAGAAATTTTCGTTTCTGTGGAAAAAACTTGCATATTTTTTGACAAAATACAGTTGATATGCTACACTGGGTTTTTTCTTTATTGTGTAGATACACGGTCTGGTCCATAGTATTAATGTGACCACTGCCTGCAATCAAAATCGACATGCAGTAATCACTCACAGACAACACCACTAGCAGTGAAGGGTATACAAAGCATGTTGGGAGCCAGAGAAAATAGTGCAGTTGTCACTGTAAGGAGGAGACAAAATGTGCACTGTCATTGGCTTTTGGGGAAAGGGTGGAAGCATTTGGGAATGAGTAAGTCTGTAAACTGTTTGCATGTCAGTGTGGTTAAAGTATACTGTGCTCAGCAAAATGGTGCCATTCAGAATTGGTGCCGTGGATACTGTTGTGTAGTCATGGGCCACAGATGACAGGGGTGAGTGTCAGCTGCAGAGACGTGCATCTGTTAAACAACTGACCACCCAGATGAACCGAGAGGCTTTTCAAATGACAGATGGCCATTGGCATGCACATTGTTAAATGTCTGAAAGCAAAACACACTGCAACAACTGTCAGAATGGGGCACAACAGGGGAGGGAGTCTGTGGCATTCCCTGGGTGGTGATGATATTCTGGGAGGCACAAAGGATCAACAGATGTATCCGTCTGTCCTCGAGGGCCGTGTCCACCCGGACACACAGTTTGTTTTTATTCAGCATAGTGACATTTACCAGCAGTACAATGCAACACAGCTCGCAGTGTACATGTGTGGTTCAAACAGCAACAGGACGAGTTTATTACATGCCTCTAACCACCAAAGTCCTCGGATTTAAACCAACTGAGAATCTGTGGGAACCCCCCTGCCAGGGTGTATTGTCTGTGGATCCTCACATGAGAAACCTAGAACACCTGGACTTGGCAATGAAATAGTAATGGCTCCACACCCCTGTTAATACAGAACCTCACAGCCACGTGGGGGAGCCCAGTTTGATACGGGATTTTTGTGTCCTTGGAAAGTGGGCATTGTGTTGTTCTTGTCATCAACAAGCATGTCTCAAAAGCAGCATAAAATGAAAAGAATTGCAGTAGGCAACTGATCGAGCCTGGATGGGGTCTGCCAGTCATTAATGCCATATGATCATTTCCATGAATCTCTTCCTGCATGTCTCGCAACGGTGTGCACTGCAAAAAGAGGTTATTCGAGGTCTTGACGGGTAGTTACATTAACGTGTCTGGACAGTGTATTTTCAGAAGAAATGAAGGTAACAAACTAAATAAATCATAATTACATTATTACTTTGCAGTGAGCCACAGGAGACCAAGGTCCATTGTACCAAAATACTCATAAAACATCTTTGAACCACCACCTGAATTTTATCAGTGGAGTTCATCTCACCCTTTATGTAGGAGAAAGTAAAAAACCTCCATAGACAATTTCAGAGGAGCCTCATATCTGATAGTACACTGATAAGATATCTTTTCGGTTGCTACTTTGGACTTGTGATCATTGTATGTTTCTGAGGAAAGGCCATAATGTTCAGACTTTGGTGACCAAGGTAGACAAAAGCTTTTAAATTTTGAAATAGTATCTTTGTTTGTTTATAGCCCAACACATTTAGCATATTTAGTCACTGTTCCTCTTTGGTACGTTTCCCTTTCTAATGCTCTAGGTGGAATGAAGTGGTCATATGGACACTGATACCTGGGAGTCACTTGCTGGGTAAGTTTGGCTGACAAGTAGCAGGTCTTTTCTGTTGACACCACGGTGGGTGACTTTCATGCTGGCGATGATGAATCAATAATAAGGACAACATATCACCCACTCCCTGAGCAGAGAGAAGGTGCGACATGACTGGAAATGAACTGCATGGCAGTCAGATATGCTGACCACTCAGTGAAGTGGGTCGATAGATGCTACTCAACGTTATTTGCCTCTCTTCATCACATATTTTATAATGTGCCTTTTACATGCTCTTTCCTCAACCCTCCTCGTATGGGATTATTCTCTCCCAAATGCTTGTCTACAAGGAATGTTGTTCCACACAATGTGGCCACATTAAGATCCTAACTCGTAGTTAGTCATCGAGATGAACATTGTAAGTTGCCATTGACAGTCAGTCTCAAACACAACAGGAATCACTGCAGACCCATGTCTACTAGTTTTCAACCAAATATTGTGATGCCAAGTTGCATGCAGTGGGACCGTTGCAGAAGACTATTGAGGCATAAAAATGTATATGTTGTCAGTGGAGCAAACACCACATAAACTGGACAGCAGGTGACTTGAAATGTGTGGTGGTTTAGCCTCTTTCTGAGAACATATCAAGGGCTCTGACAGCACAATAAGGTTTTTAACCTGCAATGGGCAGAGGATAAACAGAGTGTCTCAAAAGTTACAGAACACTTATGTTGTGTAACAGCATGCAAACAAATTTGACCTAAGGTATTGTCACAAAGTTTTATGCAGTTTAATCAATTTCAACATGTGGGCACAATTTCCAGTCTGTTATCAGGATCGATCCACATTCAGCACATTATATCTGCATCACCTGTGGCAAGGACAGAAATGATTTTGTTCATTAAATTTTTGATGTGGTTGACAGCTGCTTGTTAGACTCTGTCCTTGGTATGTGCTCACAGAAACAAGCCCACGTTTCTAATGCCTGTTGGCCTAGAACACCAGGGAATAGGACCACCCCTGCCATTTCAGCATACCTCGTAACACCTGGTCCGCAACATCTGCCACAGTGCACCATATTGCTGGAAAAAGACTGTGTCTCGGGAGTCAGCCAGTCATAGTAACAGCCTGAGCATATCAAGGTAAGAGGTTTTTTTTCTGAGGATAAAATGGTCCCAGAATACCATCAACCACCAAACAAGAGAACACATTCCCTGCCATGTACCTCTTCCATCACAGTATGTGGATTGGTAACATATCATTATCTTCTCACTGGATATGTATATACTCTGAATTGCCAACAAAACTGGCTTAGGCATGCGTATTCAAATACAGGGATTTGTAAACATACAGATTATGGCACTGCAGTCGGCAATGCCTATATAAGACAACATTTTTCTGGCACAGATGCTAGATTGCTTAGTGCTGCTACAATGGCAGCTTATCAAGATTTACGTGAATTTGAATGTGGTGTTATAGTTGGCATATGAGCAATGGGACAAAGCATCTCCAACGTAAGAATGAAGTGGTTATTTTCATGAGCATTCAGTGAATATCCGGAATCTAGTAAAACATAAGATCTCCGACATCATTGCAGCCGAAGAAAGATCCTGCAAAAACAGGACCAACAACTGAAGAGAATCATTCAAAGTGACAGAAGTGCAACCCTTCTGCATATTTCAATGCTGGGCCATGGACAAGTGTCAGAGTGTGAACCATCACCGATATGAACTTTTGTAGCGGAAGGTCCACTTGTGTACCCTTGATGACTGAACGACACAAAGCTTTATGCCTCACCTGGGTCCATCAACACCGATATTTGACTGTTGATGAGTGGAAATGCATTGCCTGGTCGGACAAGTCTCATTTCAAACTGTGTCGTGCAGTTGGACACGTACAGGCATGGAGACAACCTCTTGAATCTATGGACACTGCATGTCAGTAGGGGACAGTTGTAGCTGGTGGAGGCTCTGTAATGATGTAGGAGGCATGCAGTTGGAGTATATGGCTAGGTATGACCCTGAAAGGTGACACATACATAAGCATCCTGTCCATTGGGAATTCCGATGGACTCGGTCAATTCCAGCAGGACAATGATACAGTTGGCAGGTCCAGAATTGCTACAAAGTGGTTCCTGGAACACTCTTCTAAATTTAAACACTTCCACTGGCCACTAAACTCCCCAGATTTGAAAATTGAGCTTATCTGGTATGATTTGCAATGTGCTGCTCAGAAAAGATACTCACATAGCCCTCTGTGCAGCATTCACAGTGTCAATTCCTTCCATCACTACTTCAGACAATAGTCATGCCCATGAGGCATAATTGATTACTAAACTTAGCCAGCACTGTACAACTGATGCGTGTTATGAAGATATAACATACTTTGCTCAGAGACAATAAAAGTGTGTGGGTAAATACTTTTATCAAAGCTGAACATGAAGGCCCAAAAATAGAGTTAAGTTCCAATATTTGCAGCTCTTGCTATGTAGATGAAGTTTACTTTTAAAAACAAGAGTAGAAGGCTTAGATATATCATGCAAGATTATTTATAGTGATATTAATGTAGGTAAGATGTAAAGAGAGAAAGGGGGGCAGGTTTTTTTTTTTTAATTTAATTATTTTTGAAATATAAAGCCTTCATAGTTGTGAAGGCAAGATTTGTCATTGAGCAAGTAGACTGGTGCTGTATCTCTGTTGAAAGATATTTCAGTTCCTTCAAGAAAGTCAGATTTCTTGCCTGGTTCTTTTCTACACTGATTGCCACAATTCTTGCCCAGTAACTCATTCTGCAAAGTCAGATTTGTTTTGGATGTTAAGACAGAGTGCATCCCTGTGCTTCTACCAGTTTGTTTATTGCAGAAGTTTGGACATACCTGACTTGTGATATTCTTGCTTAGTGCTTTCAGTATTGTGTTGCTTGTGAAGAAGCTTATTTTTATGTCATACAACTTGAAGAGGTTGGCATGAAATCTTCCTTGAGGAAGGTCAGCTTATTACAAAGATGGTCTTCCTGTTTGTGGGTGGTTGGTTTAATTTATGTATTACAGCGGGAATGTATTCATAACTGGAGGCAGCTGATTTTACAATTTGTGTTTCTTTTTATATTTCACTTGTATCCATTGGATCATTACGCATGTGATTAAACATTCTTCTGAAGAACACATTTTTATATTGATATGGATGGTAACCCTGGTAATTGTTGGCTTCCTGGAAATTTCAGAATTTTATATAAAAAGTTTTGTTAATGTTTCATTCCTACAGTGAAATGAATTGAATTTTGTGGTGTAATTTATTAATTTCTTCAGCTAGATTTTCCATTTCCTTTGGTTGTTCTGTTGAAAATAACGAAATGAGAGTGTCGCAATTTTCTGTATTCTCAATGAATAAACTTATTCTAGGTCCCTACAGCTGTTGTGTGATAATCTAGTGTAAATTCCTGCAGATAAGAAAGGGATTTTGAACTCATGTCCATATAGTTTCCATAAGCTGCACTCATATGCGATACTTATAGAAATGATTCTGGTTGTTATTGAGTACAGTGGTTCTACCTGACAGCAGTTTCTATTGATTTAATGCATTTGCTGTCCCAATAGTAATTTTTGCCAGGACCTGCCAAGAATAACACTGCTGCCTTCTGACAGTTCTCTCAAAACCCGGTGATGTAAGCACGGGCATTAGAATGCTTTTGAGTCTCGCAGCGAGACCACTAACAAGGTTTTGCCCCCTGCTGAACACCAAACCCACAGACAGTCTGGTTTTCTTTTTGTGAAAGTGAAAATTGAACCATTGTGGGTGCTATGATTGTCAGTTTCCATTAACATGACACAAGCAGAGTGGCAGGTATTATAAAAAACGGTGCCATATCTTGGCGAACTTCTTTGATTTGTTAAGCACTGCCCTAAAAACAGCAGAATGCCAAAGTTATGAGGTGATGTGAGATATTATGCTTGATATCATTACAGCCCACTATAAACTAGAGATTGCTTCTGCCAAGTAATCAAAATGTGGTCCATAAAGAAACTTTGTTATTCCAGTAGGCAGCGGGTCATTGATGTTTAGTATGCTTGAGAGCTGTTCTTTGTTCACACAGTGTTACTCATGAAAAATGACATCTTAGGCATGTATTGACCTAACCAATGACAACTGGCTTTGGTGAAACTTATTACTAGTCAATACCTGTTATGTGTTCAGTTAATGAATTTACACATTTGTCTATCTGGCATAGCAGTTCACAATATTTTTCCCTTTCTTCTGTGGTGGTTTGTTCTCTCACACCCCTAGTCAAGAGGACCAACTGTCATGGTCTTAAATAGTCCTTGATTGGCATACATAATCCTTCCTAGTGTCTCTAGATCTTTCAAAGGAACATAAACATCTCACTTCATTTTTCTGTCTCTTCTCAGCCTTGAGAACCCAGTTCCGTGCACCACCAAGATTATATAGCCACTGGCCTAATTGGAGTGATTCTCACACATTCTAATTTCTCATTTCATCGCCTTTTAGTTTTTTCTTTGCTTTCTACTAAATCACAAGTTCTAGAAAACTTGTCTATTAAGTAAAACATATGCTCCCAACATAAAGGAACTTGCAGACCACACAGAAGACCTGAAAATTTAGTTTGATTTTGGAGCAGAACAACTGGTGTTGGCAGTAAAAAATTTTATAATTTTGGTGTGGAGCAACCTTACTTACCTTCTATTGTTGTGACAGAAATACTAATAAACATTTAACATGTATTTGGTCCAAAGAAGTTTATTTCTACAGTGTCTGCTAGGATGCCATTGTTTATCAGTGAACAATGTAAACCACAAAAAAGTAAATGAGAATAATAGGGTTTAGGAGCATACTTGTCACAACCATTGTAGTGGAAGTGCTTCTGCTATGACTAACATTGTGTGAATGTTTCTAACTGGATGACAGTAAGACCATGGTCAGTACTGGAACCTGAAAGTACCTTATCTTGCTCCTGCCCTTCTGCAGTAATATAAAAATGAAACAGAGTGTCTTCCAGTGTAGAATTTTAACATTTTAAAGTAGTTCCTAGAACATGTTTCAGTATTCAGGTTGCAAAAGAAATTTTTGGAGCATCTGTCAACGTTTTCAATTGTATAACTGTGTCAAAATGTACGTACGTCTTGTTCAGCAGTATTCAGTTTGTAAATATTTCAAGAGAGATGCTCTTTTTAATTTATTAAATGCCACATCAGTAAAGTGGCAATCTATGGGATCAAATTGAGGCAGTTTTAATATTGGACCTGGTATGGCCTACAGATGCACCATTGGTTATTTATACTAAACACAATCCTTAGAACAAAATGAATAGCACTGAATGTAAACAAAATTTGAAAGAGGTAAGTGCTGGCACAGATTGCATTGACTTGTTTATCAAGTTTTGTATTGTCATCAGAGCTAATAAAGTTATTGCCAATAACAATGAACATGAAGGAGTTATAAGTCTGTCTTGTATCAACTGGCCAAAATTGAAAACTAATCGGTTAATGTGAGAACAAGGGGACATAAGTGACAACATAATCTCGATCTTGGTGAAACAAACTCAAATGAATACAGATATTATTTAGTTACATTTACTAGCTGTTCTAGTTCCCCTCAACAATGTACAACTGCCTTTGGCTATGAGATTTAGCTTTATTGCAGCAAGAGAGAATGGATGCAAGGTATTTCAGTGTGTACTACAAGTATTTTGATGAATTTTCATTTCCAACAAGTAGTACATTCTGGCTGTAGGCATACAATTATAAATGTATTGGGCCTAATTATTGTTTCTATTGTAAACATGACTAGCATTAGTGGTCATGTAAAAACAGTAGCACATATTATGTAGCTCTATTTGCTGAAGAGCTACTCAGGTCAGAATATTACAACCTATTTGTAGCCCACCTTATTGGTGAAATTACTGTAGCTGTGAAGTTGTCATTTGGAACAGAAGCGCACAATAAAGTATTTTGAGACCAGCAGAAGTGCTTTTTACCAATGTATGTAGGTAGTTCTAACAATTTTTCGTCCAGTGAGTCTTCCACCTAGCTTATGGTTTAACACTATGTAGCAGTGAGATAACAGGTGACCATCGGCATGATTAAATGTTTCTTAAACTAACTGTTTCTGTAAGTTGATAAAATTAACCCTTAAGTAATAAAAATGGTCATGTATATAGTTGCACACTGAAGTCCCAAATTATATTTATAATGCAGTGTTTGTTAATGTTGTAATGTGCCTACGAAACATTTATGGTTGAAATTTACTGTAAAAGATAGATGAATTTAAAAAAAATGCTAATGGTCTTCTTAATTTTGTTGGTTTCATTGTTCCCATCACCTATTACGTATGTGAGAAATATTAGCAGTGAGGCTGTTTTGTTTTTTCGTATGGCATCGAGTAATTACTTCATAGCAAATCCCAGAGGTTAAAAATGTTGTACTGCATGAAAGGCATGGTAATTCTACAGAGCTGCAGTTGCACTACCTTTGAGCTGTGTACATTTTTTAAAATACAAGCAGGTATCAATTTTATGCTGTAAATGTCTTGGTAAGCTTTCCAGTGGAACAACCAGAAATCTGTGTGCAAATTAACACCATGCAAGCAGTGTAGGTAATGGTGACAGCTCTTTTAATACACCCTGTTTATGAAAACAAACTACATACACACAATTTTCGAGTGTTTAGGAGAGGAAAAGAAGCTTTTTTTTTATGTGACTGCCTCTAAATTTCTTTTTTTATAGGGGGAGACGATGTTGGTATATGAAGCACTGGTTACCAGTTCAGCTGAATGCATTGTCACTATTTGAGCAAGCATATTCCAGTTGTGCCATAATGTAGACAGGTGATATTATCTGAATTGCCCCTATACCAATAGTCACACCATATCTTGAGCATTACTAACATGTCTGGCCCCACAAATTCTTTGTAAATGTAGATTTTTGTACACAATGTATGCAACTTTTTTAGGAGCACCTGCTGACCAGAGAGTAACAACCTCAGTCTAAAAGCAAGTAGCTGTACAGGACAGAAGGGTTGGAGCTTGACTAAGGTAACTCAGAAAGTACCTTTGTCCTTGATTCACATTACCTGTCATGACTAGAGAGAGATAAACAAAACAAAGATAGTTCAACTGTTAATTACCCCCTTGCCACACACACACACACACACACTGCTTAAACATAGTTACCATCATAAGCAAAAATTTACATTAAAAGGCGACAGGCACTTCCATTGAAGTCCTAAGTATGAGGTGCATCCTGAAAGTAATTGCCAAATCATTCTACTGCCACTGCAGCACTTGTGTTGTAGGTTCACACATTTCTCTGGTTCATTGTCTTGACACTGCAGCTCAATTTTGTGGTATTTATATTTGTTAGTGATCAGTCAAAATCTTTAGGACAACCTCTGAGCCCAGTGACTGTGAAGTGTGCTCTGTTATGTTTAGTTCCAACACACAGAACATTAAGCCACCTGAAATTCATCAACTTGTAGACATTTACGGTGAGAAAGTGGATGAGACAGTTGAAGAAACACTCATGACGAAGCATGTGTTGGACAGCCTTCTGTTGTCACTGATGGTATGGGTGAGAAAACACATGGTTCACAATAAGAATGTATTTCAAAAACTGTTTTGCATGACTCAGTCATAAATTGCTTAAATTTTTGTGAATTGCGTTTGAAAAATGCTTTCAAAATTATGTACCTTGGCAGAGTTTTGACATTTCAGCACTGAATACAGTGATAAGGAAGATGAGTTCTTAAATAGAATCGTGACTGGTGATGAAACTTGGGGTCTTCATGACACTCCAAAATAAAATCAACAATCTATGGAGTGAAGGAACTGACAGTCCGACAATCCTCCACCACCCCCAAAAAAGAAATCATAATGAAGTTGCAAGTGCAAAAAGTCAGGTGAAATGGATTCTGCGACCAACAAGGCATTCTGCTTGTTGAGTTCCTTCTCAGAGCTGAAACCATGAAAGCGGTATGATACTGCAAAACACCGAGAGAACTCCATCACACTATTCAAAACAAAAGATGCAAAACTCTCAATCGAATCATTATGATGCTTCATTTCTGCTGGTGGCACTGAAATCCTTACTAAACAATTCACTTGGGAACAGTGAGACCACCTGCCAATCAGTGCTGATCTCACATCTTCGGACTACCACTTTTACTTCATCATCAGTCAGGGTGAAGGTGCTTGAACACCTATGATGATGTAAGCAAGTGTGATCAGTATTGGAGGTCTTAACTGGTATTATCTTTCTATGAAAAGGGCATAGAAAAGTTGGATTACTGCTATGACAAATGTCTGAACAGTGGTGGCTGTTACGGTCTGAAGAAATGTTTTCATGTGTCCTTTCCCACAATGGTACTTACTTTTCTGG
Organism: Schistocerca gregaria; assembly: GCF_023897955.1. NCBI lineage: Eukaryota > Metazoa > Arthropoda > Insecta > Orthoptera > Acrididae > Schistocerca > Schistocerca gregaria. The sequence continues at coordinate 585,556 of NW_026061829.1, forward strand.
CATGCCTTGTATATTTTAATGCCTTTTGGCATACCAGTGTGGGTATAAAAGCTGACGGAGAACACCCCACATCCTCTTCTTTACAGCAGTCACATAATGGGGATACTCAAGCCAATATGAACCACCTATTTTCTATCAGCAGCCATGTTTGACCATGAGGTTTGATCAGCATGTTGTTGAATCTTGTGGATCATACACAGGGTTATTCAGCTGCCCCTGCCATAAAGTTTTATGGAAACTGCAACATCTTCAAGAACCACACCCATGATTTTAATCTTCTCTCCTCCCTACATGCTCACTGTTAGTCCTGCAAAAACAATGAACAGAACCTTTTTGTATCAAAATTAACTACATTACATTTTGTACTTTGTTGGACACCACACTTTCTGTGGCATTCAAGAAAAAAGGCATTTGAATGCCTGTCTTGTACTTTTTGTTAAATAATTCAAAAACTATGGCTTCTAGTAAAAATGTATCCCCTCCCCTCCCAAAAAGAAATGACTACATTAAATTTCCCACAAAAAGATCCTGTTCATTTTTTTAAGTAGGACTAGTAATTTGCATGTAGTGGGTGAGAGAAATGAAAATCTTGCCCATGACATTTGTAGGCATTGCAAGTTGCATAAAACCCATGGGTAGGTGTAGTTTAATCATCGTGTACAGGTTTATCATGCCAAAAGATCTAATATAAGATTTCTCTGGCTTCATAAACAGCTCAAGAAACATTTTACACCACATTAATGTATAGTGTTTGCACTTTTCTTAATCAGAAAATCATTTCTCATTGCTTTCCTGACCACAGAAAATTCCTACACACAGCCAACTGTTTTTGTTGTTGTGGTCTTCAGTCCAAAGACTGGTTTGATGCAGCTCTCTATGCAAGCCTACATCTATTTGAACCTGCTTACTGTATTTCCCCTTCAACAGTTTTTCCTCCTCTCACTCAAATCCCACCAACACCAAATTGATGATTCCTCGATGCATCAGCGTATGTCTTATCAACCAGTTCCTTCTTTTACTCATGTTGTGCTGAAAATTTCTTTCAATACTATGTCCCTGGTAATTTGATTTGCAACTGCATAATTATTCCATTAGCCACCTCTAGGTGCAGTGCAGAGGGTGTTGAGTGCCAGTAGTAGTCATCTATCCACTTATTGACTACCTCTGTAACTTAGTGTTCACTGCTGCTGCCTATCATGGCGAGGACGCAGGTTTAGATTCCCTGTACTGCCAGGGATTTTTCTGGGTGAGAGGATTGGGAAAGTGTACATTCACCCTTGTGATGCCAACTGAGGAACTCGAGGACAAGAAAACTGACACAGGCAGGATAGTGGTGTGCTGGACGTCATTGGTAAACGATGACACGGTGGTCGGCCAGTACCGATGGACAGAGTTTACCTTATGTTTTATCCACAAAATCATCAAAATTTCTTCCTAGAAACACATTTTTAAAGATACCATCCTTTTCTAGCTTCAACTGCTTGTTGTTCACATCTCGTTTCGGAGCAAGGCTACACTTCACGCAGATACCTCCAGAAAAGACTCCGTAACATTTACATCCACTCCTAACATATTCCTCTTTCTCAGATATACAGTGAAGCCTGCATTTTATATCCTCTCTGTGTCAGCCAAAATCAATTATTTTGTTACCCAAATAACAAAACACTTCTATTATCTTCAGTGTCTCATTTCCTAATCTGCGAGGTTTGTCCGAAAAATACATATAAAAGTTGCATAATAACTTTATTTTACAATTATTCAGGTATTACAATATGGTCTCCTTCAAAGTGCTCACCCTGAGACGTGATACACTTCTGCCAACGCCATTTCCACTGTTGATAACATTGCTGAAAGTCTTCAGTTGTGATGTTGTTTAGTTGCCATGTCGTTTCCACATCTCCCAATGCCACACCATTACGCATTTTTGGGAACATGAAGAACTCACACGGGATTAAATCCAGTGGTGATTGAGCTTCGGGCCAAAAACACAACGAGCGACATGTGTGCGGGCACATTCTTGTGATGAAGGGTCAAACTCTTGCCACAAGAGCTCCGAGACGTGTCAGAACTTCAACGTAAAAATTTCCGTTCACTCTCTTGCTGGGAGGGACAAATTCCTTGTGAACAATGCTCCAAGAATCAACACTGTCATCACATTGGACCTTGATTTTCGCGACTCTTTTGTTCTCGGTTCTCCTGCTAGTTTCCATTCCTTGCTTTGAGCTCCACATCGAATTTCTAATAGCAGGACACGTCTTCAGTGATGACTCGGTTGAGAAAGTCACCTCATTCCTCTGCTTCCAACCAATCCCTACAGCACTCAACCCACTTTGCTTTCTGTTCTGGTGTCAAGAGCTTCGGTACAATTTCTTCATTTCAAGTTTTTGTGAACAATTGTTTTGAGGGTTGACAGCTCGTCAGCAATCATTCTGTCAATCCACGGTCTTTAAGAACACAAGCTGCTGCACACTCCCACCTTCACGCAGAGTGCTCTGACTCTGAGCATTGATTTGATTGATTACAGCAGTAGTCTCACCTGATGGTGACTGCAACCTGTAACATAAAGACATTATTCAACCTTTATACGTATTTTCCGGACAAACCTCGTATAATGGACAATGAAAAACTTCCAATTCTAGTTAGTTATATTAGTTGTTCCATGGATCATGAACACGATTCTTTCGTAATTATGTGGAACGTGTCACCTGCCATATTCTCCAGATCTGACTGGGTCAGACTTTTTCCTTGTCCCAAACCGAAAAAAAATACCTCAAAGGATGATGATGATGATGCAGTGACTGATGCTTTGTTGCAATTGAAATCAAAGATCTTTTCTTTGAATGGTTTGCAGAAGTTATCTGAGCATGCCTCCAAGTGTATTGGTGTACACAGGTATTATATATACAAATAAATTTATATTATGAAATTTCTTTCACTCTTTATTTGTTAGGGTAGAAGCTTTTTCACCCCTCCTCGTACAGCTTTCAAATGCAAACTCGCTGATCATCCCTCGTTATTCATTCCGCATCTCCTGATTCAACTTGACTACATTCCATTATTCTTGTCTTATGTTCATCTTAGAACTGCTCTTTAACACACTACCCATTCCACTGTCTGCCTCCTTAGCTGTGCCATTCGACTAACTGCCAGCGATTTTTCCTCGGGGGGGGGGGGGGGGGGGGGGGGGGGGACTGTGACTGGTACAAAATGCAGTCAGTCTTGTGAGGAGCTGCTTGACCGAGTAGTAGTGGTTTCACAGTAAAAAAAATCCTAGAACAGAGGTGTGCTGACCAGCTGCCCCTCCATGTTGCATCACATCACACCACACCACTGGCAGGGGGCAATATGTCGGTTGGTGGAATTTTAGCATTTTTAAAACAACCAACGGAAATTCCAGGTAGGAATGTCAAAAATTTCTGATTTTTATCCCTTCCATTCCATTCAACTTATCTTCCAAGACCCTTCCTGCCTCTGATATCAAGAGCTTTATTTCTTCTCTCTTCCTGTGTATTATAAGAGTCCCGTTACTCACTCCAAACAACAAGAAAATATTGAAACGATGTAATATTTGTTTGTCAGAACTGTCTGAAGTGTAATGTTGGGATATGACACTGTAGGATAGAGTTCCAATGACATTTGTTGCATAACCTAGAAAACAGTATCAACAATCATCGACATGATTTGAAGTATTTTGTGGCTCAGCTCACCATCCAAATATATTTAGAAGTACAATTCATGTGGGCTCTAGGTCATATAGTTTCAGTTAATATCTTGACTTGCTGATGAAACAACATTGTAGCTTTTGATAAGCCCAATTCTCCAAATGTAATCAACAGCTAAACCACATTTCTAAAGCTTTGGCAACTGGCTAAAAAAGAGTCACTGATTTCAAAGTTGCAGAAGTATAAATGCAAATTACAGTTCATGATATACACTGAGTTCACATTACTCAGTCCAACAGATAAAACTGCACTTGGTTCCATGTGACATCAAGTCCAAGACAACTACTCTCATTCAGTAACCTCACTAAAACTATTGCGAAAGTTAACAACGATAGCACAACTCAACTCACGGGTGCAAAGCATCAAAGGTACATTTTTACAATATTAACTTCAGGAACTGTTCTAGTGGTTATGAAAAATTATAACAGTTTCTATTTGACACAGAAGTGCTATGAGGCATTTTCATAACCAAATAATTTGAAACACATGAAATTTATAATCTCAAACAAAATATCAATCAAAAAGGCTTCCATTTTTGAACAGCAGATTTGCAATTATTGAAAAAACATAGCTGAAAATTTAATGGAATCAGATACTTTGTTGGCCAGAATATTTATCATAATCTACTATTGAACAGAAGTCTCTGTGAGACAGATTCATTAAAATCTTCAACTGTGTTGTCTGTAAACATGCTCTGAAGGATCATTTCAGGCTTATCTACATTGTGAGTGTATAGCAGCATGATAAGTTGCCTGTCAATTTGTCATACACCACAGTGACATCATTCAAACAGAGAACCACTACTGTGAGACAAACCATCTTCCAGTGGTAGCCTGGAGTCGACAACCTGTTTAGAGCATAAGAGTTGTGGCTCATAGGCACCCACAAGAAAATGCAAAAGAGCTGTGCACTGCCCATTTAGAAGGCAGCTGTATTAGTACAGACCAGACACCAAGTTTTTTCTGAACTAAATCGGGATATTTTTTAAAAAACCAAGACTAAACACACACAGGCTACAATTCAATGTTTTTTTACCTTATTGAGATTTTTGCTCACTTTTTAATCTCCTTCATAGAATCTTCTCTTCTTCCTCAATAAAACTGGAGACATGTAAATCACTAAACCATCTTCATTATTATTATTATTATTTCAGCTTCTAATGTTGCTGCTGGGAAAAGTTTCCTCTCAGCTCACCAAGTGTTCACCATCATCTGAAACAAAACGGAAAAGTTTTAAGAAGTTGTCATAGTTTTCATAACAATGAAAAAAAATTCCTTCCACTAATCAGATTTCAGCTTGAAAAGTTCTTCTCTTCATCCTTGAGAAAGTTCTTTAACTGCACACATTCTTCAAACATCAAATCCCCATCTGCAAGAAATAACTTCTAGATATTCTGAAACTGAGCTCTGTTTCACTGTCAGTGAAAATGGTTTGAAAGTCCTGTAGACACTTTCTTCAAAGTCAAATCATTTTTCAACATAGTTTAGACTGTGCTGCAAGTAAACTGCCATTTTGTTGTGGTTTGCCTACTTTGTTCCTTTGTTGTCCTCGGTGTCTACATACTGGCTGAAAACATAGGGGTGTGCAGTACTGTCTACTGTAAATGATGTAGCCGACAGATGCACACTTGCGTTTCACAGTCTTCTACTTTCACTTTTCACATCCTCCCAATAATACACAGTTATGTATGGCCAGTGCACAACTTCCCATTTATATTTGTTTATAAGTCCACATCGGAATTAAAGTTACATAAAAATGACTGATTTTGCCCTATAATAAAAGATACTAGCTAGGAATACTCAATATAAATTAGAAAATCAATTACACAGACAAAATTCAACCTGAGGGGGCTGCCTTTCTCTTTTATGAAAATGCAGATTACAATTCACATATGTTAATGGTAATTAGTTGAAAGTGAAGAAACAAATTTGAAGGAGGCATATTGCAAAACAAGGGGGAAGTAAAAATTAAAAAATTATCCCAGCTTCCTTCGTCACAATTTCTCTTTCGAATGTTTTGATAAGATCATCATGACGACTAAGGCTGCCACAGGGGAAGGAAACTGCACAACCCTATTCAATTTTTTCAGCAGAGAATTACAAAGCACTGTCACGATTGACCTCTGATGCACTACTCGAAAACAATGGCTATTTAGTCAAGTATGGCCACTTAGTGCTGTTAATAAAAGGAGGAGTTTAAGTCAGTAACTCATACAAGACTGCCCCTCATTAGAAATTGGTAATGAGCAATTTGAAGTGAAGACCACATCATTTTATATAATGTTGTCCATTTTTATGTAACCAGGAATTTTATCTATCCCAACAAAGTACAGTTGGGAGTTGGGTTTCCAACCAGATATCTGGGATATCAGGCAACTATGGTCAAGACAGAATCCAAGTCTCCACATTATCAATGTGGCCTCAGATAGCACTAGCATCCCTCCCCCAAAGCATTGGTCTGTGGAGTTGGGTATGCGAAAACACAGAATGGGTACTCAGTCAGCAGAGTAGGATTCCATTCACTGATGCATCCAGGAGTAACCTGACATCTGATGATTGTCAAAGAAAGGTGTGAAAGCAGCAGGAAACTATGAGACTTCAGAAAGAAAGTTACCTGTTACTATGGCAGACTGAGTAACTTTTACTGTATGCTGCAATACAATTCAAAGTGATGCAGATACTACTTTTCACTACAGTCACTAAAACCTGTAAACAACAATTGTAACATCCCACAAACTGTTCAGTTTCTTGAAAATATAAACGTGTGCCTCAGTCATGGAACAATTTGAGGATTGCTGTGTGAATTTCCTCTTTGATGGAAAATATCTTTCCTGTCAAATATCCACTGAGCTTGCTGGAAAGACTGAATGGTCTTCATCAAATTGTTGGCACTGTTTCACTACGACTGGATGCTACATTGCATTGCACCATACACTGCAAGAATTCCATGGCGAATTTGTGTGCAATTTGTATGTTTGGCTAACAAGAAACTTACTGTTCCTTGTACCTCAATTTTGGAGAGCCATTTCACTCCCACAATGTGATGAACCTGTTGTCCGTACTGCAGCAGAATTGTCTCTCAGGAAATTGGTAACATGCCCACTCTTCTGAAAGGGTGCCGTGCCTGTTGCGTAACTTAATTTCAGAAGTCCCTATACCTCAAGTATGTCTCTTGAATGAATCAATAACCATCCAAGACCATTTCTTCAGCAATTCCTTTGGATCAGTGCTCATTGTGTAGAAGCAGAAGAAGATATATTCATGTGTGTGAGTCATGAGGCAACGGTTCAAATCTGTGTTCTGTAACTAGTGCAACATTATTTAATAATTCTCCTGATACTGTGTTACTATCACATTTTTACTGTTAAATGTTTGTTTGCTGATGGGGTGGTAGGGTCAACCAATAACCCTCTGGAAATTTATACAGTGAGATAATCACAAGCCTATTTGGGGCCCACCCAAACAGAACCCTGCTTGCCCCAGTACAGCATATTCCATAGCAGTTACTCAGTAATGATTGTTTCACTCCCCTCAACCCTTATTGACAAATGGTGCATTTTCAAAATTATTTTTCTCCTACAATGTTCACAGTTCAGCCAATAAGATCAAAATCCCATGCACTATGACGTACAATGTTCCATTACTGTGTCATTGGATGGTAGGCAAAAGTATGTCCAGAGCTTAGAGTAGCAATCGACTGTTCGTGTTAACAAGTCCCCAGCTCATGAAATCCATGTTTGACAAATGTGCACCCAGTCAATGAGACTGATCTCATCAAGATGGTCAACATTTGTCATGACCCAAAAATCAAAAGTAGCGTGTTTTCTGGAAGATGAGGAAGGCAATTGTAACCTGAGAGCTTTTATCATCTGCTTTTCTGGGGTTCCCATTGCACAGAATTAGTTCATGCTGACTATTTACTGAACTTTGTTGCTGCCTTAATCCTCAACAAAATTTTATATGAGGAGCTTACACACAAAAGCAAACATGTCAGGAATTTAAAATAAATGAGACACAGAATGGAACAAAACAAACAGGATAAGCAGAACCTAGATAATCATACAATTTAAGTGAAATCAAACATTTGCCAAGATACAAGCCTACGAAAATACATCTGTGTCCACATACACATTTTGTGTGAAGGATAACTAATCCATTACATCCAGTCGAGTGATTTCTATTCCAGTCACACTGTTTCTCTAATGCAGAGCAACTGTTTGTGCTTCCGTGCTCCCTCATAATATGTTGCATAGCACTACTTTTTATTATTATTAAAAGGACACAGTTACTTATGCACTGACTCCACTTTTGATAGAATAGGAAAACTTCTAAGAAAAAGGCCAACAATTGTAACAAAAGAGGAATACAATGAGATCTACAATCAGTGACTCAGCTAAGAAACCTTGCTCGCCGATGTACATCTTGTAGGTCCTTAGATAGGGATTTCACATTAAATATGTGAAATAAAATGCATTTCCATACACAAGTACAAAGCTATGGGAAACACTCATACTGATGTTGAGACAAATGCATTCTAGAAGTCCCAACTAGATGTAAAAGAGCAGATGAACCACTACAAAAGCCCAAGTACTTTTCAGCCATCCAGTCTAAGATAATAGGAAAAAAGATGTTGATGGTTTACAGTAAACTATTTTTTAAGAAGCCTGCCAAAATCACTAGTACTTAAGTTGGAACACAACCATCACCGATGATATTTCCATGTTGCTTGTGACTGTTAAGAAAATTATTCTTTTTTGCATGTAACACTTACGTCAAAGAATACTTCTAAAGATAGTTAATGCCACAGTTACGTCATTTTATTCTGGCATGGTGATCTGAAACATTTTAAATAATTGTGAAGTAATAATAAACCTGAAATTTGAATAAAATATTGAAAACGAATATTAGTACTATAGTGGCCACTTTACAGTTTTTTCTATGCTATCACATACTACACTATAAAAATGTGTGAAATGATATGGTATAACAAGCATTATACAATAAGAGGTAAGTTATTTTGAAAGAAAGAAGAAGATTTTTAGTTTTGAAAATCGCTCATGGTTCATGTAATGAGAACATGTCCATATTTAAATGTGCTTTTTAAAGGAATATTTTCATTGTAGATTTGATTTACAGATATGAACTGCCTTTTGGCCTAAAAGTAAAAGGCATTCACACTGCAGTATGCTATTTTCATTCTTATGTATGCCCAAAATAAGTTTCATGTTGACTGTGATAAATTGCATTTAGTAGATATGTTCATTTTTGGATGTCACCTTCTCATAATTTGCTTGGGCCTTTGCCCCGCTTCAACACGGGGTTGACCCTGTTACTATAGAGTTGGCAATGTTAGTGTCACAGAGTGTTGTTGCCAGATGCCCTTCTTGTCACCATCATGTACCCCCCAGGACAGAAGTAATGTACCCTAGCTGTCTGCGTCTAGTGTAAGCCATGAAATAGTGCGAATGTTTTTCAGATGTCTGTAAGTTGTGTAACTGAGGTGGTACATGGAGACCAGCCCAGTATTTACCATGTGGGATGTGGAAAACTGCCTAAAAACCACATTCAGGCATGCCGTCCCTTGTTGTTAACCTGCTGGGCTGATTCAGTCCGGGGCCGGCGCGCCTACCCAAGTCCAGGAAGCAGCACATCAGTGCTCGTGGGTAACCTGTTGTTTCCTTCTCAGAAATTCATCTATGGAATAGCACTTGTCAACTTTCATTATCAGCCAGCACCTTGTTAATTAAAGGGAGGTTGTCAAATATTTTTATGGCTGCATGATATGCTTCTTTCTGTGCTACAACAAGATTAAGTCCCACTGTTTTCCTCCTAGTATTGTATTTATGAATGCTAGTATTATTTTCAAATTGTGCTGATCCTTCAAAACAAACTTTGTAAGAGTGTATGTGTTGTGAGGCTACCTAATTTCTTTATCTATGTGAAGTTTGAGGATAGGCACTGTGTGTGTGTGTAGGGGGATGGGGAGGGGGAGGGGTCAGAGGCCCCCATTCTAAATATGACATCAATGAAAGAAGGAAGTTAAATTTTCTAGTGATGTCATTGCCACTTATGGCAATCAAATTTAGAGCAAATGTTGCTGCACTCAGTTTTATAATTCTTGTTCTCATCACTATGTACCCCCAAGTATTTTTAACAATCAGTCTTCACATATTTCTTTTCCGTAATGCTTCATTATTAGTGATGATTTGTCTTTCCTTGTACAAAACTGAATAAGATGCCTTTTCTTTGTAAATGATGTGCTAGACCATTTATTGAGAACCAATGAATGACACTTTCGAATATTTCATTTATTGCTCCATCTGATATCGAGGTCGGTTATCGTGCTTTTGAGGTGAATTAAGAGAACTATTTTGCCTTTATCAGTAAAGTTTCAGGCAATTACCCTTCATCAAATTCATGTTTAGACCTAGAGAAGACAATTCTGGTCTATAAAGTGTGTCACAATTCAGAAATGTTAACTGTGTTCTTTAATGCTTCAACAGATTGTTATCCATAATAAAGGCCTGCAAGTAAGTGCATTTGCCTTGCAACCATTCCAGAAAATGGGAATGGTGTGTCCTTTTCAGTCACAATGCCTTGTTGCTCCAGTGATATACAATTAACTGCCACAAGAGGAGGGGATCTCAGACTAGATTACATTAATTATTTATTCCACAGACCCACAAAAGAGGGTATCCTCCTGGGTGTGGAACATGTCCAACAGTATTGGAATAGTACCTCAGAATCAAACGAAACAGGAGGTCCTGCCTGAGACCCAGGTATAGCTGCTTTCATTAAATGAAACTATATGGTTCCAGAGAGGAATCCCCATTTCATTCAAAACTGAGGTGCTATTCCATGACAGTTTGACATCCTCTGTGGTGCTCTTTGTGTTTTGGGGAAATAAGTGGACTGAGTTGTGAACAGGATTTTGGACTGAGGAGGGAGGCATGCTGGGGCAAACAGTGCAGAGCCACTGTGCCAGGGTGGTGTAGTGGTTCGTGCATCTGCCCAGTGAGCAGAGGATCTGGGTTCAAATTTTCATTCATCTCTTCAGTCTACATGTATACTGCATAGTTGGTTGAGACTTGTAAAGGTCCATGGAACCATAAAGTTTCTTTTCTTTTTGATGATCATTCATATCAATGTTATTTTCAGTTTCAAGTGACAACTGAAAGAACAAACTAATAGTCTTATCTCCCTTAATAATACACTTTTTGGCGACAGAGAGAATACAGGCAAATGATTTAATAGTGATGCATCATCATCTAATCCAATTTAGTTAGTAGGATACATGTTCTATGGATCATAATGATGAGGAATGAGTCATTTTACATTCATTTGCAAATTAATTTATGCATATGGTTACATTATGAACATTTCTAATGTTGAGAATATCATGATTTTGCCATGTATAAAAAAATATGAGGCGTACATAAAGACCACAAACACTTTCAATTATTTATTGCACAAGAACCAAACAGTGTGCACCTATCATACATGTGTCATTTCAAAGAGACACTGAAAGTTTTTTTTTAATGTATACCACCACAGTGTAGTTTCGTAACTTGAGGATAGTCACAAACGTGGTGTGTTGGCGTCCAACAAAAACTAGTGTGGTAAGGAACCACCAACAAGGAAGGCCATTTACCACTGGCACAACAAATTTGTTATGATGGGTTGCTTGTGCCCGGGAAAGAGAAGCAGACGTCCCAGTGTGAGTGAAGTGAATGAGGAGTGCATACGAGAGTCATCTATAAGGAGTCCGAGAAAATCTGTGCGTCGTGCATCCCATGATCTCAAAATAGCTCCAATGACATAGTGAAAAGTCCTGCTACAGAAGGTGTCAATGAAATCATTCAAACTGGAGCTAGTGCAGGAACTCAATGATGATGACAAAGAGAAGCATTCAGAGTTGCAAAAACTGAATGGGGATGGTAATGGCTTTGATTACATAATATTTAGCAGGGAAGCCACTTTTCACACTAATGGGAAAGTGAACAGGCATAATTGTCATATCTGGGGGTACAAAGCATCCACACGAATGCATTGAATTTGAGCATGAGTCCCCAAAAGTAAATGTTTTTTGTGCCTTGTCGTACCAAAAACAGTACAGGCAATTCTTCTTCACTGAGAGCACTGTTACTGGATATTCCTACTTGGATGTGTTGCAGCAATGGCTGATACCTCAAATGCAACTGGACCCTTCATTCATTTTTCAGCAGGATGGAGCTCCAACCCATTTTCATCGTGAAGTTTGTGGGTGTCTGAACACAGAGCTGCTGCATCGATGGATCGGCCTTGCTACAGAAGAGGACAGGTGTTTCACTAAATGGTTCCCCAATCACCACATCTCACTCCATGTGACTTTTTTCTGTGGGGACGCATTAAAGATCTGGTGTATGTACTGCCTCTACCACATGATGAAGCAGTGTCCCGTTTGTTTGGAAGTTTTTTTACAGTTTCGCTTCAAATTGCAATATGTATGATATCTGTACAATGTTTAGTTCTTGTGCAGTAATTACTTGAAAGTGTTCCTGGACTTTATATAGGGTGTACATAAAGTATGATAGGAGTGGCAGGCTTGTTAACATGGTGCTGAAACATACAATGGTAGCTAACGAAAAGCTCTGTTTGATGTGTTGCAGACACTACTGGCTATAACAACTCCCAAATTTAGGTATTTAAATATTATCGTAAGATAAGGCATAGTATTCATTATACTATTGTTAAAAACAGCATTGTTTATTAAACATGTTATCTTCTATATGAACCGTAAAAATTGTATACATTTCATTTAAATTTGTTGCCAATTTGTTTCAGCTATTGCCACATGATGTACAGTCACTTCAACTTAAAAAATATACGAAAAAGGAGACATAAACATTTTTTTCAAGGCACTTTCTTGATCCTAAATTACCACAGCATTACATTTAAATGTTTAGCAGCCAATACCATTTTTCACAGCACCTGATAATTCTTGTAACTGTACCCAAGATGTAGTCTGGAATGTCTGAAACACCATTATCATTAGTTACCTTTATAATTCAGTCAATATATGTATTATTTTTTACTTTTAAACACATTTGGCAAAATAAAATGGATTTTTTCTTTAGCAACAGTCCTTCTCACACAGGCAAGCAAAGCCACAAACATTTCATCCTGGTTACTGTAAATGCACTCCAAGAACTAGCACCTCTACTTTGAGCAGTACTGTACTCTGTTTCACCCATAGCAGTTCACTATACCAGACTGCAGACAGAATGTTCACCACATCTTGTACTTTTTCTGTAAAATGTATGTGTTTCTGACCCTGCACAATTTGTCAGATACTCCAAGCAGTACACACTTTTTGTATTAATCAATTCCCAGGGTAGCTTGCTTGGAATCATTTCAGTTCAGACACTCATTCCATGTTCCATGTGATCTTCACTGTCTTGGGGTGATTTCCATGCTTCAATGTAGCAAGCTGTACAATGATAACTGTAACTGAATGCAGAAAATTAAGAATTGGAAATATAACAATAACAGACACAGTGTAATCCAATGAGCAATTGTACGTTCACTCACTCATTTATATATCAGCTTTGTATTCAATTGGAGGCTTTTTTCCCCCATCATTTGTAATGAATAACCATGTCTCTGAGCTGGCAATTATAATACCAACACTTCTAGGGATACGAGTTGTGACATTTCACACCTTCCAAAAGCACATGAAAATATTCTGAATTCAAATTTTGAAGATGGAACATTTTGGTGCTACATAGGCACTGTAATACACAGATGGAACACAATTCAACAGCAGAAACATATTACAAAATTAGATACTGTTATAAAGAGAAGATCCCTGATTCTGTTGTAGCAACTCAATATCATTCCTGTGTTTAGTCACTTCTCTGCCAATTCAGTTACAGTTACCTTGACAGAGAGAACACTTAAAATAGCAGTATGTCTGTGCTAGTAGTAAGTGGCATACATTCTAATCTCTTACAAAGGTTGAATTTCAATCACAGAATTCCATTTCTGAGGTTTGGAAGCAGTTTATGTTGGGATCACTATAAAACCACGTACATGCTACTTGGGCCCTTGAGATGTGCCAATGACTCGGATGGCTTGCTGTCAGATGCATTTTGATCTTTTTGGGTGTCCAAGGGCTGTGGTCCAGATGATCACACACATTGTCTGCGAATTTTAGATGCTAAAGTGAAGAAAAGTTTTCAGTCACAGCTATTGATTTGCGTTAACACAGGGATTTAACTTTGAGTACTGCACCATAAACCTGTTTTGATAGTAAAACATGCAAAAACTAAGCTCATTCTTCACCCAGAGAGGTGCTGGTGAGTCTCCACAACACTGGTGGACTTTACCTAAGAGGGTTCCATTTAAATAGGTCTCATTTCTTTTGCTGCCTTTGTACACTGTGTGTACCTAGAAGTGAGTTTCTATACTTGTTCAAGTTCATGCTGTATTGCATCCTAATAAGATGGAAGGAGGAGGTTGGAATTGAAAAAAGTGCTGTAATTGTAGCTCTGCTTCACAAAGGCTATTCCAGCAAGGCAATAGTAACAAATTTTGGCCTAACCAAGCCTACAGTAGTGTATACATTGCTCTGGTGCCAGCTCAAGTGTTTGACAATCTGGAAGACCCTGAGTAACACGGTAAAGCAAAGATTAGTTCCTATGTGTACAGAGTAAATGTGAAGAATCCTCCTGCACCTATAATTAATAATAAAGTAAACAATATGTGAGAAGCTCCAACCTTTGTCTCAGCAGAGCAATGCCATTTGTGTGACCATGACTTACATGGATGGATAGAGAGAAGTTGAATTGATTGCAATGGTCCAAGGATTAATCGAGTTTTAAATTTGTAAGCCTTCACTGAATGTTTACTCATTGACATCGTGGAGAACGTATGAAGTCAGTACTGATCAACAATTCAGTTCAATCTGCCAAGAGGCATATTAGTTGTGGGTTGATCTGCAGCAAGACAATGATCTCAGACAGACTTCTAAATTGTGCCAATAGTAAGTCAACAGAGGAAAGAAATTTGGGAAACTGAAGAATATGGTCTGGTGAAGTCAGCCGCCTCACTTAAATCCCATCGAATACTTACGGGATGAACTTGAGGAAGGGAGATTAAACACTAATGTCCCATTGAAAACAAGGTTATTAGAGACGGAGCACAAGCTTGGATTAGGGAAGGATGGGGAGGGAAGTCTACTCTGCCCTTTCACAAGAACCATCACGGCATTGGCCTGAAGTGATTTAGGGATATCACAGAAAACCTAAATCAAGATGGCTGGACATGGGTTTGAACCGTTGTCCTCCCGAATGCAAGTCCAGTGTGCTAACCACTGCTCCACCTCACCCACTGGGATGAACATGGCAGAGAGATCAGAGAACTGGCATCATCTAATGTTGAAAATCTCTGGATTACAGATGCATGGGACTGTAATCTCTGCAAAAATATTATCTCCATAATGCCAACAGTCTGCGCAGCTGTTCTTAGCACGAAGGGTACTTAATGACAGAGAGAGAGAAAATATTTGTATTGTTAGCCTATTTAGTTTGAAGAGTGTAGTTGTCTATTAAAATAAAGTGCACAGCTTTTTTCATAGGTGATCGAATAATTTTGACCTGTAGTATATACTTAGTAACAACAATAAACAGATATTGAGATCCTTGTCAAGGAAGGTGATTTATTTACTAAACTAGAAAGGTTACAATGAAATGCATACCATTTACTCTGCTGAAAGAAGAAACTGCAACACCCTCAAGGAAATGGTCATTTTTGTCATACGATGTGACGTCGCTGTAATTCAGGTCAAATGGAACATGTGTCACAGTGAAGGGTGTCCTGTCACATCACTACAATGCATACCACTCTCTGATGGCAATGCAGGTGTATATTCTGACACATAAAGGTGCCAAATGCCATCCTGTGATACATTGCCCCATAGCATCTTGGGCTGTTTGTTGGCACAATCTTTCATTAACTCACGATATATAGCGAAGTTTTGCTAAAGTTAAAAAGTGATTTTTACTGCTGAGTGTATATTTATTGTTTTTTTCAAAGTACGACAACAATTACTGCAAAATGGCCGATACACAGCTCAGTGGAGACAACATGGCGTGTAGAGACATTGTCAATAATAGATCAACTCTGTGCATTGTTTGAATAACATTACATACAAGCTAAACATTGTAGAGACGAGTTTAAAAAAAAAATCTTATTACTATTGATACGGTCATGACTCACAGAATGGATAACATAAACAGTTTGCCTACTGCAAGTTCCATATCCAATGAAGCAGCATAGAATTAAATTACACTTGCTCAAACAAGTGAAACAGTAAATGAAATACAGAAACTAAATAATCTAGCCGTAGGAACCGACAGCAACATAGAGTTGCAAGATATGGAAAGTGGATCACAAGCAGTAAATTCTCACGATTTACCGGGAGCAGATAATGTTCAAACAGTAAATTTCTCACAATTTATCAGTGCAGTCATGCAACAATTTCAGCAGATGAATACAAGTTTACAGAACAATGAGAAACTGTTTACGGAAAAATTTCAGGAAATAAAGAAAAAACTTGACAGTAATGACGCTAAATTAACCAAAATTGGTACTGACTTGAACAAAAGGATCACTCAAATGGCCACCTAGTTTTCAAAACTAACAGTTTTAGCAAAACATAATGAAATCAATGTCAAACCTTTAAGTAGCACATAATGACAAAAGTAGGAAAGTGCGTTACCCCTCATGATGACATCACGAGGCGTGTCACACAAGTAGAGGCAGATTTAGAAACCATGGCCAAGACAATCAAATCAGAGACAGACAGATGTTTTTCTAAAATGAATGAAAATAAACAAACTAATTAATTTCACACCACTTTGGCGAATTGTGCTTGGATGGGGATGAATAGGTGATTATCTGGACAACACAACACCCAGTCCCTGAGTGGAGAAAATCTCTTATCCAGCTGGGGATCAAATGCAGGCCCTTAAGATCGACAGTATGTCACACTCACCACTCAGCTAACGTGGGTGGACAATGATTTAATAGAAACAAGCAGACTGCAAACTGACTTATTCAACAACCTTGGACACTGGAGCCAATAATCAGTCTGTATTTATATGTCCAAAAGTATGTGATCCGTTTGTTTTGTTTACACAATCAATGAGAAACATCAGCTTAAAAAAGTAAAATTGCATCATAGTGTTGTCAGAATTTATTCTCAGTAACTATTCCTTTTCTTTGCTCCCCTTTCATTTTGCAGTCCGTCTATCCCCCCCCCCACACATCTCCACCATCTTCCCCCTCCCCATATATGCCTATCATGTACAATGCAGTTAGCTTTCAGCTCATATTGACTCCAAATGACCTTTTTTTTCCAGTAAATTGTGTCTTGCTGATTACCACATCTTCCATCGTTAAGCTCTCAGGTTTTCAAATCTCATCCAGCGCAGGCACCAAGGATCAGTCTTTCCTTCTCATCCTGTCTGGTAAGTCTCCTCTGACCTATGGTTTTGGGCAACTTTTCCATAACTCTCTCCCTTTCTTAAGTCTTGCCAGTCTTCTTTCTTTCCCTTCAAATCTTCTGCTAGAAGGAAGAGCCATTGGCTCTGAAAGCTTCCACATTTCTATATCCTTTGCATATAGTTTCTGCTGCCACCAGTGTGGTGAGTAGATCATCTTATTTATCCAATTATACTGCAGCCATCTTCATGATAGTGCTGGCAACATGGCTGTGGATGAGGTCGTGTTTGGTATGAGAGTCAGCTACCATCTGACATCGGTTTACGAGTACTCAACAAAAAGCTTGTGAGAATTCAATTCCATACAGCTGGAACCAAAAGAAAATTGGTAGTTCATACCAGCACAAGACCATAAATGAAAAAGTTGTTATTAATAATCTGTGTCCCTGACACTCTGTCTACAAGTATGTTAAGTAAGTTTCAATATACCGTTTCACACTTAGCACTTATTCTGCTTTTAACACTATTTTACTCAACTCCAGTTGCTTGTGACAAGTGGACTGATGCATCAAACAGGCTACAGTACATTTTATTACATGATACATTATTCTCTTTTTCGCAGTTTTGGGAAAATGGTGTACACTGACACTTAAGTAAAATGCTAATCCGTGTGCATGCATAGAACTTTATTGCAGGTTTCCTAATACAAACTACTCTATCAATAATGTATTGGACTCAGTGTAATGGAGCAGCTTGTCTTTTATTGTTAGCCAAAATTAGCAGCAATGGCTTTGTGTACATGGTAGCTCCAAACTGTGACAAGCTTTGAGAGCACTTGCCTGCTAAAGGCAAAGGATCTGAGTTTGAGTCTCAGTTTTAATCTGCCAGGAAGTTTCACATCAGCACACATTCCACTGCAGAGTGAAAATTTCATTCTGTAAACATCCCCTACGCTGTGACAAGCCATGTCTTTGCTATATCCTTTCTTCCAGCATTGCAGGACAGCTTCTCTGAAGTTTGGATGGTAGGAGATGAGGTACTGGAGGAAGTAAAGCTGTGAGGATGGGTCATGAGTCATGCTTAGGTGGCTCAGTTGGTAGAGCACTTTCCCACAGAAGGCAAAGGTACTGAGATAGAGTCTCAGTACAGCACATAGTTTTAAATCTGTGTACACTTTACTGCAGAGAGAAAATTTCATTCTGGAAGCTTTGAGAGGTTGTGTGTTTGGGTGGGAAGGAGTGTTTTACGACTGTGGAACATGTATTGTGATTAGTTGGTTTATGAGCACAGAATAGAACTACTGAAACTAATAAGTTATTGGAGGTAATTTGTCACACTTTTTGTGGATTTTAGAAGCAGAGTGTTAACGACTTTGCAATACAAATATTCCGAATGAATCTCTGAGATTGTATTTACAAGATGACTTGAAGTTCCCTTGATACCATTCAGTAGCAGCAGACCACTTCTGTGGCTGGCCAAATATTTGACAAGTCTCCTTACACATCAGTGTAGCAACTGTGAGGAGAGAAACCTCAAATTGCCAAATTTTTCAATATGTGCTTAATTTTACTGGCTGTGCTCTGGATCTTCCAAGCTCTGACTGGGAAAAATGCTACTCAGAGAGCACAACTCCCCTTCCCTGGGCTATGTTTTACTCGGGCAACCATTGCTTCCATTTCTGCTATACCCCTTGGAAAAAGTCATGCCTCACTATTCGTATCTCTCTCCCGTGTCAGTGAGGCAGCTTCCTTTTAGCTCTCTGTCACTCTGGACAGTGGTTCATCTTGATGTTTTTCAAAGGTCTTAAATCCCTAAACAAAATTTTTGTAAGAGTTATGTGTTTGGTGGCATTTAAAAGGCCTAGCTGGGAGTTCACCTGTAAGACAGCAATCTCTGGCACACATCCCAAAGCCAGATTTTCTGCATTTGGCAGTCAATTGCATCTTTCACAAACATTACTTCTCACTCCAACACGTAAAATATTTGTGTGAGTGAACAATGCAGAATGTCTTGACTCTTGTCCATCTGCACGGTGGTGCCATTAGGGATCACAAAGACACTTACTGGGCCAGGCTGCCACAGTGAAAGTTTCCCCTCACCGCCGCTTTCCAGACGAGCTCAGCCAGATCCCCTTATTCCCAGCTAATGTACAAATCTGTTTTAAATTACTCTCTAAACTGACTATCACTTAGACATTTAATATCAATACCGTGCTTTATTCGTAATTAATTGCACGGCTCAAGGTGGACCTCTACTATGAACTCACAAGAACTTGTGTATGTTGTATGACAGTGTTGAAAAGTTGTCCTGTAACGAATATAATAGCTTCATAGTTAAGTCTACATCATTTTATGGCCACAGAAAGAAAGTTCCTGTTTCAATTGAAATTTTAGCTTGGAATGTGAAATATTTTAAAATGTTGTGTAAATGCCCCATTCCATCACACGAGTCAGTTTAGGTGGTTGTTGGTCACAGTTTGGAAGAGTCCATTCAGGATAGCAGACAGCTGGTCATACGTCGTACCATGCACGAATAGAGTGTAAGGAGATTTGCTAGCTGATTCTCAAGGGAATGAAATATATGGTGGGAACTTGGTATCAGGATGACATACAAATGTACTAGCATATGGTTTAAGTTAAGTGATTAATAGCATACTGTTATTGGAAGCAAACACAAAATTTTGACCACAATATTCTTACTCCTCACATCAAGCCATGATGAAGTGGGCAAAGTTCTGTTGAAAGATGTAGCCAATTTTCACAAAGCCTGTAAGTGAAGTATTCATTTGTTAGCGAGCAATTTAGTCAAATACATTGGGACTGTAATAAAAAACTATGGTTGTGGGATTAGACATGTCTGTCATCCAGCTTGGCAGCAAAATTCTGAGCCCTGTAAGAAACCACGTGTGATTTTAACCGACGCACATCTCGATGAAACATTGTGAGTGAAGCTCTCTGTACTGTGCTGTGTGGGCAAGGTTCAATAAGGGTGCACGCAGCCCTTGTAAGGCCAACTGAGGAGCTACTCGACTGAGAAGTAGCATCGCCGTTGCCAAAAACTGGCAAGGTCCGGGACAGAGGTGTGCTGACCACGTGCCCCTCCAATTAATTTGGTTAGCTGAGGATGACACAGTTGTCAGTCATCACTGTTGAGACGTCCGATGCCTCTTCGCATATATCTTTTTTTGGGGGGGTTCTAGTCATGGCTGAAAAGTACTGATTGTTATTTAATTTTTTTTTTTATGGAAGAGTAAAATATATGATTATTAAGCTGTTGTTATAAAAGTGTGCTTGTAGTCCATCATATGTACAAAGACTCTATAAAAGAAGGAGGCTAAAAGACTGACAGTATGCACAGGTTCCTAATATATCTAAACTTCAGCTAATGCTCAGTATTGCTGCATTATTCAGCTTTTCCGTAAATTCACAATGGGGCACTGACTGGCTTATAAATAAAGTTCAAAATTTCATAACGACAAAAATAAATATAGATCAACCCAGAGCAAATCTTTTTTAAATCTTGTCTTGACAAGAAACAAGTAAAGCTGAGTTACACACTGGTTCCAGATGTGGACAACAGCTAGTTATGTCTTTAGATTTTTCTGTTTTCTTCATAGATTAATTCTTAAATTCCATGAGTTTTCTTGTATTTAAGAGGTGTAGTCTCACATTTTTGTAACTTTAAAGTGGAAATTCAAGTAGTGTGTAGCACAGTCGTCATTTCTCTTGAACGACTAACTACACTACTAGGTTAGGCATGTGGAGGCTGGCTGTCCGGCCACGCCCACTCGTCTGAGAGTCACTCCTCCGACGGCATCTGAGCGAGCTCACTGGAGGAGGGGTTCACAAGTGTTGGACACATTAGGGAAATATTGTTCAGAGCCAGAAAGATAGCCAATATGCACTCAGTAGGTCTGTCAGGGAGCCTCATCCGAGATGGGGCATCTTTGCCTGTGGCTATCGAGCTTGCAGGGTGCAGTCATCTCCGAGGAGGGGCATCAGTTCTGACAGTGCCTTTTGCGAGGGTTCCGAGGTCATCCTCAGTTCATTCAGATGACTGGTGGAGGCTGCTGGCCTCTCATATCGAGTGCAAGAACAGCTCACGATTTGCAGCACAGTTTCCAGAGTTGACTGGGGTCCCCAGGTCTGGAGCCGAGTGGACAATCTCAGCCAGAGGCTTTGTTGAGTCTGACAGTCTTGGCTGGACCTCCATTATTGGGTGGATAATTGTAGGACTCTCCTAGACAGGTCAGGGTACACTACACAAAGGAAGCAGCTACTCAGTTAGGTAAGTACTTGCGGGGTGCACATGGTGGTTTTTAGCCTACATGGTAGTCTGAGATACTCTGATGAACACAAAGCAGTTGACATACAGATAACAAAATCAGACAGCATTCAGAGTGAAGAAACTTTGACAAATTTTATCAGTTAACTGTTGTAGTTTTTGCAACAAAATTCCCAAACTTATTTATTTATGGCTTATTTACCCTGACTAGATTAGATGCTTCAGGCGCTAAATTACACATGACCAGGAACAATATTACACAGAAAACAAAATAATAATAACACTAGCATTAATAATGTATTATAATAATACGTTAAGACACAACAATCTCAATGCTAATAATTTGGATTATTAATGAAAAGTACACCCCCCCCCCCCCCCCACCCCAAGAAACATGGACCTTGCCATTGGTGTGGAGGCTTGCGTGCCTCAGCAATACAGATAGCCGTACTGTAGGAGCAACCACAACGGAGGGGTATCTGTTGAGAGGCCCGACAAACGTGTGGTTCCTGAAGAGGGGCAGCAGCCTTTTCAGTAGTTGCAGGAGCAACAGTCTGGATGATTGAATGATCTGGTCTTGAAACACTAATCAAAATGGCCCTGCTGTGCTGGTACTGCAAACAGTTGAAAGCAAGGGGAAACTACAGCCATAATTTTTCCTGAGGGCATGCAGCTTTACTGTATGGTTAAATGATGGTGTCTTCTTGGGTAAAATAGTCCCCCATTATAATCTCCAGGAGGGGCCTACTCGAGGATGTCGTTATCAGGAGAAAGAAAACTGGCATTCTACGGATCGCAGCGTGTAATGTCAGATCCCTTAATCGGGCAGGTATGTAAGAAAATTTAAAAAGAGAAATGGATAGGTTAAAGTTAGATATAGTGAGAATTAGTAAAGTTCGGTGGCAAGAGGAACAAGACTTTGGTGAGTTGAATACAGGGTTATAAACACAAAATCAAATAGGGGTAATGCAGGAGTAGGTTTAATAATGAATAGGAAAATAGGAATGCGGGTAAGCTACTACAAACAGCATAGTGAACGCTACTACAGTAGTACAAGTTTATATGCCAACTAGCTCTGCACATGATGAAGAAATTGATAAAATGTATGATGAGGTAAAAGAAATTATTCAGGTAGTGAAGGGAGACGAAAATTTAATAGTCATGGGTGAATGGAATTCGGTAGGGAGGAAAGGAAACATTGTAAGACATTTCCAGGGGCAGATGTGGACTCTGACCACAATCTATTGGTTAGGACCTGTAGATTAAAACTGAAGAAACTGCAAAAAGGTGGGAATTTAAGGAGATGGGACCTGGATAAAGTGAAAGAACCAGAGGTGGTACAGAGTTTCAGGGAGAGCATAAGGGAACCAATGGGGGAAGGAAATACAGTAGAAGAAGAATGGGTAGCATTGAGGGATGAAACAGTAAAGGCAGCAGAAGATCAAATATGTAAAAAGAAGAGGTCTAGTAGAAACCGTTGGGTAACAGAAGAAATATTGAATTTAATTGATGAAAGGAAAAAACATAAAAATGCAGGCAAAAAGGAATACAAACGTCTCAAAAATGTGATTGTCAGGAAGTGCAAGATGGCTAGAGGACAAATGTAAGGCTGTAGGGGCTGATCTCACTAGGGGTAAGACAGATACTGCCTACAGGAAAATTTGAGAGACCTTTGAAGAAAAGAGAACCACTTGTATGAACATCAAGAGCTCAGATGGAAACCCAGTTCTAAGCAAAGAAGGGAAAGCAGAAAGGTGGAAGGAGTATATAGAGGGTCTATACAAGGCCAATATTATGGAAATGGAAGAGAACGTAGATGAAAATGAAGTGGGAGATATGATACTGTGTGAAGAGTTTGACAGAGCACTGAAAGACCTGAGTCGAACCAAAGCCCCAGGAGTAGACAACATTACATTAGAACTACTGACGGCCTTGGCAGAGCCAGTCCTGACAGAACTCTACCATCTGGTGAGCAAGGTGTATGAGACAGGCGAAATACCCTCAGACCTCAAGAAGAGTATAATAATTCCAATCCCAAAGAGAGCAAGCGTTGACAGATGAGAAAATTACCAAACTATCAGTTTAATAAGTCACTGCTGCAAAATACTAATGTGAATTCTTTACAGACAAATGGAAAAACTAGTTGAAGCCAACCTTGGGGAAGGTCAGTTTGGATTCCGTAGAAATATTGGAACACGTGAGGCAATACTGACAGTCTGTGGAGATTTCAATTTGAATTTTCAGTTGTCCACTATCTGTAACTCATATGCAAATAATTTATTAAATTCATTTGGTCTTTATATTACAACCACTGAAATAACAAGGCTTCATTATAAAGGTACTGGTACATGTATTGACAATATATTTGTATCAAATGAGTTAGTGCATCTGAAGTCAGACGTAATTAAGACCTGGGTATCTGGCCACTGACTCAGTGCACATGGCAGGAAAGAGTGTATGTGTGGTCAATTATGATAATCTAAATATGTTTAAGTCTAATAGTGATAAAAGTTATTGGTTGCAAGTTTATCGAGAACATGCAATAGGTAGAAAGGTGGAAGAACTCATATCTACTCTTTCTGTATATGCTAAGATGTCGTTTCCCATTAACGTACCAAATAATAAAAAGGCACTAAGAGTAAATAAGGTCAAGGGTGAAAAGGTGTTGGAGATCAAGAGGGAGTGTGATCAATATTATACCTGTACAAAAGTACAGGTTCTCAAGTATTTAAAGGCATGCTCACAGTGAAAAAGGAAAGATTAAGACAGGCCTTAAAGGAAGCTAGGTGTATGAAAAAATGAAGATATAATACTAACATCAGAAAATAATATCATTAACAGTCAATGCAACAGGAAAATGACTTCACAGGCTGAAGGCAGCAATCTGAATGCTGCACAGTTAAATACAGCCTTCACTGAGAAGGTGATTGGCGCTTACAATATAGTCACTGACCATAAATACTGCCTGAGAAACACCACAAAACCTGGAAGTACATTTAGCTTTAAATTTGTCAAGGTACAGGATGTTACCTATATACTGAGGAAAATGAAGAACAGTTTTACTGATGACGTTTATGGTTTAAGTTCAGCCATGTTAAATGTGATTCAGTTCAGCTGCCAGAATTGATAACACATGTAGTAAATACATGTATTTTGGAGGCTCAGTTCCCCAGGGCAGTAAAGTCACTCGAAAACACAAAAAAGGCAGCCTCCAAAGTTGTGATAATTTTAGGCCTGTTTCAATTGTGCCAGTCTTGTCTAAAGTGATAGAAGCTATATTAAATAGTAAAATACTTTGAAGGAAACTATATCTTCAGTGATAGACAATTTGGCTTCAGATCAGGGTTAGGAACTGTTAAATCTGCCTTATCACTTTTAACACAGTGTGTGAAGCAACTAGAAAGCAAGCTCATGGTTCACAATAAACTCTGTGATTTATGAAAAGCTTTTGACACTGTGTCTCATGAAATCTTATTGAACAAAGTGCAATTCTATGGCTTTACACGAAGTGCTCGGGAATTGATAAAATCCTATCTAAGTAATAGAGTGCAGAAGGTGGTTTTTAATGGTACAGAATCAGATTACTTACTTGTGGGCATGTTCTGTACTTGGCCCAATTCTATTTATTATTTATATATATGACTTATCATGTAACATAGTTGGGCCATCAGCTAGGAGTTACTTATTTGCAGATGATCTTGCAGTCTGTATAACTGCAGAAACAGCACAGAAGGTCAAATATTAAGCAGACCAGTGCACTGTCAAAGTTGAAAACTGGTGTAAAGCTAATTCCCTTTGTGTCAAAAAAAAAAAAAAAAAAAAAAAAAAAATCAAGACCTGTATGTATCGTGGAATAATAACACTGAACTTGAGCAGAGCTCAAATGCTGTTGATTTCCTAGGAATCTCAATTGATTCAAAAAGGTGGGAAGCAGCATTAGCAAAGGAATATTTTCTCCAAGGAAGCTGTGTCTTGGTCTAAATGTGCCAGTACTTAAAGCAAAAGAAACCACAGTCACATTTACTGTGGGTACATCAAAGCAAGGCAGCTAATGTCTTCAAACTACAAAATAAGGCAATAAGACTGATATGTAGCTTGGCACCCAGAGCTCACTGTAGACCAAGCTTTAAAAAATTACAGATTATGACCCTGCTGTCAATATTTATACCATTGTGTGTAATGCATACCAAGGAAATCTATCCGAAGTATCAACAGTATGACATGCGGCATAATTATAACACAAGAAACAAGCAAGACCTAGTTTCTTTCTGATGTAACTATAAAAAAACACAAAAGTGCTCTTTATACAAGCCCATAAAATTTTTTAATGCCATACCCCAACATATCACAGATCTTCCAATAAAAAAAAAAAAGTAAAAGAATTTCTTCTTGAACTCAACATTTATGAAACGGATGAATTTTGAAGGGAGGCAAAGAATATGGTATGACCACACTTTGTGATCAGTTTTTACATGCTTCTATATATGAGTACGTCTGTAATTGGCTAAATTTACTATGCAATATCAATTTGTACCAGAAGTTTCTCTGTTTTGTAATGCCTCAGATGATCTCCGAGGTGTCTACAACAATAAAAATCAATCAATTGTAGACTTCCTTGAGAGTTTCATTTGCTTTCTCTTAGAGGAGTTCTCTTGTTTTCTCACTGACTATAATATTGCTGTCATCAGTGAAAAGAATTTTTTCACCATGAGTAACACTACTGGGAAAGTCATTGATGTACATCAGGAATACTATTGGTCCTCATTTGATACCTTGCGGAAACCCCATATTAATGTATTTTTCGCCGGCCGTGGTGGCCGAGCAGTTCAGTCCAGAACCGCACGACTGCTACGGTCGCAGGTTGAAATCCTGCCTCGGGCATGGATGTGTGTAATGTGCTTACATTTGTTCGGGTAAGTGTTTTACTAAATGTTAAGCTCTATTTGAAGTATGTGTTATCACTATTCTTTGTACCCTATCTGCTAGGTATGATCAAAACCAGTCCTTAGCTACCACTCTTTCTCCTAATGCTTCTAATTGATTTAATTGAATCTTGTGGTCGACTGCATCAAAGGGCTTAGAAAGATCATAAAGGAACCCTCTGACAGACTCTTCTTTATCAAGAGCATCAAGTACAACTTTTGTGCATTCTACGACAGCTGACTCCGTATTTTTGCCACATCACAAACAAAACTGTGATTCACTTAAAAGATTGTATTTATTCAGGTAATTCATTAATCTGTTTTTCATAATTGCTTCTATTATTTTTGAGAATGGTGACAGCTTGTAATTTTCTGCATTACCTTTCTCAAACAAAGGCACAACTCTTGCCTGTTTTAACTGCTGTGGAAATGTCCCTGGTGTACAGGATTCATTTATTGTGTGTGTTAAGGGACCTTGTACAACCTCTATGCATTGTTTTAGTACACACATTGATACTTCATTTAAGCCTACTGACTTTGTTCGAAAACTAAAGTTTTACTGGCTTCATTATCTGTGATTTGAAGTAACATCATTGTATTTAGTGCAACATTTTTTACAGGGGTTATATTTGTTTTGGGGAATTCTTGCCGTAACTTCCCTAAAATACTTGAAAAATGCTCATTTACATACTTTGATAAGTGTTGTGGCTTATTTATTACCTTATCCTCCTCCCTTAGGAATATGTTATTCTGTCTGTCTTTCTTTGCCTCTCCCTGTTCCCGTTCCCGTTTTTATAACATCCCAGACTGCTTTGCTTTTATTCCCTGCATTATATATTACTGTGTCATTAAACGATTTTGTTGCAGCTATCAGCACCTTCCTATGGATCATTGTGACTGTTTTCCATGGAAGTGAGGTATTTAATTGTTTGGGAGGACTTCTTAGTACCTGCTGTTATCCATCTACTTTTGTGTGACGTTGATACAGACATGCATACTTTTGGAAATGCCTTTTCAAAGTTCAATTTAAATAATGTGGATTCTTATTCACATTGGTTTCCCTATACACTTCATACCAGCGTTTTTTTGTTTTTGTTTTTTGCTAGTTCCTTTGAAAAATCTTTTATTTTCATTTCCAATGGATGTCATTTGTAGGCTTGTAGTTTATGGGATGATTTCATGTCTCATATTACTGTTGTTGTTTGACAGAGATGGTCTGATAATCCGAGATCTTTTACAGCTACATCACATTTTTCCCTGCCCATATTTGTGGCAACATGGTCAATTACTGATGAAGTCATTGTAGCAACCCTTGTTGCACTATTGACCAATAGGGAGAGGCCAAAACTTTGAAGTATATTTATGAAGGTGCTGCTGGATTCATTTATGATATTCATGTTGATTTTAATGTCCCCACACAGAATTGTGCTGAGCTTTGTACTTGAGACTTTATATAGAAATTCTGTTAATTTATTGAAAAACAGTGTCCACACTATCTCTGGGAGATCCATAAAAACACAAAATTATTAATATCTTGGTGATACCAAGCCCTGTTAATTCAAACTGCTGGAGACACTCTTTAGGCAGGGGAACCTGTTGTCTGGATTTATCCTAAAAAAGACCTACTTCTCATACTGATGACAACAGGTATTTGACCATGTGTGGCCCGAGATCCACCCCCTATACTTTCACGAATCAGCTGTACCAATCTTCCTTTGCCAGTCCTGTTTAGGTATAGGCCACACCCAGTGAAACCCCATCTGTCGATAGTCCCGACGGGCATGTGAGCAAAGTTGGCTTCCCTAACCCCAAATTGATTCGCCTCACATCTCCATCAAGGTGTGGCCAATCGTGACACCGGAACAGCTCAACAAAGTGTACTGCCACAAGTCAGGGAAGCTATCTTGCCCAGGTCACCACCTATGTCATGTGCCCTATCCCTGTGCAAACTGTTTCCTGCCCCACCCACTATCACTACATGGTCTTCTTTTGTAAAGACCTTAAGTCCTCTATCACATGACTTAGCCCTGCATTTGGCTGGAACATACTGGTGGCCTGGTATGTTGCCCCTAAACATTCCTGTAACTCGGGGCCTACAACTCACCCATGCCTAATACCTAGCAGCAGCACTTTCTTCTTCCTAACATTTTGTATATTTCTAAGCTTCTTGGCCTCAGTTGAAGTGTGCTGCACATTTCTTGCTCCGTGTTCTACCAGAGGCTCTGGCAGTGGTAGACACACAGTTTTATCATCAACCCCAAAAACATCAGATCATGTTCTCTTTCTTCCTACCCTCCTACAAGCTGCCAGTTCACAACCTCCCTATCTCTCTTGATCCTTATCAGTTCCTTCCTTGCTTCCTTCAACTGTGCCCCAAGGGCACAGATTTTCCTTTCCTGTACCCCAACCAAAATGTTCCTACTGCATACTCTGCAGTTCCAGGAGAGAGCTTCTTCTGTTCTCCCAAGATTCTCCCTCCCCCAGTGAAAATATTTCCTACAAGGTTAGCAACAAATCCCTCTACTCACAATGCTATAACAGCTTCCACATTTCCCACTCATGATCAGTTTCAAAAGAATAATTAAGTTTTAAATTTGTCCAGGACACGAGATTGGCTATATGTATGCAAAAATGACATGGAGGTCTTACATGCCATTGTTGTTGTTTTTGTACTGATTTAGAGATACAATGACAGGAGAGTGAATTAGTAATTACTTTGCTTTTAGAGAATTTACTTTAGTGTTTGGTCAGGTTTTAAATTTATGCCTAGATCGCCTCTAACTAGTGAACAATATGAAATGTGTTAGTTAAATACAATTTAAAAAACTTTTAATTATACTTTTATTGTAACAATAGGCACTGATGAAACTAGTAGCTGCCTTTCTTAAACGAATTTTCCGCTATCAAGAAAATTTTAATACAATTTTTTGTGTTTTGGAATGCAAAATTTCGCATTATGTCACAATTATCGTGACTTCAGATTACACAAAGTTTTTTTATTTTTTTTTTTTTTTCAAGAATAATCTCTATGGGGACGCAAATATTCAGTTTTGTGACAAGAATGGACACTACAGCAAATATACAAAACAAAGGAAATTTAAATTTGACACTATTTCCTCTCAAATAAGTTCTTTTAGTGGACGAAGAAAACACCTGTGATCTCACTCGCTGGACATCTTGTCTTCCTGTTTGTTTACTTACTGGGCATGAAGGGTAAGCTTTTGGCTTAAAAAAGGTAGCTGGAGATTCCACACAGCACACCAGGTGTGAGATTAATTATGTAATATGCACTATACTGAAATGCCTTGTGAGACGTCTATAAATTCAAATATGCTCAATGTTACTTTCCTGTTTCAATACACAATGCCTGCATTCTGATTTAGTGTTTACTTATTTGCTTACAGGACCTGTCATTGGGTGTGAGGGATAAGCTTTTGGCATACCATGGCAGCAAGAGCATCCAAACAGCACACCATATATGCAACTGATTGTGTGTAAGCACAATACTGAAATGCCTTGTGAGTCATCCCTATATTCATATGCCCAATGTTGCTTTCCTCTTCCGATACACAATGCCTTACAGGACTGTCAGTAAATGAGTGTGTTGGACGCCAGCTCTGTCCATCACTGTGGCTGTCGGATAGAGAGACCAACAGCTGTGCAGGGGCTCCAGGTGCAATTCCTGGCCAATTTGAGAATTTATCCTCTCAGAGGTTGGGTGTTGTGTTGTGCTTATCACCATTTTACCATTTCTTTAGATGCAAAAATAAGCAGTATCAACTGATGTAGACTTGCAGTAGGCAGCCGATTTCTCCTGCATACGATCTCCCGGCCAGAAATGCCATACTGTCATTTCATTTCACGCTACGTATGAAACTGATTCTCTGATATGCACATTATTGAATTGTGAGTCATCTCTTAATTTGTATATGCTCAGTCGGTTTAATGTTAATTTCCAGGGCTCTAGAGTAAGCAGTGTGTAGTTGTGTGCACTATGATGAGTTGTCGTGTCACATAGCATGGCAATACAACATGTGACTGCAACAGTGCCAACAGCACTGGGTAGTGTTGTCTACTTCACTGCATGAGAAATAGAGCTGTCACGATGGCCAGTCTGACCTCAGTACTACATGTTTGCATGTTGGCCAGTGGATACTTGGAGCAAATCCAGTAATACTCACATATGAAGATTCGTTTATCTTTAACATCACAGAATCATGTTTCTATATCTGCTCCATCCCCATTCCCCAGTGGAAGGGGGTCACAATTATTTTGTGCACATGAGGCTGCTAGCAATTGGATCCTTTCTACTTTTCAAAATTGCATTAACTTTCCCGTGCTCATCCATCCCTGTCCTCAATCCTTTCCCTTGCTTACATTGGCCTGGCTATCTTTTTTTTGTTGATATCCCTTACAGTATTATTCCTATTGCTTTACAATTCCCTTTTTGGAAATTTTGGTCCCTCTTTGGGGATTGAACTACTCTAAATTTTGTCTCCATGGTGTGAGCCAGCTGTGGAATAACACCATACATGAAGTCTTTGGCATGTGGGCTTACCATTTTTTACCGGAAGCCATTGCCCTTTTTGTGCTGTACAGCTAGCACAGTAGTCATTTCGTGTGCTTGGGGTGTTATGTACTCTTTTGATGGAGTCCTCTGAAAACAGGGATGACAGTTCTGATACATGAGCTGCTACCTCCCTGTGTATGCCTAGGAGTAGTGGCTTGTCATTCTGAAGCATTGGAACTCCCAGCAACAGCCCCTATGGCATTGGCCCTTGGTGTGGCTCAGTAGTGCACAAGGGGAGAGCCCCTGATTGGTTTTGGTGCTATTAGGGTCTACACTTTGTATCAGACTTAAAAAACCGGCCGTCTTTGGCTGACCTTTAGTCAGGAACGACTTTTCATGGTACCCCTTTTCAACTTACAACTATCCCCTCATGGGAGGAGGGTCAGACTCGCTTGCTTGGGGTCAA
The DNA here is from genome assembly GCF_023897955.1 of Schistocerca gregaria. Classification (NCBI taxonomy): domain Eukaryota; kingdom Metazoa; phylum Arthropoda; class Insecta; order Orthoptera; family Acrididae; genus Schistocerca; species Schistocerca gregaria. Next base: position 616,943 of record NW_026061829.1, read on the forward strand.
ATCTTTTCCCCATTACCTGGTCTGCATCAAGACTGACAAGGACACCTTCCCACCATGAACCCATTATTTTGGTAGAAACTATCAAAGACAAGTTTGGCAAACCATTACTCCTCACTAGCCTTTGAACATGCTTCAGGGTGTCTTTTTCATAGAGACCTCATCTTCCAAACTGGTGAAGCGTGGGCCAGTCTGGAGTGGCAAGGCATTCATTTTGTTCATCATATTCAGAAAGGCACTAAGGAAAACCACACTGATAATGACCACTTTATTCTGGTCTTTGAAGGGGATACCCCCAAGACAAGGTCAAGGTTATGGCTTATCACTGTGCACTGTGATGTATGTCTTGCCACTGCTAAAATGTTTTTGGTGTTTATGATTTGTACACATGTATTAATCCTGTATGCAATGAATGAGGATGCCCAGGTGTGCCTTTGTTCTACTGACCACATGTATTCATTGTCACAACTGTCGCTGGTTTGTAAGAAGGAAAGAATATATTGGGGTATACGATCAGCTTTGCCTTGTGTCTACAAAAATCTACTATTGACTCTGTTACATCCTTTCCCCCACCTTATCCCAGTGATGCCTCACTCTTCTCTCCCTCTCCCCTGAACTTACATCTTCCTCCCCTCCAACTGTTGCTCCTTTCATCCACCAGAGAAGTGCCTCTTCTCTGGTGTCTGCTGCCATTAGGGCCTCCTCTCAGTCCAAGAGTCTGCTGGTACACATTGGCCATGGAACCGTCAGCTCTAGCATCCCCAAGGTTGCCTGGTCTCTCTTTATAGAACTAGCAGAAGCCTCTCTCCCCCCTTACCTCTCTGGCATCTAGCGTGTGTCCTCCTCTACTTATGAAAGAGAAGAAGGGACATAAGTCCTGGGATGAGGACACTCCATTGCTGAGGAGGATGGCATTCCATAGGGTACAGTGTTAAGTATCCTTTTCCTCATCACTATTAAAGGACTTGTGACCTCCGTCAAACTGTTGGTCACCCCTGCTCTGCATGTGGATGACTTATGTGTTAAATAACTCAAACACTTGGTGGCTTTTGTGAAGTGACAGTTCCAGGGTGCCATGTGGTATGCTTCTGCATGGACCTTCTCACACAGTTTTCAGTTTTCTCCTCTTAAATTGTGGGTGGTGCATTTCTGTCACCATATTGTGTACGATACCTACTGGAGCTCTATCTCGAGACCCAATTTCTGATTGTGGTCCACCACTTCCATTTCTTGGGTCGTCTTATGACATTTACTTGTGTGTGTGTGTGTGTGTGTGTGTGTGTGTGTGTGTGTGTGTGTGTGTGTGTGTGTGTGTGTGGGGAGGGGGAGGGGGGCATGGTAGCCAAATTTAGGGCTCAGTTGCTCCTTCCATACTGATCCTCTTGGAGCAGGTCCACCATTGTGGTATCTATCTGATCATCAGTACCTTTTGCACTAGCCGTATTGTTTCCTGGTTGAAGCTGGGGTTGTCCCCCACTCACTGCCCTTTTGGTACAACAGTCTAAGCTTCCTGTTTCCTATGCCATCACCATCTTCTCTTTCCCCACACATCCCTTATATTTTATACTTTAGCAGCAGGAAATTGCTCGCTCTTCAGGTGAGTTTAACAGTTGGGCTCCAGCTTGCAGTCCTTTTCCATGATTTTTATCTTCCCTCTTTGTCCTGTTGCCCGTTCTCTCCAAAAACCTCCTCCCCCTTGGTTAGTTCCTTGATCCCAGATTCAGAGGGGTCTGTGTTTCATTGTTTGTTCTGCCAGCTTTTATGGGAGTTTCAGGCTGCTGTTGTGTTTTAATGGAATGGCTCTAGGCTCTAAATCTGCTAATTAGAAGGAATGTGCCTTCTGCTGGCAAGTAACACCATCTCTTACCTGCCCCATGTAGCATGTGTACTGCATAGCTAATGGCCATTTACCAGGTTCTTTAGTATGTTTAACAGTCCTCTCCCACCCACGTTATGTGCAGACTCGATAACTGCCCTTGAGGCTATCAGGCAGTGGTTTTCCCTCCCTCTTCTTGGTCTATGACATCTAAGACCACCTTACCAATCTTGACCATGCTGGTTGTTCAGTTGACTTTCTTTGGGTTCCCACTCATGTGGGTATCCCAGGTAATGAACTGCTGATCCTGTGGCTGGAGGGTGTGCCCCTTTTGTGTGACCTCTCTGGTGCTGGGTTTGCAGCCTCATGTCCAATTCCTTTTTGCTCAGCCTTGAGCTGACTCTTGGAGGCCAACCCCCTGCCTAATAAACTTATTGCGATAAGGGGACTCTTGCCACATGGCCCACTGGGGATCTACCATCCTCTGCGAACTTCGTATTGGTCATACAAGGTTGAATCTAAGCCTCTTACTCCATAATGATCTGTAACCCCCACATTTTATGAGACTCCCCTACCATTTGGCCTTTTGCACTAAACACACTCTTCCATTCTCCATTATCACAGATGGTAGCATACAACCTTACATAGTTACATCTGTCTTTGGTTTTCATCATAAAAGTGGTTTGTTCCCTAGATTTAAGTACCTGAATTCTCTTCCACAATTGAAGGCTTTCATCATTGCTTTCATGCTGGTCAGGTTTTCCTCTCCATTTTGTGCTGTTTCATCACCACCCCCTCTTCTTGTGTCATCCCCCATTGTGTCGCAATCATGGTATGAAGTGGGAACTGGGGTGGGTTAGCAGTGATTCCAGCACCATTGGGGTGTCTTATGATCTCCCCCTTCCTCCCTCCAGTTCTTTAATGTTCCTGCCACCCCAGTGTTCCATCTTCATTTGCCTGTTTTGCTTCGCCATCAAATAGATTGTGCTGTTGGTTTGCTGCTCCCACAGTCTCTGCCACTTTGGATCTTGGGACAAATGATGTCACTGTTTCGTTCCTCTCCTCATTCAGACAATCAATCAACATCTGCAGCCAGCAGGCAAGCAGTGAGACTTGGTATCTGCTCTCTTAGCATCTGTGTCAGGGTGTTACTAGCATTAATGACAAGTTTGAAATTATTACTTGTTTCCAAATAAAAACAGCCACTTTTGTGCCCTGGTAAATCAGAACTACAAAATTATATGCTTAAATTTAGGAAATAATGGCCCACTAAAAACAGAAAATTCTGGAATATGAGTTATTTGGTTACAGATAACTTTTCAAAAAGGGGATTTTTTTAAAAAAAGTAAAATTATACTGCAAATTGGAACCTGAAAGGCTTTCAGTTGGGTTATATTCATAATTTCTCATTCCTAATTCCAACTGCATGTGTTTGTACTGATACTGAAATTATTATTTATTCACCAAATTTTTTTTTTGGTAAATGAGTTACATTATCAGGAAAATTGATTGTTCACAATCAGATGTTAGTGTATTCTTTGCTAGAATATGAAAATATTTAATCTGTTTAACAGTTGCACTAGTGTTAACCATCTAGCTAGATCAAAAATAAATATATATTACAAGTTGACGATTGCAACTCACTCTGTTGTCACGTTGGGACAGTTGTCAAATGTGTGGCCATCACCAGCAGTGCGCTGAGCCTCAGTCACAGTCATCACTGCCCAGCACGGCTTGGGAGGGGGCTGACCCAGTGATGCCAGCATTCTAGGCTGCTGGCACAAGCCGCAGCAGTTTCTGGTGGTCCCACGTGTCAGCAGAACTGCTGCACCAGAGGCCAGTGAAGAAGGAAGGAATATCGACATCTGACATTCTGTCAACAGTGAGGCCGTCAGAGACAGAGCATAAGCTCTGACTGTTTCAAGGATGGGGGAGAAAATTGGCCTTGGCCTTTCAAAGGAACCATCCCAGAATTTGCCTTGATTGATCTAGGGAAATAATGGAAAACCTAAAACTGGATGGCAGGACACGGAATAAAGCCATCATGTTCCTGAATGTGAGATCAACACACTAGCTAATGTGGTGTAAACCTTCATCCAGAAGTGTTCACAGTTTCTTCTGTATCAGGAACTGCCATGAGTATGCAGCTTGAGGAATTTGTTTTCTTTGCTCAAAACAGTCTCCTCTGTACTGCAAGTTTTCTCTTGTGACTCCTTTGTGGGCTATTGAAAGAGACGCCACTACTGGCATGAACAGCACCTCCACTAGCCTTCAGTGAAGTTACCATTTTGTTGGCCAGCTAAACTTCAGTAACTGAAATACCAGAAACAATTTCTGCCAGTACCTCTGTGTCACAGGAACAAACTGGCTTCAGAATTTTCCTCTCCAACATTCATAAGTAGTACATCTGGTAATTCAGAAATTTCAAACGGTTTTTCTTCTATACTCTCTACTTCATAAACATTATGTATATGCTTGCACGTATTTAACTTAATGCTATAACCAATACATGCATAGTAATATCTATTAATTCTTACTTTACAGTCAGTGCACACTAATTTGGAGTTACAGTGGATAATATTTTCTTCCACAAGGTAAACTTCAAGTGATTTTGTGGCTGGTACTTTCCAACCTCAGCCTACCTTTCTAGTTGAGTCCTTATTCATCAAAATACTGGATTCGTGCTTATGGTGGATGTTTTCATTTTACTTGTTAGTTTTGCTTTCACAATGACAATGAGCCTGTCAAACAGATTTGCTGTTACAAGCAACGTGAATGCAAGTACACCTTTATCCAAATGTTTCACCTGCTTTGCATTACCATGTAGAGTAAGTGGTGGTAATATGCACCCCCCCCCCCCCCCTTAATATCTTAATAATATTTAGCTGAACTCTAGTGGTGTATTAACATACCATTATTGGTTAATACTTAGATGCAACCTACTAAGTATTGGCAACAGTTTCAAATAGATTAAAAGTATGGTATTATTGCATTTTTAAGCTGTCTACACTAGTTTACAAGGTGTATGTGACTGTAATGTGGACCCCAGGGTCCATATTATAAGCAGACCGTAAAATGTTTTTATTTCTGTTTTCAGATGCCTAGGACTAATCTGGCACCTAAATGAACCCGTAAAAGGCAGGTGTGGGATAAAAACAAAATGCGAGAGGCAGTGTCTGCTGTTGTAGTAAAAATCATGGGAGTTAAAAAAGCAAACATTGCGCTGTCCCAAAAACAACTCTGTGCCAGTATGTGTATGAGGCTAATACCTGAGAGATGTTGAAACTAAAAAGTTTGGAAGAAAACCAGCTGCCCTAGAAAGAGAACTAGTGGTTTACATACACTATATGGAGGCCAAATTCTATGCTTTTACTAGTATGGATGTTAGAAAAATGGCCTACCAACTTGCAGTTGTGAATGGAAGGGCTTGTCTTGGCCATTTTCTTCGACGTCATCAAGATAAGCTTTCGATTAGAAAGCCAACTGGAACATCATATGCTCGAGCAAAACGCTTTTCGCATGAGAGAGTTAACTCATTCTACGACTTGCTATAAGCTGAATTCTGGAAACATAAATATCCAGAAGATCGTGTATGGAACGTTGAGGAAACAGGCCTTAGTGTAGTTCAGACTGATACTGCAAGCAGAGGTAAACGCCAAATTTGTTCTCTGACTGCTGCTGAGTGTGGGTCTCTAGTAACGGTCATCTGTTTGCTGAGTGCAGGAGGTTCTTATGTTGCCCTGATGTTCGTATTCCCGAGAATGGATGAGGGGAAAGACCATTGTTTCAACTGATTTGCTGTACAAAAAAGAGTTAGAAGTCATTATTAAAGAAAAGAGAGGAAAAGAACTTTGCCAAAGACCCCCTAGTGAGATAAGCTTCTACATCCTTACATTTGTCCTCTAGCCATCCGTGTCTGCTTAGCCATTTTGCGCTTCCTGTCGATCTCATTTTTGAGACGTCTGTGTACCTTGTTGGCTGCTTCATTTATTGCATTTTTATATTTTCTCCTTTCATCAATTAAATTCAATATCTCTTCTGTTATCCAAGGATTTCTAATAGCCCTCGTCTTTTTACCTATTTGATCCTCTGCTGCCTTCACTACTTCATCCTTCTACTGTATTTCCTTCCCTTGCCAAAGAAACACACTATATCATAGGATCCAACAAGTTTGCTTTCATGGAGCATCCACTGCCAAATATTCTCGCTGTAGTGAGTCTTAAGTGCACCCATAAATGTACGATCTAGCAGTTGCAGGACTAGAACAATTAGCCTCAATAACTTCGTCATTCTTGGGCGGCAGTTCATAGTTACAATTCGCTGAAACCTGCCAGCTTGATCACCCAACCTGTTGGCGTCGTCTTTTTTACCTGGTGTGCTAGGTGAAGGCAACTCCAATCGTTCAGCTCCAGATACAATAACCTCTTTATCTGACGGCCTCTCAAGTCCGATGTCAGTTTTGTCTTCCGGGAGGAAATCTGCATCGGTGAATACGGACTGGTCCGTGGGCCATACTCCAGTAGCTTTCAAACCTTTAATAGCAAATAGCATTGTTGCACTTTTGATGAAAAAAGCGTTGAAATTTGAAAGACCACCGCGGCCTGCACATCCCTCGGTCCATACGCGGAGTCAGTGGAGGGGAGAGGCGACAGGTATATATACCACACCGCCCGCCGGCATTGGACGTCAGTCAACAGGAGTAATCTGATGATGATGGCACGCTACGCCGTGACTGGAACACGATAGTGGGAAAAGGAAGAGAAGGAAACGTAGTAGGTGAATATGGATTGGGGTTAAGAAATGAAAGAGGAAGCTGCCTGGTAGAATTTTGCACACAGCACAACTTAATCGTAGCTAACACTTGGTTTCAGAATCATGAAAGGAGGTTGTATACATGGAAGAACCCTGGAGATACTAAAAGGTATCAGATAGATTATATAATGGTAAGGCAGAGATTAAGGAACCAGGTTTTAAATTGTAAGACATTTCCAGGGGCAAATGTGGACTCTGACCACAATCTATTGGTTATGTCCTGTAGATTAAAACTGCAAACAGGTGGGAATTTAAGGAGATGGGACCTGGATAAAGAGAAAGAACAAGAGGTTGTACAGAGTTTCAGTGAGAGCATAAAGGAACAATTGACAGTAATGGGGGAAAGAAATACAGTAGAAGAAGAATGGGTAGCTTTCAGAGATGAAATAGTGAAGGCAGCAGAGGATCAAGTAGGTAAAAAGACGAGGGCTAGTAGAAATCCTTGGGTAACAGGAGAGATATTGAATCTAACTGATGAAAGGAGAAAATATGAAAATACAGTAAGTGAAGCAGGCAAAAAGGAATACAAACGTCTCAAAAATGAAATCGACAGGAAGTGCAAAATGGCTAAGCAGGGATGGATAGAGGACAAATGTAAGGATGTAGAGGCTTGTCTCACCAGGGGCACCCAAAATCAGTTGCCTGTTACCTGTCTAGCGGCGTAGATCGGCGTGCAGTGGTGTACAATACGTCGTTTCTGTTCGTGAGATCCTTGTTGCCAGCATCAGTCACTGACATACTTCGGTATCTGGAAGTGCTGGATAACAGCATTGCAAGAAAATTGCAGAAGACGAAGAGGAGCTATTTGCGGAGTACATTTCCCCATCATGTTCTAGTTCTGGGTGGAGATTTTAATTTGCCAGATACACCAGGTGACCAAGAAGTCAGTATAAATTTGAAAACTGAATAAATCACGGAATAATGTAGATAGGGAGGTACAAATTGACACACATGCTTGGAATGACATGGGATTTGATTAGAACAAAAAAAAAAAAAAAAAAAAAAAAATACAAAAGCTCAAAAAAATGTCCGACAGGTGGCGCTTCATCAGATCAGAATAGCATGACAAAGCAAAAATGATGTTCTTTACAGGAAATGCTCAATATGTCCACCATCATTCCTCAACAGTAATTGTAATCGAGGAATAATGTTGTGAAAAGCACTGTAAAGCATGTCCGGAGTATGTGGTGAGGCATTGGCGTTGGATGTTGTCTTTCAGCATCCCTAGAGATGTCGCTCGATCACGATACACTTGCGACTTCAGGTAACCCCAAAGCCAACAATAGCACGGACTGAGGTCTGGGGACCTAGGAGGCCAAGTGTGACGAAAGTGGCGGCTCAGCACACGATCATCACCAAACGACGCGCATAATAGATCTGTCAGACATTTTGTGAATTTGTTTTTTCTAATAAATCCCCATGTCATTCCAAGCTTGTGTCTCAATTTTTAACTCTCTATCTACATTATTCCATGGTTTATCACTTTTTCCAATTTATACTGACTTTTTGATCACCCGTTAGACTGGGAGACTCAAACGTTTATAACGGGTGGCAGGGAAATTTTTTTAAAGTGCTTTATCTGAAAAACTACCTTGAGCAGTTAAACAGAGAACCGACTCGTGGCGATAACATATTGGACATTCTGGCGACAAACAGACCCGAAACAGTTAACGCAGAACACGGAATCAGCGATCATAAAGCGGTTACTGCATCACTGATTTCAGCCATAAGTAGAAATATTAAAGAAGGTAGGAAGATTTTTCTGTTTAGCAAAAGTGACAAAAAGCAGATTACAGTGTACCTGACGGCTCAACACAAAAGTTTTGTCTCAAGTACAGATAGTGTTGAGGATCAGTGGACAAAGTTCAAAACCATCGTACAATATGCGTTAGATGAGTACGTGCCAAGCAAGATCGTAAGAAATGGAAAAGAGCCACCGTGGTACAACAACCGAGTTTGAAAACTGCTGCGGAAGCAAAGGGAACTTCACAGCAAACATGAACATAGCCAAAGCCTTGCAGACAAACAAAAATTACGCGAAGCGAAATGTAATGTGAGGAGGGCTATGCGAGAGGCATTCAATGAATTCGAAAGTAAAGCTCTATGTACTGATTGGCAGAAAACCCTAAGAAATTTTGGTCTTATGTCAAAGCAGTAGGTGGAGCAAAACGAAATGTTCAGACACTCTGTGACCAAAATGGTACTGAAACAGACTGAAGGCCGAACTACTAAATGGCTAATTCACAGAGGAAGACTGCACTGTAGTTCCTTCTCTACACTGTCGCACATATGACAAAATAGTAGATGTCGAAAGAGATGGCAGAGGGATAGAGAAACAATTAAAATCGCTCAAAAGAGGAAAGGCCGCTGGACCTTATGGGATACCAGTTCGATTTTACACAGAGTACGCGAAGGAACTTGCCCCCCTTCTTGCAGCGGTGTAGCGTTCCGAAAGATTGGAAAAGGGCACAGGTCATCCACGTTTTCAAGAAGGGACTTCAAACAAATGTGCAGAACTATAGACCTATATCTCTAACGTCAATCAGTTGTAGAATTTTGGAACACGTATTATGTTCGAGTATAATGACTTTTCTGGAGACTAGAAATCTACTCTGTAGGAATCAGCACGGGTTTCGGAAAAGACGGTCGTGTGATACCCAGCTCTCGCTATTCGTCCATGAGACTCAGAAGGGCATAGACACGGTTTCACAGGTAGATGCCGTGTTTCTTGACTTCCGCAAGGCTTTCGATACAGTTCCCCACAATCGTTTAATGAACAAAGTAAGAGCATACGGACTATCAGACCAATTGTGTGATTGGATTGAAGAGTTCCTACATGACAGAACGCAGCATGTCATTCTCAATGGAGAGAAGTCTTCCGAAGTAAGAGTGATTTCAGGTGTGCCACAGGGGAGTGTCATAGGACCGTTGCTATTCACAATATACATAAATGACCTTGTGGATATCATCGGAAGATCACTGAGGCTTTTTGCGGATGACGCTGTAGTATATCAAGAGGTTGTAACAATGGAAAATTGTACCGAAATGAAGAAGGATCTGCAACGAATTGACGCATGTTGCAGGGAATGGCAATTGAATCTCAATGTGGACAAGTGTAATGTGCTGCGAATACATAGAAAGATAAATCCCTTATCATTTAGCTACAATGTAGCAGGTCAGCAACTGGGAGAACGCATTAGGAGTGATTTAAAATGGAATGATCATATGAAGTTGATCGTCGGTAAAGCAGATGCCAGACTGAAATTCATTGGAAGAATCCTAAGGAAATGCAATCCGACAACAAAGGAAGTAGGTTACAGTACCCTTGTTCGCCCACTGCTTCAATACTGCTCAGCAGTGTGGGATCCGCACCAGATAGGGTTGATAGAAGAGATAGAGAAGATCCAACGGAGAGCCGCGCGCTTCGTTACAGGACGATTTAGTAATCGCGAAAGCGTTACAGAGATGACAGATAAACTCGAAGACTCTGCAGGAGAGACGCTCAGTAGCTCTGTATGGGCTTCTGTTGAAGTTTCTAGAACATACCTTCACCGAGGAGTCAAGCAGTATATCGCTCCCTCCTACGTAGGTCTCGCGAAGAGACATGAGGATAAAATCAGAGAGATTAGAGGTCACACAGAGGCATACCGACAATCCTTCTTTCCACGAACAATACGAGGCTGGAATAGAAGGGACAACTGATAGAGATACTCAAGGTACCCTCCGCCACACACCGTCAGGTAGCTTGCAGAGAATGGATGTAGATGTAGATGTAGATGTAACGAGCGTTCGATCGTCTGTTATGTTACAGCGTGTGTTAAGGAGGTGACACGAAAAGAACTGTTACCCGTTCCAAGCAAAGGGCTCCAATTTATGCAAACGTCTGTCACGCCTAAGGAAGGAACGCAAAAATAAACCGCGTGGTTTACAGGGATCGCCACGAAGGAAAACTAGTAATTTTGGGAGGAAACCCGTCGTCGTAGACAATTTCATAAAATCGATCCTTCCACAAACGATGGAGGGCTTTTACATCAATCTAAAAATAGTGCCGACATTACGGAAACTACAAATTGTCGTGAAACAAAAAACTCCAGTTTTACTCGTAACAGGCTCGCCAAAAGGAATATTTAACTTTTCTAAAATTCCATACTCTTTATGTAAGAAAGATTCTCTAATCTGTTTTTACACAAAACAAATAATCGTTGATGCTACCAAAACACATGTATCCTTTTTGACAGCTGACAATAGAGCAAATAGCCAATGGATATAACATTGTCCACATACTTTTCACGTACGTTTACGAAGGCAGTGACAAAAAATGTAGTGCAAATCGGACTAGTACAACACAAGAAATTGTAAATTTCTTGTTACTTTTTAAACACTCATCGTGTTGCAAGACCTGTTAAGTTTCAACGCAATCCTTCAAAGAAAACTTCTATCCTTTAGTAGAAACACAAAGTGAGAATAATTCTTAAATTCTACAGTTTCATTGCGCTTTATGGGGTAGAAGTAGAGGAACGTACATTCACATGAACAGGCATTCGGTTCCATGTTTGTAGTAAAATCCCGACTTACGTTCATATGTTAATATTATTTACTCTATAGCGTTATGTTTCGGAAGAAGCTATCGTCTTTTGTATTCTTTACGGTACTAAAACACTCGTCTAAAAATTAACGCTGCCGGGCCGTGTATGCAGACGGCGTCGCCGCCGACTTAAAGCGCGCGCCGCGGCAGGGCGGTACTGCGTCGTGAGACAGCCTGTGGAGGCGCCCGGTGACGTGGCTGGGTAGCCAGAGTGGGGACAGACTGTAAACGGGCACAGTGAGGATCCATAAGAAACGCATTGTCGTTGATACAATCTGTCATATTTCAGTGTCAGTTAATAACGTATCTACCATTAAAACTTTCAGTAGGTCAGATTCAATGTATGGCCATTCGACAGTCACAGTCGGTAGAGCGAAATGATGAGGTAGCTGGTAATGTGATTCTTGTTTGCGCCTCAGTGGATCCGAATATTTTTATTACTAGTCTTCGCTTTTTCTGTTAGGATCTGATACTTTTATTGCACCGAAAAGAAAGTATATTCTCTAATATTCGATGTTACATATGTACGTTCCATCTGAGGATGGAGTTTGTTCGAATGGTTTAATCTACAAGACAGATTGCACTACATGCAGTAAGATATAACAAGAAAGTGTAAAACAATTCTTTTTTATTTCACATGTTGTGAAGATTCTGCTGCTGAATAGGAACAAATATAAAGTAAGACTTTGAATCGCGCTATTTGTTACGGAGCTTCTCTTTCTGCCTTATAACATGTCCGTGGACACTACACGCAGAACAACGTGACTCTCACGTGGACAAGAGAGGAAAGGCGCGTTTTAATAGCGCTAGCTTAAGAATTTTACGCCCATGCATTTTGTAAAGTGGGTGATAGAGAGAAACGTGTGACGAGGGCCTCCCGACCGCTCGCCTGGTGCAGGTCTTTCGACTTGACGCCACTTGCGCGTCCTTGGAGATGAAATGATGACGATTAGGACAACACGACACCCAGTCCCTGAGCAGAGAAAATCTCCAACCCAGCCAGGAATCGAACCCGTCTGTCACGCTGACCACTCAGCTACCGGGGCGGACAACCGGGTGATGTGTGACCCAGATGCTGCCGCTGCGGTCGCGTGTACCACGTTGACACGCACATGCTTTATGCACAAGTCAGAGCGTTCGGCAGCACTTTCAACTTGGCACGCTCAAGACTGATGTTCACAACACCGTCCGTGTAGTGACGGCATTACACTTTCCTAAAACAGTGCACGGAGATCGGCGCAAATACTGTTGAGTGGTACTTAAGATAGGGAAATAAATTAGTGAAGTGAAGTAGAAATTTAAAATTAATGAGAAACTTCGTTTAGCTTAGAAGAGTTACACTCTGGCAAACAACGGGCAGAGCAGAAGAGGCAATGACCGCGAAGTCAGCACATTCAGGAGAAGCTATCGTCCTCCCCCACGTAAGCAGAAGCTGTCGATTCAGCCGTCAGGGCATCGCCCGTCCGGCTCACGTGTTTCTCAATTGTCACACGGGATCAAAGGCTCTCGCCTACATTCCGAGAGCCAATGACCGACGTTAAGAAGATTCTTCGCGAAGCTTTTCGACGTGACAGAAGAGGCAACGACAGCGATGTTGTTCACCTCCAGTGAAGTGAAGTGAATAAGTACGCGAGACGCAGTGGGCCCGACAGGAGTAGCTTTCAGTTCAGTTCCGGTACAGTCGGTGCTCAAGACCGTCATGCAGGAAGATACTACATCGTACACAGAAGCACCGAGTCCGCCGCTGTAATGGAATAGCAAGCAGCAGCCTCGGCGCCAGAAGACAGAAGGTATTTGAGGCCAGATTTTTATGTACCCGAGTGACTCGTGAGGACGGGAAGGAGACAGCGCACATCCGAGTCGTCACCGTCCGATTCACGACTTCTTCCTCAATAATTAAACGGACCACCTCGCGATGCGCGTCTCCAGTCAACTGGGCGAAACGGCGACACGAGATACACACCGCCGTGCGTAATCAGACGCCGCCGCTCACGCAAGCAGAAGGCTTCGCAAACGACACAGTTGCCAGTATCCCAGCCAGAAACCCTTGTACAAAACTTTCAATAAAAGTTATCTTATGTAAAACTGCTGTTTCATTCTACCTCATACCTGAGCCAAGGATGAACCCACCCTGCAAAAATGTTGTTAAGAGAGAAAAAGTAATTTATTTAGTGTTTTTCACCCTGACATAATGCTTTAGAATCAAATGCCCTTTGCAGTAGTGCTCATCCTGACAGATGACCATCACAAACAGAGAAAACCCAGTTACAGTACGGAGTAGAGAGGAGCGGAGAGTATTCGTTGTGAAGGGGTGCCGCCGAGAATAGATACGATGTGTCAGGGGACGAAAAGCAGTTCGCTATAAAATTAACGAAGAATGCCAACAAGTTAGGAATTACTACAATAATAGTGATTGCGATATTTCTCTCGGCAGTTTAAACCGAGTAGGTGAGCGAGTAAGGTAACCAGGAAAATAACAATAGCTACAGTTGTATGCTATAGCATACAATGTAAAGAATTTCAGGCAAATAGTTTCAGATCAAGTAATACTACAGTTAACGGTAACAGTCGAAGACACTAGCAGGAAGATAATTACGGAATTACAGTTACAAGAACAATAGGTAAAGGCACAGAAACAGAGATAGTTGGAGAGTAGATGCAATTTCAAGATAGCATTCAGAGAAGGAGAGATGTTGCAAAAGATTAGTATTAAATTTAGGTGAGAGGTGCTAGGTTTTCGCTTTGGCTCGCATAGTTTCTCTTGATGCTGTTCAGTTCTGACACGTTTCTAAACGCATTCTTTTCAGGGGGGGGGGGGGGCGGTCTTAATTATGCTGCCGCCCAGAGTACATACATTCTGAAGGCCGAAATGGGGTGTGGCGTTGTTTTAAATCCTTAGATGGTCCTTTGTACACTCCTGGAAATGGAAAAAAAACACATTGACACCGGTGTGTCAGACCCACCATACTTGCTCCGGACACAGCGAGAGGGCTGTACAAGCAATGATGACACGCACGGCACAGTGGACACACCAGGAACCGCGGTGTTGGCCATCGAATGGCGCTAGCTGCGCAGCATTTGTGCACCGCCGCCTTCAGTGTCAGTCAGTTTGCCGTGGGATACGGAGCTCCATCGCAGTCTTTAACACTGGTAGCATGCCGCGACAGCGTGGACGTGAACCGTATGTGCAGTTGACGGACTTTGAGCGAGGGCGTATAGTGGGCATGCGGGAGGCCGGGTGGACGTACCGCCGAATTGCTCAACACGTGGGGCGTGAGGTCTCCACAGTACATCGATGTTGTCGCCAGTGGTCGGCGGAAGGTGCACGTGCCCGTCGACCTGGGACCGGACCGCAGCGACGCACAGATGCACGCCAAGACCGTAGGATCCTACGCAGTGCCGTAGGGGACCGCACCGCCACTTCCCAGCAAATTAGGGACACTGTTGCTCCTGGGGTATCGGCGAGGACCATTCGCAACCGTCTCCATGAAGCTGGGCTACGGTCCCGCACACCGTTAGGCCGTCTTCCGCTCACGCCCCAACATCGTGCAGCCCGCCTCCAGTGGTGTCGCGACAGGCGTGAATGGAGGGACGAATGGAGACGTGTCGTCTTCAGCGATGAGAGTCGCTTCTGCCTTGGTGCCAATGATGGTCGTATGCGTGTTTGGCGCCGTGCAGGTGAGCGCCACAATCAGGTCTGCATACGACCGAGGCACACAGGGCCAACACCCAGCATCATGGTGTGGGGAGCGATCTCCTACACTCGTCGTACACCTCTGGTGATCGTCGAGGGGACACTGAATAGTGCATGGTACATTCAAACCGTCATCGAACCCATCGTTCTACCATTCCTAGACCGGCAAGGGAACTTGCTGTTCCAACAGAACAATGCACGTCCGCATGTATCACGGGCTCTAGAAGGTGTAAATCAACTACCCTGGCCAGCAAGATCTCTGGATCTGTCCCCCATTGAGCATGTTTGGGACTGGATGAAGCGTCGTCTCACGTGGTCTGCACGTCCAGCACGAACGCTGGTCCAACTGAGGCGCCAGGTGGAAATGGCATGGCAAGCCGTTCCACAGGACTACATCCAGCATCTCTACGATCGTCTCCATGGGAGAATAGCAGCCTGCATTGCTGCGAAAGGTTGATATACACTGTACTAGTGCCGACGTTGTGCATGCACTGTTGCCTGTGTCTATGTCTATGTGCCTGTGGTTCTGTCAGTGTGATCATGTGATGTATCTGACCCCAGGAATGTGTCAATAAAGTTTCCCCTTCCTGGGACAATGAATTCACGGTGTTCTTATTTCAATTTCCAGGAGTGTAAGATCTTGTCTTATTGTAAGCCCTGCCCTTGCTAACTATTTTTTCTCGTGGCTGAAGATCTGCGTCCTTTTTCGGTGTGAGACAAATTTGACAATTATTGGATGAGATTTCGAAGCACCTTATAATCCACGTACCATCCAGTGTCTACCTTACCTATGTCAATGCCTAATATTTCTCGTGCAACCTGTATAATGAGGTCATCTGTGTCTTCCGGCTCATCTTCGCCGCCGGCTATTTTTCCTTTTTAGGTAGACTGAAGCGAGGAGAAAGGAAACGGAAGGAACTATTAAGGTAAGCTGCACTGAGACCTTGCGCGGAATCAGCGGCAATGAGAAAAAATGTATGCAACCCTGGAACTCGAACCCGGGGTCCGCTGCTACATGATTCATTGCTCGTAGAGGCGAATCAGTTATATGAAAGCGTGCTGTCCGTTTATTCAAACATGTCACAAAGAACAGACATTGCGTATCCCCAATATTTCGCCTTTACTGCCCTCTCTGAAATTCGTCACACACAAATTATTCTCGGGACCGAGAGCTGTATAAAGCTCTGAAATGTTTAGCGATTCGTGAAACGTGTAACGAAAAGACATGTTAAACGCCACTGATGGGGAAGCGTTTACCGAGGGCGACAAAAATGTTGTTTCTACTCAAGTCGGATTTCAGTGTGGCTGTGAAGTTATCTGGTAACGCACAACAGGTCTAGGTGAAAAGAAGGTAATTGTTGGATGTTATTAACGGCCTCCCGATTCCGTCGAGACAGAGTTATTCAAAGAAAGTCTACGTTCAGTAGTGCGGAAGTACCCAAATCGTGCAGTATTAGTTCCGAGCATAGACAAGGACACCGATGGATTCATTACAAGGTTTCCACATAAGTAGCCTTGCAGAGTACTGTTGAACATGTTTTTTCGAAAACTGTCTTGAGCACCTAGTTCGAGAGAGCACATACAATGGAAATACACACATAAAAAAAAATTGCGTGACCCCGGTTACCAGAACTCGGGAAGATAAACGTTGGCTGTGGATATCGTATCAGATACACAGTCCCTTTGACTTTTTAAAGATGTCACTAAGCCCGACCACAGATGTGAGCAACCGTGTATGAGCAGCGCCTATTAGACAGACGGGGTCAGACAGCCGATCCGTTCCAGTCATTCCACCACGAAGGAGGTACACGGCTCGTGTTGTCTGTAGTTCAACCGTGCCTACACCGTCAATACAGCGGTCCGCATTGTTCGTTTGTGCCAGGAAGGGCTCTCAACAAGTGAAGTGTCAAGGCGAGTCGGAGTAAACGAAAGCGATGTCGATGACATGTCTCGCTCAGGATGCCCGGGGGCGACTACGGCAATCGATGACCGCTGCCTGCGGATTATGGCTCGGAGGTACCCCGACAGCAAAGCCAACATGTTGAATAATGCCTTTCGTGCAGCCACAGGACGTCGTGTTAAGACTCAAACAGTGCACAGTAACCTGCACGATGCACGTCTTCACTCCCGACGTCCGTGGCGAGGTCCATCTTCGCAACTACGACACAGTGCAGCGCGGTACCGATGGGCCCAACAACATGCCGGATGGACCTCTCAGCATTGGCATCACGTTCTCTGCACCGATGAGTCTCATATATATACCTTCAACCAGACAATCGTCGGAGACGTGCTTGGAGGCAACCCGGTCAGGCTGAAAGCTTTAAATACACTGTCCAGCGAGTGCAGCAACATAGAGGTTCCCTGCTGTTTTGGGGTGGCATTATGTGGGGCCGATGTACTCTCTCGTGGTCATGGAAGGCGCCGCAACGGCTGTACAATACGTGAATGCCATCCTCCGACCGATTTTTTAATTTCGTTTTTAGTGCAACGAGATCGGCAGTATACAGTATATGGCCGAGGCATTCGTCTTCATGGACGACAATTCGCGGCCCCATCGTGCACATCTTGTGGCTGACTTCCTTCAGGATAACGACATCGCCCGACTAGTGTGGCCAGCATATTCTCCAGACATGTGCCGGCCGGAGTGGCAGAGCGGTTCTAGGCGCTACAGTCTGGAGCCGGGCGACAGCTACGGTCTCAGGTTCGAATGCTGCCATGGGCATGGATGTGTGTGATGTCCTTAGGCTAGTTAGGTTTAATTAGTTCTAAGTTCTAGGCGACTCATGACCTCGTAAGTCAATTTGCATAGTGCTCAGAGCCATTTGAACCAATTTTCTCCAGACATGTACCCTATCGAACATACCTGGGACAGACTGAAGAGGGCTGTTTATGGCCGACGTGACCCTCCAACCACACTGAGTGATCTACGCCGAATCACCGTTAGAAATGGGACAATCTGCCTTGATGAACTTGTGGATAGTATTCCACGACGAATACAGGCGTGCATTAATTCAAGAGGACGTGGTAGTGGGTATTACAGGTTCCGGTGTGTACACCAATCTGGGCAACCGACTCTGAAGGTCTCGCTATACGGTGGTACAACATGCCATGAGCTATTTTTATGAGCAATAATAAGGGCGGAAACGATGTTTATATCGATCTCTGTACAAAAAATTGGAATAGTTTCCGGAACCAACCGAAGTGATGCTAAACTTTTTTTGATGTAAGCATTTTAGAGCATGTAGCTACAAAGATACCTGGACTCACCGAGGGTGTCGCTACAGAGACAGGCGTTAGTGATAATGACGTCGCCGTAGCGACGATGGTTACTTAAGTTATTAAATCAATCAAGAAAGCTAGGAGAGTAGTTGAGCAGAAAAGCGGTTGTTTGAAATTCTAACAGTGAATTGACATTATTTAGTTCCAGTATGATGGGTGTAGAGTAATTATAAGCCAAGTTTGAACAGATTCTAAATCGTGCTGTGGAAAAGTATGTGCCTAGTAAGCGAATGGAGGATGGAGGAGATACATTGCGGAAAATGATGATGAAGCAGAGACTGTTGCACACTCAGTTCAACAGAGAGCACGCTAACAACAATTCAAGGTTAGTAGAGATTCGTGCGTCTGTTGAAAGATCGATGCTCGAGCATAAAGCTGCCGCCGTCATACCTCAACAAATTATCTTGAAGAGATCGCGAGACTATTCTGGTCCTGCGTAAAACCGCTGAGTGGGGGGCGAAGCTTCAGCCTGGTGTGCTAGTAGAAAACAACAAAAGGAATGCTCAAGTTTTAAATTTCATGTTTAAGGAATATTTCACGCAGCAGAATCGTAGAAACATGCAGTCGTTACACTCTCGTGTCGACACCACGGTAATGGACATTCCTAGCCTAGAGAAGCAGCTGGAACATTTGGTAGCAAATAAGTCGCCAGGTCCTGACCGAATACCGATTCGGTTTCACAAACAGTACTCTACGGCATTGGCCCCTTACTTAGATTGCATTTATCGTGAATCTGTCGCATAACGCAAAGTCCCAAGTGACTGGAAAAATGTGACTCCTATGTACACTAATGGCCATTAAGATTGCTATACTACGAAGATGACCTGCTACACGCGCGAAATATAACCGACAGGAAGAAGATGCTGTGATATGCAAATAATTAGCTTTCCAGAGCATTCACACAACATTGGCGACACCTACAACGTGCTGGCATGAGGAAAGGTCGTGTAATAGGGACACGAGAAGCTGGATGTTCCTCCAGCGATTTCGCAGGAGACTTGGCAAAAATGTAGCACTGTATACTGGCAGCGGTGACCG